>NC_091283.1:202772224-203455796 GCF_032444005.1 Ranitomeya imitator
CGTAAATCGCCTAGTTTTGTGTTTTTGTTTTTTTTAGTTTCTGTAGGCATTTGCCTCCCTTCTGCACCCCCAATGGAATATTTGACTTATTTTGCCCCCTGGTTATGTATGCAGATCTGATTGTAGGTATGGACCAGCAGATTTTGATTTTTTTTTCTTGATCTCCGCAGGCCATGCAATGTTCAAGCTGACCTACCTCAACAACCACGATTACAAGCATCTATACTTTGAATCGGATGCAGCTACTGTTAACGAGATTGTTTTAAAGGTTTGTTTTATTGTCTAGACTTATTAATGGAATCTGTCATTACTTTTTTGCTTAGTTCAGGCCCAGAGTTTTTGAATATTTTATCAGACAACTTCTACAAACTTTTTACCATACAAACTTATTTGGAACCTCGGGGGAATGGCTTGTTCATCCTTCGCATACTCCTGGACCATTCTGCGCCTCCTGATCTTCTCTTTGTTACTCTTGTCCAATTAGATGCTATGTCATGTCAATGCCATAGCATAAGATTTTATTGAACCGGCTATTGTGCCCAGATAACCATTCAGATGGTCCCACCTACTAGAGTCCAACTGAAGTCCCCCCCTCGATCAATACCCAGCCAAGAGAGATTAAAACCAACATAGCAAATATTTTACCATACTACATACTAATCCTATAGTGTCCGTAAATATAAATATGCCAACTATGTATGCACAGTGCCTACGTAATGATCCAAGGTGGCATTAGTGCTGGTACAATAATATAAATGATAATCCGTCAAGTCCCCTAAATCTCCCTCCAGTACTGATTTACAGCATTGCCAAACATGTCATCGATATCCTTTATGACAGATCTTGTATTCGATAAAACAAGTTATATTGCTGTCCTCGGCATTTACAAGTTAGCCTAACGGGGCGTTGCTTCATCCAGAGCATTCGGGCTTTAGATGCTGTGATCAGGCCTCCCAATTACCCCCTGGACTTGACTCAGATCCTCCTTAATTGCCATATCATGTCTTCAGCATTATTATTTTTTCATGGGCATGCACAGAGTGATGATGAATCTGGGGATGCTGCACCCGGCTTCACTGCGTATGCTTGAATAAGAAGGATATCACTCGCGTACTCAAGGCTTCTGGCACTTGCGGAGATGGCATGGCCATTGAGGAGAACGTCAGTCACACCAAGATGAGTAAGGCGTATGATTACCTAAGGGCAAAGCAATGCCTTTATGGACTAATTTACAAAGGACAACGTTAAAAGTTTTTAGCAAATCCCCCCCCCCCCCCCACCCCATAAAAAAAATTGAGTCGGAATAGAAGTTGATATACATGCAACATATAGGAGCATGTTCACACTGGCCAGTAAAAAAACAAAACCTAAGACAGAAACAAAATGAGCAACTACCCTTCTGTAAGTAAGTAAAAAGTAATAGTGCATATAAATATCACAGGGTACTTGGTAAACACTGTAAATCGGAAAAGCCATCCCACCGCAACAAGGTGACCCAAACTGGGATGGTCCATACTATTTCTAATATTAAAATGTTATCGTGTGTCAAAAACAACCTCAATGTGCATAAGGGCAGAGCAAGAGCAGAACCTGACTGTGGGTCAGTCATGGGGAAGTTATATAAATGTAATGGCCAGATCAAAGAAAAGAACCTAAAGCAAAAAATGAGCCAGAGTATAAATTGGTGTGCATGCAACGTATAGGGGCATGCTCACACTGGCCAGTAAACAAACAAAGCCTAAGACAGAAACAAAATGAGCAAATACCCTTCTGTAAGTAAGTAAAAAGTAATAGAACATATAAATAACATAGAGCATTTAGTAGACACAAAGTGTAAAAACCATCCCAGCACAACAAGGTGACCCTATCGGGATGGTCCTATACTATCTCTAATATTAAAACCTTACCATGTGTCAAAAACTACCACAATGTGAATAATGGTTGCTGGACTGGAGCCCGACTTTGGACACCCAACCTGGGGAATCGATATACACGTCATGCCCAACTCAAAGAAAGGGAGACCGTGGCCTTGTATGTACGGAGTACAAGAAATAAAAGTTTTCCAAAATATCAGGACTTTTCTTCCCGTGAATCTAGAATTGGACAAATACCAGAAGGATGAAAGTGAAGGGCCGTCATCGGTATCGTAGGGCGGTGAAGTACCCGTCACACTGTCCTTGTGTTTGTATCACACATGCGACCTGTCATCGCGTAGAGAGCCGGCAGAATTGGGACACATAATGTGTCGGGGGCTCTTAACTGGTAATGTGAGCCGAGCTACATCGTGTGTATACTCTGAATTCGAGATAATTAGCAATGGATCTAATCGAATGGTTAATTGCAGCTTTTAGATGCACTGAACAGATATTAATAGCCGGCATAAAGCTGACTTCATTATCTGTGTAGTTAAGTGCTGCCATTTCAATTTGAATATAGCGGTAATGAGTATACCTTGTTAATTTAACCATTTCCCACGTGCAGCGTGGAGCAATATGTTTCTGTCCACTATAGACACAAGACATCCATTAGTTAAACCATTGCCAACGATTTGTAAGCACATGCGTAATTGTTGTTTAGTGCACAGATGACAGTATGTGTGTTACCACCACAGGTGTGATCGTTATTCCTCACATGCCTGAAACGCGTTGCTTTTGGACGTTCTAAAATTCACATCGGCCCACCTATAAGTCAGCACCTGACCCTTTAACGAGCATATAGAAATAATCCAAACCAGAGTCTCCAACAAATAAGACACATCCATCTACAAACATGTTTGGGGGTCTTACCTCTCATCAGTGCCGAGTACGGTGCTTATTGGTTAGGTGAGAGGCCTTTGATGTTGGTGTAGGCTGCTAATGCTTCTCGTATTGACCACAGGTGGTCTTATCATCCTGTCCGTGCACCCTGCGAATACCATTCAGCTGCTTGATGTTGATGTGTAACCCTTTAATGAGTTTTGCAGCATGATTGAGGATTTTAGCCAAGCCATGCTTTACACCCATGTGCACCAAGACCCGAATAGAGGGTGCAAGAATAGGGTCAAGTGGCACCACTTTAACAAGCGCGGTCATACACCATGAAGGCCAGCCTTATATGTGACCGTAATTTCTAAAATAAACATCATTCAGCATTATCTTGTGGGCTGAGTGAGACTGGAAGTGATGACAACTGCTTGGAGCACATTCCCTGTTCTGTGCAACGGTTGTCATTTTTATGGATGGGGGTGGAAAAAAAAAACAGAAAACTTTGTTCGCATGCTACGTTGAACTTTTTTTTTTTTCTTGATCTTCCCTAGGTTAATTACATTCTGGAGTCCCGGGCCAGTACAGTGCGGGTAGATTACTTTGCACAGAAACAAAGGAAACTGACCAGGAGAACCAGCTTCAGTTTTCAAAAGGAGAAGAAACCAGGGTAGACAGGAGGACAGAAGACGTAAGGAGAAAAGACCTGGTGGACACATTGAACCTCAGTGCTGGTCGCCCAGCCAGAGAGCCTACTGCATCCTCATTTCATTGTAGAGGCACGGACGACTTGTGGCTATGAGGATGTATCATTAGTACCAATTTCTTATTATGTATGGAACAATAATTATCGTACCCAGCTCTGGCCATTTTCCCCTTTTTTGGCCTTGGTCTGCGTAAACAGGCTCAACCTATTGCTATTTAATTGACTTTTCCAACTATGTAACCGTGATTTACATGATGAAATAATGACTGTTCGTGCCACCCCTTGACATGAATGCAGAATCCTCTTCTAGGTAATGTTGTAGAAGAGGGGAGTATGCTGGAATCCCGGTATTTCCTTCCAAGGAGACATTTGCGCAATCACCCTATGTTCAGCGTAACAGGCCGAGACTGTGTGAATTTTCTCATATTGGAGCTTTTTAAATAAAGATTAGAACATATTGGTTTGGCTGGAGCTCAATGTGTAGACGGTCCTACTTGTGAGTGGGATGATCGGACTGTAAAATATTAGTGGTCTTTAAAGGGTCATGTCTAAACATAGAAATATCTTGACAATTATTCTTGCAAAGTACTTGATACGAAAATAGCCAACACTGGGGGTCACGCTGAAAGGATGTGGTTTTGCATTTCTCATCACCGTTGCAGAGCAGACAGTCATCAGACCTCATGCAGCCAGCCATATTGTGGCTTGGTTTTGTACAGAGCTATATTAGGATTCCCATTGAGTTACATAGACATACAGAGTGATTTTTCCTGTCTGATATGCATCTGAAAGCAAAAAGTTTAAGTTTAATGCTTTGTAGCTTACTATATAAAGATATACTCAGACTTGCCTTTGGGGGTCAGGAAATCCCCCTTTGGGCTCCTCAGGGGCGTAACAATTTGTGATAGCAAATCGGGGCAGAGGAGGGCACGCCCTTATCAGTGCTGTTTTTCACTGGATATGCTTCCTTAGTTGCACATCCAAGTGGAAACTATTGCAGAGCAGAGAATCACTGGCTACCTCCAACGCTTTACCTACACACACGCCCATCCTATCAGGGTCCAGCTGCAGTAGCTGACATGGCAGATGCCGCAATGGTGTCACCGCACTGCACAATGGAGGCAGAAGAAGGAGCTGCTCGTTGTGCGGTGGGAGTTGGAACAAGTGAAAAGAATCATTGGGATTTCTTTGTATTTTTAATTGCTGTGTAAAGCATGCCACAATGGCGAATACCATACTGCATTGGGGGCAAGAGAGGGGGACATTATATTCTATGAGGGTCACAGAGGGGGACATTATACTGTGTGGAGGTCACAGAGGGCACATTATGCTGTATGTGGTTCACAATGGGGGACATTATACTATGCAGTAGTCATAGAGGGGGACATTTTAGTGTATGCGGGCTACAGAGGGAAACGTGTGCCACAGAAGAGAACATTATACTGTATGGGGTTCACAGAGGGGGACATTATTCTGTATTGGGTCCAAAGAAGGGGACATTATACTGTATAGGGGTCACAGAGGGGGACATAGTAATGCATGGGGCTACAGAGGGGAACATTATACTATATGGGGACATTATACTGTGCAGTGGTCACAGAGGGGACATACTGTATGGGAGCTTTATCGGGAGACATTAAACTGGGGGTCAGAGAGGGGGACATTATTTTGTATGGGGCCACAGAAGGGGACATTATACTGTGTGGAGGTCACAGAGGGCACATTATACTGTGTGAGGATAACAATGGGGGGCATGATACTGTGTGAGGGTCGCTGAGGGGGACATTATACCATATGGAGGACATATTGTATAGGGGTCATAGATGGGAATGTTATACTGTATGGGGTCCACAAGAGGGAATATTATACTGTTTGGGGGCTACAGACGGGGGTATAGTACGTGATGAGGCCACAACAGATGACATTTTAAGCTTGTGATGCACCTATTCTTTGTGTGAGCAAACAGCATTTTCTGTCTCACCTAGAAAGGTGAATTCTTGAAGTCCTCTGGCTGCATCAGCAGTTGTTGAGCAGCATGGACAGATGACATTGGTGCAGCAAAGTGAACAGGATACCAATGAAGCTGCGGCACAGTACAGTAGACTCAACAATCTAGCAGAGCCGACTAGATCATGAGACTCATCGTAGCAATGACACAAAGACCAGCAATGTAGCAGAGCTGGGTATATCGGGCAACTCGCTTGTGGTGATATAGGAGAGTTGAATGTGGTAGCAGAGCACAGCGGTATAGCAGTGCTGGTTGGATATGTCATAGACTCACTTGTGAAGATTAGTGGAGTGTAGTACTGTAGTCGGCGATTGTGGCTAACACACAAACTACCTGAATACTCAGGCAGCTGGCCGTCACCTGAGCGAAATGTCGGGATCACACTCAGTTGGAGCAGCCTTTGGAAGTGGTGAATCACCAGAAATAATACACAAGACACGTCTTGTATAGTGTATCACTGGGAAGTCTCTGAAGCACGCCTGCCTTCAAGGTGCTACCCCTTCTTTATATAGTTGTTTAGTGGTTATACAAGTTTTGCATGTTTAAACAAAGAGACAAAACAGGAAAGAAAGAAAAGAAAAGAAAACAGTTTCGTGGGCGGCAGTTTCACAACAAACAGTACAAAGGCAATTCCACAGACAAGAAAAACAGGATTTCATACTATAGCTAAAATGTCCTTGAATGGACAGGTCAATATTTATCACAAATTCTTTTTTTTTTGTTTTTGTTCATTGAGGTAATCATTTTTGTTCTGCTCTTCACAATCCCCCCTTTGACATATTCCATTCAAAACCTTGTTGATCATTTTAGTCATTCTTTTTGTGATATTACAAAAAAAAAAACTTTATATTCTCGCATCCATTACACAAAATTTATTTGTGCATACCGAGATACCCTTGAGTACAACCTTGAATAATACATATATAATTACAATAACCATAACTGTGTGTATTAGGCTTTGCATAATCCCGGTAACCCACCCACCGATCCCTCTGAACCAATTGGCCGGGTTAAGAAAAGAAAAGGTATCTGACCACCAGCTATCCTTATTTTGGTCATTGTCTTTGTCATACTGATCCCTGAGTCGTTGTACGTCTTTTAATTTAAATCTCATACTCATAGTACTATTCGGGTCTATATAATGACAGCAGGTGGGTCCGATGATTTGACACATACCCCCTTGTGAGGCAGTTAGGTAATCCAATACCAGGGTATGTTGGTTAGTGACTATTATAAGCTGATTCTGTACAGCTATACTAGTATTTAATATGTCCAATATATCCCAAATCTGATCATCTAGATAATCCGTGGCTCTAACTAATTTATCCCACATTTGTGTTAACATAGGATAAATAAAAATGGTACTAGCAATTTTGTTGGGAATTCCCATTTGTACTATATGCGGCCTCCCCGAGGGACGTGGTGAGTTATCTGCAGCTCTTTTATACAGTGTGTGCTTGGGCACGGCTTGCATGTATCCATGATGCCTTTCCTTCAAGCTTGACTGCTGTTGGAGTTGTTAACAGGACTTGGAAAGGTCCGTCAAATCTCGGTTCCAGAGTCTTTCTGGTGTGTCTTTTCACGTAGACTTGATCACCAGGTTCCAACTTGTGGCCTCCTTCGAGATTTTCTGGATCTGGAAGGGAAGCAAAAACTTGCGAATGCACTTTAGTTAAACGTTTTTGTAATTCTTGTACATAAGCAGTTAAAGTCTCAGTATTCAACATCAGTTGTTGTGGAAAATAACAACCCAAATTTGCTGCTCTACCAAAAAGAATCTCATGTGGTGACAGCTTAGCCTTCCCCCTTGGGGTGTTTCGGATGGAATACAGGGCAAGTGGTAGACACTCGGTCCAAGGCTTTCCTGTTTCTGCCATGGCCTTCTGGATTTTTAATTTTATTGTCCCATTTAATCTTTCCACTTTACCTGAACTCTGTGGATGATATGGAGTGTGAAACTGGTTTTCTACTCCCAACATTTTCATAACATTCTGGAATATTTCCCCAGTAAAATGGGTACCCCTATCTGACTCGATCACCTCAGGCATGCCGTAACGGGGTATCAGTTCATGTGCTATTTTAATGGCAGTAGTTTTTGCTGAGGCTTTACGAACTGGATAAGCCTCTGGCCACCCTGAGAACATGTCCACACACACAAGCACATATTCGTATCCATTGTACCTAGGAAGTTGGATGTAGTCGATCTGGAGTCTTTGAAAGGGATACAGTGGTCTTACATGATGTTTGGTTGGGGTTTTAATGGCCTGACCTGGATTGTGTGCCAGGCATATAGCGCATGCAGCACACATGTTCCGAGCAAAATTACCAAAGCCTGGAGCCAACCACCTTTCTTTTACCTTGAGCGTCATACCATTTGCCGACACATGCGTGGGTAGGTGGAGGTCACTTGCCACTGCAGGGTACCAGGCTCTGGGTAAACACAACAAAGTTCCTTTTTTCCATAATCCTTGCTGATCTTCTGCCCCTTTTTTCTGCCACTGCCCTCGTTCTTCGTCGTCTACCTGTTTCTGAGCTTCCTTCAATCTTTCCTCATCATCTTCAGAGCTATCTAGTGTGTGGGCATGATGTAAGGGTTTACGTGCTGCCTCGTTTGCTGCCTTATCGGCTTTATCGTTACCCCTGGCTTCCTCGGTGTCGAGTCTCACATGTGCAGCTACCTTTATCACCGCTATTTCTTTATTTTCTTGTGCTGCCTCCAGAATCTGTCTAATGAGGGAGGCATGTTTAACAGGTTGGCCTGAAGCAGTCATATAACCTCTGGCTCTCCATATTACGCCAAAATCGAAAATAATGCCATGTGCATATCTAGAATCAGTGTATATGTTTGCTGTCTGATCTTTGGCTATTTTTAGAGCTTCAACTAATGCCGTAAGTTCTGCTTCTTGTGCAGACTGATTAGCAGGGAGAGGTTCTGCTTTCAGCACTTCATGCTGAGTTACTACCGCATAACCTGTATGAAATTGTCCATTCATATCTGCATATCTACTGCCATCTATGAAAAGTTCAAATGTAGCATTACAGAGTGGCTTGTCACGTACATTACATAAGCCCTGAGTCTCTTGTTCCATTAATTGTACACAATCATGCATTGACTTTGATGGGTCAAAGGAGTTGGAGAGTGCAGTTGCAGTTTCCTCAGGTATGGTACCCCCCTCAGACTCTAAAGGGAGCAAAGACGCGAGATTAAGAGTCTGAATCCTGGCAAAGGAAATGTTGGGCGGCAGTAGTAGGGAACATTGGAGACGGAGGTGTCTGGCCATTGAAATATGTTTAGGTTGGACCTGGTTAAGAATGCCATGTACATCATGAGTGGTCTGAACTAGAAGTGGGTGATCAAGAACAATCTCAGAAGCTTTATCTAATAACAGTGAAATTGCGGCTACTACTCTTACACAAGAAGGTGCGGCTCTAGCTACAGGGTCCAGATGAGCTGATATGTATGCCACAGGTCTCTGTTTGTTTCCATGTTTTTGTGTGAGCACCCCTGTAGCATGTGAGGATATCTCAGCTGCCATCAATTGAAAAGGTTTAGTGTAGTCTGGGAGTCCCAAAGCCGGAGCTGATACCAGTGCTGTTTTCAAAGAGGAAAATGACTGTTTAGCCTCTTCACTGAGTGAATATGGTGTGTTGGCAATACAGTCATATAAAGGCTGCATGAGTTGACTTGCATGTATGATCCACTGTCTACAGTGTGAAACAATACCTAGGAAAGCACGCAGCTGTTTGTGATTCCTGGGTTCAAGCATGTTACGTATGGCTTCCGTACGTTGAGGTGTGAGGTGTCTAATGCCCTGTGATATGCAGTGACCTAAAAACACGACTGTTTGTTGACAAGCCTGGAGTTTCTGTCTATTTACCTTACAGCCTTCTTGCGCTAGGAAAATTAAGAAATTAACAGTTGAGGTAACTGCCGTCTGCTCATCAGGGCAACAAATAAGTAAGTCATCTACATACTGTAGAATGACTACTCCTGGTTCTGGGATGAAATTTTTTAGCACGGTCTGCATTGCTTCAGAGTACAAAGTTGGTGAGTGTACCATACCTTGTGGCAATCTTGTCCATGCTAATTGTTTACCCTTGAATGTAAAGGCAAACAAATGCCAACAGTTCTTATGTAGTGGCACAGAAAAAAATGCGTTTGATAAGTCAATTACCGTAAAATATGCAGCAGTGCTGGGAATTTGAGACAGTAAGGTATGAGGATTCGGTACCACAGGGGTGACCGGTGCCAAAACCTTATTGATTTCCCGTAAGTCGTGCACCATGCGACATTTCACCATAGTTTCTTTGGAGGACACTTTCTTTTTAACAGGATATAAGGGTGTATTGGCGGGTGACCTGATTTCTACCAAAACACCTTGTAACACATAATCCTGAATTTGTTGAGAAATCGCCTGTTCTTGCTGGGCGCTGATGGGGTATTGCCTAAGCTGAGGTAATATGGTTCCCGGGGCAGTTTCTAACAGTATAGGAGCTACTGATAAAAATCCTACATCAGTGTCTCCTTTTGCCCATAGGCTGTCAGGAACCCGAGACAAGTCAATTTTTGCTTGTTGAGTGTAAATTTCGGGAAAATCCTCCATTGCCTGTATTCTAACATATGGTTCCAGAGTTTCTGCATCTTCAGGGATGGTCAGCATAACTGTGCCATCTTCTCTAAAATGGATGTTTGCATGCATTTTACTTAAGACATCAGTACCCAACAAGCAGGTAGGTGCACCTTTAGCAAATAAAAATTTGGATACAAAAGTTTTAGGGCCAAAGCTCACATTTAAAGGTTTTGTAAAGGGCAACGCCTGAATTTTACCATCATACCCTTCTGCATATGTAACCTTTGAGGATATATTGTCAGGATATGGTAAAAAGTCCTGATTTAAAATGGAGGATGTTGCTCCCGTATCTATCAGAAAAGGTACATTTTTACCCTCAACTTCAACTTGTATTATTGGTCTTCTAGAAGGAAGAGAGACCTGCATAACTTTCAGTCATTCTGAGCTGTCTGTTTGATCAGGCACTGGGTTATTTATCCTATTTTTGGGTACAAAGGTTCCTGAATCTATATCTGCTTTTCTCTTCCTACATTCCCTTTGGAAATGTCCTGGCTTCTTACAGTAATGACAAGTAAACTTTTGATTAGCAGAGCCAGTATTAGCCTGTGCAATTCTTACTGGCTTAGAATTTTCTCTTAAGTCCATTTCTATCCCTACAGCTTTCTGTCTAGCCAGGTGTGGGTCTTCCAAGGTTCTCCAATCAGGGGTTGCGGCCTTAAGCTTTTCCTTCACTTTTGGAGACAATCCATCTATAAAGGTTTTTGTAACTAACCTCGTCATTCCTGGAGCGGTTAGATCCATGCCTTCATCTCTGAAATTATTTTCTACACTTAGATAATATTCGTCTACTGATTGTCCAGATTTCTGAGCCACCACTCCCGTTGTTCCTCTCTGCCTCTGTCTCTCCCTCATGAAAACCATTAAGTGATCTACAAATTGTGTACCTGATTCTATCGTTTGTAAGGCACCATCTCCTGCTTGGGGCCTATGTACCTGTAGATTTGCTAATAGCTCCTGGAAGAGTCCAGGAGTCATTTTCATTCTACATAATTCTTCTCCATCTGCCCAAACTCCAGCGTGAGTCTGCATAATTTGCTGTATATATTGTGCAAATCTAACTGGACACTGGGTGGGATCTGGTGCGTTATGCAAGAGAGACATGCCTTCAGCGGGGGACCAAGGGAAATATTGTCGAGTTTGGTGATATCTAGTTCCCATTACTCCGTCAGCACCAGGTTCCCTAAAGGGTCTTGGTACTACCCTAACAGGGGCAAGTACAGCGCCATGTCTAGGTGTACCACAGGCTAGGCAATCATTTCTCCAGTCTGGATTTTGTTGTCCACAGTGCGGACATACCCATCCTCCTGGTCCGGCTAAACTTTGAGGTGGTGTTTGGAGAAAAGATGGGGCATGTGGGTTAAGGTATGGGGGTGGGGTATTTTTAGATTCCACATTTTGTTTTTCTCCACAGCCTGTGGGTCTAATACACCACTTTTTACTCTGTTGATTATATGTCCATCCCTCATTTTCTGCTACCCTAGAGACATCAATCAATGCTTGGATCTGATCTATCCATTTCTTGTCTCTGATTATGCCTTTTTTCCTTTCCTGAATTCCTTCCCATAGTTTTCTACTAAAAGCTTCTGCCCTAGTAACTCCAAACTTACTAAAAATCTTTTTCAGCCCCTTAGTGGCATCTTCACCACTTCTCTCCTTTATGATAGTATAGATATCTAATTCTTCTGGTTCTGACTTTGTTTGCTTATTCCCCATTTTCTTATCCTGAGCTTTCTTGCCCTAGGTGGCGTTTGGGTATGAGAATACCTCGTTACCTTCTTCCTAAGGAGCTAGGATGTCTTTTTTTTCTTGCCCTAGGTGGCGTTTGGGTATGAGAATACCTCGTTACCTTCTTCCTAAGGAGCTAGGATGTTTAAACTGTGTTGATGTAAGAAAATCCTGATTCCTACACCTATAGCAAACAACACAAATGCAACCAGACAGAAAAAGAAAAAGAACATACAACGTATCTTGTCCCAGGCTAATTTATCTGTCCTGGGCTTATACTATCACATACAACGTATTCTTGTCCCAGGCTAATTTATCTGTCCTGGGCTCATACTATCATACACTTATCCATCACCAGGTTTTTGTCAAAGACAGGATCAGAGATTGAACATAGGCGCGGAGGTCTCCCCGAAAGGATGCAACCACGTTGCCCAGTGGGACAGTCACTTCTTCTGTTTCAACCCCCTGGGCGGCTTATAGGGCTATTCCCAACTTCCACACACCTTCTATTCACATTCACTCTCATTCAATGCCGTACTCCGTGAGGTGATCAATTCCTAAATAGTTCAAGAACCCGAGCTATAGGTATCCTCCTCTACTAGAACTACCCGCTAAAGAACACGACACAGAAAATCTTACGGACAGTGCAGGGCAGATATAAGAGATCTAACAGTGTCTCTTACCTGGCCAGGTTTTTGTTCATCTGCCGTCCATTATCCCAGATTCTCTTTTCGTTCGTATTCTGCCGGTGTTCTTGAAGGAATACACAGACCTCGGGTCCCTGTTCAGGCGCCAGGAAATGTCGGGATCACACTCAGTCGGAGCAGCCTTTGGAAGTGGTGAATCAACAGAAATAATACACAAGACACGTCTTGTATAGTGTATCACTGGGAAGTCTCTGAAGCACGCCTGCCTTCAAGGTGCTACCCCTTCTTTATATAGTTGTTTAGTGGTTATACAAGTTTTGCATGTTTAAACAAAGAGACAAAACAGGAAAGAAAGAAAAGAAAACAGTTTTGTGGGCGGCAGTTTCACAACAAACAGTACAAAGGCAATTCCACAGACAAGAAAAACAGGATTTCATACTATAGCTAAAATGTCCTTGAATGGACAGGTCAATATTTATCACAAATTCTTTTTTTTTTATTTTTGTTCATTGAGGTAATCATTTTTGTTCTGCTCTTCACACAGCCTATAAAGTCCCAGATTCCAGCTGATCAGTAAGGCTAGGTTCTCATTTCATTTTAGGCCGGTTTCACACGTCAGTGGCTCCGGTATGTGAGGTTACAGTTTCCTCACGTACCGGAGACACTGACTCACGTAGACACATTAAAATCAATGTGTCTCTGCACATGTCAGCGTGTTTTCACGGACCGTGTGTCCGTTTGAAAAACACGGAGACATGTCAGTGTTCGTGGGAGCGCACGGATCACACAGACCCGTTGAAGTCAATGGGTCTGTGTAAAACACGTATCGCACACGGATGTTGTCCGTGTGCAGTCCGTGTGCCATGCAGGAGACAGCGCTACTGTAAGCGCTGTCCCCCCCCCCCCGCGTGTGGTGCTGAAGCCCCATTCATTTCTTATCTCCAGCAGCGTTTGCTGGAAACAAGGAATGAATAATCTTTCTTCTTTTTTTTTTTTTTTTTTTAAATAAAGTTGCCGGTAATCTGCCCCCTCCCACCCTCTGTGCGCCTGCCCACTGGCATTAAAATACTTACCCAGCTCCCTCGGCGCTTACATCCTCTCAGCGTCGCTGCTTGTCCTGTATGAGCGGTCACGTGGTGCCGCACATTACAGTGATGAATATGCGGCTCCACCTCCCATAGGGGTGGAGCCACATATTCATTACTGTAATAAGTGGCACCACGTGACCGCTCATACAGGAAGAGCTGCGACGCTGAGAGGATGTAAGCACCGAGGGAGCTGGGTAAGTATTTTAATGCCAGCGGGCAGGCGCACAGAGGGTGGGAGGGGGCAGATTACAGGCAACTTTTATTTTAAAAACAAAAAAAAAAAATTATTCATTCCTTTCCAGCGAACGCTGCTGGGAAGAAGGGATGAATACCGGCTTCAGCACCGCACGCAGGGGGCAGCGCTTAACTCTAGCGCTGTATCCTGCACGGTCCGTGTGGTCCTCAGTCGGCACACGGCTGCCGCACGTGTGCCACACTGATGTTCAATGTAAGCACACGGACACGGATAATTACGGTACCGATTTTTCCGGTACCAGAATTATCTGGATGTGTGAGACTGGCCTTAGGGTGAGCGCTAACGGACAGCATTAACGCCGTGCAACGCGTCCGTTAGCGCTCCCATTGCCAGCAATGTTAAAGCGCATTGCTAGTGCGTGCCATTTTCGGCACATGCTAGCGATGTGCCGTTCTTTTGTGGCGCGCCTCGGACGCTGCTTGCAGTGTCCGAGGCACTCCCGAGGTCCGTTCCCCGCTCTCGCAGATCGGGGATCTGCGCTAGCGGGGACGTTTAACGCGACCCCTAAAAAGACATTGCGTTAGCGCAATCCGCTAGCGCTGGGCGCTTAACGGATTGCCCTAACGCAATATGAACCTAGCCTAAGGATCCCGGCATGGAGACACTGTGTGTTCTGCTTGTTGTCAGCTGGATAGCGGCATACTGCGGTAGTATGTTTCCATTAATAAAACCAGCTATTACAAGAGCGACACATCTACAAAGATATTTACGAACCCTATAGCAGCATGTCAGTGGTTTAATAACCACAATTTTGCTGACAGATTCCCTTTAAAAAGATCTTTCTGTTACTGATTTTTGTTTTGTATCATCCCCGCATCGTTACATTTCCTATAACTAATCATTAAATTTTTTTATAAAAATCAGTTTTTCCCCCTTTTGCTGCTCGTTCTTGTTACCACTAATAAAAGTCAACATGAAACACACGGGACTTGTATGGACGGAGCGTTTCTCTGTCATGACCGTTAATCTCTTTTTACGGAAGAGCTATGTTCTTTGGAGAAAGAGATATTATGAGGCATTTCACAGTAACCAGTCACACACCTGCTCCATGGCCGGACCTCTACGCTGAGTGTATTATTTATGACAGTCGTGGACTATCGGGAGCCCTTCGCACTGTGCTACTAATCTTAATTACCGCACTTGCGGCCCAGGTGCTGAGCATAAATTGGGCAGTTGTGGACACGCCGCTATCGAATGCCTGTGACGACACCTGTTTCTTGCAGCGTTGACTTGCTCGTCTTATTTTTTTGTGTCGGTAAGATATGAAAAAATCACTATAACTGCCCGGTATGTAGTGACATGATCATGTCATTTGGCGGTACAATTTATACATAGTAGATGATGACTTCAGCATGGAGGAGGTTAACCGAACCGTAGCCCCATTTGTAAATAAATGGGTTAATTTATTCACCATAGAACTAAAGATATGAGTTATGTAAAAAAAATGAATGGGATTAGGATTGATTTAGTACTTACTGCAAGCTATTGTTTTCATTACGGTAAAGGATTGCTCAGAAAACTAATGAGATTTCTGGGAGTTTGGGGTATAGCCGGCTGCACGTCCCAGCGGGTGCATGTACTCCTCGGACTAGGATGACGAGGGCAGCCTGGTTGTCTTGGCATGGTTTACCAGTGTGAATGGTTTTCTTATATTGCTTATGATATAGATACCTAGTACATGGCAAATATTAGAGAAAAAATAAACAGACTACTTCTAAATGGGAGCATTGAAATAACACCGCATGAGCCAGTCACCATCTATACAATTACAGGTACAAAGTGCTACTGAGTGCATGGAAGAGAGAATAAGGAATAGTTCAATAAGTGAGGCGATAATCCAGCCTAAAGAAAAGTGTTTTTAGGGCATGCTTGAAACTGTGGATACTGGGAATTAACCGGATTGACTGGGGTAGCGCATTCCAGAAAACTGGTGCAGCACGAGAGAAGTCGTGGAAACTCGAGTTGTAGGTTCGGATCATAGAGAATGTTAGTCTTTGGTCATTGACGGAACAGAGAGGACACGTAGGGTGATAAATAGTGATGAGCGAATATACTCGTTGCTCGGGTTTTCCAGAGCACTCTCGGGTGATCTCCGAGTATTTGTTAGTGTTCGGAGATTAAGTTTTCATCGCGGCAGCTGAATGATTTAAAGCTATTAGCCAGCTTGATTACTTGTGGGGATTCCCTAGCAACCAGGCAACCCACAAATGTACTCAGCTTGGCTAATAGCTGTAAATCATTCAGCTGAGGCGATGAAAACTTAATCTCCGAACACTAACAAATACTCGGAGATCACCCGAGCAACGAGTATATTCGCTCATCACTAGTGATAAACTATATATCTCCTCCCTCATCTCTGTTTATGTTGGACGGATGGGTAGCCAGTGCAAAGACTGGCACAGAGGTGCGGCACCAGTGTAGCAGTTGGACAGAAATGTAGAAAAGCTTTAGAAAGTGCTTTAAAAAAAATAGAAGTGTTAACAGATTATTTTTATCAATTAACACAATGAAAAGAAAAATTTGAATCAAATCAATATTTGGTGTGACCGCCCTTTGTCTTCTGAACAGCATCAATTCTTCCAGGTACGCTTGTAAACAGTTTTTGATGGGAGATTGTTCTAAACATCTAGGAGAACCAACCACAGATATTCTGTAGATGTTATTAGTTACAACATTTTAGGGCCATTTTTTTTTATAGACAATAGAACTCTGAACCCCCTGACTTTTTTTAAACAATTTTCTTAAAAGATCAGATAACATGATGCAGTTTCAGAATGGCAAGAAAATTATGTTATAAATAAACAAATACAAAATATTGCCCACATGGCAAAGTATGTAGAATCAAATAATACTCCGTTTGAAAGGGAATCTGTCATCAAGGTTTGCTACCCCATCTGAGAGTAGCTTGATATAGGGGCAGAGACCCAGATTCCAGCCATACATCACTTACTGGGCTGCTTGCTGCAGTTTTGATAAAATCACAGTTTTTTCTGCTGCAGATCTACCAGATGTCTGCTGAACTCTGTATAACCCCGCCTTCACCACTGATTGGCAGCTTATTGGCATAGATAGAAAGCTGCCAATCAGTGGTAGGGGTGTGGCTGGACTACCTGGCAGCAGGTTTACTAGTCCTCTAGTGATAATTTCCTCCTAATAAAACAGTGGTTTGAAAAAGCTACAGCAAGCAGCCCAGTAAGTGACACATTGCTGGAATCATGGTCTCTGTCTCTACATTATGCTGCTCTCAGATTAGGTGGCAAAAACCTAGAAATAAAATAATGCTCCCATACAGGTTACATATAATGCTGAAATTCAAGGTACAGCCGAACAATACTAAATTCCTCCCATCTTCAGAGACGCACATTCCATCCTAACCTGGTCATTTAGATTTCACCATAACACCATCCTCATCGTAACTAAAAGGGGGTCCAAAAACTTTTCGGATGGGGTTTATAGCATTTTTTTTGTGGATGCAAAACTTACAAGGAGAGAATCCCGTTATCACTGGTAAAATTTAGCTCCCAGAATTAGGACTCTGTAGGGTCAATAATGGATTTTCCTGGTTCTGTAATTATCTTGTAAGATGAGGTTAGGACTCGGTGTTTTCAGAGGGTGGATATCAGTTTTACCAGTAATTATTGTGCACTGCTGCGAGGGCGCCCTTCATAGCGTCAATTCACACAGGACCGGTTTCCTTGCAGATTGTTGCAGTACTTGGCTGGGCCTGGAGCTCTCAGTAGAAGAATTTCCACTTTCAGACGGCGCCACATCTCTGTAATATCCTTGAGACTCGGCTAAATGCAAAGCTCTGAATCCCATAAGCCTCATGGGGGGGACGGGAGATGGGAAATTACACAGCTACCTGGTAATTAGCAAACTTAGGACTTATCTGAGCGCAATTCTTCTCTGTGCAACTAATTAAGACTTCAGTCGGCAGTGATTGCTGTCACAGCAGAACTCGCCCCGTGAAAACAACTCCAGCGCCTCGGGGGTTATTATTCCCTTCACACTCTGAGAAGTTTGTGTGCTGATGCCTGGGATACTTTATATTAACCCCTTGGCTCAGCCTCGAGTTTAATCGGTTCTAAACGAGTACATTGTTGATTGCGTCCGCGTATTGTAGGGTGCAGCGTAATATCGGGACCATTTCACCTACGAAAATATCGAAATACCTGTTTTTCTACCCCATTGCCATCGAGTTCTCCATTGGAACAGCGCTATTCTTATCCATTATTGTTCAGATAAAAGAGGTTAAAGTGCAATTCCAGATCCAGCCTATGATCGAGGGTGGCGCTGTGTTTGGGGAAAACAAAAATCTGCCCTGTAACAATTAACAAAGAAAATGGGCCATAAAGATACGATTGGGTTCAGTGTGAATTAGGCTCATTAGTATAGTAAAACTACCCTCTGTTAATTTGCATGGCGCAGGTGAGAGCCATCGTGCAAGTACGTCTTTGGTACCGATACTTTTAATGCACCGAAGCAATATAGAAAAAAAATTTGTAACAGTGCAAAACATTTTGATTATGAATCCAGTACTGTTTTGTGTCTGCAGCTCATAAGTGGTCTTATGTGTTTCTGTAGTTACAGACTACAAATAAAGACCAGTGTAGTCAGATCCTGCAATCTTGCACGCGCTGTTCTGGCTGTCCCCTCCTTTGTGCTAACAAATTTGGTGGGAGACCAGAAAAAAAGAATCTGAAAGCAGGATCAGACTACATAGTCTGTAAAGGAAGTATGACAGCAGGTTTTTGTCATGTAATCTGAGAGCAGCCTAATGTAGAGGCAGAGACCCTGATTCCTGCGATGTCATTTGCTTTTATGGGCCCAATTCATTAATGCCAGCGGTGTTCACGCCAGTCCTGATAAGGAGGTGTGCTGGAGTCAGACGCTCCAGGCTCATAAATCTGGAGCATCTGATGACTGGCGTACGGAACGCTGCAGTCTATGGTGTCATCTCTTCCGCCACTGCCCCATCCTACCACAGCTCCACCGTTTTCGACAGAGCTTGAAAAAACTGTTGTGAAGACCCCAAAAGTCACAAAAGTAAGGCAAGAGTAAGAATTGGGCCTAATTTTTGCAACTTTGCACGGCTTTTACACTGGAATTCTGCTGTGAAACCTTTGATGAATCGGGCCCTATGTCTTCTCACCCATCGCCATACATGGCCAACCCTCAGGTTTTCTTGTGTGAACCTCATGAATTCAGAGATCATGGACTAAGATTATGTAGTAAGTACATCTACTGTATAAACCCAACCGGGTTCAGCTCGTTCTTGAGCCAGGGCAACTTGATGGTTGAACGCTCTTGTACAAGCATAGGTATGTCCACCAGGGTCTTCTCCACCGTTATCTTCATAGTATCAAGCCATTGGGTTGCTGGTCTTCCTCTTCGCCTTGTTCCCTCTTTTCTTCCGACCATGATGTCCTTCTCCAGTGATCGCTCTCTTTGTATGATGTGTCCAAAGTAAGCAAGTCGTAGCATGGAGATCCATGCTTCGAGTGACATGTCTGGCTTGATATGTTCCAAGACTGATTTGTTTGTTCTTCTTGCCATCCATGGTATTGGTGACATCCTTCTCCGGCACCACATTTCCAAAGTGTCGATTCTTCTTCTGTCTGTTTCTTTGTAGTCCAGGTTTCACCTCCCTATGTTACCAGACTATGGACGAGCCATGTCTTGCCATGACATAAAAAGCTCAAAAAATCAAAATGAACCAACAAGTCATCAATCGTCGCATCCATTGTGGAAATCGTAGAAGTTAAATGAAAAAAATAAAGTATCAAAGAAAGTGGCTGGTTTCTAGGATGAGATTCTCCACATGCTATTAAATCACAATTTTAAGACCATTCTGCTGAAATTGCAATTCAATTGTTCCTCTTCACACTTCAATTAGAGGTCTCAGAGGGAATTCTGCCAGTAATGCCCTTCTCCTTCCTTTCACATTTTGTTGCATTACATGCCATTCTCAGTAGCCAAAAATGTATTTAAAAACTAGAAAAAAAAAAGGGATTATTCATTTCAATTGTACAATTTGCAACCAGTTTAGTGGTAAGACTGGAATGCTGAGTGAAGGAAATTCCACGTTCTTCACCTTTTGGGGTCATTTTTTTTTCTCTTAAATGTATGTCTTTGGGTGCAAAAAACATTTATGCAATTGGGTTTCATGAAAAATGTTGCTTTTACAGTCTCTTTGTTTCCCAGCACATTTAACAATTAAGTTGTCTTTGATGATAAGTCAGCTGAGAGGAACTCAGAAAAAAAGACAGATAAAAGAGTTACAGATTCTCCTGTCCATCCGAACTCACTGATACATTCTCATTAAACTCATTCAGCAGCTGACAATAGACTGAGACTATTGTACCAACATTGGGCACCTCAGCCATAAAAAAGGGGGTTTCATGTACCCCATTGGAATAAGACCGATAGAGATAGCCAACAACATCGTTCTGCTATGTCCATCAGTCCTGTAGACTTCGATTGGAGTGACCGTGCGTATGTTTAACTCTAGCTATGCCATGCCTATGCTTAACTCTAGCTCAGCCGTGCGTATGTTTAACTCTAGCTATGCCGTGCGTATGCTTAACTCTAGCTCTGCCGTGCCTATGCCTAACTGTAGTTCTGCCGTGCCTATGCCTAACTCTAGCTCTGCCGTGACAATGTTTAACTAGCTCTTCCGTGCCTATGTTTAACTCTAACTCTGCCGTGTGTATGCTTGGTTCAAGCTCTGCCGTGCCTATGTTAACTCTAGCTCTGCCGTGCCTATGCTTAACTCTAGCTCTGCCGTGTCTGCTTAACTCTAGCTCTGCCGTGCCTAAGCTTAACTCTAGCTCTGCCATGCCTATGCCTAACTGTAGTTCTGCCGTGCCTATGCTTAACTCTAGCTCTGCCGTGACTATGTTTAACTAGCTCTTCCGTGCCTATGTTTAACTCTAACTCTGCCGTGTGTATGCTTGGTTCTAGCTCTGCCGTGCCTATGTTTAACTCTAGCTCTGCCGTGCCTATGCTTAACTCTAGCTCTGCCGTGCCTATGCTTAACTCTAGCTCAGCCATGCGTATGCTTAACTCTAGCTCAGCCGTGCGTATGCTTAACTCTAGCTCTGCCGTGCCTATGCTTAACTCTAGCTCTGCCGAGCCTATGCTTAACTCTAGCTCTGCCGTGCCTATGCTTAACTCTAGCTCTGCCGAGCCCATGCTTAATTCTAGCTCTGCCGTGCGTATATTTAACTCTAGCTCTGCCGTGCCTATGTTTAACTAACTCTTCCTTGCCTATGCTTAACTCTAGCTCTGCCATGCCTATGTTTAACTAGCTCTGCTGTGTGTATGCTTGGTTCTAGCTCTGCCATGCCTTTGCTTAACTCTAGCTCTGCCGTGCCTATGCTTAACTCTAGCTCTGCCGTGCCTATGCTTAACTCTAGCTCTGCCGTGCCTATGCTTAACTCTAGTTCTGCCGTGCCTATGTTTAACTCTAGCTCTGCTGTGCGTATGTTTAACTCTAGCTATGCCGTGCGTATGCTTAACTCTAGCTCTGCCGTGCCTATGCTTAACTCTAGCTCTGCTGTGACTGTTTAACTAGCTCTTCCGTGCCTATGTTTAACTCAAACTCTGCCGTGTGTATGCTTGGTTCTAGCTCTGCCGTGCCTATGCTTAACTCTAGCTCTGCCGTGCCTATGTTTAACTCTAGCTCTGCTGTGCGTATGTTTAACTTTAGCTCTGCCGTGCATATGTTTAACTCTAGCTATGCCGTGCCTAAGCTTAACTCTAGCTCTGCCGTGCCTATGCTTAACTGTAGTTCTGCCGTGCCTATGCTTAACTCTAGCTCTGCCGTGCCTATGCTTAACTGTAGTTCTGCCGTGCCTATTCTTATTAACTCTAGCTCTGCCGTGACTATGTTTAACTAGCTCTTCCGTGCCTATGTTTAACTCAAACTCTGCCGTGTGTATGCTTGGTTCTAGCTCTGCCGTGCCTATGCTTAACTCTAGCTCTGCCGTGCCTATGCTTAACTCTAGCTCTGCCGTGCCTATGTTTAACTCTAGCTCTGCAGTGCGTATGTTTAACTTTAGCTCTGCCGTGCATATGTTTAACTCTAGCTATACCGTGCCTATGCTTAACTCTAGCTCTGCCGTGCCTATGCTTAACTGTAGTTCTGCCGTGCCTATGCTTAACTCTAGCTCTGCCGTGCCTGTGCTTAACTGTAGTTCTGCCGTGCCTATGCTTATTAACTCTAGCTCTGCCGTGACTATGTTTAACTCTAACTCTGCCGTGTGTATGCTTGGTTCTAGCTCTGACGTGCCTATGCTTAACTCTAGCTCTGCCGTGACTATGTTTAACTCTAACTCTGCCGTGTGTATGCTTGGTTCTAGCTCTGCCGTGCCTATGCTTATTAACTCTAGCTCTGCCGTGCCTATGTTTAACTAACTCTGCCGTGTGTATGCTTGGTTCTAGCTCTGCCGTGCCTGTGCTTAACTCTAGCTCTGCCATGCGTATGTTTAACTCTAGCTCTGCCGTGCGTATGCTTAACTGCAGCTATATTCAAACTAAGGACTTGGGGGCCCGTTCTCACAATCGTTGGGGTTCCCAGCAATCAGATACTGATCAACAATTCTTTGGATAAGCGATAAGTTGTGATCATGGCCATTATCTCTGTGTTCCTATTTCAGGGAAAACTACTGCCTGCAAGAATTGGGTTCAATGATGAAGCGGAAGGATCACAGTGTGCCATAATCTTTACTAAAGGACCTGTTATAACGAGTAGATTCAGTAGTGATCCCATTGCCGAGACCTTGATCCGGCGTCATCATTAATGATGGCAGATAATTCCCGATTCTCCTTCTTTCCCTTGTGACCACGACGCGCGCTGATTCTTAATACGCCACTGCCAAGTGTTACTTTTAAATTACCCTTAGTGGATTTAATGTTGCATACCCGTATAGGTGTACAAATGTATATTTTTGCGTATTATCTATAGTCTAGCAGCTTGAATGTGATGTATGGACCATGAATTAATGTATTTTGGAGGTGTTCGGTGTACAGCAGCTGTTCCACATCATTACCTTCCGATTGAACGGAGTGTACATTATACACTGCAGAATGGGCTTCATTTAACAAGCCTGTGTGTCTATAATAAACTGCAGCAGAAGCTCTTATTAAACATGTCTGGAATTATCAGAGGGCAGTTCGGGGCACTACAGGTACCATATTATTTAAAGGGACAGTGCTGAAGGTTCACTGCTAGTGAGGTCACTCAGCAACAGCGCCACTCTTGTTCATTGGATCTAACCGGTATTGCAGCTCATGCACATTGAGAAAAATGAGGCTGGGCTGTAATACTAAGCAGGGCTTATAGACAGCAGTGGAATTATTCCAAGAATAAAACTGAGACTAAAAGGAGACGAGTCGCACGGCCAATGATAGCTGCGAGCTGCTGCAAAGTAATGCGAGGGGCAAGAAAGTTGCAGAAAGTCATAACCAGTTTAATTTTTTGCTATTTGCATGTTGCGGCATCTTTGTGAATTGCTTGCACAATGCTATGATGTAGCTACAGCAATTACAATATTACTAATAAATAATAACAATAATACACTGTCAGTGTAGTGGTGGTTGTGACCAGCAGGTGGCGATATTTAACGCTGACTATTATTTATTAGATTATGTCGCTTTTGTCCGGTAGCATTGTGTTGATGTATACTTTACAATTGCTAAGCATGCTCATATATCTCCCTAATTAATGGTTGCCATACAGTGACTGATCTTGCACGTGACAAGGATATAGATATTGCATTTTTTGACAAAGGACAAGACTTTTCGTTTTTTGTTTTTTTTAAAACCTCTACTAGTAGCTTTGTCCATAACGGATGCATAAAAATTCTTCTGATGTCATTATCCAGAGCCCGTTCGCCTTTTTGTCATAATTTAGAGAAGTTATCTTGTTGTGCAGCTTTTATGAAATAGTCTCGATTTAATTAATATTAAATAATCATATTGTGCAGGAGAATTTTAATTGTCTTTCTTTTTTTTTGCAGAAGGTATTGTAGGCGGATTGTGAGCTCCTTAATAAATTACTACTGCGGTAAGGATTTTAATTAAACCCACTACATAAAGCGTTTTTTTTTTTTTATTAATGATCTTAATAGGCCTTTAAGTTCATAAGACTATAAACTACCAGATATCCTTCCAGAAAATCCTTTTTTTTTTTCGTCTTAAAACACAGTAGGTGGAAGAACAGCATTTTGATTTTCAACCCATCCCCCCCCATAAAATTTCAATATTTTCGCAATTATTTCATTAGGTTACAGTATTAAAATTTTCCATAATTCAGCGTTGTATTTCTAATTGACTATCGCATGCAGAAACACTTAGGTCAATCTTAGTGGAAAATATTCCCCTCGCCCCTCCTATATTAATTACAAACCCCCAGCTGCAGCAAAAATAACAAATGATGTCTGTCTCTCCACCGCCGTCCCTTTAATTCTCAGAGCTATAGACGTAGTTAAGATCATTACTTGGCAGTAAAGCATTAAGAACATTATCAATATTTATTTATGTAAGCACATTTCAGAAATATTTAGATTATTATTTTCATTATCAAAATTTATTTATGTAAACACATTTTAAAGGGGTTGTTCAGGATTAGAAAAACATGGCTATCTGCTTCTAACCACACCTGTATATGCTTTCTGAAAGACTAGCTGCAATACCAGACAAAGTGATTAAGACCTGAGCGGCAATGATACTTACAACCATTAGACATTCATGTTTTCCTAACCTTGTGCAATCCCTTGAAGTTGCCAATGCATATTCGCAGTGGCATAGATGACGTCCAATGGGTCCTGGTGCAGAATTTGGACCTGCATGTTAGGCCTTGTAGCGTTCCTATAAAAAACAGGCATATTCGTCCCTCATGTAATAAGGTCTTCCATCTTGGCTCCTTCTTGTCATAATTTCCCTCGTCCTGGGACCCTTCCTGGTATCATGTCGCCCATTGTGGGCTCCTTCAAAGTATAATGACCCCCATCCTGGGCCATTTCCTTGTCGTATATCTCCCATCGTGGTCTCCTTTCAAGTATAATGTCCCCATCCTGGTCCACTCCCTGGTATAATAACCCACATACTGGGCCCCTTCCAAATATAATGTCCCCAATGTTCGTGCTATAATGTTCCCCATTCTGGGCCACTTCCTGGTATAATATCCCACATCTTACAAACTAATATATGCGCAGGGGTGAAAATATAACAGCTTACCTAAAGAGAAGCCCCTCTTATAAAATATAACCTTTATTATTAAATCTATGATAAAATATAGAAAATCCCCCTATAAGCTACAATGTCCCACATCCTGGTCCCTTCCTGTAATAATTCCCCCTCTCCATCCTTTGCTCAATCGTATAACAATGTCCCGTATCTTGGGCTCCTTCCTGGTATAATGTCCTCCATCCTGGGCCCCTTTCAGGTATAATGTCCCCCATCCTGATCCACTCCCTGGTATAATGTCCCCCATTCTGGGCCCCTTCCAAATATAATATCCCCAATGTAGGGTCCCTTCGTGCTATAATGTCCTCCATCCTGGGCCCTTTCCAGTAATAATGTCCCCATCCTGGTCCACTCCCTGGTATAATGTCCTTCATTCTGGGCCCCTTTCAAGTATAATGTCCCCCATCCTGATCCACTCCCTGGTATAATGTCCCCCATCCTGGGCCCCTTCCAAATATAATATCCCCAATGTAGGGTCCCTTCGTGCTATAATGTTCCCCATCCTGGGCCACTTCCTGGTATAATGTCCCACATCCTGGCTCCTTCCTGTAATAATTCCCCCTCTCCCTCCTTTCCTCAATCGTATAACAATGTGCTGTATCTTGGGCCCCTTCCTAGTATAATGTCCTCCATTCTGGGCCCTTTCCAGAAATAATGTCCCTCGCTCTTCGTCAGCACATTTTGAAAAGAAACAAGCAATTATTCTTACCTTCCCTGCTCCCATGACATGCGATGTCCTCTTCTATAGTTGTGCCAAAGCAGGCAGCTCCCTTTGACGTGCCAGCATGGGCAGCACATGACAATACTGCCATGAGCCGCCCATGATGGGCAAGCTGGTTGGCCACCGGCATGTATTTTGGTGCATGGAACCAGCGGGTTTCTGCACCACAATTCATCTCCGCTGAATGTGCGTCAGCAGCTCAATGTACTTGCACTTGCAGTAGGGACTGCCCCGACGCGCGTTTCGCATTCACTTTCTCAAAAGCGTCTTCTGGGAATGAAGTCTTATTGCACCTTTTTGGGGTATGGTAGGGGAGGGCCTCTTCTCCGTTTGACTTCCCCTGGACCCCATACATTACTTACTGAATGTTCCTCCCAGAGTACTGGGAAAGAAGTTAGCCAAGCTGTTCCAATAAGTTTACATAGATGCTGAGTTTTGGATATGAGCTTAGAAACAAACACCACTCCCATCTCGTCTAAATTTGTATGGACAACAAAAGGAAGTCCGCTTACTGGAGCGCCTTACAGCCTCCCTCAACACAGGGCCGGTTTCAGACAAAGTAGCGCCCTGGGCAAAAGTTTAAAGTGGGGCCCCAAATGCTAACATATTGCTGAGATCAGGCTGTTAAACGAGTGTGAATGACAATTATGAAGTAGTTCAACGTTTGTATGTTGGATTTTTACACCGGCTGAGGAAGAATGATGGGGGCAGAACAGTCACTAATAGATCAATCTGTCCCCAATACATATCATGTTATCAGCAGCATATCTGCAGTTTTCACCAGGTGATGGGCTGCTAAGAACAATAATTGATGTTCCACCATAAACAATCCAATCAATCCATGAATAGGCAATATTTTCCGTGTTTACTATAATGCATTCCACAGTCCTACACATAGTATAATCAGCCCATAGTATAATGCACACTTCCTAGTCCTCCATATAGTACTATACAGTCCCCATAGTCCTCCATATAGTATAATACACTTCCCATAGTCCTCCATATAGTATAGTGCACTCCCCATAGTATAATGCACTCCATAGTCCCATATAGCTCCATATAGTCCCATAGTCCCGTGTAATGCAGCCCCAATAAAGTATAATGCAGCTCCAATAGAGTATAAGGCAGCCCCCATAGAGTATAATGCAGTCCCATAGAGAATAATGCAGCTTCCACAGATTTTAAAGCATCCCCCATAAAGTATAATGCATCTGAATAACGTATAATGGATCCCCATAGAGTGTAATGCAGCTGCATGGAGTGTAATGCAGCTTTCATAGAATATAATGCAGCTCCCATAGAGTAGAATGTAGTGCTCAGAGTAGAATGCAGCCCCCATATAGTATAATGCAGCCTCAAATAATATAATGCACACCCCATATTACCCCAGTATTATGGCCACCACATACTCACCGATTTAAAAAATAAATACATACTCATCGCTCCTCGTTCCCCTGCTGCTCTGGGCTCTGCAGTGCATCTATGCAGCAACTCCATTGCCCGGCACAGCGTGGAGAGCAATAAAATTGTCATCGTGCCCGCTGCATCAGAAGCATAGGGGAATGATTGGAGAGAGAGCGTCACCTGACACCTCGTCCTCCATGATTCATTTCAAGTGTATCATTTTCTATGAAGATGATACAGTTGAATGCCACTTGGCTATGTTTTAGGCCATGTTCACACGTTGCGTTTTTTACCGCGGATCCGCAGCGTTTTTGAAGCTGCATATCTGCAGCAGTTTCCCATGCACTTTACAGTACCATGAAACCTATGGAAAACCAAATCCGCTGTGCACATGCTGCGGAAAATACCGTGCGGAAACGCAGCGTTGTTTTTTCCGCAGCATGTCAATTCTTTGTGCGGATCTGCAGCATTTCTGCACCCATTGAATTGCATTCAATTGCAGTCGGGCACATCCGCAGCAAAACCGCAGATGTAAATAAGATCTGCGGTATAGCTGCGGGTGAAATGCTGCAGATTGGGAGGGGGGAAGTGTGTGGGTGGAGTGAGGGCGGAGACTGTGTGTGTGCGTGCGGGGTCTGTGCGGGGCTCTCGGGGGTCTGTGCGGGCTGCCGGGGAATCTGTGTGGGGCTCTCGGGGGTCTGTGCGGGGCTCTCAGGGGTCTGTGCGGACTGCCGGGGGGTCTTTGCGCAGCTCTCGGGGGTCTGTGAGGACTGCCGGGGTGTGTGCGTGCTGCCGGGGGTGTGTGTGTGTGTGCGCAGGCATCGGCCGATGGGACTACAAGTCCCATCGGGCTATGCCTGCTGCAGTGACAGTGATTGACACATTAGCCAATGATGGGACAGTAGTAGTGCCATCATCCGATTAATGTGTTGAATGTAAAAAAAAAAAAAACACAAACATATAACATACAACAGAACATACAACGGAACATACAACATATAACATACAACATATAACAGTAAATACAGCATATAACAGAACATACAACATAGAACACAACATACAACAGAACGTACAACATACAACAGAACATACAACATAACAGAGCATACAACATAAAACATACAACATAGAACAGGGGGGGCAATATCCATGGCCCCTCTCTAGGCTATAAATATCAGCCCGCAGCTGTCTGTGTAGCCTTTCTGGCTATAAAATATAGGGGGACCCCACGTCATTTTTTTGGGGGGTCCCCCTGTTTTAATAGCCAGTAAAGGCTACGCAGACAGCTGCGGGCTGATATTTATAGCCTGGGAGTGGCCATGGGTATTAACCCTGCTCAGGCTACAAATATTGGCCCCCGGCCGTCGGCTTTCCCCCTCTGGTGCAGAAAATTGCGAGGGAGCCCACTCCATTTTTTTTTTCCGTTTTTTTTTTTTTTTTTTTTTTTTTTAAATTAAATGTTCTTTAAGAAGCATATATCCATAGATATTCATCTATAGATAGGCCACGCAATTATATATCTATAGATGGATATCTATGGATATATGTATAGACATATCTATAGATATAACTATGGATATATCTATCTATAGATATATCTATCTATCTATAAATCTATCTATAGATACATAGATGTTTCTATCCATTTATCTATTTGGCTACTTTCACACATCAGGTTTTTGCCGTCAGGCACAATCCGGCGAGTTTTGAAAAAAATGGATCTGGGTTTTTTTCCGCCGGATCCGTTTTTTCTCAGAGTTGTATTAGCGTCGGATTGCTCCTGATGGCCACACGTTTCATCCGTTTTTTGCCAGATCCGTCAGAAAAGCTGTTTCCGGCGGATGGAGAAAACGTTTTCTCTGTCCGGCGAAAAAACGCACAGCGACGGATCCTGCGAAAAATGTATGAAACGGAGATGTGAAATGATGAGTCCGGCCTCCGAATCCGGTTTTTCATGCATTTTTTCCATTGAAATCATGCACATTTTCCGTTATCTCTCTCTAACAAAAAAATGGATCAGTTGCATCAGTTTTTCACTATTTGCAACGGATCCGTTTTTTCAAAAATTCGCCGGATCCTGCCTGATGGATAGATGTAGATAGATATATGGATAGTTAGGCTACTTTCACACATCAGTTTTTTTCCGTCAGGCAGGATCTGGCGAATTTTTAAAAAAACAGATTTGTTGCAAATAGTGAAAAACTGATGCAACTGATCCGTTTTTTTTTTTTTTTTTTAGAGAGAGAGAACGGAAAATGTGCATGATTTCAATGGAAAAAATGCATGAAAAACCGGATTCGGAGGCCGGACTCATCATTTCACATCTCCGTTTCATACATTTTTCGCCAGATCCGAGACTTCAGGTATTTCATTTGCTTTTTTTTTCCTGCCTTAAATGAATTTTTAGATTACCATGTACAAATACATGGAATACAGAGGAATTCCAAAGCCCTTTAAAATAAATAATATTAGCGGGTCACGTCATACAAGTGGGACTACAATTTCGGTGGGGGGATGGCGGCAGTGTTGTATTATGCGCTGAGTTTGAAAATTGGCACTCGGGGGAGAAAACCCCTTTCCATCATGGAATTATCCAGGCCTTATTAGCGAGCTGAAAATGCCACATAATTAGAAATACACCACCAAACACCGTTATTGTCAAGAGTGTGCAATTGCATAATGAAGCAATTATTAATGAGCTACTCCAAGGTTGTCATTAATTTAAACTTTTTAAGGATCACAGAGTATGGCGAGGGAAATGTTAGAGCCGAGACGCCGCCGCGGAGATGTGGAAACAGGAGTGAGCCGTTTCTGTTTTATAACTAGCTCCAGGCTCTCCTGGGGATTTTCTACAAGGCTTTTGTTTTAAGCAAACCCTCTCCGACAGTGGCAAACACTTGATATGTGCACAATCGCAGCTCTGTTTTGTGAATCGCAAATTATCTGTGGTGGAATTTAGACTAAGAGCCGTCTAAGAGCATCGTGTGCACAGAATACTCATCGGTGGAGGGCAATTACTGAGGAGGACCACAACAGGGACTACACCAAATATCTGTGTGATCACAAAGTAATGGCAATTTCTGGAGGGATATATTCTGTGTGTGTGTGGTGCGGATCTGTGATTATTACTACAAGATCACCTTACATTTACAACAGCTGGACGTGCGAAAAGAGATGGAAAGGTGGATGGAGTCTGGATGGATAGATAGACAATATATAGATAATAGATAGATAGATAACATATAATAGATAGATAACATATGATAGATATAGATGATAGATAATAGATAGATAACATATAATAGATAGATAGATAACAGATAATAGATAGATAAATAGAGAGATAATAGACAGATAGATGATAGATAGATAGACATCCATTCTAACAGATTTTCAAATAAATACACCAGTCTCACCAGGTCTGAATGACTTATTAAACAATGTAAGGAGTTTATACTGTGAATTCTGGTGTATTACAGATCCACTTTGCTGACATGAGTTCTATGCATGTTGGAGGTCACGGTTCTTGTCAATTTATTTTAGAAGCATTAACACTAAAAGAGAAGGTAAAGTGAATGATTGCGTGGCGTGTAAGGTGTATGCAATCATAAGGGCATTGTGTAGGAATGTGCCTATTCCTCTATCTGCATGTGCGCTTTTACTTTTGCTCTACGTGTGTGTTGTACGGGTACAATAGCAGCAAGTCATAATTGTCTAGAGGATGCAACAGCATAATGAAGCAATTATAAATGAGGAGCTGCCTGCCTGCCATTAATTTTACTTTTAACGAACATAGAGTAAGGCATTGCGTAGTGTTAACACAAGAGCCGAAGAGCTAAAATTATACCTAATCAGACATGTCCGTGTTATTTTTTTTTTTTCCAATGCTGCTTGAATAAATTTGCATCACATTTTTTTTCTGTTTAATTTAAATGAAAAATTATGAAGAGAGTCTAATAGTGCCGACTAAGCCATATTTTGTGAAGCGGTAATTTTTCTCCTATTTGCCAATCTTTCATACTATCAAAAACTGCTGTGTCTTGTTTAGAAAGCTCTCCCCCCCCTAAGTGCTTTCCTAAATTGTTTAAAAATCATTATTTTTCTTATAACAATCCCATAATTCTCTTTTGGAAAATTGGCATTTTTTTTTATCTCTTCAAGGCTACAACAATAACATTTTGCTTTCCTCACACCGCTTTTTAGTTCGCTAATTCAATATCTAAATATCTTTACCATGGCAGATTGGATTATTTGCACTGTCCCACAACCCCCACAGTTATACCCCTACGTAATGTTATGCTGATGACCACTTGTAGAAGGACAATGGCTGGAAATAATATATCTATAATACATATTTAGGTAGGTGGAATGAGCCATTATTTACAACTCAGAAAGTTGTGAATATCAGATCTGTGTAGCAGCCGCTGCCGAGTACTGCAGATCAGCTCTATTTCTTTTGAACAGCAGGTGATCTGCAGGACCCAGCAGCGGACACTACACAGTGAAATGGAGCAGTGCAATAAACCTCTGCTCATTGTTTCCGTCTGGTAGTTGCCTGGTTATTGGGAGTGACAGGTGACAGGTACCAGATCCTCACCAATCAGATATTAATGACTGATCGTAAGGCCACGTTTACACATTCAGTATTTGGTCAGTATGTTACATCAATATTTGTAAGCCAAAACCAGGGGTGGAGCAATTAGAGGAAAAGTAAAATAGAAACACGTTACCACTTCTGTATTTATCACCCCCTCCTGGTTTTCGCCTACAAATACTAATGTGAAATACTGACCAAATACTGATCGTGTGAACGTGGCCTCAGAAAAAGGTCATTGATATTGACAACCTATTTAATCCTTTCCTGGCATAACCCTAGGTGACCCTATCTAAGCTCAGGAACTCTCTAACAGCAGCAATTAATGCACATGAACTGAGGGGGCGCCATTCCACTCCCTCATTAGCCCCGATGATGGGGGCTAATGAGCCGAACACCTTCCAGTGTCTCGATCCACTCTAGCATATCACGGTGGGGTGATACACAAAACTGCTAGAAGAAGCAAGGTAGCAAAGACTAACGGGGGTTCGTCCAGATCCAATAGCACAAGAACCATCACCCTATAACCTTCCATTGGGAAACTATGGCCTTTCATAGGTTTTAGAAGTTTTTGCTTCAGGCACCCATGGTAGGGTGATAAGGCCTCTTGTGGGATGGAGCAGGGAGCAACTAACCAATGGGTTAAAAGTTTTTTTGTACAGCCATGTGCTCTCTGTCAGGCTAGCTGCTCACTTCTAAACGGGGGACCATGTCGTGTAACATGCTGGAAGGAACTGAATCAGCTGGCAGCCCATGCCCCCATACGGCCCAGAACACATGGTTGAATATCAAACCGGTAATTGACATGATTTATATGCTTATAACTTTGAGTGAGTGTGATGCTACATCAGCGATTGCATGAGCCACATTCTCTCACTCCCCGTGGGGCCAGGGGGTGTCTGTGTAAAGCTGTGCCAAGCTGACCTTATGTGTCCTCAGAGGGTGAGGAACGTTGGTGCAAGTGAGGGAACCACCTGACAACCATGGATCTGAGCAGGGGATATTAGCAGATTCCTCTGACCCATGAGGCACAGGAAGGTTCTGCCTTTATTTCTCCATTCTGACTGGGTGAGTCTATAGTGATGCCACTGCCACTTCTCAGTGGATGGGCAACACGCTGCTCAACTGACTTGAAAGGTACGCAGCTGCGTACCTGGACGACATTGCCATCTTCAGTCCCACCTGTGAGGATCATCTAGAGCATTTGGCGCAGGTGCTAAGGTGGATTCACTGGGCAGGCTTGATCAGTAAGCCGGAAAAGTGCCAGCTGGGCATGAGTGAGGTTCACTAGGGACACCGCATAATGGCTTCCCGGTACTACAAGCAGCTGACTTCACATGGGTATTTGTAGTACAGGCCATCTCTAGTGACTTTGGCCTCATTGCTGTGCTCAGCCTGGTCGACTCTGCAGGCCAAGAACACCCTGTTTTGTACCTGAGCCAAAGCAGTGGAGCCTGGAGCTAAGTTACTTGTTTACTTACCTTGTCTGTCTCATGTTTGTCACCACCCCCTATGTTTACACATCTGCAGTGGTGAGACTATCGTCCTTGACGGCCAGTGCACTAACCAGAGTTTAGTGTGGTGACAGCTAGGTACTAGGCACGTGATGGTGGTGGAGGGAAGGACCCGCCTAGGGCATTAGGGGAGCTTAGGGATATGCACAAGCTGTTTTATAAGGTACCCCATTCCTCGTTCCCTACTGTTAGGGCCTTCCTCTCCCTCTTTCCATCCCGTTGTTGGTGTTTGTTGTGCCGTCCGCTGGACCGACTCTTGTGGGTCATGACAATGGCCTTCTGTTGGGAAGTTATGACCCTTCATAGGTTTTGGGAGTTTTGGCTTCAAACATCCAGGTAAACGGGGATAAGGCTCCTCCTGGGGGTGGAACAGGGAATAACCGACCAAGGTGTTAAAAGGCTTGTGTAAAGCCATGTGCTCTCTCTTTGTCATGCTTGCTGCTCACTTCTAAAGGGGGGGCCATGTCGTGTAATGTGCTGGAAGGAACTAAATCAGCTGGCTGTCCGTGCCCCTATGCGGTCCAGCACACATGGTCGAACATCAAACCAGTAATTAACATAGTACAAAAGTTATAAGCAGATGAATTATCACCCGTATTTGCATATCTAACCGTTGTATATGTGTAACCATTGTGTGTATATAGTGTATTTTCTTGTGAGCACTTAAGGCGATTAAATATACAATTTAACCTTGTGCTGCTTTTTAAACCTCGATCCACAAATCCACACGTCCGTGTTCTCGCCTTTAACTTTCCATGCTTCCAGGAGTCCTGGTCCCGTTAATGAACCAGGCTTATATCTAATGAGGAACTGGTGGCAGTTAGTGATGAGCGAGTGTGTTCGTTACTCAAGATTTCCGAGCAAGCTCAGGTATTCTCTGAGTATCTTGGGCGTGCTAGTAGAGTATGTTTGTGTCACCACAGCTGCATGATTTGCTGCTGATAGACAACCTGAACACATGCAGGTATTGCCTGTTTGTTAGGGAATCCCCACATGTATTCAGGCTGTCTAGCAACCGCAAATCATGCAGCTGCGGCGACACAAACAATCTACGAGCATGCCCAAGATACTTGGAGAACACCCACGAGCACACTCACTTATCACTAGGGGCAGTCCTACTGGTCTGATAAGGTTCTGTTTCACTGGTGCTTGTGGGGAAACCGTACCACATGATACCTCTGACATAATAGTGACGTCAGGTGGGGTGGCGAGGTGATGGTTCGTCACAGAAGCAATTAAAACATATCTACCTCAAAATGGTAAAAATAAAAGCCTAAGCTCACCACGCAAATAAATAATCCCTCAGGCAGCTCCATAAAAACATAGATTTCAGAACATGGCGATAAAATAAAAAACAAATTTACATTAAATTTCTGAATTATTTTTTCACTAATTAAGTAAAAAAAAAAAAACCTATACAAGTTTGGTATTACTGTAATTGTACAGACATGGAGAGTCATATTGCCAGGAGATTTTTACAACAAAATGAACTTTGAAAACAAAACCCCCCAAAAAATTGTGGAATTTTGTCTCTTATGTAATTTTGAACGCAGTTGACATTTTTTCTGGATTTCAGTATATTGAATAATAAAATTAGTGATGTCATTCAAAACTAGACCAAGACCTCAAACATCTATGTGGATGGGAAAAAAAAAAAAGTAAAGGCGTTCGGAAAATTGGGAGGCAAAGAAACAAAAGTGCAAAAATAGAAAATCGCCTTATCAGTATAACTTAATATTAATACCGTAGTTTTAAAGTTATATTTCCAAGTACACCCTGCATAATATTATTTAATAATGTCCTAGCAATATGACCCCGGCTTCATATTCTGCACCGGTGCTGTACGCCCCAACCTTGGACTTCCTGACCGTGTCTCTGTTTACGTCCTCTGTGCCTATTTAGCTACAAGGTAAGCCAGGCCAATGGCGCAGTATGTCCAAACCCACCGCTATGACATACTGATGCCTTGAAGAGGATCTATCACCAGGTTAGAAGTGGCCAGATTTTGTTCTCGATTTCCACTTCTCCCCTACGAATTCCATTTTTATGTTTTGTTGCTGTTTTTTAAAACCACTGAAAGTAAAATGTGTCAGCAGGTTGTGGTACAGGTGTGGCATATATGGTTGTCAAGAAAACACACATGTAAAATGTTTAAATTTTTTATTTTTGTTCAACTGTATTCCAAAAATGACATAAAATATAATAGGTAGGTACACATACAAAAATCTAGCACCTAAAAAGGGCAAGTGCTGCGTGTACACATGTAAAAGTTAGCGAAACAGATGTGCAAAGAAATGGTTTGTGACATGCATACTTTGTGAAGTAGACCATTATAATTAAACTGGATGGTGGCCCGATTCTAACGCATCGGGTATTTTAGAAGATGCATGTCCACGTAGTATATTGCCCAGCCACGTAGTATACAGCACAGAGCCACGTAGTGTATTGCCCAGCCACATAGTATATTGCCCAGCCACGTAGTATATTGCGCAGCCACATAGTATGTTGCCCAGCTACGTAGTATGCAGCACAAAACCACGTAGTATATTGCCCAGTGACGTAGTATATTGCCCAGCCACGTAGTATATTGGCCAGCCACGTAGGATACAGCACAGAGCCACGTAGTATATTTCCCAGCCACGTAGTATACAGCACAGAGCCACGTAGTGTATTGCCCAGCCACATAGTATATTGCCCAGCCACGTAGTATATTGCGCAGCCACATAGTATGTTGCCCAGCTACGTAGTATACAGCACAGAACCACGTAGTATATTGCCCAGTGACGTAGTATATTGCCCAGCCACGTAGTATATTGCACAGCGACGTAGTATATTGCCCAGCCACGTAATATATTGCCCAGCGACGTAGTATATTGCCCAGCCACGTAGTATACAGCACAGAGCCACGTAGTATATTGCCCAGCCACGTAGTATACAGCACAAAGCCACGTAGTATATTGCACAGCGACGTAGTATACAGCACAGAGCCACGTAGTATATTGCCCAGCCACGTATGTCACAGGTTAAAAATAAAAAATAAACATACTCACCTTCGGATCCGAGGGCCCCTTGTAGTTGTAACATACTCACCTTCGTATCTGGCGCAGGCGATGAGCGCACGGCTGCCGCCATCTTCCGTTCCCAGGATGCATTGCAAAATTACCCAGATGACTTAGCGGTCTCGCGAGGCCACTAAGTCTTCTGGGTAATTTCGCAATGCATCGCCGGGAACAAAAGATGGCAGCCGGATCTGCGGACAACGGAGGGTGAGTATAGCAGGTTTTTTGTTCTTTTATTATTTTTAACATTAGATTTTTTTACTATTGATGCCGCATAGGCAGCATCAATAGTAAAAAGTTGAGGACACACAGGGTTAATAACGGCGGTAACGGAGTGCGTTACCCGTGGCATAACGTGGTCCGTTACTGCCGGCATTAACCCTGTGTTAGTGATGGCTGGATCGGAGTATGCGGGCGCCGCGCAGTGACTGCGGGGAGTAAGGAGCGGCCATTTTCTTCCGGACTGTGCCCGTCGCTGATTGGTCGTGGCTTTTTTTCCGCTACCAATCAGCGACTTGAATTTCCTTGACAGATAAAGGCCGCGACCAATGAATATCCGTGACAGACAGACAGACAGAAAGACAGAAGTGACCCTTAGACAATTATATATATAGATGTCTGGATTTTGGTTAATTTTTTTGTAGTTTCTAAAAAACAATTATTAATGTCTTCACAAAAATGATTGCACAAGAAACACCACATATCAGCACTTTTGCTTGTGAAAAGTGCTGTCTTCCTTCAGCTTTCTAGTGCATTAAGAATGACGAAGAAAAAGGTGTAATTGTAATTAAAATGCAGTACGATAGATGCCATAATACTGAGTGCTGTCTGGCACTGCCTCAGATACCTCTCGTATCTCTCGCTGCCCACTATCAATTGAAACTCTGCATTATTTGCTGACTACTACTCCAGTTATCACTGCTGCAATTGTACAACACATTACTGTCTGAAGTATTTGTCCAATGTTGTAGGGCTTTTTCTTAGTATTTCTGACAAACTCAACCTAAAATCACCCTAAAATGGTTGCTGCATTCCCTGCCTTGGCTTTTATCCAGGCTATGGTTATCCCTTCTGAATGACTGTGCTATACTAAGTGATATGATAGCTGCAAGGCTTTATGAGGAATTCCACGCTGTTGCGAAACATATCTATGCAAAAAAATCAGAGGCATTTGTTTTTGATGAAAATAACCCAAACAAGACTATGGGTTTATGAAAATCAAGTACAACAAGCATATCGCCCGTCTGTTTTTAGTCTGTGTGTCATCCGTGATTATTTTACGCAGCGTTTTTCCTGCAAGAGATGCAGAAATGGTGCACCAAATACGTAACGTTTGCACACAAAAGATAACACGTCGCCATTTGCTACATCCGTAGTTCCAAGCATGTAAACTCATGGACAATGGCCTCCGCTAGCAGCAGGCTGCATTCATTACCAGGTCTGTGCACAGATAGAGAGTTGATATAAAACTTGATGTGAAGCACTTCATCCTGTCCCTTCACAGTCTTGCGAGGAATTGTTGAATTTACAGGTGGAACCGAGGGAGAAATCAGCATTTAAAATGCTTTCCCCAGGCGGGGAGTTAGTGGTCGGGGAGGGGGAGAGATGCCATGCTCCTTATAAACTGCACGGCACCTGAGAGTAATCTGTCAGGGCAGGCCGACATCAGGCCCGCTCTCTATCTGCAGCTCATGTCTGCGCTGTCAGCTGACATAATCCCTCTCCCTGGCACAGCGCTGATTTGTGCATAAGTGATGAGCGCCAGTCCACCTGAGTTAGGACTTAGGAGCCCCTGATCTGGGACTGTCAGGGCCGGAGTATTTTACTGCCTCCTGCCATTAGCTGGAATTGACAGAGCTTGAGATGTGGTGAATTGTACAGCGTGTGAAATTAACAGCAGGGGGACTGGACCGCTGTGTGGCAGTCATTTAATCTGCAATTTATCAGGTTATGCTGCTTTCCCAACCTGCACGGAGATTATGCTAAAAAAAAAAAGGGGGGGACAGAAAACAAGCAAATTTTCTGTGACTTTTTAATTTCACCCGACAGCTGAAAGCAGGATGGACTACCAATGTCTGGGACCTGGAACAATTACAAGTTGTTTGAATAAAATATAAGATGACATTTTTATATATGGAAGGATCATTTTATTTTTTACAGCGGCAACTCTCCGGTCCACATCTGTAACCGCTGAAAATAGCTGCTGAAAAGCTTTATGTGATCTTGAGGCTTAAAGACTATAGGTACAACCTTTGATTTGGAGGAAAAAGTTTTTGTTTGTTTGTTTTTTTACATACAGTTGTGCTCAAAAGTTTACATACCCTGGCAGAATTTTTGCTTTCTTGGCCTTTTTTCAGAGAATATGAGTGATAACACCAGAACTTTTTCTCCACTCATGGTTATTGGTTGAGTGAAGCCATGTATCGTCCAACTACTGTGTTTTCTCTTTTTAAATCATAATGACAACCCAAAACATCCAAATGATCCTGATCAAAAGTTCACATACCCCTTTTCTTAATACCGTGTATTGCCCCCTCTAACATCAATAACAGCTTGAAGTCTTTTGTGGTAGTTGTGGATGATGTTCTTTATTTTCTCAGATGGTAAAGCTTCCCATTCTTCTTGGCAAAAAGCCTCCAGTTCCTGTAAATTCCTGGACTGTCTAGCATGAACTGAGCGCTTGAGATCTCCCCAGAGCGGCTCAATGATATTGAGGTCAGGAGACTGAGATGGCCACACCAGAACCTTCTGCAGCGCCTCAGAGACCTGGTCGTTGCAGTATGGCACTCTGCCACTAAGGGGAATGGCGGTACGTCTGATGGCACTAAGGAGTTCTCCTGACCAGGTATCACCAGAACACATTACACTTCACACTCCGGCCACTAGGGGGAGAAAAAGGCTTTATTTATTGGGCCACTCCTCACATTGGCAAAACTAGGGGCTGGGGAGGAAGTTAGTCAGAAGCTGACTGGGTTGGATTCAGGCAACATCCCGTGGCAGGGGGTGTTGCAGGGAGAAGGCACATGGGGGTCCCTGTCAGGCGTGGGAACCTGGCAGGTGCCTAGCGAACAGAACGTAACGGAACCGCGCCTGCACACCCTGCGGCGGTATCCTAAGAAAGAGACATGAAGGGAAGGATATTGTGGAACAGTGTAAACGAGATCAAGCACAAAGGAGAGCCAGTAAGAGTCGTGCCGAGAGACAGAGGCAACATCTTACTGAGGCGCGTAGTCGGTGGCCGGAACACCGCAGGAGTAACTGACTTCAGTCCTTACTTCAAACTCCGCCGGACAGTTGATTATAGGTTGGCTGTCTACCTTACTACACCTACGAAGACATAGGGGGCAACGCGTGGAGAGGGGCGTCTCTAGGGTCCCGGAAGAGCTCCGAGCCTTCCCGTCATACGGGTGGCGTCCTAGCCATAACAGACCTTGGGGACGTTAGAAACTAGTAACATCTGGAACCAAAGAACGAGAGAGAGCTGTAGAGAACGAATGAACGAGAACAGCAGTTGTGAGGACTATTCCGAATGCTCAGCAGGGTAGGACTACAACACACAGGCGCTAGTGGTAGGCAACGATTTCCATCTGCGAAGTAAACTCTGGATGTGCCCATCGGACCGGCCGGTCTCAGAGAGCCCTGTTAAACGTACTCTGGATTGAGGATCCTGAAGCCTTCAGTAAAGAGGTAAAGGGACTGCAACCTTGTGTCCTCGTTATTGCCTGCAACTCACACCATCCATCTTACTGGGAAGCCCTGGGGACATACTTCACCTGTGGGAAGTTATACCATCCAGCTGCCACTCCATCACCCCAGCGGACCCCACAGCAGCGTCGGTCACCCTGACCGAACACCACAGGTGGCATCACGAACCCCTGACAAGACTGTACCACCTTTATTGGACGCCCCTTAGCAGGGTCGCGGACCGGGTCTAGCCACCGTGACAACCTCAGCACCGAACCAGAGAGGCCCGGTACCGAGAACTCGTGGCCCTGTGTATGGGGGCGCTCCACTTCACTTTGTTCTGCTGTAGCCAATGACAGGTCGACTTGGCCTTGTGTTTTGGATCGTTGTCATGGTGGAACATCCAAGTACGTCCCGTGCGCAACTTCCGATATGATGAGTGGAAATTTACCTACAGTATTTGCTAATAACGTTCTGCATTCATCTTTCCTTCAACTTTGACTAAGTTTCCTGTGCCTTTGTAGCTCACACATCCCCAAAACATCAGCGATTCACCTCCGTGCTTTACAGTAGGAATGGTGTTCCTTTCATCATAGGCCTTGTTGACCTCTCTCCAAGTGTAACGTTTATGGTTGTGGCCAAAAAGTTCAATTTTGGTCTCATCACTCCAAAATACCTTGTTCCAGATGTTTTGAGGCTTGTCTCTGTGCTGTTTTGCGTATTGTAGGTGACATGCTTTGTGGCATTTTCTGTTATGATCCGGTGACCTTGGAGCAGCATGAGAACTTTCACTGGAGAAGGTGGTCACTATACTGACCGCAATCCTGAACTTAACACCGCAACTAGAAGTAGCCGTGGAGTGTACCTAACAATCCTAGACACCTCGTCACAGCCGGAGGACTAAATACCCCTAAAGATGGAAATAGGAATACTATCTTGCCTCAGAGCAGATCCCCAAAGGATAGACAGCCCCCCACAAATATTGGCGGTGAGTCGGAGAGGAAAAAACATACACAGGCAGAAAAACAGGATTTAGCACAGGAGGCCACTCTAGCTAAATAGGACAGGATAGGACAGAGTTCTGTGCAGTCAGTATTAAAACCCTTCAAAAATATCCACAGCAGAATATACCAAAACTTCCTACATCTAACTAAAGATGTAGGAGCGTATATCTGCAACTCCAGCGAATCCTACAATCAGAGCAGGAATACAAACAAAAACAAGCACACAGCAGTGTGCCACAGACACAAAAAAACAAACACTTATATTTGCTGAATTTGGCAGCCAGCAGGAGAAGCCAGAAAGTGACCCAACACTTCACAAGGAACATTGACAACTGGCAAGGGCTAATGAATCCTGCACACTTAAATATCCCAGTCAGAACAGCAATTAGCAGATACACCTGGCCAGGACTGTGACTCAGAGACAACTGCATTCCCACCTACAACCACTGGAGGGAACCCAAGAGCAGAATTCACAACAGTACCCCCCCCCTTGAGGAGGGGTCACCAAACCCTCACCAGGACCTCCAGGATGATCAGGATGAGCCAAATGAAAGGCACGGACCAAATCAGCAGCATGAACATCAGAGGCAAAAACCCAAGAATTATCCTCCTGGCCATAACCCTTCCATTTGACAAGGTACTGAAGCTTCCGCCTCGAAAAACGGGAATCCAAAATCTTCTCAACAACATATTCCAACTCCCCATCAACCAACACAGGGGCCGAAGGATCAACAGAGGGAACAACGGGCTCCACATATTTCCGCAACAAAGATCTATGGAAGACATTATGGATAGCAAAAGAGGCCGGAAGCGCCAGTCGAAAAGACACCGGATTAATAATCTCAGAAATCCTATAAGGACCAATAAACCGAGGCTTAAACTTAGGAGAAGAAACCTTCATAGGAACATGACGGGAAGACAACCAGACCAGATCCCCAACCCGAAGCCGGGTACCAACACACCGACGACGATTAGCAAAACGTTGAGCCTCCTCTTGAGACAACACCAAATTGTCCACCACATGAGCCCAAATCTGCTGCAACCTGTCCACCACAGAATCCACACCAGGACAGTCAGAAGGCTCAACCTGCCCAGAAGAAAAACGAGGATGAAAACCAAAATTACAAAAGAAAGGCGAAACCATGGTAGCCGAACTAGCCCGATTATTAAGGGCAAACTCGGCCAATGGCAAGAAAGCCACCCAATCATCCTGATCAGCAGACACAAATCATCTCAAATAAGTCTCCAAAGTCTGATTAGTTCGCTCGGTCTGGCCATTTGTCTGAGGATGAAATGCAGAAGAAAAAGACAAATCAATGCCCAGCCTAGCACAAAAGGCCCGCCAAAACCTAGAAACAAACTGGGAACCTCTGTCGGACACAATATTCTCCGGAATACCATGCAAACGAACCACATGCTGAAAAAACAACGGAACCAAATCTGAAGAGGAAGGCAGTTTAGGCAAAGGCACCAAATGAACCATCTTAGAGAACCGGTCACAAACAACCCAGATAACAGACATTTTCTGGGAGACCGGAAGATCAGAAATAAAATCCATCGAAATATGCGTCCAGGGCCTCTCAGTAACTGGCAATGGCAAAAGCAACCCACTAGCACGGGAACAACAAGGCTTGGCCCGCGCACAAGTCCCACAGGACTGCACAAAAGAACGCACATCACGTGACAATGAAGGCCACCAAAAGAACCTACCAACCAAATCTCTGGTACCAAAAATGCCAGGATGACCAGCCAACATGGAACAGTGAACCTCAGAAATCACTCTACTAGTCCATCTGTCAGGAACAAACAGTTTCCCCACAGGACAGCGGTCAGGTTTGTCAGCCTGAAATTCCTGAAGAACCCGTCGTAAATCAGGGGAAATGGCAGAAAGGACCACCCCCTCTTTCAGAATACCGACCGGCTCTAAGACTTCAGGAGAATCAGGCAAAAAACTCCTAGAGAGGGCATCAGCCTTAATATTCTTAGAACCCGGAAGGTACGAGACCACAAAATCAAAACGGGAAAAAAACAAGGACCATCGAGCCTGTCTAGGATCCAGCCGTTTAGCAGACTCGAGGTAAATCAAATTCTTATGATCGGTCAAGACCACAATACGGTGCTTAGCTCCCTCAAGCCAATGTCGCCACTCCTCAAACGCCCACTTCATAGCCAACAACTCCCGATTGCCGACATCATAATTGCGTTCAGCAGGCGAAAACTTACGGGAAAAGAAGGCACACGGTTTCATTAAGGAACCAACAGGATCCCTCTGAGACAAAACGGCCCCTGCCCCAATCTCAGAAGCGTCAACCTCAACCTGAAACGGAAGAGAAACATCCGGTTGGCACAACACCGGAGCAGAAGTAAATCAACGTTTAAGCTCCTGAAAGGCAGAGACAGCCGCAGAGGACCAATTTGCCACATCAGCACCTTTCTTCGTCAAATCGGTCAAGGGTTTAACCACGCCGGAAAAATTAGCAATGAAACAGAGATAAAAATTAGCAAAACCCAAAAATTTCTGAAGGCTCTTCACGGATATGGGCTGAATCCAATCATGAATGGCCTGAACCTTAACCGGATCCATCTCTATAGACGAGGGAGAAAAAATAAAGCCCAAAAAAGAAACCTTCTGCACCCCAAAGAGACACTTAGACCCTTTCACAAACAAAGCATTGTCACAAAGGATCTGAAATACCATCCTGACCTGTTGCACATGAGACTCCCAATCATCGGAAAAAATCAAAATATCGTCCAAATATACAATCAAGAATTTATCAAGATAAGTCCGGAAGATATCATGCATGAAGGACTGAAAAACAGATGGAGCATAGAGAGTCCGAATGGCATCACAAGGTATTCAAAATGGCCTTCGGGCGTGTTAAACGCAGTTTTCCATTCATCACCCTGCTTAATACGAACAAGATTATATGCCCCTCGAAGGTCAATCTTCGTAAACCAACTAGCTCCCTTAATCCTAGCAAACAAATCAGAAAGCAAAGGTAAAGGGTATTGAAACTTGACCGTGATCTTATTCAAGAGGCAATAATCTATACAGGGTCTCAAGGAACCATCTTTTTTAGCAACAAAAAAGAACCCCGCTCCCAACAGTGAAGAAGATGGTCGAATATGCCCTTTCTCCAAAGACTCCTTACTATAGCTCCGCATGGCGGTATGTTCAGGCACAGACAGGTTGAAAAGTCAACCCTTAGGAAACTTACAGCCTGGAATCAAGTCAATAGCACAATCGCAGTCCCTGTGTGGTGAAAGGAAACTGGACTTGGGCTCATCGAATACATCCTGAAAATCAGACAAAAACTCTGGAATTTCTGAAGAGGAAGAAGAAGAGATTGACATCAAAGGAACATCATTATAAACCCCCTGACAACCCCAACTAGTCACAGACATGGACTTCCAATCCAACACAGGATTATGTACCTGTAACCACGGAAAACCCAGCACGATAGCATCATGCAAGTTATGCAACACCAGAAATCGACAATCTTCCTGATGGGCTGGCGCCATGCGCATGGTCACCTGTGTCCAAAACGGGCGTATTTTTAGCCAAGGGTGTAGCATCAATGCCCCTTAAAGGAATAAGGTTCTGCAAAGGCTGCAGTGGAAAACCACAACGCTTGGCAAACTCAAAGTCCATTAAATTCAAGGCGGCGCCTGAATCCACAAACGCCATGACAGAAAATGATGATAATGAGCAGATCAAGGAGACAGATAACAAAAATTTAGGTTGTACAGTACTGATGGTAATTGAACTGGCGATCCTTTTTGTCCGCTTAGGGCAGACAGAAATGACATGGGAAGCGACGCCACAATAATAACACAACCTATTTTGACGTCTGAAACCTTGTCGTTCCGTTCTAGACAGAATTCTATCACACTGCATAGGCTCAGGAATTTGCTCTGAGGATAATGCCACAGCGCGCACAGTTCTGCGCTTCCGCAAGCGCCGGTCAATCTGAATGGCCAGAGACATAGAATCACTCAGACCGGAAGGCGTGGGAAACCCCACCATAACATCTTTAACAGATTCAGAAAGACCCCTTCTGAAAATTGCCGCCAAAGCATCATTATTCCATTTAGTCAACACAGACCATTTTCTGAATTTCTGACAATACAATTCTGCCGCCTCTTGACCCTGAGACAGGGCCAACAAGGTCTTCTCAGCTTGATCCACAGAATTAGGTTCATCATATAATAATCCCAAAGCCTGAAAAAAGGAGTCAATATTAAGCAAAGCCGGATTCCCAGATTCCAGGGAAAACGCCCAATCCTGCGGGTCGACACACAGCAGGGAGATTACGATTTTTACCTGCTGAATGGAATCACCAGAGGATCGAGGTTTCAGAGCAAAAAACAGTTTACAGTTGTTTTTAAAACTCAAAAATTTGGACCTGTCACCAGAAAACAAATCAGGAGTAGGAATCTTCGGTTCTAAAGCAGGGGTCTGAACAATATAATCAGAAATACCCTGCACCCTAGCAGCAAGCTGGTCTACACGAGAAGCTAATTCCTGAACATTCATGCTTGCACCAGGCTCCTCAGCCACCCAGATATTAAGAGGGAAGAGAACACAAAACAGACTGGAGAAAAAAAATGGCTCAAGACCTTTCTTCCCTTCTTCTAAGATGCATTTAACTCATTGTTGGCCAGTTGTACTGTTATGATCCGGTGACCTTGGAGCAGCTTGAGAACTTTCACTGGAGAAGGTGGTCACTATACTGACCGCAATCCTGAACTTAACACCGCAACTAGAAGTAGCCGTGGAATGTACCTAACAATCCTAGATACCTCGTCACAGCCGGAGGACTAAATACCCCTAAAGATGGAAATAGGAATACTATCTTGCCTCAGAGCAGATCCCCAAAGGATAGACAGCCCCCCACAAATATTGGCGGTGAGTCGGAGAGGAAAAAACATACACAGGCAGAAAAACAGGATTTAGCACAGGAGGCCACTCTAGCTAAATAGGACAGGATAGGACAGAGTTCTGTGCGGTCAGTATTAAAACCCTTCAAAAATATCCACATCAGAATATACCAAAACTTCCTACATCTAACTAAAGATGTAGGAGCGTATATCTGCAACTCCAGCGAATCCTACAATCAGAGCAGGAATACAAACAAAAACAAACACACAGCAGTGTGCCACAGACACAAAAAACCAACACTTCACAAGGAACATTGACAACTGGCAAGGGCTAATGAATCCTGCACACTTAAATATCCCAGTCAGAACAGCAATTAGCAGATACACCTGGCCAGGACTGTGACTCAGACAACTGCATTCCCACCTACAACCACTGGAGGGAACCCAAGAGCAGAATTCACAACAATTTTCACAGTAGTACCTTTCTTCTGGCGACTCGATCATGCAGCCCATTTTCCTTCAAGTGCCTTCTTATTGTGCATTTTGAAACAGCCACACCGCTAGTTTTCAGAGAGTCCTGTATTTCAGTTGATGTTATTTGTGGATTTTCTTTGCATCCTGAACAATTTTCCTGACAGTTGTGGACAAAATTTTTGTTGGTCTACCTGACCGTGGTTTTGTTTTCACAGAGCCCCTGATTTTCCATTTGTTAATCACAGTTTGAACGCTGCTGACTGGCATTATCAATTCCTTGGATATCTTTTTGTATTCCTTTCCTGTTTTATACAGTTGAATTACCTTTTCCCGTAGATCTGTTGACAATGCTTTTGATTTCCCCATGATTCACAATCCAGAAACATCAGTGGCTGGATGAAAGATGCAAGAGTCTGTCTGGATCCCAGAAACTCACTCAGCTTTTATGCACACACACTGATTACAAGCAAACAGGTCACAGGTGAGGATGTTACCTTTAGGAGCCATTCAAACCCTGTTGTGTCAACTTCTGTGCATGTTATCAGGCCAAAATCACCAATGTATGTGAACTTTTGATCAGGGTCATTTGGATGTTTTGGGTTATCATTATGATTTAAAAAGAGAAAACACAGTAGTTTGACAATAAATTCCTTCACGCAACCATTAACCATGAGTGGAGAAAAAGTTTTGGTGTTATCACTCATATTCTCTGAAAAAGGTAAAGAAAGCAAAAATTCTGCCAGGGTATGTAAACTTTTGAACACAACTGTACATTAGAGGTTGTCATTAGTTAAAGAGGTTGTGTGGAATTCTGCATTGATGGCCTATCCTTAGGATTACTATCAGTTGGGGTGCAATACCTGGCATCCCTGCTGATCAACTGTTCTCTGTTTTGACTGATAGTGCTCATTTGCAAAGCTGTACATCACAGCTTCGTCAATGGTGGCCACAGCCAGGTACTGCATATCCACCACCAACTAAAATCAATAGCGGGTAGGGGAATGACTACAAACTTTTGATTTTTCACCGAACAGTATAGTCATCCATTAAGTATTACGGGCACCACATAGTCCTCTATACAGTATTATGGGTGCCACATAGTCCTCCATACAATATTAATGGCCCCAAATATTACTCCATACAGAATAATAGGCCCCACATATTGATCCACACAGTACAATGGGCCCCATACAATGGGCACCATTTTGTCCTCAATACAGTATTATGAACACCACATAGACCTCCATACAGTATAATGGGCCACATATACTACTCAATACAGTCTAGTGGGCACTATATAGTGCTCCCAACAGAATATTGGGCCCCATGTATTGCTGCATACAAAATAATATTCCCCACATATTGATCAGTACAATGAGCCCCATATAATGCTCAATACAGTATAGTGGGCCCCATACAGTGCCCCATATAGTATAATAGGCCCAGTATAATGGGCTCATATGTTGCAGCATACAGAATAATAGGCCCCGCATATTGATCCAACAGTATGATAGCCCCATATAATGCTCCATACAGTATAATTGGTCCCATATAATACTCCATACAGTATGAGTCCAGTATATTGCTCCATACAGAATAATGGGCCCCACATTTTTATCCATACAGTACAATGGACAATATATAATGCTCAATATAGTATAATAGCTCCATATAATGCTCCTTTCATTATATAATAGCCCTATATATTGCGCCATACAGTATAATGGCCCCATATAATGCTCCACACAGAATATTGGGCACCATATATTGCACCATACAGTATAATGGTCCCATTTATTGTTCCACACAGTATAATAGCCCCATATAATGCTCCATACCAGAGGTGTCAAACTGCATTCCTCGAGGGCTGCAAACAGGTCATGTTTTCAGGATTTCCTTAGTATTGCACAGGTGATGGAATCATTCTGTGCAGGTGATTAAATTATCACCTGTGCAACACAAGGAAATCCTGAAAACATGCCCTCGAGGAATGCAGTTTGACACCTCTGCTCCATACAGTATAATTGGTCCCATATAACACTCCATACAGTATAATGAGTCTAATATATTGCTCCATACAGAATAATCGTCCCACATATTGATCCGTACAGTACAATGGGCCCCATATAATGCTCCATATAAAATAATGGGCCCCATATAATGCACATACAGTAAAATGGGCCCATATATTGCTCCATACAGTATAATGTGCCTCATATAATGTTCCATACAGTATAATGGCCCCTTATATTTTTCAATGCAGTATAATGGGCCCCATACAATGTTCCATACAGTATAATGTCCCCATATATTGCTCTATACAGTATATAATGGCCCCAAATAATGCCAGTACAGTATAATGGACCCCATATATTCCGTCATACAGTATACTAGCCCCATATAGTGCTCCATTCAGTATAATGTGTCCCATATAATGTGTCATACAAAATAATGGCCCCATGTATTGCAACATACAGTATAATGGCCCCACATAATGTTCCATACTGTATAAGGGGCCCCATATAATGCTCCATATAGTATAATGGTCTTCTGACTCTCTGCACTGCTTAGCACAGAGGACGCATTGTAGTTACGTCAACGCTCCCTCTGCCCCGAGATGTCACAGAACACCAGAAGATGCTGAAAAGACCAAAGCAGAGAAGACCAGAGCAAACGGGACATGGGGATGGGTGAGAATTTGAGGGGGTGGTGCCATTGTGGGCACCGGGCTCCCCCGACTCAAATGCCCCAGAGTGTGCCAGTGTGCCTGATGGCGTTCATCCAGGGCCCTGCTCCTTCCCCCCGCTATCTCTAAAGCTAGCCATACACATTAGGTAGCTGTTTGGCTGACCGCTATCTCCCTAAACTCTCCCATATATAGAAGTGTTCCTGTGTTCTCTATGAAATCATCTGTCAGTGACTTATATCCTACCTAACAAAAGGATTGGGTGATTGAATTCTGACCTCCTGTTTCCTATGTCTCCCAAAACAGTCTGTCGGGAGGCCAAGACGCATAGTCCCTACCAACTTTCCAAAATATGTTTACTCTGAAACGCTGCAGCATTTCAGAATAAAACTTACCTAGCTGCAATCGTACAGCCACTGTCTGATTCATGCTGTCTGTGGTTCACCTCTAAGCATGTTAAACTGGTTACTGTATGATAAAGAGGCTGAAGAGCTGAATAAAACTTTGTTTTCATTTGTTTTATCTTTTCTCTTTGTTGTGGAGATATTTGCGTCCAAATTTTAATGTTCCTAATATGCCAATTTCCCCTTCAAGAAATGGGCATCGACAAAGATTCTTCTCTAGGGATATTTGCTTTTTACCCTGAATGAAGGTGCTCAATCATAAGAAAACAATGTTATACAGCGGGTAGTGTTGAGCGATACCTTCCGATATCCAAAAGTATCGGTATCAGATTGGATCGGCCGATATTCAAAAAATATCGGATATCGTCGATACCGATACCCATGCAAGTCAATGGGACCAAAATATCGGAATTAAAATAAACCCTTTCTTTCCTCGTAGGTTAATTCTACATGAAGGAAAACAACTAAGAATAATGTAGGATGTATTGGGGGAGGTGGAGGAGACATTAAAGGCATAGAGGTTTAGCCCAATCAAATGGAATAGCAGGAATTATTTATTTATTTTTTTTAAGACATTCGGAGTTACAAAGCTATTGACTATGTTACGATGTTTTATATTTAGTCAGATATTTATGTTTCACTACATCCATGCTGTTCACCTTCTTTTTAACTTCTCCCACACTTTCTTCTTCATCATCCTCAGCAGCAGCATCTTTTCCATCAACTTCTCCTTTACCTTATTCATCTTCTTCACCTTCTTTGTATTTTTTTTTTTTTTAACATTCTTCATATTCTTTTTATTCAACTATTCTTCTTCATAATCAACTTCTTCATCTTCTTCTTCTTCATCATATTCTTATTTGTGACAACCAGGCCTTCCTGTAGTCAGAGGCTACTCAAGAACAGTAGGCAGGGCCAAGGGACAACATAACATCACATGCTCCGGGACAGATTCAAACAATGCTGAGGAGGCCTTTCACGGCGCCAAGGGGGTGTGAATGACAGCTGTGCTGCGTCTCATTAAGAAGGAAAGTCCAGACTTCGGGACGGTTTCAGGGTATGAAGGGACACATTTTATAAGTGTTAACTTCAGCGTGTGCAAGGAGCATAATGAAAAGAGGCACCTTTTCCTTGTGCAGCATTAGTGCCGCACAAGGTGGCTCTTTTAGTTACAAATGCCTTGGGGGGGAGGTTCCCTTTAATATCTGTTGTTGTGTCAGCACTGCGCATGCCCATGAATCCCAGGCACACAGTGTGATTAAATCAGAAGACACTGTGAGGCGGGATCTTGGGCAGCGCGGCCGCACAGGCACAGTCTGCCAGACACCAAATGATGTAAGGAAAGTTCCACCTCTGGGCCGTTTTCACGGTGTGAGGGGACACATTTTATAAGTGTTAAATTCAGCGTGTGCAAGGAGCATAACTAAAAGAGCCACCTTTTCCTTGTGCGGCATTACTAACACTAACTCTGGAGCGAGTTTTTTTCTCTGTGCAGACAGCACTTCCGGGCAACAACTGGCGGTGTTGAAGCCCAGGGAAAGCAGGAGGAGCAGACTTTAGTTTTTGCCGCACACACAGCAGGGGAGCAGCTGGCATTACTGAACCCCACTAACACGGCAGCAAGTGTTGACTGTGCAGACAGCACTTCCGGGCAACAACTGGCTGTGTTGAAGCCCAGAGAAAGCAGGAGAAGCAGAGTGTAGGCCGAGGCCTAATTGTAGCAAGTTGAAAGGGAATCTTTAACCCCCCCCCCCAGGCGTTTGTAACTGAAAGAGCCACCTTGTGTAGCAGTAATGCTGCAAAAGGAAAAGGTGACTCTTTTAATTATGCTCCTTGCAAATGCAGAACTAAACACTTCTAAAATGTGTCCCTTGATACCGTGAAACCGTCCCGAAGGTGGGACTTTCCTTCGTAATGGGATGCAGCACAGCAGTCATTCCTACCCCCTTGGTGCCGTGCGCCGGCTCTTCAGCGTTGTTTGAATCTGTCCCGTAGCCTGCGCTGTTATGTTCAACCTTGGCCATGCGCAGTTAGTGCTGCCCATCTTCTGACAACATTTGGTGTCAGGCTGACTGCGTCTGTGCGGCCGTGCTTCCCGAGATCCCGCCTCGCAGTGTCTTCTGATTTAATCACACTGCGGGCCTGGGATTCATGGGCATGCGCAGTGCATGTCTTCGCCTCTCACTCACCTCCTTCCGGCTTCTTCAGCCTGTGCGGCGTCACGGCTGTGGCATGTTATTAGGGATCAGCTGACGGCACACAGTCTGAAGAAGGTGGAGGGAGATGAGTGAGGAAAAAAACAAAACACAAAATTGAGCTTAAATTAAGTTGGTACACATGCAGAGGTTAAACGCATGCTCACATTGGCCACAAATAGTGTTGAGCGATACCTTCCGATATTCAAAGGTATCGGTATCGGATGGTCTCGGCCGATATCCAAAAAATATCGGATATCGCCGATACCCGATACCAATGCAAGTCAATGAGACACAAATATCGGAAGGTATCCTGGATGGTTCCCAGGGTCTGAAGGAGAGGAAACTCTCCTTCAGGCCCTGGGATCCATAATCATGTAAAAAATAAAGAATAAAAATAAAAAATATGGATATATTCACCCCTCCGAAGGACCCTGGCTGTCACCGCTGCGAGCGTTTGCCCCTGTCCCTAAGAATGCAGTGAGTGAAGGACCTTCGATGATGTCGCGGTCAGGTGACCAGTCACCTGACCGCTCACGTGACCGTGACGTCATCGAAGGTCTTTCACTCACTGCATTCTTAGGAACGGAGGCAGACGCTAGCAGCCGTGACAGCCAGGGTTCGCCTTAGGGGTGAGTATATCCATATTTTTATTCTTTATTTTCTACATCAATATGGATCCCAGGGCCTGAAGGAGAGTCTCACACGCCGATTCCGATTTCTGATATCGCAAAAATATCGGAACTCGGTATCAGAATTCCGTTACAGCAAATATCGTCCGATACCCGATACTTGCAGTATCAGAATGCTCAACACTAGCCACAAAACATTGAAACCTACAAGAGAAAAAAGTAAACGAAAACCCTGATGTAACTAAGTAAAAAAGCAAAAGTGCATTTAAATAAGAGTTTTTAGTAATACTGTTTTTTTTGATCAAAAAATAGCACAAAAGTCATCCCACCTCGTCACGGTAACTCTGATCAGGACCGTCCTACACTGTCTAATATTAAAACCTTACCTTGTGTCAATGTTGACCTCAGTGTGAATAAGGGCAGACAAAAGGACTGGGACCAGCCAGTGAAACACTAGACTGGGGAAGCTTGCCCTGCTGCTAGTGTATTATCGGAACGCGTCTTTAATGCCGCAGGTGGTGTACTAACAGACCGTCGCATGCGACTATCCTCCGATAACATTGACCGGCTAACTTTTCTGAAAATGAACAAGGCCTGGATCTCGCAGGAATTTGCAACTCCTCTTCCAGATTAAAAAATTGGTTGGCTACAGTATCCAGGTCTCCTGTTGCGTTCATGTTTCTACCACCTGAACTGTAATCCCTGGGCTCCAACACTGCCAGTTGCTGCTCAGAAGTGCCTTCTGCACAGTCAAAACACATGACCCAGTGTTATTGGGTTTCAGTAACGTCAGCTAATCCCCAGATGTGTATCCGGCAATGTGTCCTGCTACCTCCACGCTGACACTACATCTGAAATTTAAGGCAACCTGTCCTGTTGTGAATTCTGTTATCAAACTCCCTCCTGTGGTCATGAATGGTACTTCGGCGAGTTCTGTCCATGGACTCCCTCTGGTGGCTATGAGTGGAGCTGCTGCTTCTGAGGTTCCTTCCACAGGTGACGTAGTTTATTCTTTGGCTGGCTGCTCTATTTAACTCCACTTAGATCGTTACTCCATGCCAGCTGTCAATGTTCTTGTACATCCTCAGACAAATGGCCAAACCGAACGAACTAATCAGACTTTGGAAACATACCTGAGATGCTTTGTTTCTGCTGATCAGGATGATTGGGTGTCCTTCTTGCCTTTGGCTGAGTTCGACCCTTAATAATCGGGCCAGCTCGGCTACTTTGGTTTCGCCTTTTTTCTGTAATTCTGGTTTCCATCATCGTTTCTCTTCAGGGCAGGTTGAGCCTTCGGACTGTCCTGGTGTGGATACTGTGGTGGACAGGTTGCAGCAGATTTGGACTCATGTGGTGGACAATTTGACATTGTCCCAGGAGAAGGCTCAACGTTTCGCTAACCGCCGGCGCTGTGTTGGTCCCCGACTTCGTGTTGGGGATTTGGTTTGGTTGTCGTCTCGTTATGATCCTATGAAGGTTTCCTCTTCTAAGTTTAAGCCTCGTTTCATTGGTCCGTATAAGATTTCTGAAGTTCTCTATCCTGTGTCATTTCGTTTGGCCCTTCCAGCTTCTTTTGCCATCCATAATGTGTTCCATAGGTCGTTATTGCGGAGATACGTGGCGCCTATGGTTCCCTCTGTTGATCCTCCTGCCCCGGTGTTGGTCGAGGGGGAGTTGGAGTATGTGGTGGAGAAGATTTTGGATTCTCGTATTTCGAGACGGAAACTCCAGTACCTGGTCAAGTGGAAGGGTTATGGTCAGGAAGATAATTCCTGGGTTTTTGCCTCTGATGTTCATGCTGCCGATCTGGTTCGTGCCTTTCATTTGGCTCATCCTGATCGGCCTGGGGGCTCTGGTGAGGGTTCGGTGACCCCTCCTCAAGGGGGGGGTACTGTTGTGAATTCTGTTATCGAACTCCCTCCTGTGGTCATGAATGGTACTTCGGCGAGTTCTGTCCATGGACTCCCTCTGGTGGCTGTGAGTGGAGCTGCTGCTTCTGAGGTTCCTTCCACAGGTGACGTAGTTTATTCTTTGGCTGGCTGCTCTATTTAACTCCACTTAGATCATTACTCCATGCCAGCTGTCAATGTTCTTATACTGGTTCAGTTCGCTCTTGGATCTTTCTGGTGACCTGTCTACTCCAGCGGAAGCTAAGTCCCTGCTAGTTAATTATTTGTTCATTGTTTCCTTGTCCAGCTAGCTATCATGATTTTGCCTTGCTAGCTGGAAGTCGGTGCGGAGGTCTTTTTGCACACTCTGCGTGGTTTTTTTTGTAGTTTTTTGTGCTGGCCGCAAAGATACCTTTCCTATCCTCAGTCTGTTTAGTAAGTCTGGCCTCCCTTTGCTGAAACCTGTTTCATTTCTGTGTTTGTGACTTTCATCTTAACTCACAGTCAATATATGTGGGGGGCTGCCTTTTCCTTTGGGGAATTTCTCTGAGGCAAGGTAGGCTTTATTTTCTATCTCTAGGGCTAGTTAGCTCTTAGGCTGTGAAGAGGCGTCTAGGCAGAGTTAGGTACGCTCCACGGCTATTTCTAGTTGTGTGATAGGATTAGGGGTTGCGGTCAGCAGAGCTCCCACTTCCCAGAGCTTGTCCTGTGTGAGTTTAACCATCAGGTCGTTCCGAGTGCTCCTAACCACCAGGTCCATAACACTGTCCCCCCCCAGGTGTTAGTTACTGAAAGAGCCACCTTGTGCAGCAGTAATGCTGCACAAGGAAAAGGTGGCTCTTTTAGTTATGCTCCTTGCACACGCTGAATTTAACACTTATAAAATGTGTCCCCTCACACCGTGAAAACGGCCTGGAGGTGGAACTTTCCTTCCTAATGAGACGCAACGCAGCTGTCATTCCTACCCCCTTTGCGCCAGGCGCCGCCTCCTCGACGTTGTTTGAATCTGTCCCAAAGCCTGCGCTATGTTCAACCTTGGCCATGCGCAGTTAGCGCTGCCCTTCTTCTGACATCATTTGGTGTCAGGCGGACTGTGCCTGTGCGGCCGCGCTGCCCGAGATCCTGCCTCGCAGTGTCTTCTAATTTAATAACACTGCGGGCCGGGGATTCATGGTCATTCGCAGTGCATATCTTCACCTCAGGCTCTCACTCATCTCTCTCGGCCTTCTTCAGACTGTGCGCCGTCAGCTGATCCCTAATAGCATGCCACGGCCGTGACGTCGCACAGTCTGAAGAAGCCGGAAGGAGGTGAGTGAGAGGCGAAGATATGCACTGCGCATGCCCATGAATCCCAGGCCTGCAGTGTGATTAAATCAGAAGACACTGCGAGGCGGGATCTCGGTCAGCGCGGCCGCACAGGCGCAGTTAGCCTGACACCAAATGTTGTCAGAAGACGGCAGCGCTAACTGCGCATGGCCAAAATTGAACATAACAGCGCAGGCTACGGGACAGATTTAAACAACGCTGAAGAGGCGGCGCACGGCGCCAAGGGGGTAGGAATGACGGCTGTGCTGCGTCCCATTACAAAGGAAAGTCCCACCTTCGGGACGGTTTCACGGTATCGGGACACATTTTAGAAGTGTTTAGTTCGTTTGCAAGGAGCATAATTAAAAGAGCCAACTTTTCCTTGTGCAGCATTATTGCTGCACAAGGTGGCTCTTTCAGTTTCAAACGCCTGGGGGGGGGTAAAGGTTCCCTTTCAACTTGCTCCAATTAGGCCTCGGCCTACACTCTGCTTCTCCTGCATTCCCTGGGCTCCAACACTGCCAGTTGGTGCTCGGAAGTGCTGGCTGCACAGAGAAAAACACTCGCCACTGTGTCAGTGGGGTTCAGTAACGTCAGCTGTTTCCCTGCTGTGTAGCCGGCAATGTGTCCTACGACGCCACACTGACACAACAACAGACATTAAACTGCCTCCAGTGCAGGCCTCGGCCTACACTCTGCTCCTCCTGGATTCCCTGGGCTCCAATACCGCCAGTTGGTGCTCGGAAGTGCTGGCTGCACAGAGAAAAACACTCGCTCATGTGTCAGTGGGGTTCAGTAACGTCAGCTGTTCCCCTGCTGTGTAGCTGGCAATGTGTCCTGCGACCGCCACGCTGACACAACAACAGATATTAAAGGGAACCTGCCCCCCCAAGGCGTTTGTAACTAAAAGAGCCACCTTATGCGGCACTAATGCTGCACAAGGAAAAGGTGCCTCTTTTCATTATGCTCCTTGCACACGCTGAAGTTAACACTTATAAAATGTGTCCCTTCATACCCTGAAACCGTCCCGAAGGCTGGACTTTCCTTCTTAATGAGATGCAGCACAGGTGTCATTCACACCCCCTTGGCGCCGTGCGCCGCCGCCTCAGCATTGTTTGAATCTGTCCCGGAGCCTGCGCTGTTATGTTGTCCCTTGGCCCTGCGCACTTAGCGCTGCCCATCTTCAGACATCATTTGTTGTCAGCTGGCTGCGCCAGTGTAGCCAACCTACCCGAGAACACGCCCCGCAGTGTCTTCAAATTTATTGACACTGCGGGGCTGTGATTTATGGGCATGCACAGTACATATCTTCGCCTCTCACTCATCTTCTTCCGCCTTGTTCTGACTGTGCCGCGTCACGGCGATGGCATGCAATTTGGGATCAGCTGGCACGGCACAGTCTGAAGAAGGTGGAAGGAGATGAGTGAGAGGTGAAGATATGCACTGCAGATGCCCATGAATCCTAGGCCCGCAGTTTCTTCAGATTTATTCACACTGCGGCCTGTGATTCATGGGCATGCGCAGTGCATTTATTCACCTCTCACTAATCTCCTTCCGCCTTCTTCTGACTGTGCCGCATCACAGCCGTGGCATGCAATTTGGGATCAGCTGGCGCGGCACAGTCTGAAGAAGGCAGAAGGAGATGAGCGAGAGGCGAAGATATGCACTGCAGATGCCCATGAATACCAGGCCCGTAGTGTGAATAAATCAGAAGACACGGCGGGGCGGGATCTCTGACAGGGCAGTCACACAGGCTCAGCCAGCCTGACAACAAATGATGTCTGAAGACAGACAGCGCTAACTGCGCATGGCCAAGGGATAACATAACAGCGCAGGCTCCGGGACAGATTCAAACAATGCTGAGGAGGCGGCGCATGGCACCAAGGGGGTGTGAATGACAGCTGTGCTGCGTCTCATTAAGAAGGAAAGTCACGCCTCTGGGACGGTCTCGGTATGAGGTGACACATTTTATAAGTGTTAACTTCAGCGTGTACAAGGAGCATAATGAAAAGAGGCACCTTTTCCTTGTGCAGCATTAGTGCCGCACAAGGAGGCTCTTTTAGTTGCAAACACCTTTGGGCGTTAAAGTTTCCCTTTCAACTGGCTCCAATTACGCCTCAGCCTATACTCTGCTTCTCCTGGATTCCCTGGGCTCCAACACCACCAGTTGCTGCTCAGAAGTGTCTTTGTCACGGGTAGTCCCTCCTGCCTATCCTGGTTCCAGTACCGTCAGCTGGTTCCGGGCAGAGCCTTTGGCTTAGGTGCCTCCTTCTGGGTATCCGAGTTCCACCAATGTCAGGTGGTCCTTGGTAGTGCTTTCTGGCATGGGTGCCTCCTGCTTAGTAACCGGGTTCCAGTAACGTCAGCTGGTCCTTGGTTGTTCCATTGGTTCTTGTACCTTTGGCTAGCCATCCGGGTTCCAGTACCGTCTGTTGGTTCTCAGCAGTGTCTTTTGCTCTTGTACCTTCTGCTACATTTCCAAGTTCAAGACCCTAAAGATGACGACCCTGAAGACCAAGAAGCAGAAGAACAAGAATCTGCAGAACAAAACGCAGAAGAACATTAAGAATAAGACTAAAAATCAGAGCAAAAGATATTATCTAAATTATAAGCAGAAGACGACTAAGCAGTGTATGGGGGTGAGTACGTTCCTCCTCGTGGTGCCCCTGGAAAAAAACTGCTGCTGCAGGCCAAACTGAAAGCGGACAAATCCTGTTGTAAATCTTGTGTGACAGGCAGAACAGAAGGTGTAGTCTTCAAACTTTTATAGATAGCAACTACAGGAAGGCCTGGCTGTCACAAATAAGAATATGATGAAGAAGGTGATGATGAAGAAGTTGATTATGAAGAATGATAGTTGAATAAAAAGAATATGAAGAATGTAAAAAAAAAAATAATAATACGAAGAAGGTGAAGAAGAAGATGATGAATAAGGTGAAGGAGAAGTTGATGGAAAAGATGATGCTGCTGAGGATGATGAAGAAAGTGTGGGAGAAGTTAAAAAGAAGGTGAACAGCATGGAAGTAGTGAGACATAAATATCTGACTAAATATAAAAAATCGTAACATAGTCAATAGCTTTGTAACTCCGAATGTCTTAAAAAAAAAAAATAATAATAATTCCTGCTATTCCATTTGATTGGGCTAAACCTCTATGCCTTTAATGTCTCCTCCACCTCCCCCAATACATCCTACATTATTCTTAGTTGTTTTCCTTCATGTAGAATTAACCTACGAGGAAAGAAAGGGTTTATTTTAATTCCGATATTTTGGTCCCATTGACTTGGATTGGTATCGGGTATCGGTGATATCCGATATTTTTTGAATATCAGCCGATCCAATCCGATACCGATACTTTTGGATATCGAAAGGTATCGCTCAACACTAGTTATGAGGTTGCAACCAATCAGAAATGGCCTGAACCTTCCCCGGATCCTTCTGGAATCTCTCCCCTGATACAATTAAACCCTGAAAAGACAGTTCTTGCATAAAGAATGAACACTTCTACAGCTTAGTGTATAAATAGTTCTCCCTGAGTCTCATAAGAACCATACGTAGATGGTGCAAGTGTGACTGAGTGTCCTGTGAGTTTATCAAGATGTCATCCAGGTAAATGACCACATAGCGCCCAATTAGGTCAGAAAAAACAACAATGAAATTCTGGAAAACAGCAGGGGCGATCGTGAGACCGAAGGGCATAACCAAATTTTCAAACCAGCCTTCGGTCATCAGAAATGCTGTTTTCCATTCATCTCCCTCTCGGATCCTTATAAACCTATAATCCCCTCGTAAGTCAAGCTTGGAAAACCATTTGGCCCCAGTGAGTTGATTACATAAATCGAGAATCAGAGGAAGAGGATATGTGTTCTTTACAGTAATCTTGTTCAGTCCCTGAAAGTCGAGACACGGTCGCAAACCACCATCTTTTTTCTTCACAAAGAAAAACCCTGCTGCCATGGGTGAGACAGAGGGCTGAATATGCCCTTTGCGGAGGTTCCCTGTGATGTACTCTTTCATTGCTTGGCGCTCAGGCCCGGACAAATTATACAGACGAGCCTTGGCTAATTTGGCTCCTGGGACAAAATCAATAGCATAAACACCAGGTCGATGTGGTGGAAGCGCCTCAGCCTCACTTTTGGAAAACACATCTTTGAAGTATTTTAGGTACTCCGAAATACCATCCAGACCAACAGACAGCTATAAATGTCATGGCTCCCAGGTATTACTGCTGTGGGAAAAAGCTGCATACAGCAGCAAGGAAGCTGAGCAAAGTGCCGGGTACTAACCAGGTACAAACAGGACCTGAACCATGTGACAGAGTGGGATGCGATCGAGGGCGGAGCCAGATCCCGGGGAACAGAGAAGTATAAACACAAGAGAGTAGTCAAACAAGCTAATATCGGAACCATGAGATCACGAAGTGCCAAAGGGGTGAGACAGAGGATTGTTAGAGGTAAAGCCAGAGGTAAGAAATCCAGAAGAACAAACAGAGTAACGCACGGAGAGCAAGGAAAGCAAATGCAAACCGAGCACACACTCCAGAGGTCAGGCACACAGACTAGAACAGAAAGTATAGCCGACAGCGAATCCTAGTCTGGAGTGAGTATAAATACCCCTCCCAGATCAAAAAGGAGGCCAGCAAAATTAACCCTGAGAGAACAGGACATTAACCATGTCCTAACCATGACAAGAACTAGGGTAACAGACAGCAATGACAGTGGAATGAAGGCCAGAAATTCCCAAATTTGTTGCCCACAGATAGATCAGGTGTCTGACAGAGATACCACACTGTTCAATATGTGGCCTTTATTTTTGTATTTTTAACCCCAAAATAGTGTATAGAACTAGGGTAACAAACAGCAAATACAGTGGATTGGAGGCCTGAAATGCCCAAATTTGTAGCCCACAAATAGATCAGGCGTCTGACAGAGAAACCACAATGTTCAATATGTGGCCTATATTTTTGTCTTTTTACAGAAAAATACTATATAGAAATAGGGTAACAATTCAAATACAGAGGAATGTGGCCTATATTTTTGTATTTTTTTACCCCAAAATAGTGTGTAGAACTATGGTAACAGACAGAAAATACAGTGGAATGGAGGCCTGAAATGCCCAAATTTGTCGCCCACAGATAGATCAGGCGTCTGAAAAAAATACCACAATATTCAATATGTGGCCTGTATTTTTTGTTTTTCTACAGAAAAATACTGTATACATCTAGGGTAACACACAGCAAAAAAGGGTAATGTAGACCTGAAATTCCCAGATTTGTAGCTCACAGATAGATCAGGCGTCTGACAGAGAAAACACAATGTTCAATATGTGGCATGTATTGTTGTATTCTTTACTCCAAAATAGTGTATAAAACTAGGGTAACAGGCAGCAAATACAGTGGAGTGGAGGCGTGAAATGCCCAAATTTGTAGCTCATAGATAGATCAGGCATCTGACAGACACCACACTGTTCAATATGTGGCCTGTATTTTTGTATTTTTTACCCCAAAATACTGTATAGAACTAGGATAACAGATGGCAAGTACAGTGGAATGGAGGCCCGAAATGCCCAAATTTGTAGCCCACAGCTAGATAAGGCATCTGACAGAAAAACCACAGTGTTCAATATGTGGCCTGTATTTTTGTATTTTTTACAGAAAAATGCTGTATAGAACTAGGGTAACACACAGCAAAAAAAAGGTGAATGTAGGCCTGAAATGCCCAAATTTGTAGATCACAGATAGATAAGGCATCTGACAGAGAAACCACAATGTTCAATATGTGGCCTGTATTTTTGTATTTTTTACCCCAAAATACTGTATAGAATTGGGGTAACAAACAGCAAATACAGTGGAATTGAGAGCTGAAATGCCCAAATTTGTAGCATACAGATAGATCAGGTGTCTGACAGAGATACCACACTGTTCAATATGTGGCATGTTTTTTTTTTTCTTACAGAAACATACGGTATAGAACCACGGTAACACCGCAAAAAAGCTGAATGTAGGCCTGAAATGCCAAGATTTGTAGCCCACAGATAGATTAGGCATCTGACAGATACCACAATGTTCAATATGTTGGCTGCATTTTTGTATTTTTTTACCCCAAAATAGTGTATAGAACTCGGGTAACAGACATCAAATACACTGGGATGGAGGCCTGAATTGTCAAAATTTGTAGCCCACAGACAGATCAGGCGTTTGACAGAGAAACCACAATGTTTAATATGTGGTCTGTATTTTTATTATTTTTTTAAGAGAAAAATACTGTATAGAACTAGGGTAACACACAGCAAAAAAAGGTGAATGTAGGCCCTAAATGCCCAAATTTGTAGCCCACAGATAGATTAGGCGTCTGACAGAGATACCACAATGTTCAATATGTGGCCTGTATTTTTGTATTTTTTACCCCAAAATAGTGTATAGAACTAGGGTAACAAACAACAAATACAGTGGAATGGAGACCTGAAATGCCCAAATTTGTAGTCCACAAATAGATCAGGTGTCTGCCAGATATACCACAATGTTCAATATGTGGTCTGTTTTTTTTATTTTTTATTTTTTTACAGAAAAATACTATATAGAAATAGGGTACCAGAAAGCAAATTCAGCGGAATGGAGGCCTGAAATGCCCAAATTTGTAGCCCACAGATAGATTAGGCATCTGACAGAGATACCACACTGTTCAATATGTGGCTTGTATTTTTTTAACCGAAAAATACTGTATAGAACTATGGTAACACACCACAAGAAAAGGTGAATGTAGGCCTGAAATGCCCAAATTTGTAGCCCACAAATAGATCAAGCGTCTGACAGATACCACACTGTTCAATATGTGGCCTGTATTTTTGTATTTTTTACCTCAAAATAGTGTAAAGAACTAGGGTATCAGCAAGGCTGTATTTGCCACTAGGCACTTGAGGGCACGTATCTAGGGTGGGACGATGCGGGGGGGGGGGGGCAGCACCTGAGCAAGTTTTCTGTTCGTTTTTTTTTTTTAAATTTAAGTACGGGGTCTCCTCCCCGCTTGCGCCCACATGACTCCCACCTTACAACGCCCCCGCTTGAGGACGTCATACTCACCACCTACTCCAGCGATGTCTGGTCTCAGCGCCTGCAGCTCGTCCTGTGTGAGCGATCACGTGGTACCGCTCATTAAGGTGATGAATATGGACGCATATTCATCACCTTAATGAGCGGTACCATGTGACCGCTCATGCAGGAAGAAGCTGCTGCGTCGGGACAGAGCTGGATTCGGTGTGTTGTGGAAAGGTGAGTATGAGGACGGGGGGAGGATGAAGGAGGGCAGAGGGAGGATGGGGGATTGAGCAATGCGTGCAAGATGGGAGCAGGAGCCAGGGAAAGCTGAGCCATTCATACAAGGGGGGAGAACTGAGCCACTCATACAAGGGGGAGGAAACTGAGTCATTCATACAAGGGGAGGAAACTGAGCCATTCATACAAGGGGGGGTGAAAGCTGGGCCATTCATACAAGGGGGAGGACACTCAGACATTCATACAAGAGGGGAATGAAAGCTGGGCCATTCATACAAGGGGGAGGAAACTGAGCCATTCATACAAGGGGGGGGAAGCTGGGCCATTCATACAAGGGGGGGAAACTGAGCCATTCATACAAGGGGAGGAGAGCTTAGCCATTCATTCAAGGGGGGGAAAGCTGGGCCATTCATACAAGGGGGAGGAAAGCTGAGCCATTCATACAAGGGGGAGGAAAGCTGAGCCATTCATACAAGGGGGAGGAAACTGAGCCATTCATACAAGGGGGGGAAAGCTGGGCCATTCATACAAGGGGGGGAAACTGAGCCATTCATACAAGGGGGGGAGAGCTGAGCCATTCATTCAAGGGGGGGAAAGCTGGGCCATTCATACAAGGGGGAGGAAAGCTGAGCCATTCATACAAGGGGGAGGAAAGCTGAGCCATTCATACAAGGGGGAGGAAACTGAGCCATTCATACAAGGGGGAGGAAACTGAGCCATTCATACAAGGGGGAGGAAACTGAGCCATTCATACAAGGGGGAGGAAACTGAGCCATTCATACCAGGGGGAGGAAACTGAGCCATTCATACAAGGGGGAGTAAACGGAGCCATTTATACAAGGGGGGGAAAGCTTGGCCATTCATACAAGGGGGGGAAACTGAGCCATTCATACAAGGGGGAGGAAAGCTGAGCCATTCATACAAGGGGGAGGAAAGCTGAGCAATTCATACAAGGGGGAGGAAAGCTGAGCCATTCATACAAGGTGGAGCTGAGCAATTCATACAAGGGAGGGGAAAGCTGGGCCATTCATACAAGAGGGGGAAGCTGAGCCATTCGTACAAGGGAGAGGAAAGCTGAGCCATTCATACAAGGGGGAAGCTGAGCCATTTATACAAGATGGGGGGAAGCTGAGCCATTCATACAAGATGGGAGGGGGGAACAATTTGAGTGGGGATGGGTTATTTATTATTTGTGTGGTGAGTTTGAGTGGGGATGGAGGGATTTATTGTGTGTGGGGACAATTTGAGTGAGGATAGGGGGATTTATTATGTGTGGGGAGAATTGGAGTGGGGATGGGGGATTTAATGTGTGGGGGGATATTTGAGGACACAAAATGAAGAGAAAAGGTGGAGTTGGGGAAACAGTACGGGGGAACGGGGGCATGTATGAGGAAACAGTACGGGGGAATGGGGGCATGTATGAGGAAACAGTACTGGGGAATGAGGGGCATGTATGGGCAATGGGGGGCATGTATGAGGAAACAGTATGGGGGGATGGGTGCAGACAGTATGGGGAGCAAACGGGGGAATGTATGCGGGCACAGTATGAGTAGCGATGTGAAAAATGTATGTGGACAGAGTACGGGGAGTGAGGGTGATGGGATGTGTGCAGACACAGTATGGGGAGTCAGGTGAGCAGGCAGTATAGAAAGCGAGGGGGTAAATATATGAGGAGACAGTATGGTGAACAGAAGGGATGTGAGAGGAGACAGTATGAGGAGGGAGGGGAATAGTGTGATGAGACAGTATGGGGGAGAAAAGTGAGTGGGCACAGAATAGAAACAGTAGTCAGTTCGTAGCATAGGGGACAGTGTAAGGGCACAGCCAGGAGCGGACAGTATACCAAGGAGGGGGAGTGAGAGGAGAGAGTACAGTACATATACTGAGCCCTATAGGGGGGACACAGTGTGAGTGGGCAGTGTGAAGAGGGAGGCCGGTATGGAAAGGAGAGGTCAATGTGAAGGGCATGTACCATAAGAGGGACAGTGTGGGGGTCTTTTTTTGTGCAGACAATATAGTGAGGGGCAATTTTTAATTCAGGAGCATTATAATGACACTTGTATCTTTAAGGGCATCATGTGGAGATTTTCTGCAAAAGAGTGGAGAAGATGGAAGTCTGTAGAGATGGCTGTGGATGAGAAAACTCATCATGGGGTCTGGACAAGATGAAGAAAAGAAGGAGAACGGCTCCAGAGGTGACGTCATCTATCAGGTACCTGGATGTAAATGTTATTTGTGATACTAACTAACTCTCATGTTTTATTTATGTTAGGTGCATTAAAGGGGATGTCCAGGTTTGTAATGAGTCTGCAGTCATTCTTTGTGACTCCAGACTTCTGACTTCTCACAGTGCGCACTGCACGCTGTCAGGATTCTCTCGTGCTGGCGATTTACATACATGCGGTCACGTGCTGACTAGACATGTGTGGCCTTACTCTATGAAAATGAACTGAGCGAGGCCGGGCATGTCTAGTCGGAATGTGGTCAGAAGTATACAAATCACATGCTTGTGCTGACATGACTATTCACCGGCAAGGGAGAATCCTAAAAGTGTGCAGTGCATGCGCTTTGAGAATTCAGATGCCTGCGATGTCAGGATTCAGCTCTGCAGGTTCCAGCAGTCATCACATGGACACTTCACTCACATGCGACTTTCACACTTATGGTCCTGTGACAACGAGCTTCTCTTCTACTTCTCTCTGTTTTTCACTGAACATTGAGAGTATTAGGAAGAGAAGCTCATCGGTACATGACTAAGTGTGCAAATTGCATATGTGCTGGGGGGGTGCCAAAATGAATTCTTTCCCCGGGTGCCAGAAAACCGACATACACCTCTGCCGGTATGCTACTGCGAGCGGTGATTACTGGGCCGGTGGAGGGATGTCTGGGCACAGGCAGTGAGGCCGGGACTGAGAGAGAATGGAGACCCGGAGACTGCCCATCCCAGTCTACGCTGTAGCCTGGAGCCCTCATTATCAGTGAATATGTCAGTTAATAAATTGTTTTTCTAAAGCTTTATAGTGTAGTTTTAGGTCAAAGAGGGATGGTTAGGGATGAGCTAGCAAGGGACAGGTAGTGATGTCTATTTGCAGACATGTGCAGCACTTGCGGTTTTGCACTTGTTGTGAGACAAAAAAACACTGCTAGGAGCGTTTTTTTTCCATTGCTGCAAGTACCGCATTTGCCGGATCGCTGCAAAACCGCATGTGCCGCACATGTCTGCAAGTTCCATAGGGAATGAATGAGGCCGAACGCAGTATTGCCGTAAGTGATCCGTTACGCGACAGATGTGGAAAAACTGCCGGATCTACTGCAAAAGGCGACTTTCACATCAGCGATTTTTGCCAAAGTCACTGCCGATAGTGTCATACTCACCAAGGGGGAGGCAGCACTAAAAGTGCCTAGGGCAGCAGAAACTCTAAATACGGCCCTGGGTATCAGACAACAAATACAGTGGAATGTAGGCCTGAAATGCCCAAATTTGTCGCCCACAGATAAATCAAGCGTCTGACAGAGAAACCACACTGTTCAATATGTGGCCTACATTTTTGTATTTTTTACCCCAAAATAGTGTACCGAACTAGGGTATCAGACAACAAATACAGTGGAATAGAAGCCTTAAATGCCCAAATTTGTAGCCCACAGATAGATCAGGCATCTGACAGAGAAACCACACTGTTCAATATGTGTCCTGTGCTTTTTATTTTTACAGAAAAATACTGTATAAAACTTGGGAAACACACAGTAAATACAGTGGAATGGAGGCCTGAAATGCCCAGATTTATAGCCCACAGATAGATCAGGTGTCAGACAGAGATACCACAATTTTCAATATGTGGCCGGTATTTTTGTACTTTTTACTCAAAAATAGTAGTGTATAGAACTAGGGTAACATACAGCAAATGCAGTGCAATTTATGCCTGAAATGCCCAAATTTTTAGCCCGAAGATAGATCAGGCGTCTGACAGAGATACCACAATGTTCAACATGTGGCCTGTATTTCTGTATTTTTTGTCCCAAAATAGTTTATAGAATTAGGGTATCCGACAGAAAATACAGTGTAATGGAAGCCTGAAATTCCCAAATTTGTAGCCCACAGATAGATCAGGCATCTGACAGAGCTACCACAATGTTCAATATGTGGCCTGTATTTTTTACTCAAAAATAGTATATAGAACTAGGGTAACATACAGAAAATACAGTGTAATACCAGCCTGAAATATCCAAATTTGTTGCCCACAGATAGATCAGGCATCTGACAGAGATACCACAATGTTCAATACGTGGCCTGTATTTTTGTATTTTTTGTCCCAAAATAGTTTATAGAATTAGGGCATTAGACAGAAAATACAGTATAATGTAGACCTGAAATTCCCAAATTTGTAGCTCACAGATCAGGCGTCTGCCAGATATGCCACAATGTTCAATATGTGTCCTGTATTTTTGTATTTTTTACCGTAAACTAGTGTATATGTAACACCCCAGGTAACCGGTTGTTACAGTGATGTTGCCTTCCTTTCGGGTAGGGCAATATCATGCTTGGAGGCAATGAGGATTCTCTTTATCAGGTAAGCACCTACATTCAACATGTTCTGAATCCAGGCCACAAGGGGAAGCTCTGAACCCGGATTCAGGGGAGCTTCCCTAGCTTTAAGTATTCTGGTCTGGAGGAGGAGTTAGTTTAGTCTGGAGCAGACAGTGAAGAAAGAGGAAGGAGAGCAGAGAGAGTATGGAGCCGTGCAGCCAGGATTGAGCTGCAGCTCTGGGAAAGGAATATAACCCAAGGGGTTGAATGATAGTGAAGCATCAGAGGAAAGGAGCACAGAAGAAGAAGAGGGGCTCAGAAGGGAACTGTGACCGGGCACCCTCAGAGCCGAGGCACAAGAGCCGAGGCGCAGGGTCCGGGCACCCGAGGTCATGTTATACTCCAAGTCACACAGCAGAACCGGAGGGCATAGAACTGTATGTGATTTGCCCACACACCTGGAGGTGAAGCAGTACTCTATGAGCCCGGGTCGTGATAGAGACCCTATAAAAAGGCTCGAACTGCCCACCATACAGTTAACTATCCCAGGACAGGAGGGAGATGACTTTGCCAGCAAGCTACAGACAGCATGTACCTCGCATATGAGCGCAAGTAGGAAGGCTTACGGACTTCACCAGGGAGAGGGATCCACTATTGCCTCCAGGCCGGCCGGACCATATCATCACCTGTTACTGGTACCCTGGACTGTGGCCTGCTACCACCAGTAAACCAGGTAAAAACTGCACACCTGTGTCCTCGATCTTTACTGCACCATTCACCATCTTCACCTACACACCGGGAGCCCTGGGGACCTACTTCACCTGTGGGAAGTTGTACCATCTAGCTGCCATAACATCGCCCCAGTGGACCCAGTTAAACAGCGTCGTTACCTACTGACCAAATACCACAGGTGGCATCACGAACACAAACTTTATTCACCAAACCCTTTAAAGACCATCCCCTTTAGCTTAAGCGCTCAGGGACACGGATCGGTTCGCAGACACCGTGACATCCCCTTTAATTGTGACCGGACCCGGCACCGAGTACCCCACTACCCAGACGGGCAACTCATATAGAACTAGGGTAGCAGACAGCAAATACAGTGGAATGGAAGCCTGAAATGCCCAAATTTGCAGCCCACAGATAGATCGGGATAAGGCATCAGCTTTGACGTTTTTAGAACTGGGCCAAAAGGTAATAGAGAATTGAAACCATGATAAAAAAGTGACCATCTCGCCTGTCTCGGTATCAACCTCTTGGCAGACTCGATGTAAACCAGATTCTTATGATCTGTAATCACAGTGTTTCAATGGACCACCACTTCCAAAAAAATGCCTCCTTTCTTCAATTGCTAGTTTAATGGCCAACAACTCTCTGTTTCCTATATCATAATTCTTTCCAGCAGAAGAGAATTTCTTTGAGGAGAAGGCACAAAGTCTTAAGTTGGGTAAAGTAGCAGGTCTCTGGGACAATACTGCTCCCATCCCCACCTCTGAGGCATCCACCGCTACAATAAATGGTTCAGATGGATCCGGTTGAATCAATATGGGGGCAGACATGAAACATCTCTTTGACACCAAAAATGCTGCAGCGGCAGTCCAATTCTTGATATCAGACCCTTTTCTGGTCAAATCAGAGAGGGGCTTAACAATTTGAGAAAACCCCCTTATAAATTTCCTATAATAATTAACGAACCCCAAGAAACGCTGAAGACCTTTAAGATCCCTGAGTTGGACCCAGTCCACAATGGCCTGAACCTTTCTAGGGTTCATACGAAATCCCTCAGCAGACGAGATGAACCCCAGAAAGGACAACTCCTGGACCAAAAACAAACATTTCTCTGGTTTAGCAAAAAGACAGTTCTCCCGGAGTCTCTAAAGAACTGCACACAGATGTCCTATGTGGGTCTGCTTCTCCACAGAGTACAACAGAATATTATCAAGATACACTACCAAAAAGCGCTCAATAAAGTCAGAAAAAACATGGTTAATAAAGTTTTGAAAAACAGCCGGCGCATTAGTCAACCCAAAAGGCATGACCAAATTTTCGAACAGCCCCTCAGAGGTGAGAAACGCAGTTTTCCACTCATCCCCCTCTCTTATACGGATGAGATTGTATGCCCCCGAAGTTCCAATTTAGAAAACCACTTAGCCCCTGACAGTTGGTTGTATAAATCAGGGATAAGTGGGAGAGGGTAAGTGTTATGACCTGGTGGTTAGGAGCACCCGGAATGACCTGATAGTTAAAACTCACACAGCACAAGCTCTGGGATGTGGGAGCTCTGCTGACTGCAATCCCTAATCCTATCACACACACTAAAAATAGCCGTGGAGCGCTCCTGACGCTCCCTAGGCGCCTTGTCACAGCCTAAGAGCTAGCTAGCCCTAGAGATAGAAAATAAAGCCTACCTTGCCTCAGAGAAATTCCCCAAAGGAAAAGGCAGCCCCCCATATATATTGACTGTGAGTAAAGATGAAAGTCACAAATGCAGAAATGAAACAGGTTTCAGCAAAGGGAGGCCAGACTTACTAAATAGACAGAGGATAGGAAAGGTAGCTTTGCGATCAGCACAAAAAACTACAAAAGACCACACAGAGTGTGCAAAAAAGACCTCCGCACTGACTAATGGTGTGGAGATGCCACTCTGCATCCCAGAGCTTCCAGCTAGCAAGACAAAATCATGATATCCAGCTGGACAAGAAAACAATGAACAAATTAGATACTATCAGGAACTTAGCTTCTGCTGGAGTAGACAGGTCACCAGAAAGATCCAAGAGCGAACTGAACCAATGCAGAAACATTGACAGCTGGCATGGAGTAACGATCTAAGTGGAGTTAAATAGAGCAGCCAACCAAAGGATGAACCACGTCACCTGTGTAAGGAACCTCAGAAGCAGCAGCTCCACTCACAGCCCCCAGAGGGAGCCCACGGACAGAACTCACCGAAGTACCATTCACGACCACAGGAGGGAGCTCGACAACAGAATTCACAACAGTACCCCCCCCCTTGAGGAGGGGTCACCGAACCCTCACCAGAGCCCCCAGGCCGATCAGGATGAGCCAAATGAAAGGCACGAACTAAATCGGCAGCATGAACATCAGAGGCAAAAACCCAGGAATTATCCTCCTGACCATAACTCTTCCACTTGACCAGGTACTGGAGTTTCCGTCTTGAAACACGAGAATCCAAAATCTTCACCACATACTCCAACTCCCCCTCGACCAACACCGGGGCAGGAGGATCAACGGAGGGAACCATAGGTGCCACGTATCTCCGCAACAACGACCTATGGAACACATTATGGATGGCAAAAGAAGCTGGAAGGTCCAAACGAAATGACACAGGATTGAGAACTTCAGAAATCTTATGGCCCAATGAAACGAGGCTTAAACTTAGGAGAGGAAACCTTCATAGGAAACCTTCATAGGAACATGACGAGATGACAACCAAACCAAAACCCCAACCCGAAGTCGGGGACCAACACAGCGCCGGCGGTTAGCGAAACGTTGAGCCTTCTCCTGGGACAATGTCAAATTGTCCACCACATGAGTCCAAATCTGCTGCAACCTGTCCACCACAGTATCCACACCAGGACAGTCCGAAGGCTCAGCCAAAGGCAAGAAGGACACCCAATCATCCTGATCAGCAGAAACAAAGCATCTCAGATATGTTTCCAAAGTCTGATTAGTTCGTTCGGTTTGGCCATTAGTCTGAGGATGGAAAGCCAAAGAAAAAGACAAATCAATGCCCATCTTAGCACAAAAAGACCGCCAAAACCTTGAAACAAACTGCGAACCTCTGTCCGAGACGATGTTCTCCGGAATACCATGCAAACGAACCACATGCTGGAAAAACAATGGCACCAAATCAGAGGAGGAAGGCAATTTAGACAAGGGTACCAAATGGACCATCTTAGAGAAGCGATCACAAACCACCCAAATGACCGACATCCTTTCAGAAACAGGGAGATCAGAAATAAAATCCATGGAAATATGCGTCCAGGGCCTCTTCGGGACCGGTAAGGGCAAATGCAACCCACTGGCACGAGAACAGCAGGGCTTAGCCCGAGCACAAGTCCCACAGGACTGCACAAAAGAACGCACATCCCGTGACAAAGAAGGCCACCAAAAGGATCTAGCCACCAAATCTCTGGTACCAAAGATTCCAGGATGACCAGCCAACACCGAACAATGAACCTCAGAGATAACTCTACTAGTCCATCTATCAGGGACAAACAGTTTCTCCGTTGGACAACGGTCAGGTCTATCAGCCTGAAACTTCTGCAGCACGCGCCACAAATCAGGGGAAATGGCAGACAAAATTACCCCCTCTTTAAGAATACCCGCCGCCTCCGGAACACCCGGAGAGTCAGGCACAAAACTCCTTGACAGGGCATCAGCCTTCACATTCTTAGATCCCGGAAGGCATGAAACCACAAAATCAAAACGGGAGAAAAAGAGCGACCATCGAGCCTGTCTAGGATTCAACCGTTTGGCAGACTCGAGATAAGTCAAATTCTTTTGATCCGTCAAGACCACCACACGATGTTTAGCTCCTTCAAGCCAATGTCGCCACTCCTCGAATGCCCACTTCATGGCCAACAACTCTCGATTGCCAACATCATAATTGCGCTCAGCAGGCGAGAATTTTCTAGAAAAGAAGGCACATGGTTTCATCACCGAGCCATCAGAACTTCTTTGTGACAAAACAGCCCCTGCTCCAATCTCAGAAGCATCAACCTCGACCTGAAACGGGAGCGAAACATCTGGCTGGCACAGCACAGGGGCAGAAGAAAAACGATGCTTCAACTCCTGAAAAGCCTCTACAGGCGCAGAGGACCAATTGACCACATCAGCACCTTTCTTGGTCAAATCAGTCAACGGTTTAGCAATACTAGAAAAATTAGCGATGAAGCGACGGTAAAAATTAGCAAAGCCCAGGAATTTCTGTAGGCTCTTCACAGATGTCGGCTGAGTCCAATCATGAATGGCCTAAACTTTAACAGGGTCCATCTCGATAGTAGAAGGGGAAAAAATGAAACCCAAAAATGAAACCTTATGAACTCCAAAGAGACACTTAGACCCCTTCACAAACAAGGAATTCGCACGAAGGACCTGGAACACCATTCTGACCTGCTTTACATGAGACTCCCAATCATCCGAAAAGACCAAAATATCATCCAAATATACAATCATGAATTTATCCAGGTACTCTCGGAAGATGTCATGCATAAAGGACTGAAGCACAGATGGAGCATTAGAAAGCCCGAATGGCATAACCAGTTACTCAAAATGGCCCTCGGGCGTATTAAATGCTGTTTTCCATTCATCGCCCTGTTTAATTCGCACAAGATTATACGCCCCTCGAAGATCTATCTTGGTGAACCAACTAGCCCCCTTAATCCGAGCAAACAAATCAGACAGCAGCGGCAAAGGATACTGAAATTTGACTGTGATCTTATTAAGAAGGCGGTAATCAATACAAGGTCTTAAAGAGCCATCCTTCTTGGCCACAAAAAAGAACCCTGCTCCCAATGGTGACGACGACGGGCGAATATGACCCTTCTCCAAGGATTCCTTTATATAACTCCGCATAGCAGCGTGCTCTGGCACAGATAAATTAAACAGTCGGCCCTTAGAAAACTTACTACCGGGAATCAAATTAATAGCACAATCGCAATCCCTATGAGGAGGTAGGGCACCGGATTTGGGCTCCTCAAATACATCCCGGTAATCTGACAAAAACTCAGGGACTTCAGAAGGAGTGGAAGGCGAAATTGACAACAATGGAACATCACCATATACCCCTTGACAACCCCAGCCGGACACAGACATAGATTTCCAATCCAATACTGGATTATGGACCTGTAGCCATGGCAACCCCAAAACGACCACATCATGCAGATTATGCAACACCAAAAAGCGAATATCCTCCTGATGTGCAGGAGCCATGCACATGGTCAATTGCATCCAGTATTGAGGTTTATTCTTGGCCAAAGGCGTAGCATCAATTCCTCTCAATGGAATAGGATCCTGCAAGGGCTCCAAGGAAAAACCACAGCGCCTGGCAAACTCCAAGTCCATCAAATTCAGGGCAGCGCCTGAATCCACAAATGCCATAACAGAATAGGACGACAAAGAGCAAATCAGAGTAATGGACAAAAGAAATTTAGACTGTACCGTACCAATGGTGGCAGACCTAGCGAACCGCTTAGTGCGCTTAGGACAATCGGAGATAGCATGAGTGGATTCACCACAGTAAAAACACAGTCCATTCCGACGTCTGTGTTCTTGCCGTTCAGCTCTGGTCAAAGTCCTATCACATTGCATAGGCTCAGGCCTATTCTTAGAGAACACCGCCAAATGGTGCACAGCTTTGCGCTCACGCAAGCGCCGATCGATCTGAATGGCCAAGGACATAGACTCATTCAGACCAGCAGGCGTGGGAAATCCCACCATGACATCCTTAAGGGCTTCAGAAAGACCCTTTCTGAAAATTGCCGCCAGGGCACATTCATTCCACTGAGTAAGCACAGACCACTTTCTAAACTTCTGACAGTACACCTCCGCTTCATCCTGACCCTGACACAATGCCAGCAAGATTTTCTCTGCCTGATCCACGGAATTTGGTTCATCATAAAGCAATCCAAGTGCCAGAAATAACGTATCAACATCACGCAATGCAGGATCTCCTGGCGCAAGGGAAAATGCCCAGTCTTGAGGGTCACCACGCAACAAAGAAATAATGATCTTTACTTGTTGAGCGGGGTCACCAGAGGAGCGGGGTTTCAAAGCTAGAAACAGTTTACAATTATTTTTGAAATTCAGAAACTTAGATCTATTCCCAGAAAATAAATCAGGAGTAGGAATTCTAGGCTCTAACATCGGATTCTGAACCACAAAATCTTGAATGTTTTGTACCCATGCAGTGAGATGATCCACACAAGAGGACAGACCTTGATTGTCCATATCTACACCTGTGTCCTGAACCACCCAAAGGTTTAGGGGAAAAGAAAGACAAAACACAGTGCAAAGAAAAAAAAATGGTCTCAGAACTTCTCTTATCCCTCTAATGAGATGCATTAATACTTATGGCCAGCTGTACTGTTATGACCTGGTGGTTAGGAGCACCCGGAATGACCTGATAGTTAAAACTCACACAGGACAAGCTCTGGGATGTGGGAGCTCTGCTGACCGCAATCCCTAATCCTATCACACACACTAGAAATAGCCGTGGAGCTATCCTGACGCTCCCTAGGCGCCTCGTCACAGCCTAAGAGCTAGCTAGCCCTAGAGATAGAAAATAAAGCCTACCTTGCCTCAGAGAAATTCCCCAAAGGAAAAGGAAGCCCCCCACATATATTGACTGTGAGTAAAGATGAAAGTCGCAAATGCAGAAATGAAACAGGTTTCAGCAAAGGGAGGCCAGACTTACTAAATAGACAGAGGATAGGAAAGGTAGCTTTGCGATCAGCACAAAAAACTTCAAAAGACCACACAGAGTGTGCAAAAAAGACCTCCGCACCGACTAACGGTGTGGAGATGCCACTCTGCATCCCAGAGCTTCCAGCTAGCAAGACAAAATCATGATATCCAGCTGGACAAGAAAACAATGAACGAATTAGATACTATCAGGAACTTAGCTTCTGCTGGAGTAGACAGGTCACCAGAAAGATCCAAGAGCGAACTGAACCAATGCAGAAACATTGACAGCTGGCATGGAGTAACGATCTAAGTGGAGCTAAATAGAGCAGCCAACCAAAGGATAAACCACGTCACCTGTGTAAGGAACCTCAGAAGCAGCAGCTCCACTCACAGCCACCAGAGGGAGCCCACGGACAGAACTCACCGAAGTACCATTCACGACCACAGGAGGGAGCTCGACAACAGAATTCACAACAGGTAAGTATTTCTCGAAGTGACCTAAATCAACTCCCAGAAATCGAGGCATGGGCGCAAACCACCATCTTTCTTTTTCACGAAAAAGAACCAAGCCACCACAGGGGACATGGAAGGGCAAATGTGCCCTTTGCAAAGACTCTCAGAGATGTATTCCTTCTTGGCCGTACACTCAAGACCGGATAAATTATACAAACGGGCTTGGGCAATTTAGCATCAGGAACAAGATCAATGGTACATTCAAATGGGTGGTGTGGTGGCAAATCCTCAGCCTCTTTTTTGGAGAATACATCCATAAAGTCATTCAGGTACTCCGGAATACCCTCCAGACTGAGGGATGACAGACATAGTAGTAAGACAAACTTCAGAACAATTAAGTCCCCACTTCACAATATCCCGGGACCCCAGTCAATCACCGCGTTATGAAGGTGCAACCAAGGAAACCCCAACACCAGGCCAGCAGGGAGATTATCCAAGACAAAACATGAAATATGCTCCTGGTGTAGGGCCCCCACCTTGAGAGTGAACTCATTAGATATTAAATTAACCCTGCACTTGGTAAGGGGTGTAGAGTTAATGGCCACGATTTTGATAGGAGTCTCCAACCTAACTGTCCCTTATTTACAGCTGGCCACCAGTTTAGAGTCAATGAAGTTCATAGATAACCCACAGTCCACAAAGGCCAAAGTGGGAGTGAAGCAGTTTTCTACACCAAGTTCCACTTTAAACAGTACTTTAACCCCTATCTGACTTCGGACGGGATAGTACGTCCGAGGTCAGATCCCCTGCTTTGATGCAGGGCTCCGCGGTGAGCCCGCATCAAAGCCGGGACATGTCAGCTGTTTTGAACAGCTGACATGTGCCCGTAATAGGCGCGGGCAGAATCGCGATCTGCCCGCACCTATTAACTAGTTAAATGCCGCTGTCAATCGCAGACAGCGGCATTTAACTACCGCTTCCGGCAGGGCGGCCGGAAATGACGTCATCGCCGACCTTCGTCACATGATCGGGGGTTGGCGATGCGTCTGGATGGTAACCATAGAGGTCCTAGAGACCTCTATGGTTACTGATGACCGGTGGCTGTGAGCGCCACCCTGTGGTCGGCGCTCACAGCACACCTCCATTTCTGCTACATAGCAGCGATCAGCAGATCGCTGCTATGTAGCAGAGCCGATCGCGTTGTGCCTGCTTCTAGCCTCCCATGGAGGCTATTGAAGCATGGCAAAAGTTAAAAAAAAAAGTTAAAAAAAATGTGAAAAAAATAAAAAAAAATATAAAAGTTTAAATCACCCCCCTTTCGCCCCAATCAAAATAAATCAATTAAAAAAAAATCAAATCTACACATATTTGGTATCGCCGCGCTCAGAATCGCCCGATCTATCAATTAAAAAAAAGGATTAACCTGTTCGCTAAACTGCGTAGCGAGAAAAAAATTCGAAACGGCAGAATTACGTTTTTTAGGTCGCCGCGACATTGCATTAAAATGCAATAACGGGTGATCAAAAGAACGTATCTGCACCAAAATGCTATCATTAAAAATGCCAGCTCGGCACGCAAAAAATAAGCCCTCAACCGACCCCAGATCACGAAAAATGGAGACGCTACGAGTATCGGAAAATGGCACAATTTTTTTTTTTTTTTTAGCAAAGTTTGGAATTTTTTTTCACCACTTAGATAAAAAATAACCTAGTCATGTTAGGTGTCTATGAACTCGTACTGACCTGGAGAATCATAATGGCAGGTCAGTTTTAGCATTTAGTGAACCTAGCAAAAAAGCCAAACAAAAAACAAGTGTGGGATTGCACTTTTTTTGCAATTTCACCGCACTTGGAATTTTTTTCCCGTTTTCTAGTACACGACATGCTAAAACCAATGATGTCGTTCAAAAGTACAACTCGTCCCGCAAAAAATAAGCCCTCACATGACCATATTGACAGAAAAATAAAAAAGTTATGGCTCTGGGAAGGAGGGGAGTGAAAAACGAACACGGAAAAACGAAAAATCCCAAGGTCATGAAGGGGTTAAGGAATGAGTAAAATGGTACCTGTGGGTTTGGGCAACCTCCTCTGTAGTTACCCAGGCTTAGGCGTTTACCGACATCTTGGGAGTAGGAGGACAGGAGGGACAGTCCTTCTTCCTATGTCCTGGGGCACCGCAGTAAAAAGAAAGTTTGCCTTCCCGTCGACGTCTCTTCTCCCTTTCCTTAAAGGTGATGGCCCCTACTTCCATGGGCTCAGCAGATAGGCTCTGGTTTAACTGGAAGGAGAAAGGCTTCCCATTGCACGACTCCTCTCCCGTAACCTCCGATCCATGCGAACGGCCTGAGTCATAGCCTCTTCCAGAGAGCAAGAAGGAGGAAAAAGATGCAGAGCATCCTTTAAATGATCAGACAGTCCCCTCCGGAACTGACATCTGAGTGCAGAGTCATTCCAGGACACCTCCGGAGACCATCTCCGAAATTCTGAACAGCACCATTTGGCAGAGAGCTTTCCTTGCGATAGACCCATAATAGTGTCCTCTGCCAATCTGACTCGCCCTGGTTTGTCATAGATGAGGCGCAGAGCACCAAAAAACTTAACACACATCCTCACAAGGCCGGTCGTGGGTAAGGAAAAAGCCCAAGACTGCGGACCCTTCCTCAGTAAAGATATAATTATCCCCACCCGCTGACTCTCATCCCTTGAAGATCAGGGTTTAAGGAAAAATAATAATCTGCAACCCTCCCTGAACGTGTGGAACTTGTCCCTCTCACCAGAGAAGGTTTAAGGGAGTTTCACCGAAGGTTTAGGACAGTGCTGAGACATGTCGGTCACCTCTCCAGACTTACTGATAGAGGAGGTCCCCAGGGTTAACTTAACTGTCTTAGCCATCTCCCTCTGCACCTGCTTCTGAGAAGTAACCAAAGTCTTGTGCTCCACAGATAATTCCTGCATCGTCTTAGTAAGATTAGCCACCTGGTCTGCCAAAGTACGGAGCGGATCCATACCAGAGAAAAAAAAGTGCAAACTCCCCTTTAAAATGTAGTAGGTCAGTGATAATGTGAATGCAACTGCAGAGCAGTTGCGCTCAGCCACCACCAAAGGGCGGTGCTACAGGTAAAAGTGTTGCACTTACTGTGTAGCGCTTCGGTGCATAAGTGCAGGCTGCCACCATGAGGCGGCAGAGTAGTCAGACAGGCCAAGGTCAGCAACAAACAGGGAGATGAAGTACCAGAGGTCACAGCAAAGCACGAGGTCAGAGACGAGCCAAAAGTCAGAGCCAGACAGGAGTGCAGCATCCAAAACGTGTGACAGAAAGAGGAGTCAAGGTACGAGCCAGAAAAACGGAAGGCGGAGTTCAGAGTTCAAGCAGAGTCATACACTGTAGGGAAATCAAACGTACACTGAGTCAGGGATAGGGAACAGGTCAGACACACACACGGGAAGTCAGAAGCCGATGGATCACTAAGGAATGCAGATCAGCTACTCTAGCCAAGGTCCAGAACTATCGCTGACAAAGGCTACCAGAAATAACATCAATAAATAGTCACCCAAGAACCAAAGAGAGGCAGGACAGGTTAACCCCTCCATCACCAGGCTGGGGAAAGAGAAGCAAGAAGCAAACCCCGACCTGGATCATGACAATACAGTATAGAACTAGGGTAGCACACCGCAAGAAAAGTTGAATGTAGATTGAAATGCCTAAATTTGTAGCCCACAGATAGATCAGGCATCTGACAGAGATACCACTGTTCAATATGTTGCCTGTATTTTTGTATTTTTTACCCCAAAATAGTGTATAGAACTAGAGTAACAGACAGCAAATACAGTGCAATGGAGGCCTGAAATGCCCAAATTTGTAGCCCACAGATAGATCAGGCATCTGACAGAGAAACCAGAATGTTCAATATGTGGCCTGTATTTTTTAACAGAAAATTACTGTAGCGCCTGCTCCCGTACCTCTGCGGGGGTCCCGTCGGGATCTCCGCTCTCGGTCTGGTCCCTGCTGCCTGGCCCCCGTCCCTGGTACTCCTCCTGCTGCTGCACAGCCAACAGGTCTCCGGGTATATCTCTGAGGGCGTGCACGCTCCCGGTCTCTTAAACAGACAGCACACATTTTTCAAATATACTCTGAACCAATGGTTGAATAGTGTGTACTATTTCGGGCTCCTCTGCCAAGGAGGAGGCACAAGAGCAACAAGTGCTTCCTGTTGCTAGCTTCCGGTTCCTTGTACTGTCGTGCCTGCATTCTGTCTGTGTACCGCTAGTGTCCGGCCAGTATCCTGCTAACACTGCTTGTCTTGTCAGACTGTCTGCCACTCATTACTCCACTACCCAGGATGATACCTGTGCTGCCTGTGCCAGTCCCGTCTTGCTCGACTGCTTGTCATTCTGGCATCCAGGAAGACATCTGTACTGCCAGTGCCAGCTCCATCTTACTCAGCTACTTGCTGTCGGTCAACTCAACGCTACCTGCTATCCCAGCCAGTCCACCTGTCCTGTTGGGCAGCTGCCACGTGTCCGGGATCTAACTGAAGGTAACACCTGCATCCCTCGGACATTCCAATCTGACCCTGCTTTAGGGGTCTTGCTACAGGTGTCTGGGGTTCGCATAGTCATATCCCCTTCGGAGCCCCCCAGGCTGTAGACTAGTGATTCCACTAAAATAACAATAAACGAATGTACACTGCAATATCTGTGCCTCTGCTTCCATTCATTACAAATACTGTATAGAACTTGGGTAACACACATGAAAAAAAGGTGAATTTTAATTCTTTTTTTTTTTACCACAAATATGGTTCCCAGGGCCTGGAGGAGAGTCTCCTCTCCTCCACCACGGGTAGCAACCGCACATCCGCTTACTTCCCGCATGGTGGGCATAGCCCCATGCGGGAAGTAAGCAGATCAATGCATTTCTATGTGTGCAGAATCGCTGCAATTCTGCACAAAGAAGTGACATAGTGTGGGTTGTAAACCGCTGCGTTTCTGCGCGGTTTTTCCCGCAGTATGTGCACAGCAGTTTGCGGTTTCCCATTGGTTTACATGTTTACTGTAAACACAATGGAAACTGCTACGGATCAAAATCGCTGCGGTTCCGCGGTAAAAAGCGCAACGTGTGCACATAGCCTCAGACGTCTGACAGAGAAACCACACTGTTCAATATGTGACCTGTTTTTTTTTTTTTTTTTTACAGAAAAATTCTGCATAGAACTAGGGCAACACACAGCAAAAAAAAAGGTGAATAGAGCCCTCAAGTGCCACAATTTTTAGCCCACAGATAGAAGAGGTGTTTGACGGAGATACCACAATGTTCAATATATGGCCTGTATTTTTTTTTGCCACCAAAATTGTGTCATTAAGTAGGTTATGACACAACAAAAAAAATTTCTATGGATGCCTGAAATGGTACAATTTTTAGCGCAATAATATGTGATCCGTGTGCGAAAAAACACAGTGTTAAATATCTGAACTGTAGCTAAATATTTGTTTCGCAGCCAAATATTATTTTGGGCAACATAATGGTGTCAAAAAATTGGATAAGACACTCAGTCTCCAAAAAATACTAGATTACCACAAAAAATGCCAGAATTTTCTGTGCACTCAGATGTGATGGCTGGGATGGGCAAACTTGTTTAAAATAGCTGGATTTTCACGATGTACTATGAAAAAGATCTGGCTGTAGTCTGCAGTGTGAACAAGCAAAAAAAAAAAAAAAAGGGGGGGGGCTCTGGATTGCGATGGAATAAAATAATCAAGATTAAGATGCAAAAAAAATTCTTCCTTTCTTCCTTGCCACTGATACCTGCACAGGCGTGTACTACGGAGGACAGAGAATGAACTTCAGTCCAATATTGCGGCCAGCATGCAGCCAGCGGGTAAGGAAAGGGTGAATCAAACACCCGAAAACTCCGCCCATATGACCGAAAACCGGTCCCGCCAAATTCAGGTGACAGGTTCCCTTTAATGGGGTTCTTGGTTAAAACAAGTTATCACCCATCCATGGGCTCTATAGGATAGGTGATTTCTTAGGTCCGACCATTAGAAACTGCACCGATCGGAAGAATGGGGAAGTTTTATCCCTGACAGGACACTTTTATCCCTATTTTAAAATGCAGCGGCAGGTGGGGTGTCTGACTGCAGCTCCATTCATTCTCTTTGGGGCTTCCAGAAAAAAACAAGTGCAGCCACTGGGGGAATGAATGGATTAGTGATCTAGTCGGACATGCCACTCCAGTCTAATGGGGGATAAAAAGATCCACATTTTGCTGAATGGGTCCAAGCAGTCAGAACCCCACCAAACAATACGTTATCACTGATCCTGTGGACAGGTGATTACTTTTTTCCACAGGAAACCCCCTGTAAGTGCATCTCCGCCGCTGTGCACAAAGCATTAAAACTCTAATGGAAAAATGATAATTACTTACCGGTAATTTGATTTTCCAGAACCATGACAGCACCATACGTGAGAGATGGTATCCTCCCCCAGGAACAGGAAACCTGTAGCAGAGATAAAAGAAGGGGGCGGCACCTCTCTCAGTTTGTTTCAGAGTATGGAAGATGACCGCCTTATTAGTACAGACATGTATATTACATTCATTTTGTATAGTCACTTATTTGTTTTCCCTTCTATAAATTATGTATATATATATATATATATATATATATATATATATACAGTGGGGCAAAAAAGTATTTAGTCAGTCAGCAATAGTGCAAGTTCCACCACTTAAAAAGATGAGAGGCGTCTGTAATTTACATCATAGGTAGACCTCAACTATGGGAGACAATCTGAGAACAAAAAATCCAGAAAATCACATTGTCTGTTTTTTTAACAATTTATTTGCATATTATGATGGAAAATAAGTATTTGGTCAGAAACAAAATTTCATCTCAATACTTTGTAATATATCCTTTGTTGGCAATGACAGAGGTCAAACGTTTTCTGTAAGTCTTCACAAGGTTGCCACACACTGTTGTTGGTATGTTGGCCCATTCCTCCATGCAGATCTCCTCTAGAGCAGTGATGTTTTTGGCTTTTCGCTTGGCAACATGGACTTTCAACTCCCTCCAAAGGTTTTCTATAGGGTTGAGATCTGGAGACTGGCTAGGCCACTCCAGGACCTTGAAATGCTTCTTACGAAGCCACTCCTTCGTTGCCCTGGCGGTGTGCTTTGGATCATTGTCATGTTGAAAGACCCAGCCACGTTTCATCTTCAATGCCCTTGCTGATGGAAGGAGGTTTGCACTCAAAATCTCACGATACATGGCCCCATTCATTCTTTCATGTATCCGGATCTGTCGTCCTGGCCCCTTTGCAGAGAAACAGCCCCAAAGCATGATGTTTCCACCACCATGCTTTACAGTAGGTATGGTGTTTGATGGATGTAACTCAGTATTCTTTTTCCTCCAAACACGACAGGTTGTGTTTCTACCAAACAGTTCCAGTTTAGTTTCATCAGACCATAGGACATTCTCCCAAAACTCCTCTAGATCATCCAAATGCTCTCTAGCAAACTTCAGACGGGCCCGGACATGTACTGGCTTAAGCAGTGGGACACGTCTGGCACTGCAGGATCTGAGTCCATGATGGCGTAGTGTGTTACTTATGGTAGGCCTTGTTACATTGGTCCCAGCTCTCTGCAGTTCATTCACTAGGTCCCCCCGCGTGGTTCTGGGATTTTTGCTCACCGTTCTTGTGATCATTCTGACCCCACGGGGTGGGATTTTGCGTGGAGCCCCAGATCGAGGGAGATTATCAGTGGTCTTGTATGTCTTCCATTTTCTAATTATTGCTCCCACTGTTGATTTCTTCACTCCAAGCTGGTTGGCTATTGCAGATTCAGTCTTCCCAGCCTGGTGCAGGGCTACAATTTTGTTTCTGGTGTCCTTTGACAGCTCTTTGGTCTTCACTATAGTGGAGTTTGGAGTCAGACTGTTTGAGGGTGTGCACAGGTGTCTTTTTATACTGATAACAAGTTTAAACAGGTGCCATTACTACAGGTAATGAGTGGAGGAAAGAGGAGACTCTTAAAGAAGAAGTTACAGGTCTGTGAGAGCCAGAAATCTTGATTGTTTGTTTCTGACCAAATACTTATTTTCCACCATAATATGCAAATAAATTGTTAAAAAAACAGACAATGTGATTTTCTGGATTTTTTTTTCTCAGTTTGTCTCCCATAGTTGAGGTCTACCTATGATGTAAATTACAGACGCCTCTCATCTTTTTAAGTGGTGGAACTTGCACTATTGCTGACTGACTAAATACTTTTTTGCCCCACTGTATATATATATATATTAAATTTTTTTACATTTACAAAATAAGGCGGGAATTAATGCGGTGCTGTCATGGTTCTTGAAAATCAAATTACCGCTAAGTAATTATCATTTTTTCCCTTCACCATGACAGCACTGTACGTGAGAAGAAGAAATAGAAAGACTCCTAGGGTGGGACAACGGCAGATAATACTTTTCTCCCAAAAGCAAGGTTTGGCAGACCTAAGTCTAGCCTATAATGTCAGAAGAAGGTGGAGGGTGAAGACCATACTGCTACTCTCTGCAAATCTGTTCCACGGAAGCATTTGCCCTTTCTGCCGAAGATGTAGCAATGGCACATGTGGAGTGAGCCGTTACACCCAGTGGGGGAACCAGGGCTGGTTTTAGGCAAAGTGGGGCCCTAGGCAAAAGTTTAAAATGGGGCCCCAAATGCTAACAAATTGCACCATCACACAGAAACATTTCAGTTGTAGTTACATGTGACGATTTCAGGCCGCTAAATGAGTGTGATTAACAATATTGAAGTGATTCACCGCTTGTTTCCGGCCACTTTACATCGGCTGAGGAATAATGATGGGGACAGAATAATCACTAGTAGATCAATCTGTCCACATACAGTACCATCTTAGCAGCATATCTGCAGTTTTCTCCGGGCGATGTGCTGCTGAGAACAATGATTTTTGTTGCGGCATAACCAATCCAATCATTCGATGAATATCTTGCATCTCCCCCTAGTTCTCCATATAGTATAATACACTTCCATAGTCCTCCATATAGTATAATGTACTCCCCCTAGTCCTCCATATAGTATAATGTACTCCCTCTAGTGGCGTCTGTAATTTACATCATAGGTAGACCTCAACTATGGGAGACAAACTGAGAAAAAAAATCCAGAAAATCACATTGTCTGTTTTTTTAACATTTTATATGCATATTATGGTGGAAAATAAGTATTTGGTCAGAAACAAACAATCAAGATTTCTGGCTCTCACAGACCTGTAACTTCTTCTTTAAGAGTCTCCTCTTTCCTCCACTCATTACCTGTAGTAATGGCACCTGTTTAAACTTATCAGTATAAAAAGACACCTGTGCACACCCTCAAACAGCCTGACTCCAAACTCCACTATGGTGAAGACCAAAGAGCTGTCAAAGGACACCAGAAACAAAATTGTAGCCCTGCACCAGGCTGGGAAGACTGAATCTGCAATAGCCAACCAGCTTGGAGTGAAGAAATCAACAGTGGGAGCAATAATTAGAAAATGGAAGACATACAAGACCACTGATAATCTCCCTCGATCTGGGGCTCCACGCAAAATCCCACCCCGTGGGGTCAGAATGATCACAAGAACGGTGAGCAAAAATCCCAGAACCACGCCGGGGGACCTAGTGAATGAACTGCAGAGAGCTGGGACCAATGTAACAAGGCCTACCATAAGTAACACACTACACCACCATGGACTCAGATCCTGCAGTGCCAGACGTGTCCCACTGCTTAAGCCAGTACATGTCCGGGCCGGTCTGAAGTTTGCTAGAGAGCATTTGGATGATCCAGAGGAGTTTTGGGAGAATGTCCTATGGTCTGATGAAACCAAACTGGAACTGTTTGGTAGAAACACAACTTGTCGTGTTTGGAGGAAAAAGAATACCGAGTTGCATCCATCAAACACCATACCTACTGTAAAGCATGGTGTTGAAAACATCATGCTTTGGGGCTGTTTCTCTGCAAAGGGGCCAGGACGACTGATCCGGGTCTATGAAAGAATGAATGGGGCCATGTATCGTGAGATTTTGAGTGCAAACCTCCTTCCATCAGCAAGGGCATTGAAGATGAAACGTGGCTGGGTCTTTCAACATGACAATGATCCAAAGCACACCGCCAGGGCAACGAAGGAGTGGCTTCGTAAGAAGCATTTCAAGGTCCTGGAGTGGCCTAGCCAGTCTCCAGATCTCAACCCTATAGAAAACCTTTGGAGGGAGTTGAAAGTCCGTGTTGCCAAGCGAAAAGCCAAAAACATCACTGCTCTAGAGGAGATCTGCATGGAGGAATGGGCCAACATACCAACAACAGTGTGTGGCAACCTTGTGAAGACTTACAGAAAACGTTTGACCTCTGTCATTGCCAACAAAGGATATATTACAAAGTATTGAGATGAAATTTTGTTTCTGACCAAATACTTATTTTCCACCATAATATGCAAATAAAATGTTAAAAAAACAGACAATGTGATTTTCTGGATTTTTTTTTCTCAGTTTGTCTCCCATAGTTGAGGTCTACCTATGATGTAAATTACAGACGCCTCTCATCTTTTTAAGTGGTGGAACTTACACTATTGCTGACTGACTAAATACTTTTTTGCCCCACTGTATACCATACAAACATACAGATACACATACTCGTACCGCACATACATATACACATACCGTACATACACACATATACCGTATATACATACACATATACTGTACATACAAGCACATAAACATACATATATACCATATATACATACAAATATATCGCATATACACAGATACACACATTATACACACAGACATACACATACTGTAGATGCATACACATAGATACACACACACTGTACATACACAGATGCACATACATACATCTACAAGCACATACATACACACATACTAATCTTGTATATCAGGTGATCAGATGAGCCCTGGAGGAGGTCAGTTCAGTTGGAGAGGGCTGCAGAACTCACTGTGGGGGATGAAGCACAGAGCAGACAGGACTGATATCAGCCCCCTGCTGCTGCCCTGTTGTCCCGTGCAGTGAGCTTCCTCCCACATCCCTTCACAGTGAGGAGATGCCGCAGCATGCTGGGAACAGAACAGTGGAGGGAGCAGATATACAACTTAAGTCCTGCTCTTCCTCCACTGCTGTCCCTGACCCCCTGTGTGCTGTGTGGCGGGGACCCAGACTGTAGGTGAGTACTCACCAGTCACCATTGGGACATGCCATGCAGGAGCAGAAAGACCGCAACCAATGAACGCTCTCCTCAGTCTGGTGAGGAAAACGTTCATTGGCCAGCGTTTCTCCCTGCATGACATGCCCCCCTTTTGAACTCCTGCACTCCGCGCGCTGCTCTCTTCCTGGCACTGGGTGTTAGCATGATTACAGGAGGGAGTGAAAGGGGCCCGATGCTGCAGGATACAGGGCCTGCCTGCAGAGGCCACCCTCCACTTCTCGGCCCCAGAGCAGTGGCACCAGCGGTATGTCCGCCCCTGGCTGGGTGCCCCTAGAGCAGCGGGGGCCCTAGGCAGCTGCCCAGTCTGCCTGCCCCTAATGCCGGCCCTGGGGGGAACTTGACCAGAAGAAGAGTATGAAAGTGATATAGCCGTACGTAACCACCATGCAATAGTTGTCTTTGAGGCCTTTTTTCCCCTGTTTGTCCCCTGGAAGGAGACAAAAAGGGCTGATGACTGACACCAAGGTTTTGTGGCTTCTATATATTGAAGCAGGCAGCATCTGACATCAAGACAATGAAAGGTTTGTTCTCCCTGGGATATTGGTTTAGGACAAAATTAGGGCAAAATTATTTCCTGGTCTCTGTGGAACTTTGAGTTGACCTTTGGAAGGTCAGTTTTTAAAATTACTTTGTCATCCTGAAAGGTAGTGTATGGGGGGTTCACCGAAATAGCTTGCAGCTCGCAGGTACTTCGAGCTGAAGTTAGGGCAACCAGGAGGACAGTTTTTAGGGATAAGGACTTTATTGAAATGGAAGAGAGAGGCCCAAAGGGAGGTGAGGTTAGGGCATTTAGAACTAAAATTAGATCCCAGGGAGCCACCTTAGGTCAGGGGTGTCAAACTGCATTCCTCGAGGTCTGCAAACAGGTCATGTTTTCAGGATTTCCCTGCATTGCACAGGTGATAATTTAATCACCTGCAGAGAATGATTCTAGCACCTTGTGCAATGCTAAGGAAATCTTGAAAACATGCATGGTTTGAGGCCCTCGAGGAATGCAGTTTGACACCCCTGCCTTAGGTAATAATTTTTAGGGTCTGGCTGTAAAGGAGGCACAGATGAACCTATAGACCCAAGGGTGGTCAGCAAGTTTTTGATCAATGCACTCAGGGCAGAGACTTGCACTTTTAAGGTGCTAGTAGATAGCCCCCTTTCTAACCCCTTTTTTAAGAAATTCTAGAAGTTCTTTTACCGGAATTTCTTGGCTTGTTTCGGACAATTGTTTCCCAGAAAACTCCAGGAATTTCTGCCAAATTTTCTGATATTTGTCTGATGTGACCTTTTTTCTGCTGGCGAGCAACGTAGTCTCCAAAGGGTTCGAAAACCCTTTTGCTTGTAGAAGCTCCCTTTCAAGTTCCAGGCAGTGAGATGGAGCCTGTGTACTTGAGGGTGTTGTACTGGACCCTGGTGTAAGAGGTTCGGAGTATCCGGAAGGATCCATGGGTCCGAGATAGACATGCGTCTGAGCCACGTGGACCATGCGCTTTTTGGCCAAAAGGGTGCGACAAGGATTACTCGTGCCTTATCTTCCCGGATTTTCTTGAGGACTATTGGGATTAATGGTATCGGGGGGGAAATGCATATGCTAGATGAAAGTTTCATCAGTACAGAAGTGCATCCACTCTATGCAGTGTCTGTGTAGAGGTAATACAGTGATCACAGGTGACATTATACACAGGACCTCTGTATATAGTATACAGTGTATGGTGTCAGTGTATTGGTAACACTGACTCACCAGTGACGTCTCTAGGTGAAGTTCTTCATCTTTCATCCACCACAGATAGCCATCACTTCATCCAGCCAGGACTCGTCTCTGGAGGAAATAACACAGTTATCTTGAGCTCCGCTTGCAGAACACATTAATTTTTCCCAACTTCTACATTACACCACATGAAGAAAAAGAGGCAACATAGTGTCACTCTACAAAGTAACAGGGCCGCACCCCCATTTAAACAGTGTCCTCAAAAATAAAATAAATACACCACTGCAGTAATAATATTCCTTAATTAGCCCCTATGGTAATAATAATATCCCCCATCCTGGCCACGTGTATCTCATTCCTGGCTCCAGCCATTTGTTCTCCCATCCTGCCCTCATGAGTATCCATCTGCCCCATATGATCTTCTGTTGTGAATTCTGCTCTTGGGTTCCCTCCAGTGGTTGTAGGTGGGAATGCAGTTGTCTCTGAGTCACAGTCCTGGCCACGTGTATCTGCTAATTGCTGTTCTGACTGGGATATTTAAGTGTGCAGGATTCATTAGCCCTTTCCAGTTGTCAATGTTTCTTTGGAAGTATTGGATCTCTGCCTGGCCTCACCTGCTTAGCTGCCAGTTCAGCAAAGATAAGTGTCTGTTTCTTTTTCTGAAGCACACTTGCTGTGTTCTTATTTTCTGTGGTGATCTTTTGTTTCTATTTGTCCAGCTTAGACTGTGTCAGTTGTTTTTCTCAGTCTGGTTGGATTCTCTGGAGTTGCAGTTATACTCTCCACATCTTTAGTTAGGTGGTGGAGTTTTGTATTTTGTGCTGTGGATATTTTTGTAGTATGTTTATGCTGACCGCTTAGTATCCTGTCCTGTCCTTTTCTATTTAGCTAGAAGTGGCCTCCTTTGCTAAGCCTGTTTTCTGCCTGCGTGTGTCTTTTCCTCTCCAACTCACAGTCATTATTTGTGGGGGGCTGCCTATCCTTTGGGGGTCTACTATGAGGCAAGATAGTTTTCCTATTTCCATCTTTAGGGGTATTTAGTCCTCCGGCTGTGTCGAGGTGTCTAGGTTTTGTTAGGCACACCCCATGGCTACTTCTAGTTGTGGTGATAAGATCAGGGTTTGCGGTCAGTATAAGTTACCACCTACTCCAGTGAAGGTTTTCATGCTGCTTCAAGGTCACCTGATCATAACAGTACACCTGGCCAATAATGAGTTAAATGCATCTCAGAAGAAGGGAGGAAAGGTCTTGAGCCATTTTTTTTCTTCAGTCTGTTTTGTCTTCTCCCTCTTTATCTCTGGGTGGCTGAAGAGCCTTGTGCTAGCATGAATGTTCAGGAATTAGCTTCTCGTGTAGACCAGCTTGCTGCTAGGATACAGGGTATTTCTGATTATATTGTTCAAACTCCTGCTTTAGAACCGAAGATTCCTACTCCTGATTTGTTTTTTGGTGACAGGTCCAATTTTTTGAGTTTTAAAAACAACTGTAAACTGTTTTTTGCATTGAAACCTCGATCCTCTGGTGATTCCATTCAACAAGTTAAAATCATCATCTCCCTGCTGCATGGTGATCCACAGGATTGGGCATTTTCCCTGGAATCTGGGGATCCTGCTTTGCTTAATGTAGACTCCTTCTTTCAGGCATTAGGATTACTGTATGATGAACCTAATTCTGTGGATCAAGCTGAGAAGACCTTGTTGGCCCTGTCTCAGGGGCAAGAGGCGGCTGAATTGTATTGTCAGAAATTCAGAAAATGGTCTGTGTTGACTACATGGAATGATGATGCTTTGGCGGCGATTTTCAGAAAGGGTCTTTCTGAATCCGTTAAAGATGTTATGGTTTCCCACACCCTCCAATCTGAGTGATTCTATGTCTCTGGCCATTCAGATTGACCGGCGCTTGCGGGAGCGCAGAACTGTGCGCGCTATGGCGTTATCCTCAGAGCAAATTCCTGAGCCTATGCAGTGTGATAGGATTCTGTCTAAAACAGAACAACAAGGTTTCAGACGTCTCAATAGGTTGTGTTATTATTGTGGCGACGCTTCCCATGTCATTTCTGTCTGCCCTAAGCGGACAAAGAGGATCGCCAGTTCATTTACCATCAGTACTGTACAACCTAAATTTCTGTTATCTGTGTCCTTGATCTGTTCATTGTCATCATTTTCTGTCATGGTGTTTGTGGATTCAGGCGCTGCCTTGAACTTAATGGACTTTGACTTTGCTAGGCGTTGTGGTTTTCCCTTGCAGCCTTTGCAGAACCCTATTCCTTTAAGGGGCATTGATGCTACACCCTTGGCTAAAAATAAGCCCCAGTTTTGGACACAGGTGACCATGCGCATGGCGCCAACCCATCAGGAAGATTGTCGATTTCTGGTGTTGCATAATTTGCATGATGCTATCGTGCTGGGTTTTCCCTGGTTACAGGTACATAATCCTGTTTTGGATTGGAAGTCCATGTCTGTGACTAGTTGGGGTTATCAGGGGGTTCATAATGATGTTCCTCTGATGTCTATCGCCCCTTCTTCCTCTTCTGAAATTCCGGAGTTTTTGTCTGATTTTCAGGATGTATTTGATGAGCCCAAGTCCAGTTTCCTTCCACCGCACAGGGACTGCGATTGTGCTATTGACTTGATTCCAGGCTGTAAGTTTCCTAAGGGCCGACTTTTCAACCTGTCTGTACCTGAACATGTCGCCATGCGGATCTATATTAAGGAGTCTTTGGAGAAAGGGCATATTCGGCCATCTTCTTCACCGATGGGAGCGGGGTTCTTTTTTGTTGCAGAAAAAGATGGTTCCTTAAGACCCTGTATTGATTATCGCCTCTTGAATAAGATCACGGTCAAGTTTCAATACCCGTTACCTTTGCTTTCCGATTTGTTTGCTAGGATTAAGGGAGCTAGTTGGTTTACTAAGATTGACCTTCGGGGGGCTTATAATCTTGTTCGTATTAAACAGGGTGATGAATGGAAAACTGCGTTTAACATGACCGAAGGCCATTTTGAATACCTTGTGATGCCATTCGGACTCTCTAATGCTCCATCTGTTTTTCAGTCCTTCATGCATGATATCTTCCGGGATTATCTTGATAAATTCTTGATTGTATATTTGGACGATATTTTGATTTTTTCTGATGATTGGGAGTCTCATGTGCAGCAGGTCAGGATGGTATTTCAGATCCTTCGTGACAATGCCTTGTTTGTGAAAGGGTCTAAGTGTCTTTTTGGGGTGCAGAAGGTTTCCTTTTTGGGCTTTATTTTTTCTCCCTCGTCTATAGAGATGGATCCGGTTAAGGTTCAGGCCATTCATGATTGGTTTCAGCCCACATCCGTGAAGAGCCTTCAGAAATTTTTGGGTTTTGCTAATTTTTATCGCCGTTTCATTGCTAATTTTTCCAGCGTGGTTAAACCCTTGACTGATTTGACGAAGAAGGGCGCTAATGTGGCGAATTGGTCCCCTGCGGCTGTCTCTGCCTTTCAGGAGCTTAAACGTTGTTTTACTTCTGCTCCAGTGTTGCGTCAACTGGATGTTTCTCTTCCGTTTCAGGTTGAGGTTGACGCTTCTGAGATTGGGGCAGGGGCTGTTTTGTCTCAGAGGGATCCTGTTGGTTCCTTAATGAAACCGTGTGCCTTCTTTTCCCGTAAGTTTTCGCCTGCTGAACGCAATTATGATGTCGGCAATCGGGAGTTGTTGGCTATGAAGTGGGCGTTTGAGGAGTGGCGACATTGGCTTGAGGGAGCTATGTACCGTATTGTGGTCTTGACCGATCATAAGAATCTGATTTACCTCGAGTCTGCCAAACGGTTGAATCTTAGACAGGCTCGATGGTCCTTGTTTTTTCTTGTTTTGATTTCGTGGTCTCGTACCTTCCGGGTTCTAAGAATATTAAGGCTGATGCCCTCTCTAGGAGTTTTTTGCCTGATTCTCCTAAGGTCTTAGAGCTGGTCGGTATTCTGAAAGAGGGGGTGGTCCTTTCTGCCATTTCCCCTGATTTACGATGGGTTCTTCAGGAATTTCAGGCTGACAAACCTGACCGCTGTCCTGTGGGGAAACTGTTTGTTCCTGACAGATGGACTAGTAGAGTGATTTCTGAGGTTCACTGTTCCGTGTTGGCTGGTCATCCTGGCATTTTTGGTACCAGAGATTTGGTTGGTAGGTCCTTTTGGTGGCCTTCATTGTCGCATGATGTGCGTTCTTTTGTGCAGTCCTGTGGGACTTGTGCGCGGGCCAAGCCTTGTTGCTCCCATGCTAGTGGGTTGCTTTTGCCATTGCCGGTCCCTGAGAGGCCCTGGACGCATATTTCTATGGATTTTATTTCCGATCTTTCTGTTTCCCAGAGGATGTCGGTTATCTGGGTTGTTTGTGACCGATTCTCTAAGATGGTTCATTTGGTGCCTTTGCCTAAATTGCCTTCTTCTTCTGATTTGGTTCCGTTGTTTTTTCAGCATGTGGTTCGGTTGCATGGTATTCCGGAGAATATTGTGTCCGACAGAGGTTCCCAGTTTGTTTCTAGGTTTTGGCGGGCCTTTTGTGCCAGGCTGGGCATTGATTTGTCTTTTTCCTCTGCATTTCATCCTCAGACAAACGGCCAGACCAAGCGAACTAATCAGACTTTGGAGACTTATTTGAGATGCTTTGTGTCTGCTGATCAGGATGATTGGGTGGCTTTTTTGCCATTGGCCGAGTTTGCCCTTAATAATCGGGCTAGTTCGGCTACTTTGGTTTCGCCTTTCTTTTGTAATTTTGGTTTTCATCCTCGTTTTTCTTCTGGGCAGGTTGAGCCTTCTGACTGTCCTGGTGTGGATTCTGTGGTTGACAGGTTGCAGCAGATTTGGGCTCATGTGGTGGACAATTTGGTGTTGTCTCAGGAGGAGGCTCAGCGTTTTGCTAACCGTCGTCGGTGTGTTGGTTCCCGGCTTCGGGTTGGGGATCTGGTCTGGTTGTCTTCCCGTCATGTTCCTATGAAGGTTTCTTCTCCTAAGTTTAAGCCTCGGTTTATTGGTCCTTATAGGATTTCTGAGATTATTAATCCGGTGTCTTTTCGACTGGCGCTTCCGGCCTCTTTTATTATCCATAATGTCTTCCATAGATCTTTGTTGCGGAAATATGTGGAGCCCGTTGTTCCCTCTGTTGATCCTCCGGCCCCTGTGTTGGTTGATGGGGAGTTGGAATATGTTGTTGAGAAGATTTTGGATTCCCGTTTTTCGAGGCGGAAGCTTCAGTACGTTGTCAAATGGAAGGGTTATGGCCAGGAGGATAATTCTTGGGTTTTTGCCTCTGATGTCCATGCTGCTGATTTGGTCCGTGCCTTTCATCTGGCTCAACCTGATCATCCTGGAGGTCCTGGTGAGGGTTCGGTGACCCCTCCTCAAGGGGGGTACTGTTGTGAATTCTGCTCTTGGGTTCCCTCCAGTGGTTGTAGGTGGAAATGCAGTTGTCTCTGAGTCACAGTCCTGGCCAGGTGTATCTGCTGTTCTGACTGGGATATTTAAGTGTGCAGGATTCATTAGCCCTTTCCAGTTGTCAATGTTTCTTTGAAAGTATTGGATCACTGCCTGGCCTCACCTGCTTAGCTGCCAGTTCAGCAAAGATAAGTGTCTGTTTCTTTTTCTGAAGCACACTTGCTGTGTGCTTATTTTCAGTGCTGATCTTTTGTTTCTATTTGTCCAGCTTAGACTGTGTCAGTTGTTTTTCTCAGTCTGGTTGGATTCTCTGGAGTTGCAGTTATACTCTCCACATCTTTAGTTAGGTGGTGGAGTTTTGTATTTTCTGCTGTGGATATTTTTGTAGTATTTTTATATGCTGACCGCTTAGTATCCTGTCCTGTCCTTTTCTATTTAGCTAGAAGTGGCCTCCTTTGCTAAGCCTGTTTTCTGCCTGCGTGTGTCTTTTCCTCTCCAACTCACAGTCATTATTTGTGGGGGGCTGCCTATCCTTTGGGGGTCTACTCTGAGGCAAGATAGTTTTCCTATTTCCATCTTTAGGGGTATTTAGTCCTCTGGCTGTGTCGAGGTGTCTAGGTTTTGTTAGGCACACCCCACGGCTACTTCTTGTTGTGGTGATAAGATCAGGGTTTGCGGTCAGTATAAGTTACCACCTACCCCAGTGAAGGTTTTCATGCTGCTTCAAGGCCACCTGATCATAACAATCTTCCCATCCTGCCACATCAGTCTCCATCGTATCCATCCTGCCCCATGATCCTGCACAATCTGTCTCCAATCCTGCCCCCTGTCTTTCATCATGCCCCCTATCTACATTCTGGCCATGTCTCCAATCCTGCCCCCAGTGTGTCCAGCATCTCTGCCCCCAGTCTCCAGCATCTCTGCCCCAATGTGTCCATCATCTCTGCCCCCAATGTCCAGCATCTCTGCCCCCAGTGTCCAGCATCTCGGCCCCCAATGTGTCCAGCATCTCTGCCCCCAATGTGTCCAGCATCCTGCCCCCAATGTCCAGCATCTCTGCCCCCAATGTGTCCAGTATCCTGCCCCAGTGTCTCCAGCATATTGCCCCCAGTGTGTCCAGCATATTGCTCCCAATTTGTCCAGCATTCTGCCCCCAGTGTGTCCAGCATGTTGCCCCCAGTGTGTCCAGCATATTGCTCCCAGTGTGTCCAGCATATTGCTCCCAGTGTGTCCAGCATATTGCCCCCAGTTTGTCCAACATTCTGCCCCAGTGTCTCCAGCATATTGCCCCCAGTGTGTCCAGCATTCTGCTCCAGTGTGTCCAGTATCCTGCCCCCAGTGTGTTCAGCATCCTGCCCCCAGTGTGTCCAGCATATTGCCCCTAGTGTGTCCAGTAATCTGCCCCAGTGTCTCCAGCATATTGCCCCCAGTGTGTCCAGCAATCTGCCCCAGTGTCTCCAGCATATTGCCCCCAGTGTGTCCAGCAATCTGCCCCAGTGTCTCCAGCATATTGCCCCCAGTGTGTTCAGCATCCTGCCCCCAGTGTGTCCAGCATATTTCCCCCAGTGTGTCCAGCATATTGCCCCTAGTGTGTCTAGTAATCTGCCCCAGTGTCTCCAGCATATTACCCCCAGTATGTGCAGCATATTGCCCCCAGTTTGTCCAGCATATTTCCCCCAGTGTGTTCAGCATATTGCCCCCAGTGTGTCCAGCATATTGCCCCCAGTGTGTCCAGCAATCTGCCCCAGTTTCTCCAGCATATTGCCCCCAGTGTGTCCAGCAATCTGCCCCAGTGTCTCCAGTCTTCGGGATAATTCTCCTGGCTCTTCTCCGGAATCTATGTCAGACCTCTGGACACTTGGAGGAGGATGAGAATGAGAAATGGTAACTTTTGTAGAGTGTAATGTCTGTTTTAATTGTTCCTTAACAGTTGATTTTACTTTCTCTCGGATGATGGTTTTAATATTCTGCAGTAGGGAAGATGATTCTTCTGCTACTGTTTTATCAATGCATAACTGGCAGATTTGTTTGTTATACAATCTATGGAGGGTTTCTTACACAAGCCCTATTCTGCTTTGAGGTGAGGTGGCTTTCCTTCCCTAAAAAACACATGGTGTAAAGACATCAGTATGCGTGTTTTGCCTTTCAAAGGCACCCACCCCTCCAGGATCCTGGGTACCCCGGTAGTCTGTGTCTCTTCATCCATCTTGGGTACTGGTACCGCCGGTATGCCAGGATCCACTGCGGACTCTGCCATGGTTTAGGAGGCAGCTGCCGCATCTACATTTTGCTATAAGGCAGGAGCGGTGTGCGCGCCTCTGAAGCAACTTCCTCCTGGACGTGTCCAGCACACCGACTCCTCCAGCGTGTGACGTCACTTCCAGTGCGACCGGAAGTCATCACCTTCACTCGGCGCCAGCATCTGTGAAGGACACGCCCCTTCCCAGACCAGCCTCCTGAACGGAGCGGACGCCGGGGAGTCCAGCGGGGGGATGAGGCGCGGCACCCAGCAGCTCCCTCAGGTTTTGTGCCCTGACAGCACCGCACGTGATGCCACCGAGCATGGCTGCCCATGCCGCAGACCTCAGTCTCCAGACTGGCAATCATCAGAGGGAGATCCCTCTGGAGGTAAGCGCTCTGCCGCAGGCATCCACCTGCAGGAACAGGAAACCAAACTGAAGACAGAGGTGCCACCCCCTTCTTTTATCTCTGCTACAGGTTTCCTGTTCCTGGGGGTGGATACCATCTCTCACGTATGGTGCTGTCATGGTGAAGGGAAAATAAAGAATCTTCTCCTAATTAATATCAGAGAGAACAAATGACCGCCGTACACAACACAATCCACTATACCAAGACCAATATTACCACATACAGGGAAGAAATACAACCACACCATGAGCAGACCACATAGTGACTGAATAATACTACATACAAGGGACAAATACCGCCACACCATGACCAGATCATATATTACCACCACATAGTGACTGAATTGTATGACATATTAGGGCAGCACGGTGAAGAGGTTAGGCTACGTTCACATTAGCGTTCCGCTAATGTGCGTCGCTGTTGCGTCGGCGACGCAGCGGCGACGCGCCCCTATGTTTAACATGGGGGACGCGTGCGTTTTTTTTGTTGCGTTTTCCGACACGTGCGTCGTTTTCGACGCTAGCGTCGGACGCAAGAAAATGCAACAAGTTGCATTTTTCGTGCGTCCGATTTTCGTCAAAAAACGACGCACGCGTCGCAAAACGCAGTGTTTTTGCGTGCATTTGCGCGCGTTTTTTTGTGCGTCGTGCGTTGCGTCGCCGACGCAGCGGCGCGCAACGCTAATGTGAACGTAGCCTTAGCACTGCAGCCTTGCAGCGCTGGGGTCCTGGGTTCAAATCCCACCAAGGACAACATCGGCAATGTATGTTTTCCCCATGTTTGCGTGGGTTTCCTCCAGGTACTCTGGTTTCCTCCCACATTTACAAAGACGTACTGCTAGGGAATTTAGATTGTGAGCCCCATCTTGGACAGTGGCAATAATGTCTGTAAAGCACTGTGAAATTAATAGCGCTATATAAATGAGTAAACATAAAAATAAATATTACCAGCATATAGGGACCAAATGATACCACATACAAGGAGAAATACTGCCACAAATTAGCAACACATAGTGCCAGAATACTACAATATTGATTATGAATACAAACCACAATACTAACAACACTGTTATTACCACCAGTGACAATATACACAGTACCTCTGTATATAGTGTCAGTGTACAGGTAATACAGTGATCTTGGTGACATTACACACAGGAGCTCTATATATGGTGTATAGTGTACAAGTAATACAGGGATCACCGGTGACATTGTACACAGGAGCTCTGTATATAGTGTCAGTGTACAGGTAATACAGTGACCACCAGTGACATTATACACAGGAGATCTGTATATGGTGTATAGTGTACAGGTAATACAGTGATCACCAGTGACATTATACACAGGAGCTCTGTATATAGGGGCAGTGTACAGATAATACAGTGATCACCAGTGACATTATACACAGGAGCTCTGTATATGGTGTATAGTGTACAGGTAATACAGTGATCACCAGTGACATTATACACAGGAGCTCTGTATATGGTGTATAGTGTACAGGTAATACAGGGATCACCGGTGACATGATATACAGGAGCTCTGTATATAGTGTCAGTGTACACATAATACAGTGATCACCAGTGATATTATACACAGGAGCTCTGTATATAGTGTCAGTGTACAGGTAATACAGTGATCAACAGTGACATTATACACAGGAGCTCTGTATATGGTGTATAGTGTACAGGTAATACAGGGATCACCGGTGACATTATATACAGGAGCTCTGTATATAGTGTCAGTGTACACATAATACAGTGATCACCAGTGATATTATACACAGGAGCTCTGTATATAGTGTCAGTGTACAGGTAATACAGTGATCAACAGTGACATTATACACAGGAGCTCTGTATATGGTGTATAGTGTACAGGTAATACAGGGATCACCAGTGACATTATACACAGCAGCTCTGTATATAGTGTCAGTGTACACAATACAGTGATCACCAGTCACATTATACACAGGAGCTCTGTATATAGTGTCAGTGTACAGGTAATACAGTGATTACCAGTGACATTATACACAGGAGCTCTGTATATAGTGTCAGTGTACAGGTAATACAGTGATCATCAATGACATTATACACAGGAGCTCTGTACACAGTATACAGCATATCATGTAAGTGTACAAGCACAAGTACATCACACTGACTCACCGGTGACATCTGTAGTTGAAGTCTTTTTTCTTCATCCAGTGCAGACCGCCATTACTTCTTCCAGCAAAGACTCGTCTCTGCAGAAAATAACACAGTTAGCTATAGGTGATCGCTTCCAGAGCACATTCCCCAAAATTTTCCTCCACTTCTATACTATGTCAGATGAAGAGAAATAAGACATTATAGCAGTAATAATGTCTGTTATGTTTGCTAATGACAGGTGTTATGAAGGCAATCCAGAAACACAGTGTGCTTAGCGATCAGAGCGCACACAGTGATCTGACAAATACCCAAAAATACAAGAACGAGCTCTGAGACGTGGAAACTCTGTAGACTGCACACCTGATCCTATCCTAAACACAACTAAAAGCGGCTGTGGATTGCGCCTAACAACTACCTAGGCAACTCGGCACAGCCTAAGAAACTAGCTAGCCTGAAGATAGAAAAATAGGCCTGACTTGCCCCAGAGAAATTCCCCAAAGGAAAAGGCAGCCCCCCACATATAATGACTGTGAGTAAGATGAAAAGACAAAACGTAGGGATGAAATAGATTCAGCAAAGTGGGGCCCGATATTCTAGGACAGAGCGAGGACAGTAAAGCGAACTTTGCAGTCTACAAAAAACCCTAAAGCAAAACCACGCAAAGGGGGCAAAAAAAACCCACCGTGCCAAACTAACGGCACGGCGGTACACCCTTTGCGTCTCAGAGCTTCCAGCAAAACAAAAGACAAGCTGGACAGAAAAAAAGCAACAAAAAAGCAAAAAGCACTTAGCTATACAGAGCAGCAGGTCACAGGAACAATCAGGAGAAGCTCAGATCCAACACTGAAACATTGACAAGGAGCAAGGATAGCAGCATCAGGCGGAGTTAAGTAATGAAGCAGTTAACGAGCTCACCAGAACACCTGAGGGAGGAAGCTCAGAAGCTGCAGTACCACTTGTGACCACAGGAGTGAATTCAGCCACAGAATTCACAACAGTAACCCCCCCTTGAGGAGGGGTCACCGAACCCTCACCAGAGCCCCCAGGCCGACCAGGATGAGCCGCATGAAAGGCACGAACAAGATCGGAAGCATGAACATCAGAGGCAAAAACCCAGGAATTATCTTCCTGAGCATAACCCTTCCATTTAACCAGATACTGGAGTTTCCGTCTAGAAACACGAGAATCCAAAATCTTCTCCACAATATACTCCAATTCCCCCTCCACCAAAACCGGGGCAGGAGGCTCAACAGATGGAACCATAGGTGCCACGTATCTCCGCAACAACGACCTATGGAATACATTATGTATGGAAAAGGAGTCTGGGAGGGTCAAACGAAAAGACACAGGATTGAGAACCTCAGAAATCCTATACGGACCAATAAAACGAGGTTTAAATTTAGGAGAGGAAACCTTCATAGGAATATGACGAGAAGATAACCAAACCAGATCCCCAACACGAAGTCGGGGACCCACACGGCGTCTGCGATTAGCGAAAAGTTGAGCTTTCTCCTGGGACAAGATCAAATTGTCCACTACCTGAGTCCAGATCTGCTGCAACCTATCCACCACAGAATCCACACCAGGACAGTCCGAAGACTCAACCTGTCCTGAAGAGAAACGAGGATGGAACCCAGAATTGCAAAAAAATGGAGAAACCAAGGTAGCCGAGCTGGCCCGATTATTAAGGGCGAACTCAGCCAACGGCAAAAAGGACACCCAATCATCCTGGTCTGCAGAAACAAAACATCTCAGATATGTTTCCAAGGTCTGATTGGTTCGTTCGGTCTGGCCATTAGTCTGAGGATGGAAAGCCGAGGAAAAGAATAGGTCAATGCCCATCCTACCACAAAAGGCTCGCCAAAACCTTGAAACAAACTGGGAACCTCTGTCAGAAACAATATTCTCAGGAATGCCATGCAACCGAACCACATGCTGAAAGAACAAAGGTACCAAATCAGAGGAGGAAGGCAATTTAGCCAAGGGCACCAGATGGACCATTTTAGAAAAGCGATCACAGACCACCCAAATGACTGACATCTTTTGAGAAACGGGAAGGTCAGAAATGAAATCCATCGAAATATGTGTCCAAGGCCTCTTTGGGACCGGCAAGGGCAAAAGCAACCCACTGGCACGAGAACAGCAGGGCTTAGCCCTAGCACAAATCCCACAGGACTGCACAAAAGTACGTACATCCCGTGACAGAGATGGCCACCAGAAGGATCTAGCCACTAACTCTCTGGTACCAAAGATTCCAGGATGACCAGCCAACACCGAACAATGAAGTTCAGAGATAAGTTTATTAGTCCACCTATCAGGGACGAACAGTTTCTCTGCTGGACAACGATCAGGTTTATTCGCCTGAAATTTTTGCAGCACCCGCCGCAAATCAGGGGAGATGGCAGACACAATGACTCCTTCCTTGAGGATACCCGCTGGCTCAGATAAACCCGGAGAGTCGGGCACAAAACTCCTAGACAGAGCATCCGCCTTCACATTTTTAGAGCCCGGAAGGTACGAAATCACAAAGTCGAAGCGGGCAAAAAATAACGACCAACGGGCCTGTCTAGGATTCAAGCGCTTGGCAGACTCGAGATAAGTCAAGTTCTTATGATCAGTCAATACCACCACGCGATGCTTAGCTCCTTCAAGCCAATGACGCCACTCCTCGAATGCCCACTTCATGGCCAGCAACTCTCGATTGCCCACATCATAATTACGCTCAGCGGGCGAAAACTTCCTGGAAAAGAAAGCACATGGTCTCATCACTGAGCAATCAGAACCTCTCTGTGACAAAACCGCCCCTGCTCCAATCTCAGAAGCATCAACCTCGACCTGTAACGGAAGAGAAACATCTGGCTGACACAACACAGAGGCAGAACAAAAACGACGCTTCAACTCCTGAAAAGCTTCCACAGCAGCAGAAGACCAATTAACCAAATCAGCACCCTTCTTGGTCAAATCGGTCAATGGTTTGGCAATGCTAGAAAAATTACAGATGAAGCGACGATAAAAATTTGCAAAGCCCAGGAACTTTTGCAGACTTTTCAGAGATGTCGGCTGAATCCAATCCTGGATGGCTTGGACCTTAACTGGATCCATCTCGATAGTAGAAGGGGTAAAGATGAACCCCAAAAATGAAACTTTCTGCACACCGAAGAGACACTTTGATCCCTTCACAAACAAAGAGTTAGCACGCAGGACCTGAAAAACCATTCTGACCTGCTTCACATGAGACTCCCAATCATCTGAGAAGATCAAAATGTCATCCAAGTAAACAATCAGGAATTTATCCAGATACTCACGGAAGATGTCATGCATAAAAGACTGAAACACAGATGGAGCATTGGCAAGTCCGAACGGCATCACTAGATACTCAAAATGACCCTCGGGCGTATTGAATGCAGTTTTCCATTCATCTCCTTGCCTGATTCTCACCAGATTATACGCACCACGAAGATCTATCTTAGTGAACCAACTAGCCCCCTTAATCCGAGCAAACAAGTCAGATAACAATGGCAAGGGATACTGAAATTTAACAGTGATCTTATTAAGAAGGCGGTAATCAATACACGGTCTCAGCGAACCATCCTTCTTGGCTACAAAGAAGAACCCTGCTCCCAGTGGTGATGACGATGGGCGAATATGTCCCTTCTCCAGGGATTCCTTCACATAACTGCGCATAGCGGCGTGTTCAGGCACGGATAAATTAAATAATTGACCTTTAGGGAATTTACTACCAGGAATCAAATTGATAGCACAATCACAATCCCTATGCGGAGGTAGAGCATCGGACTTGGACTCTTCAAATACATCCTGATAATCAGACAAGAACTCTGGGACCTCAGAAGGGGTGGATGACGAAATCGACAAAAATGGAACATCACCATGTACCCCCTGACAACCCCAGCTGGATACCGACATGGAATTCCAGTCCAATACTGGATTATGGGTTTGTAGCCATGGCAACCCCAACACGACCACATCATGCAGATTATGCAACACCAGAAAGCGAATAACTTCCTGATGTGCAGGAGCCATGCACATGGTCAGCTGGGCCCAGTATTGAGGTTTATTCTTGGCCAAAGGTGTAGCATCAATTCCTCTCAATGGAATAGGACACCGCAAAGGCTCCAAGAAAAACCCACAACGTTTAGCATAATCCAAATCCATCAGATTCAGGGCAGCGCCCGAATCCACAAACGCCATGACAGAAAACGACGACAAAGAGCATATCAAGGTAATGGACAGAAGGAATTTGGACTGTACAGTACCAATGACGGCAGACCTAGCGGACCGCTTAGTGCGCTTAGGACAATCAGAAATAGCATGAGTGGAATCACCACAGTAGAAACACAGACCATTCAGACGTCTGTATTCCTGCCGTTCAACTCTAGTCATAGTCCTATCGCACTGCATAGGCTCAGGTTTAACCTCAGGCAGTACCGCCAAATGGTGCACAGATTTACGCTCGCGCAAGCGTCGACCGATCTGAATGGCCAAAGACAAAGACTCATTCAAACCAGCAGGCATAGGAAATCCCACCATGACATCCTTAAGAGCCTCAGAGAGACCCTTTCTGAACAAAGCTGCCAGTGCAGATTCATTCCACTGAGTGAGTACTGACCATTTCCTAAATTTCTGACAATATACTTCTATATCATCCTGACCCTGGCACAAAGCCAGCAAATTTTTCTCAGCCTGATCCACTGAATTAGGCTCATCGTACAGCAATCCGAGCGCCAGGAAAAACGCATCGACACTACTCAATGCAGGGTCTCCTGGCGCAAGAGAAAATGCCCAGTCTTGAGGGTCGCCGCGCAAAAAAGAAATAATAATCAAAACCTGTTGAATAGGATTACCAGAAGAATGAGGTTTCAAGGCCAGAAATAGCTTACAATTATTTTTGAAACTTAGAAACTTAGTTCTATCTCCAAAAAACAAATCAGGAATAGGAATTCTTGGTTCTAACATAGATTTCTGATCAATAGTATCTTGAATTTTTTGTACATTTATAACGAGATTATCCATTGAAGAGCACAGACCATGAATATCCATGTCCACACCTGTGTCCAGAATCACCCAAATGTCTAGGGGAAAAAAAAAAAAGTGAACACAGAGCTGAGAAGAAAAAAAAAAAATGATGTCAGAACTTTTTCTTTCCCTCTATTGAGAATCATTAGTTAGGCTCCTTGTACTGTTATGTTTGCTAATGACAGGTGTTATGAAGGCAATCCAGAAACACAGTGTGCTTAGCGATCAGAGCGCACACAGTGATCTGACAAATACCCAAAAATACAAGAACGAGCTCTGAGACGTGGAAACTCTGTAGACTGCACACCTGATCCTATCCTAAACACAACTAAAAGCGGCTGTGGATTGCGCCTAACAACTACCTAGGCAACTCGGCACAGCCTAAGAAACTAGCTAGCCTGAAGATAGAAAAATAGGCCTGACTTGCCCCAGAGAAATTCCCCAAAGGAAAAGGCAGCCCCCCACATATAATGACTGTGAGTAAGATGAAAAGACAAAACGTAGGGATGAAATAGATTCAGCAAAGTGGGGCCCGATATTCTAGGACAGAGCGAGGACAGTAAAGCGAACTTTGCAGTCTACAAAAAACCCTAAAGCAAAACCACGCAAAGGGGGCAAAAAAAACCCACCGTGCCGAACTAACGGCACGGCGGTACACCCTTTGCGTCTCAGAGCTTCCAGCAAAACAAAAGACAAGCTGGACAGAAAAAAAGCAACAAAAAAGCAAAAAGCACTTAGCTATACAGAGCAGCAGGTCACAGGAACAATCAGGAGAAGCTCAGATCCAACACTGAAACATTGACAAGGAGCAAGGATAGCAGCATCAGGCGGAGTTAAGTAATGAAGCAGTTAACGAGCTCACCAGAACACCTGAGGGAGGAAGCTCAGAAGCTGCAGTACCACTTGTGACCACAGGAGTGAATTCAGCCACAGAATTCACAACAAATGTCCCCTGATTGGCCCCTACAGTAATTATGTCCCCACTTGCCACCATAAACCATTAATGTATGTTCCTCATCCTGACCTCAATACGGTAATTATGTCATCCCTTTATTTAATAAGGTGCCAGATCCTTGTCCCCTTTATTTAATGTCTCCATCTTGGACCCCAATGTCCACCTTAATAAGGTCCCTATCCTGGGCCCCTTCCAGTAATAATGTCCTCAACCTGGGCCCCTTTATTTAATGTACCCTCCCTGGGCCCCTATGTCCGTCCCTATGGCCACTACTTTGCCCACTACAGAGGGGGGATTCTTCTCACCTTCTTGCGCTCCCCGGCATCCTCTTGTAGCTTCATATTCGGCATGGTCGTTACAATAGCTGCTGACAGCAGCTGTGACAGGGCGCTCTGCTCTGTGACAGGCCGCGCGGTGACGTCACATAGCAGTAACATTGAAAGGCCGCCGGGCTTTTAAAGGCTGCAGGAGTCATTTAACAAAACTGCTATGCGACTTCAACACATGGCCTTTCACAGAGCAGAGTGCCCTGTCACAGCTGCAGCCAGCATTCATCTTGATGTGTGTTGTCGCCAGGGTCAGCTCCAGGTTTTCATGGGCTTCGGGCGAAGGAGTATCAGTGGGCCCCTTTAACACATGCCACGATTCCTGATGCACAGATAAAAAAAAACAGATACAGTACAATATATAGGCACCACATAGTGCGCCATACAGTATTATGGTCAACACATAGTGCTCCATACAGTATTACGGGCACCTCATAGTCCTCCATACAGTATTATGGGCAACCACATAGTGCTCCATACAGTATTACGGGCACCTCATAGTCCTCCATACAGTATTATGGGCAACCACATAGTCCACCATACAGTATTATTGGCAACCACATAGTGCTCCATACAATATTATTGGCCCCATATAATTCTCCATACAGTATTATTGACCCATATAATGCTCCTTCATACAGTATTATGGGCACCTCATAGTCCTTCACACAGTATTATGGCCAACCACATAGTCCACCATACAGTATTATTGCCCCATATAATGCTCCTCCATACAGTATTATTGGCCCATATAATGCTCCTTCATACAGTATTATAGCCAACCACATAGTCCTCCATAAAGTATTATGGGCCCCATATAATGCTCCTCCATACAGCACATCATGGGCCCCCTGCTCCTACATACAGTATTGTGGGCCCCGTGCTCCTCCACACAGTATTATGCCCCCAGCTCCTCCACACAGCATTATGGGACCCCGCTCCTCCATATAGTATTATGCATCCCCGCTCCTCCATACAGTATTATGGGACCCCGTTCCTCCACACAGTATTATGTCCCCCCGCTCCTCCATACAGTATTATGCCCCCCTGCTCCTCCATACAGTATTATGGGACCCCGCTCCTCCACACAGTATTATGCCCCCCCGCTCCTCCACACAGTGTTATGGGCCCCCCGCTCCTCCACACACAGTGTTATGGGCCCCCCGCTCCTCCACACAGTGTTATGGGCCCCCCGCTCCTCCACACAGTATTATGGGACGCCGCTCCTCCACACAGTATTACACCCCCCAGTTCCTCCACACAGTATTATGCCCCCTGCACAGTATTATGCCCCCCGCACAGTTTTATGCCTCCCCGCACAGTATTGTGCCTCCCCCCCCGCTCTTCCATACATTACTATGGGCCCCATACATAAAGAAAAAAAAAAGTAAAATCCTCACCTCTCCCGTTCCCACCGCAGGTCCCGTACACTCAGCGTCTCTCCAGCTCAGCAACCCTCAGGACAGAGAGTGCAGTGATGACGTCACCGCACCCTCTGCCCTGAAACGTCTGCAGAGTCAGAGGGCGCTGAAGAGTCACTGCAGCTGTCGCCCGGAACGAGGAGAGGTGAGTATTAGAAGGGGGCCCGATGCCAGCGCTGGCAAAGGACTCCCCCGACTCACGGACCCCATACTCTATGTCCCACCCCCATTCGCCCAGGGTCCCCAGTGCTTACCTGGGTTCGCCGGGTGGTGTCACCGGCCCTGGTCATGGCGGCGGTTGGCGCCGCCTGAAGATTTAAAGGGCCCGCGTCCTTTTTTTTTCCTTCCTCCTCCTCTCTGGGGCGGGGCCCACCGGGCATTTCACCTGTGTCCCGGTGGGCCAGTCTGACCCTGCTCCGAACACTCACAAATACTCGGAGATCACCCAAGCGTGCTCGGGGGAACCAGAGTAACGAGTATACTGATTCATCATTAGTTGTGATTTCTGCTGATTACCTTCTGAACTTACAAAAAGTCAAAATAACAATTTTAAAATAAACTGTCCCCTTTCTCGAATAATCAATCTCCAGAAAATCACACCAATAACAGCACAATTTTGTAGAAATTTGTTTAATATATAACCGAAGATTTTGGCAAAATAGCTGTGGACGATTTTGAGATCAGGAGGTCTACGGGAACTTTCTGCTGTGTATATTCACCCCTGATAGGCTCACGTGTATTCCTTATTCCACACTGTGGTTGTAGATTCATTTTTATATATTTTTTTTTGTTTGGTAAAGAGTAGAGTTGAGCCAATATGTATTCGGTCGCCGAATCTGAATTTTCCATATTCGTTCCATATTGGTACTCTGAGTGCCAAATTTATGTTTGATGATCAGTTTTGAACAAATTGAGTAATTTCTACTCCCACTGACTCCAATGACGTTTGTCGAATATTGCAAAAACACTATTTGCCGTCGAAATCGAAAGCGAATTTTGAAAAATGTGTTCAACTCTTGTAAAGAGTTGACCCCTATTCATTTGACTGGGGCTGAGCAGCCAATGCACAAGGGTAGCTCTGTTCCCAAAAATAGACCTTTTTTTTTATATCTCAGACAAGTCATTTCACTTAGCAGGAACTTACTCAAATGGGGCCACGCTTACCTTTTTGCGAATTTCAAGCACTCCAACTTCTATCCATAATTTTTCACACGGATGCTTTTAAAAAAAAAAAGTTGTGCAAAGTTTGAAAGTTATTCCCGATCGCTGGTGTTCAGACCGCTGGGACCTCCACCAAACCCAAGAACGGGACTCTGGAAACCCCTCTCTGAATGGAGCAGTGGCTGAGCATATGTAATCCTGCTCCCTCATTCTTATTGGGAGTGTGAAAAACCAGCCAAGTGCAGCGCTCCGTTATCTCCGGTCGAGCCATTCAGAATCAATGAAGTGAAAGTGCACATGATTAGCTACGGATCCATTAAGATGGGGCTCTTTAGAGCCTACTATTGGGATCTGTGGCAGTCTGACTCTTAGCAATCGGTGTAATTCCATATCCTGTGTATAAGGGGGAACTTCTAATCTTGGTGCATACCATATAAGCATAAACAATACCGGATAGATGATATTTTATCACATCTCTAATCAGACGAACTTTTTTTGCCTATGTTTACACTATGTATTTTTTGCACCATTCCTGCACATTTAACATACCTGCTTTTGCAATACTTTGTCTCCTACCTTGTTATTATTATTATTATTATTTATATAGCACCATTAATTCCATGGTGCTGTATATGAGAAAGGGGTTATGTACAGAGTTATAGATATCGTTTACAGTAAACAAATATACAATGACAGATTGGTGCAGAGGGGAGAGGACCCTGTCCTTGCAGACTTACATTCTATGGTTGTGTGAAGAACGAATAAGTGCGGAGGAGAATAGGAGGTCTTGGGAGGATCGGAGATTACGTGAGGGAAGATATTGGAAGATTAGTTCAGAGATATAGGTAGGGGACAGGTTGTGGATGGCTTTGTAGATCAGTGTTAGTAGTTTGAACTGGATTCGTTGGGGAATTGGGAGCCAGTAGAGGGATTTGCAGAGGGGAGAAGCAGGGGAGTAGGTGGATTAGCTGGGCAGCAGAGTTGAGGACAGACTGGAGCGGTGCAAGAGAGTTAGCTGGGAGGCCACAGAGGAGGGTGTAGCAGTAATCGAGGTGGGACATGATGAGGGCATGCACAAGAGTTTTGGTAGATTGTGGGCTGAGGAAGGGACGGATTCTGGCAATATTTTTGAGTTGGAGGCGACAGGAGGTGGCAAGAGTTTGGACGTGCGGTTTGAAGGACAGGGCAGAGTCGAGAGTTACCCCGAGGCAGCGGATTTCAGGTGCGGGAGAGAGCGTGATGCCGTTTACCGTAATAGATCAGGTAGGGGGAATACGCGAGATGGGGGAAAGATGATGAGTTTGGTTTTGTCTGCATTGAGTTTTAGGTAGCGAGAGGTGAAGAAGGAGGATATGGCTGACAGACACTCTGGGATTCTGGACTTTATTCCACTTCTATTTGCAAGTCAGCTCTCATGCACGGTCACATATCCCGTCCCCTGTATTTAATTGTATTACCGCATATTATTGATCCACTGCACTCCTGTTTATAATGATATATAGTATAGTATAGTATAGCATATTGATATGCTTTGCTGACCCCTCCTGGTCTGATCTTTTTTATTTGATAGGACCAGTGGTGCGCATGTTCCTTGTGGGGTGTGCGGCTACATCTTGGGTGATGGCTTCTAACACTTTTTTTATTGCATCTAACCCAATAAAACCGTTATCTTGTCATGCTAAAAAAGCTCAATCCGCGGGAAAATAAAAATGTTGGACGTTTTGGAAAATTGTGACACTGAAAAATGTCACTATTTTTTTCCTCCACGCAAAAGAAAAAAATCTATACAAGTTATGTATTGTTGTAATCATACTAATCTGGACAATCATGATTAAAAGTAATTTTTACAAATTAAAAAAAAAAAAAACAAGGCAGAAATTGCAGTTTTTTTAAAAAAACAATTTCAAACCGCATTTGGAATTTTTTTCTTGTTTTCAGCACATTGAATGTTAAGATGAAAACTTCAACTCAATCTAAAAAACAAACAAACAATCCTTTATATGGCTATGTTGACAGAAAAGTAAAACAGTCATGGCTTCTGGAAGAAGGAAAAATTGCAAAAGTGAAAATTGGCTGAGTTTAATAGTAGACATTTCTATACTGTACATATTTCTTTTGCACTTACGTGTTACTCTCCTTTTGCTTGGTTTCGTGCAACTTCCCATATTTTTAGCCTGTTTGCATATACCATAAATATTTGTTATATTTTGTATCTGCCTATCCATTATTTATTAATATAGGATGTATTTAATGCCTGAAAAAGTAATGTTATTTTTTTTTTTAAACAAGTCATCTTGCCCCTCATCTTGAGATATCTTGAGCCAAGGGAAAAAGTGAGAATGTCTCAAAACAAGAGCAGGAAAGAAGTGCAATCCCTCTAATGGCAGACAGTATGGAGGTAAACTTGAAGCCTACATTAGTCAGGCAGATAAATAGTGGTAACTGATACAATGACGTTATTTCTGCAACAACCAGTATACCACTACGATTTCCGCTAACCACAATGCGCCCACAGATACAGTTACTGTCCTGAGAAGTTAATCACTTGATTTGAAGTAGAATAATAATCATGTTCGGAGCTAATTACAATATTACAGTGTTTAACTCGGGAAGTAATCACCTCGCACCTTATCCATTTTGCATGTCCAACGCAAAGCAAGTTTCCACTTTCACATCCTCACTAATTACGCCTTTTTTTTTTTGCACATTGCTAAAAAATACACACAAAATGAAATCCAGATGGTAAAATTCCATGTTCACTAGGTCATAATTGAAGTTCATTGTGTCTTTATTTTCTTTCCGTAGTTTAATATATGAAGCTTGTATCAAGTTCCCATGTCCATTAAACATTCGCCATAAATACCTCTTAATCCTCCAAGTCATTGCTCTAAGGTAATAACTCTGCTATTGCTATGGACCAGCAGAACGGCGCGCTAATGCCTCCTCTATAAATATAGCTTGGGCATAGTAAGTCATTTTAATGTATTGCACACAGCTCCCTATACCTCGACTTCGCCACCTTTTGACCCATTCCACCTTTCCCTGCAGAGGAAAATTCAGTTTCCGAAGGCGAGAGGTCAATGTTAAGTGTAAATGTAACATATTTATTACAAAGCATTTCCTGCTATAGCTCATTCACTGGTCAGTTCCACACTAATTAGTATGAGTTGCTGTATAGTGCTACCTGTCAGCAACCAGAAAAGAATGATGAGGTTGCAATCTTGGGATTAAATACCGTATATTAAAACAAAAATGTAATTAAATTAAAAGTAAAGATTTTCTACAAAGTGTGCAAAGCAGTCATCAAAGCAAAAGGTGGCTACTTTGAAGAACCTAGAATATAAGACATATTTTCAGTTGTTTCACACTTTTTTGAGAAGTATATCATTCCACATGTGTTAATTCATAGTTTTGATGCCTTCAGTGTGAATGTACAATTTTCATAGTCATGAAAATACAGAAAATGTTTTAAATGAGACGGTGTGTCCAAACTTTTGGTCTGTACTGTATATATTATATATAAAATCAGGGAAGAAGTAGCTATGTACGATACTTTGCACAGCCAAAAAGGAAACAGTTCTAGGGTATGTGTCCACGTTCAGGATTGCATCAGGATTTGGTCAGGATTTTATGTCAGTATTTGTAAGCCAAAACCAGGAGTGGGTGATAAATTCAGAAGTGGTGCATATGTTTCTATTATACTTTTCCTCTAATTGTTCCACTCCTGGTTTTGGCTTACAAATACTGACATAAAATCCTGACCAAATCCTGATGCAATCCTGAACGTGGACACATACCCTTATAGTTAAAATCACTTTATAGGATGTAATTGGGAATAGAAGATAAAAGTTGTTCTTGAACCTTGTGCCAAAAACTGCTAGTTTGTAAGTGTACGGCCGGAGTCCAACACAACATATATTTAAAAAAAAAAAATTTAAAAAAATAAATCTGTCCATTTTTCACGGCTGAGAATCGCACAAATGCGAAGATGCGATTTTCTCGCATCTAAGCATCCGTGTGACATCCGTATGGTGAGATTTTCTCGCCGGCTTGCAAAATGGACATATAATGGATCCTGGAGCAGAAAATCATGAATAAATAATGTTTAAAGCCTATTTATTGGCTCCACAAGTTCCATCCTACAAGCGGAAAAAATTGCGTGGTCTCCCGCACAATTTTGTTTGCCATAGTGGGAAAGCCGATGGCCGGGGCCGATATTTGTAGCCTGGGAGGGGGTTAATACCCATGGATCTTCCCAGGCTATGAATATCAGCCCGCAGCTGTATATTTAGCCTTTACTGGATATTCAGCTGCGGACTGATATTCATAGCCTAGGAAGGGGCCATGGATATTGACTCCCCCTGGCTAAAAATACCTGCACCCAGCCTCCCCAGAAAAGGCGCATCTGTAAGCGGTAGTCACTGAGGCCATGCAGCGGCCCCGCCTGACCTGAGGTGAACTCGACAGCGTGGGAAAAAGTTCAGAAATTTTCCCACGCTACAGAGTTCATGTTCGTTCAGGCGGGGAGGCTGCGCAGGCAGCTTTTCATTCATTACACAGTGGTTTACAGTCAGGGCGGTAGCATTAGCAACATTCCCGGTTGTAAACTATTTAACCCCTTGAGGTGGATTGCAGCGTGGGACTTGACTGTACGGCGGACAGGTATGGGATATTGTTGCTTTCTTATTTTTGATTTTTTTCTTTGTGTAATAAAGATGGAAAACATGTATGTTTAATTATTTCATTAAAAGACTTTATTCTTAATGTGTGTGTATTTTTGAACCCTTTGACTACTATAGGATTAGTAATGGATAGGTGTCTTATTGACACCTCTCCATTAGTAACTGGGCTTAATGTCACCTTACAATAGCAAGGTGACATTAACCCCTTATTACCAAATATGCCACCACTGCAGAGCAATGGGAAGAGAGAGGCTAAGTGCTAGATTTGGCACATCTTACAGATGCGCCTTTTCTGGGGTGGCAGGGGGGGGCAGATGTTTTTAGCCAGAGGGGGGGCAATAATAATCTTCCCTCTCTAGGCTATTAATATCTGCCCTCAGTCTGGCTTTCCCTCTCTGGCAAAGAAAATTGAGCAGGAGCCCACGCAATTTTTTTTCACTAAATCATTAATTTAACACCTACATCTTCAAAATGTAACACACACATAGCACTAACATTATTAGTCAGGGACATATATAAATCTAACTGATATGCAATTGTTTACTGTATGTAAACCATGGGTCATATCCTGTTGGCTTCTGCAATGATTTTACAGAACCCGACAATTGAATTATCAGCTATTCTGCTACCTAACGCTCTATGAAATATAAAATTATAATATATATATATATATATATATATATATATATATATATATATATATATATATAGATATCAAAGACATATATATGCACTGCTCAAAAAAATAAAGGGTACACTAAAATATCACATCCTAGATATCTCTGGATGAGATGGTCTTAGTTACTCACCGGTTGACGCTGTTTTTTGGAGTCCATGACAGCACCACGGAGAGAGGGGATCCGCCCTTCAGGAACAGGAAACCTACAGATACATAAGGGCGGCACCTCTCCCACGCATCAGTTGGTTTACAGAGCACAAAAGGACCATCAAGGTTAACAGCATAACTAATAAACAACGATACTACTGCTAACTATTCACCCCAAGTGGATTATATAAACAAAGGAAGAGGTGTACACCCAAACCTTAAGAAGACGGGAGGGTATGTATGGAGGCTTCCGAATCACATTCTTTCCTAGGGGCAGTAGACGAATCTGAACCTGAAACACTAGGCTCCCCTTGGGACAAGGATTTTAGGGAATCTTTTACTTCTCTCCTGATAATTTCTCTAAGGTTTGAAGTAAAATCGGGAGACTCTTCCACCACCGTCTGTCGCACACACAACTGACATAGTCTTTTAGGGTAGGCGTCTGGCAAAGGGCAACCATATAGTGAGTACTCCTTATTGTTTACTTTACAAGTGCATTTTTCCCCCTAAGGAAAAAACATAGGAAAAGACTGCATCAGGGTACGTTCCCTTGAGAAAGCGGCCTCTAGCTGCAGCGAAACGCACGTCGGGACCCTCCATCCACCCCCCTCCTTGTTTCTACTCATCTGTTGGTAAGCGTTGCATTTCTTGCCATGCACTATTGCACCTTAGATGTTAGGCTGGGTTCACTCTGCGTTAGTGTGACCCATTTAACGGACTACGTTACACCGCGGCATAACGCGGTGTAATGTAGTCCGTTAACGCCGCCATTATTTTCAATGGCGAATGCATCGCTAGCGCGCACCCACAATGGGTGTGCGCTAGCGATGTGCCGTCATTGAGTGACGGACCCGAGACGCAGGCTGCAGCGTTCCGGGTCCGGCACTGCTAGCGCAGATGGAGCTAGCAGATGCTCCATCTGCGCTAGCGCAGTGCCAAAGTCGGCACTTGCGTTAGTGCAGTTCGTTTAACGGATTTGTTGAATGGACTGCACAACGCAAGTGTGAACCTAGCCTTATATAGACGGGTGTAACTTTATTCCCGATCATCTGGTTCATGCAAGCTGCTTCCCTGACGTCCATGTCTGGACGCACTGTCTTTTCCCTGAGTTACGGTCTTTGGACCTTTATTTATTTTTCCAGGGATTGAAGTGTATATGTGGGGTGAGGATAGGTGTGGGTGGGGTTCATAACAGTCTGCATTGTTTTTGGTGTTCTAAATATTGTTGTGACATTTTACCTTTTCTATGATATAATAAAATTATATGATATCTTTTAGATATAATCAGTTTGCTCTTTTTGTCCTCCTGTTGTTATCTTATACGTTCACGAAGATCTCTTACCCAGGCAGCAGCGGTAGGTACCGGATTACTGGAGGAGCGAACCGGATCCTTCAGTCTAGAAGAAGTCCTGCGACTGGGCTGATCACTGCATCTGCGGGTCTTCGGCTGGGGGTTTGCATGGGACTTCTCGGAGGCTCTGTCCTGCTCCAGCTCCAGCAGACCGACAGGAGCTTCTGGCTCATCCATTGCTGCAGATGGGCTCACAAGCAGCCCTGCAGCATTCTGTGCGGCTATATATAGCCCTTCCCCCGGATCCGGATTGTCAGCAGGTGTGTGGCCAGGGGATCCGCCCCCCCGTGTAGGTCACCGCCAGACCCCCTGTGGCCTCCGACCACCCCCCCGCCGCCATCGTTGCACATGGCCTCCGGACTCCGCTCCCCTGCTCCGCTCACTGCCGTGGAGCCCTACTCGGACTCACCATGGCCCTTCCAGGGACCCGCACTGACCAAGGTAGGAGACCCCCTCGCTACCTGAGTCGGACAGCCGGCCTGGGTATCTCAGATGAACATCGGATATCTGTAGGGCATCCTGTCCTCCAGGAACAGGAAACCAACTGATGTGTGGGAGAGGTGCCGCCCTTTTGTATCTGTAGGTTTCCTGTTCCTGAAGGGCGGATCCCCTCTCTCCGTGGTGCTGTCATGGACGACCGATAAATTCCAGTTGCAAAGTTTTATTAATTGCATATTGGAATGTGTTCATGACCATAAAACATAACAATTATCAAGGTAAATCAAAATCCCATGGAGGTTTGGATTTGGAATGATACTCAAAATCAAAGTGGAAAATCAACTTACAGGCTGATTCAACTTCAGTGGAAATGCCTCATGACAAGGAAAAGATGCTCAGTATTGTGTGTGGCCTCTACATGCCTGTATGACCTCCCTACAATGCCTGGGCATGCTCCTAATGAGGCGGCAGATGGTCTCCTTAGGGATCTCCTCCCAGACCTGGACTAAAGCATCCGCCAACTCCTTAGACAGTCTGTGGTGCAATGTGACGTTAGTGGATGGAGCGAGACATGATGTCCCAGGTGTGCTTAATTGGATTAACCCCTTAAGCCCCGAGGGTGGTTTGCACGTTAATGACCGGGCCAATTTTTACAATTCTGACCACTGTCCCTTTATGAGGTTATAACTCTGGAATGCTTCAACGGATCTTGGCAATTCTGACATTGTTTTCTCGAGACGTATTGTACTTCATGTTAGTGGTAAAATTTATTCAATATAACTTGCGTTTATTTGTGAAAAAAACGGAAATTTGGCGAAAATTTTGAAAATTTCGCAATTTTCCAACTTTGAATTTTTATACCCTTAAATCACAGAGATATGTCATGCAAAATACTTAATAAGTAACATTTCCCACATGTCTACTTTACATCAGCACAATTTTGGAACCAACATTTTTTTTTGTTAGGGAGTTATAAGGGTTAAAAGTTGACCAGCAATTTCTCATTTTTGCAACACCATTTTTTTTTTAGGGACCACATCTCATTTGAAGTCATTTTGAGGGGTCTATATGATAGAAAATACCCAATTGTGACACCATTCTAAAAACTGCACCCCGCAAGGTGCTCAAAACCACATTCAAGAAGTTTATTAACCCTTCAGGTGTTTTACAGGAATTTTTGGAATGTTTAAATAAAAATGAACATTTAACTTTTTTTCACACAACATTTATTTCAGCTCCAATTTGTTTTATTTTACCAAGGGTAACAGGAGAAAATGGACCCCAAAAGTTGTTGTACAATTTGTCCTGAGTACGTTGATACCCCATATGTGGGGATAAACCACTGTTTGGGCGCATGGCAGAGCTCGGAAGGAAAGGAGCGCCATTTGACTTTTCAATGAAAAATTGACTGGAATTGAGATGGGACGCCATGTTGCGTTTGGAGAGCCCCTGATGTGTCTAAACATTGAAACCCCCCACAAGTGACACCATTTTGGAAAGTAGACCCCTTAAGGAACGTATCTAGATGTGTGGTGAGCACTTTGACCCACCAAGTGCTTCATAGAAGTTTATAATGCAGAGCCGTAAAAATAAAAAATCATATTTTTTCACAAAAATGATCTTTTTGCCCCCAATTTTTTATTTTCCCAAGGGTAAGAGAAGAAATTAGACCACAAAAGTTGTTGTGCAATTTGTCCTGAGTACGCTGATACCCCATATGTGGGTGTAAACCATTGTTTGGGCGCATGGCAGAGCTCGGAAGGGAAGGAGCGCCATTTGACTTTTCAATGCAAAATTGACTGGAATTGAGATAGGACGCCATGTTGCGTTTGGAGAGCCCCTGATGTGCCTAAACATTGAAACCACCCAAAAGTGACACCATTTTGGAAAGTAGACCCCCTAAGGAACTTATCTAGATGTGTTTTGAGAGCTTTGAGCCCCCAAGTGTTTCACTACAGTTTATAACGCAGAGCCGTGAAAATAAAAATTCTTTTTTTTTTTCACAAAAATGATTTTTTAGTCCCCAGTTATGTATTTTCACAAGGGTAACAGGATAAATTGGAGCCCAAAAGTTGTTGTCCAATTTGTCCTGTGTACGCTGATACCCCATATGTGGGGGGGAAGCACTGTTTGGGCGCATGGCAGAGCTCGGAAGGGAAGGAGCGCCATTTGGAATACAGACTTAGATGGATTGATCTGCAGGCGTCATGTTACATTTGCAGAGCCCCTGATGTACCCAAACAGTACAAACCCCCCACAAGTGACCCCATATTGGAAACTAGACCTCCCAAGGAACCTATCTAGATGTGTTGTGAGAACTTTGAACCCCCAAGTGTTTCACTGCAGTTTACAACGCAGAGCCGCGAAAATAAAAAAAATCTTATTTTTCCCACAAAAATGATTTTTAGCCCCCCTCATTTTTATTTTCCCAAGGATAACAAGAGAACTTGGACCCCAAAAGTTGTTGTCCAATTTGTCCTGAGTATGCTGATACCCCATATGTTGGGGTAAACCCCTGTTTGGGCGCACCGGAGAGCTCGGAAGGGAAGGAGCACTGTTTTACTTTTTCAACGCAGAATTGGCTGGAATTGAGATCAGACGCCATGTCGCGTTTGGAGAGCCCCTGATGTGACTGAACAGTGGAAACTCCCCAATTCTACCTGAAACCCTAACCCTAACACACCCCTAACCCTAATCCCAACGGTAATTATAACCACACCCCTAACCCTGACACACCCCTAATTCTAATCCCAACCCTAATCCCAACCGTAAATATAATCCAAACCCTAACCCTAACTTTAGCCCCAACCCTAACCCTAACTTTAGCCCCAACCCTAACCCTAACTTTAGCCCCAACCCTAACCCTAACTTTAGCCCCAACCCTAACTTTAGCTCCAACCCTAACCCCAACCCTAACCCCAACCCTAACCCTAGCCCCAACCCTAACCCCAACCCTAACCCCAACCCTAGCCCCAACCCTAGCGCCAACCCTAGCCCTAACCCTAGCCCTAACCCTAGCCCTAACCCTAGCCCCAACCCTAACCCTAGCCCTGATGGGAAAATGGAAATAAATACATTTTTTTAATTTTATTATTTTTCCCTAAGGGGGTGATGAAGGGGGGTTTGATTTACTTTTATAGCGTTTTTTATATCGGATTTTTATGATTGGCAGCCGTCACACACTAAAATACGCTTTTTTTATAGCAAAAAAGTTTTTGCGTCTCCACATTTTGAGACCTATAATTTTTCCATATTTTGGTCCACAGAGTCATGTGAGGTCTTGTTTTTTGCGGGACGAGTTGACGTTTTTATTGGTAACATTTTTGGACACGTGACAGTTTTTGATCACTTTTTATTCTGATTTTTGTGAGGCAGAATGACCAAAAACCAGCTATTCATGAATTTCTTTTGGGGGAGGCGTTTATACCGTTCCGCGTTTGGTGAAGTGGATGAAGCAGTTTTATTCGTCGGGTCAGTACGATTACAGCGATACCTCATTTATATCATTTTTTTGTGTTTTGGCGCTTTTATACGATAAAAGCTATTTTATAGAAAAAATAATTATTTTGGCATCGCTTTATTCTCAGGACTAACTTTTTTATTTTTTGCTTATTATGCTTTGTGGCGGCTCGTTTTTTGCGGGACAAGATGACACTTTCAGCGGTATCATGGTTATTTATATCCGTCTTTTTGATCGCGTGTTATTCCACTTTTTGTTTGGCGGTATGATAATAAAGCGTTGTTTTTTGGCTCGTTTTTTTTTTTTCTTACGGTGTTCACTGAAGGGGTTAACTAGTGGGACAGTTTTATAGGTCGGGTCGTTACGGACGTGGCGATACTAAATATGTGTACATTTATTATTATTTATTTAGTAATTTTTTTATTTTTTTTTACACATGTGGGAATTTTTTTTTTTACTTTTTTACTTTGTCCCAGGGGGGGACATCACAGATCGCCGATCTTACAGTTTGCACAGCACTCTGTAAGATCGGCGATCTCACTGACATCGCTGCAGGCTTACCAGCACCTGCAGGAGACACGGAAGTACTCCCTGCAGGACCCGGATGCAGCCCCGCGGCCATTTTGGATCCGGGGACTGCAGGGAGAAGACGCTCGGTACACGGTGAGTACATCACCGTGTACCGATCGTCTCAGGGAAGCCCGCAGGGAGCCCCCTCCCTGCGCGATGCTTCCCTGTACCGCCGGTACATCGCGATCATGTTTGATCGCGGTGTGCTGGGGGTTAATGTGCCGGGAGCGGTCCGTGACCGCTCCTGGCACAAAGTGCCGGATGTCAGCTGTGATAGTCAGCTGACACCCGGCCGTGATCGGCCGCGCTCTCCCCGTGAGCGCGGCCGATCGCATATGACGTAATATCCCGTCACTGGGAATTAAGTCCCAGGTCACCTGGACAGGATAGTATGTCATATGGGATTAAGGGGTTAAGGTCTAGGGAACAGGCAGGCGAGTATATAGCTTCAATGCCTTCATCTTGCAGGAACTGCTGACACACTCCAGTCACATTAATTCTGGCATTGTCCTGCATTAGGAGGCACCCAGGGCCAACCGCACCAGCATATGGTGTCACCAGGGGTCTGAGGATCTCATCTCGGGGACCTAATGGCAGTCAGGCTACCTCTGGCAAGCACATGTAGTGCTGTGCGGCCCTCCAAAGAAATGCCACCCCACACCATTACTGACCGACTGCCAAACCAGTCATGCTGAAGAATGTTGCAGGCAGCAGATCGCTCTCCACGGCGTCTCCAGACTATATCACGTCTGTCACATGTGCTCAGTGTGAACCTGCTTTCATCCGTGAAGAGCACACGGTGCCAGTGGTGAATTTGCCAATCTTGGTGTTCTGTGGAAAATGCCAAGAGTCCTGCACGGTGTTGGGCTGTGAGCACAACGCCCATCTGTGGACATCTGGCACTCAGATCATCCTCATGAAGTCGGTTTCTAACCATTTGTGCAGAAACATGCACATTTGTGGCCTGATGGAGGTTATTTTGCAGGGCTCTGGCAGTGCTCCTCCTGTTCATCCTTGCACAAAGGCGGAGGTAGCGGTCCTGCTGCTAAATTGTTGCCCTCCGATGGCCCCCTCCACGTCTGCTGGTGTACTGGCCTGTCTCCTGGTAGCGCCTCCAGGCTCTTGACACTACGCTGACAGACACAGCAAACCTTCTTGCCACAGAACGCATTGATGTGCCATCCTGGATGAGCTGCACTACCGTAGCCACTTGTGTGGGTTGTAGAGTCCGTCTCATGCTACCACGAGTGTGAAAGCACAACCAACATATAAAAGTGACCAAAACATCAGCCAGAAAGAATTGGTGCTGAGATGTGGTCTGTGTTCCCCACCTGCAGAACCACTCCTTTATTGAGGGTGTCTTGACAAATGACAATAATTTCCATCTGTTGTCTATTCCATTTGCACAACAGCATGTGAAATTGATTGTAAATCAGTGTTGCTTCCTAAGTGGACAGTTTGATTTCACAGAAGCTTGATTTACTTGGAGTTAGATTCTGTTGCTTAAGTGTTCCCTTTATTTTATTTTTTTGAGCAGTGTATATATATATTGCTATGACTAATATAACTAATAATTGTAAGTGTAAAAAAAATATATATACATACAATATATGAATATATATACACAGTATACAGTGTGTGTGTGTGTGTGTATATAAGTATATTGAACTCCCCATAGTCCTCCATACATTATAATGCACTCCCCATAGTCCTCTATGCAGTATAATGCATTCCCCATACTCCTCCATACAGACAAATGCTCTCCCATAGTCCTCCATATGGTATACTGTACTTCCCATAGTCTTCCATACAATATATTACATTCCTCATATTCCTCCATGCAGTATATTGCACTCCCCATAGACCTCCTTATAGTATACTGCTCTCCCCATAGTCCTTCATACAGTATAGTGCACTCCCTCAATCCCCCATACAGTATACTGCTCTCCCTATAGTCCTCCATACAGTATAATGTTCTCCTCATAGACCTCAATAGAGTATACTGCACTTTCCATAGTCCTCCATAAAGTGTACTGCACTCTCCATAGTCCTCCATACAGTAAACTGCACTCCCCCAGTCCTCCATACAGTATATTGTGCCCCCATAGTCTTTCATTCAGTATTCTGCGCTCCCCCAAGCAAAGTATACTGCACTCTCCATAGTCCTCAATACAGTATACTGCACTCTCCATAGTCCTCCATAAAGTATACTGCACTCCCCCGCTCCTCCATGCAGTATATTGCTCTCCCCATAGTCTTTCATTCAGTGTACTGCACTCCTCCAGTCCCTCATAAAGTATACTGCACGCTCTATAGTCCTTCATACAGTATACTGAACTCCTCTAGACCTCCATACAGTATACTACACTGCCCCAGCCCTCCATAATAATAATAATAATCTTTATTTTTATATAGCGCTAACATATTCCGCAGCGCTTTACAGTTTTGCACACATTATCATCACTGTCCTCGATGGGGCTCACAATCTAGAATCCCTATCAGTATGTCTTTGGAATGTGGGAGGAAACCGGAGTGCCCGGAGGAAACCCACGCAAACACGGAGAGAACATACAAACTCTTTGCAGATGTTGTCCTGGGTGGGATTAGACCCCAGGACCCCAGCACTGCAAGGCTGCAGTGTTAACCACTGTGCCACCGTGCTGCCCTACAGTATACTGCACTTCCCTACTCCTCCATACAGTATACTGCACTCCCCCAGTGCTCCATACAGTATATTGCTCTCCCCAGTCCTCCATACAGTATACTGAACTCCTCCAGTCCTCCATATAGTGTATTGCACTCCCCATAGTCTTTCATTCAGTATACTGCACTCCCCCAGTCATCCATACAGTGTATTGCACTCCCACAGTCCTCCGTACAGTATACTGCACTCTCCATAGTATTCCATACAGCATAATGCTCTCCTCATAGCCCTCCATACAGGATACTGCACTCCCCATAGTCCTACATACTGTACACTGATCTCCTCAGTCTTCCATATGGTATACTGTACTTCCCATAGTCTTCCATACAGTATATTGCACTCCCCATATTCCTCCATACAGTATACTGCACTCCCCCAGTCCTCCATACATTATACTGCACTCCTCCAGTCCTCCATACAGTATACTGCACTCCCCCAGTCCTCCATACAGTATACTGCACTCCCCCAGTCCTCTGTACAGTATACTGCACTCCCCCAGTCCTCTGTACAGTATACTGCACTCCCCCAGTCCTCCATACAGTATACTGCACTCCCCCAGTCCTCCATACAGCATACTGCACTCCCCCAATCCTCCATACAGCATACTGCACTCCCCCAATCCTCCATACAGCATACTGCACTCACCCAAACCTCCATACAGCATACTGCACTCCCCCAATCCTCCATACAGCATACTGCACTCCCCCAGTCCTCCATACCGTATACTGCACTCCCCCAGTCCTCTACACACTACACTGCATTCCCCCAGTCCTCTACACAGTATACTGCACTCCCCCAGTCCTCTATACAGTATACTGCACTCCACAATTCTTCATGCAGTATAATGCACTTCCCATAGTCCTCCATACAGTATAATGCTCTCCCCATAGTTCTCCATATAGTATAATGCACTCCACTCCCCATAGCCCTCTATACAGTATACTGCACAACCCATAGTACTCCATACAATACAATTATCCCCTACAGTCCTTCATACAGTATAATGCTCTCCCCATAGTCCTTTATTTAGTATAATGCACTCCCCATAGTCCTCTATATAGTATAATGGACTCCCATATTCCTACATACAGTATGCTGCACTCCTCATAGTCATCCATATAGTGTAATGCTCCCCCATAGTCCTTCATATAGTATAATGCACTCCCCATAGTCCTCCATACAGTAAAATTGTCCCCTATAGTCTTCCATAAAGTATAATACTCTCCCTATAGTCCTCCATATAGTATAATGCACTTTCCATAGTCCTGCATACAGTGTAATGCTCTCTTCATAGTCTTTCATATGGTATACTGTACTTCCCATAGTTTTCCATACAGTATATTGCACTCCCCATATTCCTCCATGCAGTATACTGCACTCCCCATAAGTAGAAGAATGGTGTGCACTCAGGTCAGGGACAATGAGGTGCTGGTAAACTGACCGTATGGTCAAGTCAATCACAGAAGAAAATTACCGCACACTCAATACTGGTCTAATGCAAAAAAGGTGTATGCCAATTTTATTCAACACAAAATTAGTAGTTTCCACATTGGAAAAAGTAGACAATGAACCCGACGTTTCGACCCTCCCGGGTCTTATTCATGGGGTTACTCTAGTCCTTTGATATCTAAGCATATAGGTGGCAGTGGTAGAGGAAGAGCAAGCGATCCCTTAAGCTTAGGGTATAACCTGATGGTGGGGCCAGTATGGACTGCTGTCCCAAGTAGAAGGAAGTCCTCAAGCTTCCCTCCAGGACTATACAGCAAGGCGCGGGATGCGCCGCTGACCTCCTATAGGACCCCACACAGGACGACTTACAGGTCCACTGGAAACAATGCAGCCCTTCCTAAATTAGGCTTCCTTCTGCACTCCCCAGTATTCTATACAGTATACTGCTATCCCCATAGCCCTCCCAACAGTATACTTATTTCGACCGAGAAGACGGAAGAAATCGGACAGAGAGTGGACCCTCTGGGTCACGGCACTGAAGCTCCAATGGGCGAGGGAACCTGGGAGACCAACCCTTATACAGGGAACGTGAGGAGCAGACCCTAGGAGTCAGATACTGCAACTGCTGGAAACCAAGAGGGATGGCTCTGAAGAGTAAGCAAGGAAATACGGACAACAGAGAAATCCAGCCAAAAGGCGAGACAGAGAAACGAGGAAGAGTCAGATACAGGGCCAGAAGCACGCATGAAATGCACACGATAATCAGGCGTCGCTGGTAGGGTGGAGACGCCAGATATACCTGATGCCAAAATCTGATTGGAAAGCAGGGACTGCTGGGAAGAAGCAGAAAGGGTTAATTAGAACAAGGAGTCCGCGCCCATGCCCTAAAGCACCTGAATGGAGCAGAGACTGACCAAGAGAATGCAGGAAGAGGAGCACCACCCTGATGCCCCCTAGTGGCAGAAGAAGGGAACATAGAACCAGAGAGACGTCTGGAGCGAGGAGGAGCGAGCCGCACAGGAAGCTCGGGAACAGCGGCGGCAGCAGTCGCAATGGAGGGAAGGACAGCGAGGCGACGAGAGCGGCGAAGAGGAAGTGAAGCAACGGACATCGCAGCAGAACCCGCAGCGGACACGGCTGCAAGCGAGGAGGAGCCAGCGCGATGCCTGGAGAGGCAAGTAGAAGCGACAGTTGTAACAATACTGCTCTCCACATAATCCTTCATTCCGTATATTGCACTCACTAAGTCCTTCATACAGTATACTGCTCTCCACATAGTACTCTACACTGTATAATGCTCTCCTCATTGTTCTCAATACAGTATATTGCACTTTCCACAGTCCTCCATACAGTATACTGCACACCTCATTGTCCTCCATGCAGTATAATATACTCCCCTTAGTCCTCCATATAGTATAATGCTCTCCCCATAGTTCTCCATATGGTATAATGCATTCCACAGAGCCCTCTATACAGTATACTGTACTCCCAATAGGCCTCCAGTGTACTGCACTCCCTATAGTCCTGCATACAGTATAATGCTCTCTCCATTGTCCTTCATACCGAATACTGCACTCCCCATAGTCCTGCATACAGTATAAAGCTCTCCTCATAGTCCTCCATACAAAATAACGCTCTCCTCCATAGTCCTCCATACAGTATACTGCACTTCCCATAGTTTTCCATACAGTATATTGCTCTCCCATACTGAATAACGCTCTCCTCCATAGAAATCCATACAGTATAATGCTCTCCCCATAGTCCTTTATTTAGTATAATGCACTCCCCATAGTCCTCTATATAGTATAATGGACTCCCATATTCCTACATACAGTATGCTGCACTCCTCATAGTCATCCATATAGTGTAATGCTCCCCCATAGTCCTTCATATAGTATAATGCACTCCCCATAGTCCTCCATACAGTAAAATTGTCCCCTATAGTCTTCCATAAAGTATAATACTCTCCCTATAGTCCTCCATATAGTATAATGCACTTTCCATAGTCCTGCATACAGTGTAATGCTCTCTTCATAGTCTTTCATATGGTATACTGTACTTCCCATAGTTTTCCATACAGTATATTGCACTCCCCATATTCCTCCATGCAGTATACTGCACTCCCCATAAGTAGAAGAATGGTGTGCACTCAGGTCAGGGACAATGAGGTGCTGGTAAACTGACCGTATGGTCAAGTCAATCACAGAAGAAAATTACCGCACACTCAATACTGGTCTAATGCAAAAAAGGTGTATGCCAATTTTATTCAACACAAAATTAGTAGTTTCCACATTGGAAAAAGTAGACAATGAACCCGACGTTTCGACCCTCCCGGGTCTTATTCATGGGGTTACTCTAGTCCATTGATATCTAAGCATATAGGTGGCAGTGGTAGAGGAAGAGCAAGCGATCCCTTAAGCTTAGGGTATAACCTGATGGTGGGGCCAGTATGGACTGCTGTCCCAAGTAGAAGGAAGTCCTCAAGCTTCCCTCCAGGACTATACAGCAAGGCGCGGGATGCGCCGCTGACCTCCTATAGGACCCCACACAGGACGACTTACAGGTCCACTGGAAACAATGCGGCCCTTCCTAAATTAGGCTTCCTTCTGCACTCCCCAGTATTCTATACAGTATACTGCTATCCCCATAGCCCTCCCAACAGTATACTTATTTTGACCGAGAAGACGGAAGAAATCGGACAGAGAGTGGACCCTCTGGGTCACGGCACTGAAGCTCCAATGGGCGAGGGAACCTGGGAGACCAACCCTTATACAGGGAACGTGAGGAGCAGACCCTAGGAGTCAGATACTGCAACTGCTGGAAACCAAGAGGGATGGCTCTGAAGAGTAAGCAAGGAAATACGGACAACAGAGAAATCCAGCCAAAAGGCGAGACAGAGAAACGAGGAAGAGTCAGATACAGGGCCAGAAGCACGCATGAAATGCACACGATAATCAGGCGTCTCTGGTAGGGTGGAGACGCCAGATATACCTGATGCCAAAATCTGATTGGAAAGCAGGGACTGCTGGGAAGAAGCAGAAAGGGTTAATTAGAACAAGGAGTCCGCGCCCATGCCCTAAAGCACCTGAATGGAGCAGAGACTGACCAAGAGAATGCAGGAAGAGGAGCACCACCCTGATGCCCCCTAGTGGCAGAAGAAGGGAACATAGAACCAGAGAGACGTCTGGAGCGAGGAGGAGCGAGCCGCACAGGAAGCTCGGGAACAGCGGCGGCAGCAGTCGCAATGGAGAGAAGGACAGCGAGGCGACGAGAGCGGCGAAGAGGAAGTGAAGCAACGGACATCGCAGCAGAACCCGCAGCGGACACGGCTGCAAGCGAGGAGGAGCCAGCGCGATGCCTGGAGAGGCAAGTAGAAGCGACAGTTGTAACAATACTGCTCTCCACATCATCCTTCATTCCGTATATTGCACTCACTAAGTCCTTCATACAGTATACTGCTCTCCACAAAGTACTCTACACTGTATAATGCTCTCCTCATTGTTCTCAATACAGTATATTGCACTTTCCACAGTCCTCCATACAGTATACTGCACACCTCATTGTCCTCCATACAGTATAATATACTCCCCTTAGTCCTCCATATAGTATAATGCTCTCCCCATAGTTCTCCATATGGTATAATGCATTCCACAGAGCCCTCTATACAGTATACTGTACTCCCAATAGGCCTCCAGTGTACTGCACTCCCTATAGTCCTGCATACAGTATAATGCTCTCTCCATTGTCCTTCATACCGAATACTGCACTCCCCATAGTCCTGCATACAGTATAAAGCTCTCCTCATAGTCCTCCATACAAAATAACGCTCTCCTCCATAGTCCTCCATACAGTATACTGCACTTCCCATAGTTTTCCATACAGTATATTGCTCTCCCATACTGAATAACGCTCTCCTCCATAGAAATCCATACAGTATACTGCACTTCCCATAGTTCTCCATACAGGATATTGCTCTCCCATACAGAATAATGCTCTCCTCCATAGTAATCCATACAGTATACTGCACTTCCCATAGTTCTCCATACAGCATATTGCTCTCCCCATAGCCCTCCGTACAGTATAATGCTCTCCCCATAGTCCTCTATACAGGATACTGCAGTCCCCATAGTCATCCATACAGTATAATGCACTCCCCATTGTCCTCCATACAGTATACTGCAGTCCCCATAGTCCTCCATACAGTACAATTATCCCCTATAGTCCTTCATGCAGTATAATGCTCTCCCCATAGTCCTTCATATAGTATAATGCACTCCCCATGGTCCTCCATAAGTACAATCATCCGCTAAAGTCTTTCATACAGTGCAATACTCTCCCCATAGTCTGCATACAGCATAATACTCTCCTCATAGCCCTCCATATGGTATATGGATTGTGCTCCCCATATTCATCCATAGTGTGTTGCCCTCCCCATATTTCTCCATGCAGTATACTACACTCCCTTAGTCCACATACAGTATACTGCACTCCCCCAGTCCTACATACTGTATATTACACTCAGTCCTCTATACAGTATACTGATCTCCCCATTCCTCTATACAGTATACTGCTCTCCCCATAGTCCTCCATACAGTATAATGCTCTCCCCATAGTCCTCCATACAGTATATTGCACTCTCCATAGTCCTCCATACAGTATAATGCACCCCACATAGTCCTGCATACAGTATAATATTCTCCTCATAGTCCTCCATATGGTATACTGTAGTTCCCATAGTCCTCCATACAGTACAATTATCCCCTATAGTCCTTCATGCAGTATAATGCTCTCCCCATAGTCCTTCATATAGTATAATGCACTCCCCATGGTCCTCCATAAGTACAATCATCCGCTAAAGTCTTTCATACAGTGCAATACTCTCCCCATAGTCTGCATACAGCATAATACTCTCCTCATAGCCCTCCATATGGTATATGGATTGTGCTCCCCATATTCATCCATAGTGTGTTGCCCTCCCCATATTTCTCCATGCAGTATACTACACTCCCTTAGTCCACATACAGTATACTGCACTCCCCCAGTCCTACATACTGTATATTACACTCAGTCCTCTATACAGTATACTGATCTCCCCATTCCTCTATACAGTATACTGCTCTCCCCATAGTCCTCCATACAGTATAATGCTCTCCCCATAGTCCTCCATACAGTATATTGCACTCTCCATAGTCCTCCATACAGTATAATGCACCCCACATAGTCCTGCATACAGTATAATATTCTCCTCATAGTCCTCCATATGGTATACTGTAGTTCCCATAGTCTTCCATACAGTATATTGCACTCCCCACATTCATCCATACAGTATACTACACTCCCTTAGTCCACCATACAGTATACTGCACTCCCCCAGTCCTCCATTCTGTATATTACGCTCAGTCCTCCATACAGTATACCGATCTCCCCCATTCCTCTATACAGTATACTGCTCTCTCAACAGTCCTCCATACAGTATAATGCTCTCCCCATAGTCCTCAATACAGTATATTGCACTTTCCAGTCCTCCACACAGTATACTGCACTCTCCATAGTACTCCATACAGTACAATGCACTCCCCATAGTCCTCCATACAGTATTATGCTCTCTCCATTGTCCTTCATACAGTATAATGCACTCCCCATAGTCCTCCATACAGTACAATTATTCAGTACAGTCCTTCATACAGTATAATGCTCTCTCCATAGTCCTTCATACAGTATAATGCTCTCCCCATAGTCCTTCATATAGTATAATGCACTCCCCATAGTCTTCTATATAGTATACTGCACTCAACATAGCCCTCCAGACAGTATACTGCTCTCCTCATAGTCCTCCATACAGTATAATATTCTCCCCATCGTCCTCCATACAGTGTACTGCACCTCCTGTAGTCCTCCATACAGTATAATGCACTTCCACAGTCATCCATACAGTATACTGATATCCTCCATTCCTCTATACAGTATACTGCTCTCCTCATAGTCCTCCATACAGTATAATTCTCTCTCCATAGTCCACTATACAGTATATTGCACTTTCCATAGTCCTCCTCCATACAGTTTACTGCACTCTCAATATTACTCCATACAGTATAATGCACTCCCCATAGTCCTCCATACAGTATATTGTACGCACTATGGTCTTCCATACAATATACTGCACTCGCCATAGTACTCCATACAGTGTAATGCACTCCCCATAGTCCTCCATACAGTACAATTATTCCCTACAGTCTTTCATGCAGTATAATGCTCTCCCCATAGTCCTTCATATAGTATAATGCACTCCCCATAGTCCTCTATATAGTATACTGCACCCACCATAGCCCTCCATACAGTATACTGCACTCCCTATAGTCCTACGTACAGTATAATGCTCTCCTCATAGTCCTCCATACAGTATAATATTCTCCCAATGGTCCTCCATTCAGTGTACTGCATCTCCCGTAGTCCTCCATACAGTATAATGCACTTCCACAGTCCTCCATGCAGTATACTGATCTCCCCCATTCCTCTATACAGTATACTGCTCTCCCCATAGTCCTCCATACAGTATACTGCTCTCCCCATAGTCCTCAATACAGTATATTGCACTTTCCATAGTCCTCCATACAGTATACTGCACTCTCCATAGTACTCCATACAGTATACTGCACTCCCCATAGTCCTCCATACAGTATATTGTACGCACTATGGTCTTCCATACAATATACTGCACTCGCCATAGTACTCCATACAGTGTAATGCACTCCCCATAGTCCTCCATACAGTACAATTATTCCCTACAGTCTTTCATGCAGTATAATGCTCTCCCCATAGTCCTTCATATAGTATAATGCACTCCCCATAGTCCTCTATATAGTATACTGCACCCACCATAGCCCTCCATACAGTATACTGCACTCCCTATAGTCCTACGTACAGTATAATGCTCTCCTCATAGTCCTCCATACAGTATAATATTCTCCCAATGGTCCTCCATTCAGTGTACTGCATCTCCCGTAGTCCTCCATACAGTATAATGCACTTCCACAGTCCTCCATGCAGTATACTGATCTCCCCCATTCCTCTATACAGTATACTGCTCTCCCCATAGTCCTCCATACAGTATACTGCTCTCCCCATAGTCCTCAATACAGTATATTGCACTTTCCATAGTCCTCCATACAGTATACTGCACTCTCCATAGTACTCCATACAGTATACTGCACTCCCCATAGTCCTCCATACAGTATAATGCACTCCCCATAGTCTTCCATACAGTACAATTATTCCCTACAGTCCTTCATACAGTATAATGCACTCCCCATAGTCCTCTATATAGTATACTGCACTCATCATTGCCCTCCATACAGTATACTGCACCCATTATAGTCCTGCATACAGTATAATGCTCTCCTCATAGTCCTCCATACAGTATAATATTCTCCCCATAGTCCTCTACACAGTATACTGCACCCCCCATAGTCCTCCATACAGTATAATGCACTCCCATAGTCCTCCATACAGTATATTGTACTCACTATGGTCTTCCATACAATATACTGCACTCGCCATATTCCTCCATACAGTATATTCTAACCCCCCTAGTTCTTCATACAGTGTATTGCAGTCCTCATAGTCCTGCATACAGTATTATGTTCATTATATTGTACTCACTGATTTAAAGAAATAAAATGCTCCGCTATCTGCAGCGAGCATTATGAAGCACCACATACTTAATTGCAGTAGGCACCATATAATGATGTCATCATGCCTCCTATGCTGCGACAACAGACGCATCGGATGAACAATGGAGGAGGAAGCATCAGCTGGCTCTCAGTCCTCCATCATTGCTTTCAACTTTATCAGCAACCAGTATGCCGATACAGTTGAACATGTGATGACCGGTGGGGGTCCTGTGCAGGCACTGGGCCCCACTGACTCATGGGCCCCATAGTGGCAGTGTGGCCTGTCGCCAATGGCAGTACGCCACTGACTCACTGACTGATGATCCCAGTGATTGACTAAATTTGTGACATCCCCACTGCAGCCTGTCAGCAAAAATTGGTGGCAGAGGATGTGTGGTGGGTAAGGCTCATTTATTTTATTATTTTTACTAGGCACTGCTCCTAATAGCCAGTTTCCTACTCCACACTGATGAGGGGCAAATACCCCGAAACAGCTGTCTGTGGATGGATACCATGTTTTGGCATAGGTGGTTTTCGTTTTTGGATGCTGCCCTTCCCGTGGTTGTTCCTTCCCGGTGAAAGACCTGGCTATTTATTGCTTGCGTTGAGAAACACATGATGGTGTCTCCGCGGCTTTTCTACATGCATTTGCATATTTCCCATAAGGGATGGGAGCAGTGTTCTGGATCACTGCGTTGAGAAACAGGTGATGGTGTCTCCGCGGTGTTGGATGTTTTGATCTCCCCGAGGTCATTCATCCTTATGTTTATAGTCCTTTTACTAGGCACTGCTCCTAATAGCCAGCTTCCTACTCCACACTGATGAGCGGTAAATACCCCGAAACAGCTGTCTGTGGATGGATACCATGTTTTGGCATAGGTGGTTTTCCTTTTTGGATGCTGCCCTTCCCGTGGTTGTTCCTTCCCGGTGAAAGACCTGGCTATTTATTGCTTGCATTGAGAAACACGTGATGGTGTCTCCGCGGCTTTTCTACATGCATTTGCATATTTCCCATAAGGGATGGGAGCAGTGTTCTGGATCACTGCGTTGAGAAACACGTGATGGTGTCTCCGCGGTGTTGGATGTTTTGATCTCCCCGAGGTCATTCATACTTATGTTTATAGTCCTTTTACTAGGCACTGCTCCTAATGGCCAGCTTCCTACTCCACACTGATGTGGGGTAAATACCCCGAAACAGCTGTCTGTGGATGGATACCATGTTTTGGCATAGGTGGCTTTCCTTTTTGGATGCTGTCCTTCCCGTGGTTGTTCCTTCCCGGTGAAAGACCTGGCTATTTATTGCTTGCGTTGAGAAACACGTGATGGTGTCTCCGCGGCTTTTCTACATGCATTTGCATATTTCCCATAAGGGATGGGAGTAGTGTTCTGGATCACTGCGTTGAGAAACACGTGATGGTGTCTCCACGGTGTTGGATGTTTTGATCTCCCCGAATTCATTCATCCTTATGTTTATAATTATTTTTACAATAGGTAAGAAAGAGAAATAAAAAAATAAATCCAGATAAATCCCAGTCTCCTGAACCTGCTGATTTCAAAAGATCTATCTATCTGATCTGTATTGTGGGATGACACTTCTCCCCAACAGGATAGGTTAGTATTAAATTAAACACCCAATCCTTTCTATCCCTCCATTGCAAATTGTCTCTTCAGAGAGGAAGAGGACTAGAACTCTAGTGCCACCTATTGGAAGTAGCAATCCTAACAGTCAATGTCGACCCTTTAACACTAGAAGTCCCAGAGACGGGTCATTTGACATTTCTACCTTTGAAACCCAGAGAAAGGTCAAATGACCTAAAGGATTTTATCTATAGCTTATCTTATCTCTATTCACTGTCTTTTGTTCTGTAATTAAGGCCATTACTGTTGTACCACAGGAGGTTGTTTGCGGTTTTCCATTGAGTTTACCCATGTAGTTTCAAGTTTCAAGTTAGGGTACCGTCACACTATACCATTTCGATCGCTACGACGGTACGATTCGTGACGTTCCAGCGATATCGTTACGATATCGCTGTGTCTGACACGCAGCAGCGATCAGGGATCCTGCTGAGAATCGTACGTCGTAGCAGATCGTTTAGAACTTTCTTTCATCGCTGGATCTCCCGCTGTCATCGCTAGATCGGTGTGTGTGACACCGATCTAGCGATGCGATCCAGCGATGCGCTTAGTTACCCGATGTTTACCCTGGTTACCCAGGGACCTCGGCATCGTTGGTCGCTGGAGAGCTGTCTGTGTGACAGCTCCCTTAGTTCTGTTCAGTTTATTGTATTTGATAATATAAAGACTATACATATTGTATTTAGTTTAGTATTATTTGTGCAAAAAAGCGCTGAAACAATCATTTTTTATATATTTTAAATAGAGAATTAGAAATTTTAGAGCAAGGTACAGCTGTGAGTAATGACCAGAAGCATTTGTGTCTAAGGCTATGTGCACACTTTGCGGATTCCACTGCGGATTTTTCCGCAGCGGAATTCCAAAATCCGCAGTGAAAACCCGTTGCGGTTTTTACTGCGGATTTATTGCGTTTTTTACTGCGGTTTCTTCTGCGGATTTTCATCTGCAGTTTCCTATTGGAGCAGGTGAAAATCCGCAGAAAAGAAGTGACATGCTGCGGAATGTAATCCGCAGCGTTTCCGTGCGGATTTTTCCGCAGCATGTGCACAGCATTTTTCATTTCCCATAAGTTTACATTGTACTGGTCAAAGGTACCGTTACATGTTACGATCTCGTCGACGATATAGTTAGAAATGTCACGTGATCACATTGTTCGTGCAATCAGTTTCACATCGTCCAAGAGGCGTCACATGCAACTATCTTGTTAACTATGTAAATTTTGGCTCCGCGTTAGCCTCATTGCAAACGTTTGCAGAACGATTTTTCACAATGGCAGGAATAGGAGAATTTAGACCGACATCGTTCATCTCAGCGTTACACTGAACGATGCTGCACATCTTCTGACACATAATTGGACGAGGATCGTCAGATTTGAGATCCAACGATGTGTTCGTCCGATATCTTCACGTTACACGCAACGATGTGAAAACGACATCGCATGAACGACGTGATCACGTGACGTTTTCAAATGATATCGTCAACGAGATCGTAACGTGTAACTGTACCTTTAGGCCTCAATCACACTAGCGAAAAAAAATCGCAGCATGTTCAATCTTGTGCAAATTTGGCGCGAAAAAAATTCGCACAAGAGGACTGAAATTTTAGTGTGAAAAATATACAAAAGAACAACTGTTATTTGTTTTGATGCTTTTTATTTTTTTTTTAAAACCAATAAGATTTTTTTTTCACTAAAGGGTTATTTCACACCAACATCAAACAAATAGTCACATTTTCAAGATGAGCAGTGTATAAGCGGCATGGCCAAACAAATGTGATAAAACAGTGAACAAGAAAACAATATAATCAAATTATACAACAGGGAGGGATGTTGGTGGAGGAGTAGGAAGAGGGGAGGGGGATAGGGTAAAGACAAATACATGGGGTAGGGGAGTAAAGGAGCACGCATCAAAGAATGCTTTTTATTTTTGTTATAAATATGTTAAAAAATACAAGGAATAAAACAATTCCACACATATTTTCCATAGGCTGCAGTGGGGGGCTGTGTGTGTGTGAGTGGCATGTCCTTGTGTGACTAGCATTTCAGCACTCACTCAGCAGTCTGTCTGAACATGTCGGAACATACCTGGCACTGCCTGGGTATGTCCCTGGTACATTTGCCACACGTGTATTTGTAGCAGTCAACACATCTCTCAGTTGGACAATTGTTCGTGCATTGATGGTTGACCTGACACTTCACTCTTTTGCCAGGGTTGGGTGTGGAAGGAAGTTGCCAAAGGAGTTTCTCCTTGCGTGCCTTCTTTTCAGTCACATGATGGCCACCTAACTCTTTTGCAAGCTCAACCAGGAAGTCCACCCGTCTCTCCTGCACCCCCAGTGCACGCCTGATAAAGAACATGAGCATTGAGTGCTGCCATGTCAATCATGTTGTAGAACACGGCGACTGGCCATCTCCGTGTTCCTGCACGCACACTGTACTCCCGCACCATTTGGTCCATTACATCCACACCGCACTTTGTGTGGTTGTATTGTGTGACCGTGTTTGGCTTCCTTCTGTTGGTATCCTCAGTCTCAACCACGCTGTGCATGCTGCTGAGAATGTAGACGGCCTTCTTTCATTTGGGTGCAAACACTGTCAGTGTGGCACCAGTGGTTGAAAACACCTGAGTGGTGAATTCAGTGCGGTCCATCTGTCTAGCGGATTGAGGAATTTCCCGGTGACTCTTGTTGACTGTGCCGAGGATAGTGGTTTCCCGGCTAAGCAGTCATTGTGCAAGTGACAATGATGTAAAAAAATTGTCCGTAGTTACAGTTCTGCGGTTTCGGGTCATAGTGGCATTGATCCTTGGGTTTCCCAGGTTTGCTGACCAGCTGTCACGTAGTGATGGAACCTTAGTCACCCCGCGCAAGATAATGACTGAAATAAATGCCATTAGTTCCGGGAAACCCATGAATCAATCCACCTGCTCCGTGTGACATGCATGTTGAGTAGTCCATCCTTCAATGCTACGAAGCATGTCAAGACTGATAAAACAGAGGAAGCTCTGAAGGCGACTCTGGACACTTCGTCTGGCCTTAGCACTTGGCTCTCCATCTGTAGGGTACGGTTCTATTGGGGTCAAATGGAGATGTTTCCCCACTTGCACTTCATGCCACACTGTGCCATCTTTTGCGGTCTCTGTCAGCTCACTCGCCAACCGAGCTCTCTTTTTTGGTAGAGGCGGAGTCTCCTCATCTGCAAGATAAATAATTTCAAATAAGCATTTTGTTTTGGTTCAAAATAAAAAAGATAGCCAGGAAATAAAATAGGTAACTCACACTGCCTTTTTTGGCATCCTGTTCTGTCCGTTTTTGAAACAAGCAGAACAGGATCCCTTTTGGCCCCCATGCACCGGGGGTGATGTCCGTGTGCTATCCGTGAATCCACAGATAGCGCTGTCTGCTGTCACCACATACTTAACTCCCTCCAGCGCCTCTTCTCCTCTCACTTCCGGTTCACTCTTGGGCTCAGTGAAGTGAATATTCATAGCCTAATGAGCGGCACCGGAAGTGAGAGGAACTGTCAGCACTGGACTGAGGTGAATATGAAATTCTTTATTTTTAGGCTTTTCACTTTCCTCCGTGGTCCGTGCACACGGAAGTCACACGGATGACATCTGTGTGCATGGACATTTTCGGCAAAAAGCGGTCCGTGCTTCCGCAAAACAACGGACATGTCTCTGTGTGGAGCAGACGGACACGCATGTGCTCCACACAGAGACACAGTTCGTGTGGAATGGGGCCATAGGGGAACATGTGTCCCGTATGTCCGTGCCTACGGCATGTGTCAGCACAGACCCCACATGTGCCGGTTGAAGGACTATGTCTTCTCCATCTGAGTCTGAAGGGTTTGTGTTGCTCAGAATCAGTTCCAATGCCTCTTCAATGGTGTGCCTTCTCTCCATTTTCTTTCCTGTGAATAAAATAGGTTTCTCCCCCACAGAACATAAAGCTGCATGCAAATTTGCTAATGCAATGCAGCTCATTGCAGACACTCAGGAGCAGACAGGGCAGACACTCAGGAGCAGCTCATATTCTTTCTTTCTTGTGAGCAGCAACCCCCACACTCAGGAATAGCTTGCATTCTTCTGTTAACACTCTTATCTTAGATAATCCCCCTGCAGATTCCTCAGGCAAGAGCACATTTACAAATGAAAGGATGCTAATTAAGGTGTCAATATGGACTGAGGGTCATTTGACCCTCTCTCAGGATTTCAGGGGGGATCTTGAAATTCCCGGGACTTCTAGTGTTAAAGAGCCTTGTCACATGATTTATAGCCAAACCAGAATCTCAATTAGCAGACACTGTGTTTCGGGGTACTGCACCTCGTCAGTGCAAAGTGGAGTTCTAGTCCTCTTCCTCTCTGAAGAGACAATTTGAATATTTCCCAGAGGAGCATTGCGGCTTTAAGTCTCCTCACCTCGACATGCTTATCATGTCACTCTCCGCAAGCAGAAACGATACTTCTTGGATCCTTCCATTGAAAACACAAATGTGAGCCAAGAGGAGTTGCGAGAAAAAGCTGTTGGCTGAACAAGTGTTCAGCTGACAGGTATCTACGGTTCATGGGCACCTTTATTAGGGTATATGGACACAGACATTTATGTGGTGGATAAGACCATCAAATTTTCTATTGGAAACTGTTACAGAAAACTCATCTTTCCTTGGGGAGTTCTCTCTTTTTGACATGTTCATTTTCGGCAGCATTTCCTAAAATGTTTTTAAAGAGTTTTTTAAGAATTATAAGGCTATGTGCACATGGCGTCCTTTGTACTACGAAGTGGAAAGGGTAGAATAATCCAGCTCTCATGAAAATCCAATAAAAATGTATTTAATATTTCGATGAAAAAGTATAAATGTTATTAGGCATTGTTGTGCATAGCCCCAATAGAGAGGAGTAAAAAGTCAAAATAACCAAATGTGTTTTGAACACGATGTGTGCTCTTAAACTCCCCCCCAACCCAGCTTGCCAATGATAATGATCTTCTTAATGATAAATTCTCAAGGTCACTTTAATTATAATGTGTAAAGAGCAGAAATGTAAAATGTAATTCCAGTGTGAGAACCCAAGAAATACAGCGCAAAGCACGGGTAGTCAATGGAAATAAAAGCATGTACACAAAGACATGGGGGGGCAAAATAGAGAATTTTATTAATGGGTGAGAAGAAGGTGATTTGATAACTGCCAAGGTTATGTTAGATCCACTGACTTTTATGGGAATAGGAAAATAATTCCTTCCCAACTCACTTAGGAAGTCAGACGAGTTCCCAGAATTAATGATCATAATACATTTCATTGATCCCGGGGAAGGCGAAAAGCCTCAATGAACCAACGGCCAATTTACCTTCAATTGAAGAAAAATTCCTTCCCACCTACCATACCTTGAATCATGGACTAAGCTGATGTCTATAGAAGCATTCCTCCACTCATCACTGAAGCCTGGAGGATTTCTAACACTTTTGTCTTCACAGTGTGTAACCCCTATATACTATATGTAATAAGTCTTCACTTACATTGAAAGGTATAAAAGGCGGTAGTGCGCTCCTCTGCTCCAGTTCCTCCCAACAGATGGTCCCGAAAAATGGGTGGTCTCTGATGTTTCTTGACACACCCAGGCGGCTCTCTGGATTCTTACGTAGCAGCTTCTTTATTAGATGTTTCACATCTACATCTAGCCATGTTGGAAATTTTGGCTTCTCGGTAGTGATTGTCTTGTAGACAATTTGCTTCTGGGGGCCATTGCTTCTGGGGGGACTATCCTTAGGCTTCACCAGTCTCCAGGAGCACCTCTGGGGCCATGTAGCGAAAGGTTCCTGTCCATCCATAGATCTTACTGGATGCGGTCAGACAGTCTTTCGCCACCCCGAGATCTATAATTTGGACGTGACCATCTTTATCCAGTATGATGTTGGCTGGTTTGATGTCTCTGCAAAGAAAAATGAAAATATGTCACTTTGCTTTCACATATAACTACAGGACACATGTGAAAGGTGATAGTAAGCAGAAGAAGAGACTCGTAAAGAAACAGCATCAGTTATGGTAGAGATCATCCCTGAACCTGAACACTCAGACAACAAGTTTCATTATCTGAGTTACACTGGACAGACAGGACCTGTCTATATAAATAGCGCCACTCTTTTCCATGGCTATATCTGTTTTTTTGCCGCTCAGCCTCATTCAAGTGAACAGACCTAAGCTGCAGACATAGCCCATTGTTATCAATGACGTTCCAAGACAATATAAACACTCTTTTCTTACCAATGGGCGATGCCATGGCCGTGGAGGAACAGGAGGCCACAAATTAATACTGCTGTGATAAACCTGATGAAAAAAGGGAGACTGTTTATTGTCATTGACATGAATATACTGCACAGAAAAATACTAAAGAGTTAACCCAATATTGAAAGTCATCACTTATGACCATATTCATAGAATAGGTGGTAACTTACTGAGTGATGGGGGCCCAAGTGGTGGGATTCCCATTGATCCAGAGAGCGAAGCTCTTAAATGTACTGGCCGTGCATGTAACCTACTACTCCATTGCGAGTTCTATACACAGCTTTCTTTGGCCGTCCCATAAAGAATGAATGGAGCGGTGGTGTGCCACATTCCCATGGGCATTTATAGAGCTTTGTTATCAGAGTCAGTGAGCGTCCTAGTGGTCACATCATAAGGATACAGGAGAACTTTCAGTGTCAGGAATAATTCTTTAAGTATCACCATAGACCACAAATGGTACTAGATATTAACCACTAACCCTCTCCAGACAGAAGACCACACAGTATATCACACACACAGATGTGGTCAAAATTGTTGGTACCCCTTGTTTAATGACAGAAAAACTCACAATGGTCACAGAAATATCTCTGATAAAAGAAATAATTAAAAAAACTATGAAAATGAACAAATGAAAATCACACATTGCTTTTCAACCATGCTTCCACAGAATTAAAAAAATAAAAAATAAAACTCATGAAATACGCCTGGACAGAAATGATGGTACCCTTAACTTAATATTTTGTTGCACAACCTTTTGAGGCAATCACTGCAATCAAACGATTCCTGTAACTGTCAATGAGACTTCTGCACCTCTCGACAGGTATTTTGGCCCACTCCTCAAGAGCAAACTGCTCCAATTGTCTCGTGTTTGAAGGTTGCCTTTACCAGATGGCATGTTTCAGCTCTTTCCAAAGATGCTCAATAGAATTTAGGTTAGGGCTCATAGAGGCCACTTCAGAATAGTCCAATGTTTTCCTCTTAGCCATTCTTGGGTGTTTTTAGCTGTGTGTTTTGGGTATTATCCTGTTGCAAGACCCATGACCTGCAACTGGGACTAAGCTTTCTGACACTGGACAGCACATTTTTCTCTAGAATCCCTTGATAGTCTTGAGATTTCATTGTATCCTGCACAGAATCTAGAAACCCTGTGCCAGATGCAGCAAAGCAGCCCCAGAACATAACAGAGCCTCCTCCATGTTTTACAGTAGGCACAGTGTTCTTTTGTTGATATGCTTCATTTTTCCATCTATGAACATATAGCTGATGTGCCTTGCCTAAAAGTTCAATTTTTGTCTCATCTGTCTCATAGGACATTCTCCCAGAAGCTTTGTGGCTTGTCAACATGTAGTTTGGCAAATTCCAGTCTGGCTTTTTATGATTTCTTTTGAACAATTGCGTCCTCTTTGGCCATCTCCCATGAAGTCCACTTTTGCTCATACAACGATGGATGGTGCGATCTGACACTGATGTTCCTAGAGCTTGAAGTTCACCTTTAATCTGTTTAGAAGTTTTTCTGGGCTCTTTTATTACCATTCGTATTATCCGTCTCTTTGATTTGTCATCAATTTTCCTCTTGCGACCAAGTCCAGGGAGGTTGGCTACAGTCCCATGGAGCTTAAATTTCTGAATATGTGTAACTGTATTCACAGGAACATCAAGCTCCTTGGAGATGATCTCATAACTTTTACCTTTAACATGTTTGTCAATAATTTTCTTTCTAATCTCCTGAGACAACTCTTTTCTTCGCTTCCTCTGGTCCATGTTGAGTGTGATACACACCATGTCACCACACAGCACAGTGAGTATCTGGAGCCCTATATATAGACCCACTCACTGATTCCAAGATTGTGGACACCTGTGAAGCTAAGTAGTGGACACACCTTGATTTAACATGTCCCTTTTGTTACATTATTTTCAGGGGTACCATCATTTCTGTCGAGGCCTATTTCATGAGTTTTATTTTTTAAAAATTTCTGTAGAAGCATGACTGAAAAGCAATGTCTGACTTTCATTTGTTCATTTTCATAGAACTTTTATTTATTATTACTTTTGTAAGATTCAAGTTATTTCTGTGACCATTGTGGGTTTTTCTACCATTTAACGAGGGGTACCAACAATTTTGACCAATTGTGTATATGCCCTATGTAGGGGGATACATGTGTAAAGCACGTAGAGAGGCATTTTTGGGGGCATGAGTTACCGTGTGTTGCCAGCCTTTAGAAACTGCCTTATTTCCCTCAGTGTCAGGAAATTTCTTTATATTTTCCAGTTTGTTTCAGTTTTAGGCTACGTTCACATTTGCGCCGCTCCTGGCTGCGTCGAGCGCAGCGGCGGCGACACACGTGCCATGTGCCCCTATATTTAACATGGGGGCGCATGGACATGCGTTGCATTTGCGTTTTGCGACGCATGCGTCGCTGCAGCGCATGCGTCAGGGCGCAGGGAACGCAGCATGATGCAGTTTTTCCTGCACCCAAAACCATACAAAAAGCAACGCATGCGTCGCAAAACGCAGCGTTTGTGCATGCGTTCATATTTGCGTTGTGTGTTGCGTCGCCGACGCAGCGCCGCACAACGCAAATGTGAACGTAGCCTTAGATACTCATCGTGTTGCTTTGATGTTTAATTTGCCGCTCATCTCAATAAGTGACTCAAGGCTGCCCCCAGACAAATACTCCATGATGAAATAGACTTGGCTCTGGGAATAAAGCACAATATATAGATATTACCCCTGAATACATGGACTACATCCAGAGCGGCATCCAAATGGCTGAGGAATGGGCAGTCTCTGGCCACCAGGAGTATCCGCCTCTCTCACCGTAGGGCTTTGGCATTGTCCTGCTTCTCAAAGATCCTAATGGCCTTGTAGATATTTTGGCCACGGACAGATGCCAGCACCACCTGAGGAAAACCCAGGAAAATAAGCAACATGGAAGTGAAAGGTGAAAAAAATCTATTGTTATTTATATCCTTAAGGAACAGTTCATTTATCTTTTTTTTTCCTACCCTTCTCCAAGAGCCATAACTTTTTATCCTAAAGGAATAAAATAAGGAATATAATATTAGATTATTGGTAAGAAATTCAAGTAGAGATTGTTTGAAAAGTCTCTAGAGAGGAGCAGACATCACCTTTACCTGAGGAGGAGCATATATACTGTATATGTATATGAAAAGTATAACATGGCTGTTATACAGTGATGCTTGTAAGTTTGTGAACCCTTCTAAATTTTTCATATGTGTACGTAAATTCTACATAAACTACATCAAATTTTCACAAAAGTCCTAAAAGTAGTGCAGCACGGTGGCGCAGTGGTTAGCACAGCAGCCTTGCAGCGCTGGAGTCCTGGGTTCTAATCCCATCCAGGACAACATCTGCAAAGAGTTTGTATGTTCTCTCTGTGTTTGCGTGGGTTTCCTCCGGGCACTCCGGTTTCCTCCCACATTCCAAAGACATACTGATAGGGAATTTAGATTGTGAGCCCCATCAGGGACAGCGATGATAATGTGTGCAAACTGTAAAGCGCTGCGGAATATGTTAGCGCTATATAAAAATAAAGATTATTATTTATTAAAGTAGATAAAGAACCAAATAAAACAAATGACTCAAATTATTTGTACTTTGTCATTTTTAAATAAGGAAAATAGTCCAATATCACATGTCTATGAGTGGCAAAAGCATGTGAACCTTTACGATGAGCAGATCATTAGATGGTGAAATTACAGTTTGGTGTTTTCTATCAATGGGATGACAATCAGATGCGAGTTGGCGACCTGTTTTATATAAAGCTCTATCAAAGTCTGATCTTCACAACATGATTGTGGTAGTGAATCATGGCATTGTCAAAGGAGATTTCTGAGGAATTGAGTAAAGATGAGCGGTTTAAGGTTTAGTTCTGCTATGTTCGATGAACATCCCGAGAGGTAAAACCAAACGCATTGACAACACCTTTAGGTGGGTCCAAAAAGCTACCAAAACAGCTCAAATTAGGGGCAGACACCAGAAAATGTGGCATCAATTGATCCATCAAATGTGCTATAGATGGATAAAAAAAAACCAAAATTGTTATGGGTCACTCTGTATTTTTGATAACCAGCCAGGCAAAACAGAGAGCTGCAGGCTGCAACCCTCAGCAATCAGCATTAGAGATAGGCCGACCACTGGATGTTCAGGTCCAGCGGGTTCAGCTGAACAGTTAAAAAAAGGTTCGGGTTCAGGTTCTAGAACAGAACCCAGACCCAAATCCAAACCTGGACCCCATTCAGTTGAATAGGGGGCCGAATATCCAGTGTTTGCCACACTGTTATGTGCATGACAGCGCTGCAAACACAATTTCTGATCGGTGGCAAAATCATTACTGCTAGTCAAGAGAGTCATGGTTCCCACATTGTCAAATGTGAGTTTGAGCCCGCAGCTGTGAACAGAGGTATAAAGTTTTCCACCGGTCACTAGCACAGGCTGATGGGACTATTGCTCCTCTCAGACTATGCCTGCTGCCGCTAAAAACAATGAGAGTAGGAGGCGGCTGATGAGAGTATTCAGTAAAAAAAACAGCGTGGGTTCCCCTGTATTTTTGATAACCAGCCAGGCAAAATGAATAGCTGGGGCTGCAACCCTCAGCTATCAGCGTTAGCAAGGCTGGTTATCAAGAATAGACGGGTCCCCACGCTGTCTTTTTAAAATTTAAATAAATAATTTTTAAAAATGGCATGGGGTTCCCCCATTTTTGACAACCAGCCCTGCTAAAGCAGACAGTTGGGAGATGGTATTCTCAGGCTGGTAAGGGGCCACGGATATTAGCCACCCCAGCCTAAAAATAGCAGCCTGCAGCTGCCCAGAAATGGTGCATCTATTAGATGCCCCAATTCTGGCGCTTTGCCCTGCTCTTCCCATTTGCCCTGGTGTGGTGGCAAGTGGGGTTCATATTTGTGGGGCTGAACTCACCTTTGTATGGTCCGGTGACATCAAGCCTAGTGATTAGTAATGGAGAGGCATCTAGAAGACTCCCCCATTACTAACACCATAGTCATATTGTTTAAAAAAAAAAAACACACACACACACCCAGAATAAAGTCCTTTATTTGAAATAATGACACAGACTCTTTTATTGACTCTAAATTAAACCGTACTTATGTCATCGCCAAGTCCACTGAAGCCAATGTCCCCTGCGAATGAATTAAAATAATAAACAGCAATATTCTTCACCTGTTCGAAGTGAAGAGATAAGCCATAATGGCCCACAAAGATCCTGATGACTTTAAGAGCAGTCACTAAGGCTAGTTCACATTTGCAGTGTTGGGCACAGCGTCGTCGACGCATACCGACGCATGCGGCATGCGCCCCTATCTTTAACATGGGAGGTGCATGGACATGCGCCGGTATGCGTTGTATTGCGTTTTACGACGCATGCGTCAATTTGACGCACCCGACAGGGAGTGGAAGACGCTACTTGTAGCGTTTTCCCTGCGCCAAAATTCAAGAACATTACTGGTTTATGGCAACGCATGCGTCAAAAACCCAGCGTTGTGTTTTGCGTTGTTGGTTGCGTCAACGACGCTGCGCCCAACAATGCAAATGTGAATGTAGCCTAATGTGACTGCTCTACCCAGCAGCCGGCGACACACTGACAGGAGCGTGTAGCACTGAGATGCGGTAAAAAAAATTCACCAGAGTTCATCAGCTGATGGGCCCCGGTGATCTCACTTATGGAACCTTTGCTGCGTGAGAACTGTGATTGAAGGAGGAAAGATGAAAGATACTAAGACTGGTGAGTCCAACCTTGGTAACTACAAAGTATGTCTGTCTCAAATAATGTATTCAGAAAAGAGTTCAAGCGGATAACCTAAATATCTGTCAATCCAAGAAAAAATATTAAATCATTTTTAAGAACCTATTGTAGATAGTATAACTTACAGTGGGTACGGAAGGTATTCAGACCCCTTTAAAAAATTTTACTGTTTCATTGCAGACATTTGGTAAATTCAAAAAACGTTCATTCTTTTTCTCTCATTAATGTACACTCTGCACCCCATCTTGACTGAAAAAAAATGTAAATTTTTTTTGCAAATTTAATAAAAAAGAAAAACTGAAATATCACATGGTCTTAAGTATTCAGACCCTTTGCTCAGACACTCATATTTAAGTCACATGCTGTCCATTTCCTTGTGATCCTCCTTGAGATTATACTACTCCTTCATTGGAGTCCAGCTGTGTTTAATTAAACTGACAGGACTTGATTTGGAAAGGCACACACCGGCCTATATAAGACCTCAAAGCTCACAGTGCATGCCAGAATAAATGAGAATCGTGAGATCAAAGGAACTGGCCAAGGAGCTCAGAGACAGAATTGTGGCAAGGTACAGATCTGGCCAAGGTTACAACAGAATTTCTGCAGTACTCAAGGTTCCTAAGAGCACAGTGGCCTCCATAATCCTTAAATGGAATTAGTTGGGACCACCAGAAGTCTTCCTAGACTTGGCCATCTAGCCAAACTGAGCAATCGTGGGAAAAGAGCCTTGGTGAGAGAGGTAAAGAAGAACCCCAAGATCATTGTGGCTGAGCTCCACAGATGCAGTAGGGAGATGGGAGAAAGTTCCACAAAGTCAACTATCACTGCAGCCCTCCACCAGTCAGGCCTTTATGGCAGAGTGGCCCGACGGAAGCCTCTCCTCAGTGCAAGATATATGAAAGCCACATAGAGTTTGCTAAAAAACACACAAAGGACTCCCAGACTATGAGAAATAAGATTCTATGGTCTGAGGAGATGAAGATAGACCTTTTTGGTGATAATTCTAAGCGGTATGTGTGGATCAAATCAGACGCTGCTCATCATCTGCCTAATACAATCCTAACAGTAAAACACGGTGGTGGTAGTATCATGCTATGGGGGTGTTTTTCAGCTGCAGGGACAGAATGACTGATTGTCAATGAAGGAAATATGAATGCGGCCAGGTACAGAGATATCCTGGATGAAAACCTCTTCCAGAGTGCTCTGGACCTCAGACTTGGCTGAAGGTTCACCTTCCAACAAGACAATGACCCTAAGCACACAGCTAAAATAACAAAGGAGTGGCTTCAGAACAACTCTGTAAGAAGTGTATTTCTGGGGCAGCCGGCAGGGGGAGCAGTCGGGCCGCCTAATGCGGCGGTCCGCAATGTCTCCCCGGCGGCTGCATTCTGTTGCCCCCTGGACTGAGAGTCAGCTGTTCTCTGTGCCGACTGTCAAGCTGACAGCCAACACAGAGAAGCTGCAGCTCGCCAGCTCCCAGGGATCAATTGTACTCGCATCTTACAGAATCGAGTACAATTGAGGCTCTGACTGGTGGGTCAGAGCGACGCCAGCAGCGTGAGCAGATAATGTGATCACACTGCTGACGTCACTTGCCCACGCTGCAGACTGCAGAGGTGAACACTGGTGGAAAGTGCTCCAGTGGAGCTGAAGACACTGAAGATTAAAGTGCACGGGGGGGGGGGGGGGGGAGGGAGGGGGATTATGTGTGGGGAGAATTGGAGTCGGGATGGGGTGCTTTATTATGTGTGGAGAGAATTTGAGTGGGGATGGGGGCTTTAGTATATGTGGGGAGAATTGGAGTGGGGATGGGGGTCTTTATATGTGTGGGGAGAATTGGAATGGGGATGAGGGGCTTTATTATGTGTGGGGAGAATTGGAATGGGGATGAAGGGCGAATTTGAGTGAGGATGGGGTTATTTATTGTGTGTGGGAAGATTTGTAGTGGGGATGGGGCAATTTAATAGTAACATAGTTAGTAAGGCCGAAAAAAGACATTTGTCCATCCAGTTCAGCCTATATTCCATCATAATAAATACCCAGATCTACGTCCTTCTACAGAACCTAATAATTGTATGATACAATATTGTTCTGCTCCAGGAAGACATCCAGGCCTCTCTTGAACCCCTCGACTAATGTGTGTGGGAGATTTGAAAGGATTTGGGAGATGGGGGCATGTATGAGGAAACAGTAAGGGGGAATTGGGGGCATGTATGTGGTAACAGTACGGGGGAATGAGGGCATGTATGAGGAAACAGTATGGGGGAATGGGGGCACGTACGAGGAAACAGTATGAGGGAATGAGGGTATGTAGGAGGAAACAGTACTGGGGAATGCGGGCATATATGAGGAAATATGGGGGGATGGGTGCAGACATTATGGGGAGTGAACGGGGGAATATATGCGGACACAGTATGAGTAGCGCTGTAAAAAATGAATTTGGACAGAGTACAGGGAGTGAGGGTGATGGGATGTGTGCGGATACAGTATGGGGAGTCAGGTGAGCAGGCAGTATAGAAAATAAGGGGGTAAATATATGTGGAGACAGTATGGTGAACAGGGAGGATGTGAGACAAGACAGTATGAGGAAGGAGGGGAATAGTGTGAGACGACAGTATGGGGGGAGAAAAGTGAGTGGGCACAGAATAGAAACTGAGTAGTGGGGGCGTAGCATGGAGGGACAGTAAGGGCACAGCCAGGAGGGGACAGTATACCAAGGAGGGAGTGGGATGAGAGAGAACAGTATAAATACTGGACCCTATAGGGGGGACACAGTATGAGAGGACAGTGTGAAGAGGGGACCGGTATGGAAAGGAGAGGTCAGTGTAAAGAGCATGCACCATAAGAGGGATAATGTGGGGGTCATATTTTGTGCAGACAATATAGTGAGGGGAGATTTTTTTATTCAGGAGCATTATAAAGACACTTCTATCTTTAAGGGCATCATGTCAAGATTTTCTGCAAAAGAGCGGAGAAAATAGAAGTCTGCAGAGACGGCTGTGGATGAGAAAACTCATCATGAAGTCTGGACAAGATGAAGAAAAGAAGGAGAACGATTCCAGAGACGTCATCTATTAAGTACCTGGATGCAAATGTTATTTGTGATACTATCTAATTCTCATGTTTTTATTTGTTAGGAGCATTAAAGGGCATGTTCAGGTGTGTAATGAGTCTGCAGTCATTCTTTGTGAATGCAGACTTCTGAATTCTCACAGTGCGCACTGCACACTGTCAGGATTCTTTTGTGCTGGCGATTTACATACATGCGGTCACGTGCTGACTAGATATGTGTGGCCTTACTCAATGAAAATGAACTGAGCGAGGCCGGGCACGTCTAGTTGGAATGTGTTCAGAAGTATACAAATCGCATGCTTGTGCTGACATGACTGTTCACCGGCAAGGGAGAATCCTAAAAGTGTGCACTGCATTAGTTGTGAGAATTCAGAAGCCTGCAATGTCAGGATTCAGCTCTGCACGTTCCAGTAGTCATCACATGGACACTTCACTCATATGTGACTTTCATACTTATGGTCCTCTGACAGCGAGCTTCTCTTCCTGCTGCTCTCATTTTTTCACTGAACATTGACATCATTTGGGAGAGGAGCTTGTCGGTACATGACTAAGTGTGCAAATGACATATCTCCTTGGGTGGGGGTGGGGGGTGCCAAACTGAATTCTTGCCCCGGGTGCCCAAAACCTAGATACACCTATGAACTCTGTGACCATTCTTGACTGGCTCAGCTGGAGCCCTAACCTAAACCCAATTGAGTAGCTCTGGAGAGACCTGAAAATGGCTGGCCGCCAACATTCACCATCCAACCTGACAGAATAGGAGAGGATCTGCAAGGAAGAATGGCAGAGGATCCCCAAATCCAGGTGTGAAAAACTTGTTGCATCATTCCCAAGAAGACTCATGGCTGTACTAGCTCAAAAGGTGCTTCTACTCAATACTGAGCAAAGGGTCTGAATACTTATGACCATGTGATGGGTCAGTTTTTCTTTTTTATTATGTTTGCAAAAATGTCTACTTAATTTAAAAATTATTTATAATGTGCAAAAAATAACACACAACCACCACCATCATATAGATACTTGTAAAGATACCATGGGGAGATGCCTTCTTCTCCTCTCGCTTCCTCAAGCTCAATGTGGACAAATCTGAACTAATTATCTTTCCTCCATCACGCATATCTTCCCTACCTGATCTATCTATCAAAATAAATGAAATCACACTTTCCCTTGTCCCCAAAATCCGCTGCCTCGGAGTAACCCTGGACTCTGCCCTGTCCTTCAAACCGCACATCCAAGCATGCGCCACCTCCTGTCGCCTCCAGCTCAAAAATATTTCCAGAATCCCTCCTTTTCTCAACCCACACTCTACCAAAATGCACGTGCATGCCCTAATCATCTCCCGCCTCGACTACTGCAACATACTCCTCTGTGGCCTACCTTCCAACACTCTCGCACCTCTCTCCTGTCCATCCTTAACTCTGCTGCCCGACTAATTAATCTCTCTCCTTGCTACACTCCTGCTTCCCTCTTTGCAAATCCCTTCACTGGCTCCCAATTTCCCAGCCTATAGGGCCAGCAGGGTGAGCCATCAACGAGCAATGGTGCTATTGCGCAGGTTATAGGGTGCTAACCTCTGCTGTCAGGTAGGGTGGTTCACTTTTTCAGTAGGGATCAGCACCTCCCTATAGTATCTTTACAAGTGTCTATATGATGCTGTGGTGGTGGTTGTGTGTTATTTTTTGCACTTTATAAATAAATAATTTTTAAATTAAGTAATTAAAAAGTTAAATTTTAATCTATTTTCGCATGGTGTTCTACAGTGAATATATGTCAATACAGTAAAATATTCCTACATTGAATCTTTTTTCAACTGTGAGAATCGTTTCAGGGGTGATCCCTGCGATGTCTCCCTTGTGCAGGGTCTCCCTTGTGCATTGTCTCCCTTGTGCAGGGTCTCCCTTGTGCAGGGTCTCCCCCAATGCCCTGTGCGATGAGCGCAGCGTCCGGTCTGTTGTCCGTATGGATGAATAGTAATAAGCCGTCAGCAGAGCGCTGTCACTATACCCGGTGTGCAGGAGGAATAGTGCGGTACCGACAGGCGACGTCACTGGTCCTTGTCGGGCATAGTGACAGTGTTCTGCAGATGGCTTATTACTATTCATCTAAGCAGACAGCAGACCGGAAGCTGCTCTCATTGCACTTGGGGAGACTTCACACGGGTCGACACTGCACAAGGAAGACACCACAGGGATAGAGCAGGGACCAAGCCCTGAAATGAGAGTCACTGATAACACTTTGTTTCAGGGCAGCAAACAAAGCGAGGGGAGGGTTGGGATGTTCCCCCTCCAATAACGCTTTGTTTCAAGGCGTAAAGGGGAGTGACAGCAGCTTCAGCCAGCAGATGATGATTCCTTTGAGTATCCCATCATACACTGGGGATTCTTAACCAAATCGTCATTGGAAGAAGGTAATATAAGCTGAACCATGAGATGCAAGACAGAGTGAATGGTAGGAAATTTTACCATGACTTAAATTACAAAAGTTATTACCGTATTTTTCGGACAATAAGATGCACCGGAACATAAGATGCACGCCAAATTTTCAGAAAGAAAATAGGAGAAAAAAATTAATGCGCCAAATGGGAGTCCGTATTGCAAACTGAATTCAGCTTACCCTGGAGGGATCGGCAGCGATGGTGGAGCGGGGTCATGGAGGTGTTCAGTGGTCCGACGATACTATGACCCAGACTGGTGCAGCAGGTTTGGTGGTGCTCAGCAGTGCGGGGGCTCCACTGACATTGTGTGAAAACCTGGAGCCCCATACATCCATGGCCTCCTTGAAATCTCATCCCAGGCTGGGGTTACACGTTCATCTGTACACATTTTTGTGACAGCCCGGAGCCCCCGCACTTCCATTGCCTCAATGCTCTAGCCTCTGGGAAAATGGCCGCCGGAGGCGGCGTGTGCAGGGATTGAGATCTTGGCAACGAGATCTCGGAAGACAAGATCTCAGTGCCGAGATCTCAATCTGCGCATGTTCCGCCTCCAGCAGCCATTTTCCCAGAGGCCACAGCATCGAGGCAATGGAAGTGTGGGAACTCCGGCTTTCAAAAGATGTCAGTGGAGTCCCCGCATCACCGAGCACCACCGAATGCTGCCGCACCAGCCTGGGAAGGTAGTGTGATCATCGCCCTGCAGCGTCAGACCACTGCAGAATCACCCGAAACCTGCTGCTGCCATACTACTTGTAAGTACATTCTGACTATAAATTTGGGGGAAAAAAGGGCTTCTTATAGTCCGAAAAATACGGGTAATTTTTAAAGATTTTTTAATTTAAATTAATTTGGGGCTTCAGACTAACCCTATTACAAAAAACACAAATTTATAACTCGCCAACAGTCTGACTACTACAGTCACCTCAAAGAAAACAGCAGAGGAAGGAAGTAATAAGCTTAGATTTTTCAGAGAACTATTCCTTTGATGTTCAGGATGAAGCACAGTCAGAAGAAAAATACAAAATTGTCATTCTGATATCTTCATGATTCAATAGCTGATCATTTTTTCTCCAAAATATTGATTAAAGTGATAAAAACTGACATCCTACAACTATAACCAAGAACATAAGTAACACATTCATTTTTTAAAAAAAATTTATAACATACTGTAGTTATCCCAAAATCATTCATCACAATTTTGAATTTGACTCCTCAAACACAAAATGTCAACAGTCTAGTAACATAGTAACATAGTTAGTAAGGCCGAAAAAAGACATTTGTCCATCCAGTTCAGCCTATATTCCATCATAATAAATCCCCAGATCTACGTCCTTCTACAGAACCTAATTGTATGATACAATATTGTTCTGCTCCAGGAAGACATCCAGGCCTCTCTTGAACCCCTCGACTGAGTTCGCCATCACCACCTCCTCAGGCAAGCAATTCCAGATTCTCACTGCCCTAACAGTAAAGAATCCTCTTCTATGTTGGTGGAAAAACCTTCTCTCCTCCAGACGCAAAGAATGCCCCCTTGTGCCCATCACCTTCCTTGGTATAAACAGATCCTCAGCGAGATATTTGTATTGTCCCCTTATATACTTATACATGGTTATTAGATCGCCCCTCAGTCGTCTTTTTTCTAGACTAAATAATCCTAATTTCGCTAATCTATCTGGGTATTGTAGTTCTCCCATCCCCTTTATTAATTTTGTTGCCCTCCTTTGTACTCTCTCTAGTTCCATTATATCCTTCCTGAGCACCGGTGCCCAAAACTGGACACAGTACTCCATGTGCGGTCTAACTAGGGATTTGTACAGAGGCAGTATAATGCTCTCATCATGTGTATCCAGACCTCTTTTAATGCACCCCATGATCCTGTTTGCCTTGGCAGCTGCTGCCTGGCACTGGCTGCTCCAGGTAAGTTTATCATTAACTAGGATCCCCAAGTCCTTCTCCCTGTCAGATTTACCCAGTGGTTTCCCATTCAGTGTGTAATGGTGACATTGATTCCTTCTTCCCATGTGTATAACCTTACATTTATCATTGTTAAACCTCATCTGCCACCTTTCAGCCCAAGTTTCCAACTTATCCAGATCCATCTGTAGCAGAATACTATCTTCTCTTGTATTAACTGCTTTACATAGTTTTGTATCATCTGCAAATATCGATATTTTACTGTGTAAACCTTCTACCAGATCATTAATGAATATGTTGAAGAGAACAGGTCCCAATACTGACCCCTGCGGTACCCCACTGGTCACAGCGACCCAGTTAGAGACTATACCATTTATAACCACCCTCTGCTTTCTATCACTAAGCCAGTTACTAACCCATTTACACACAATTTCCCCCAGACCAAGCATTCTCATTTTGTGTACCAACCTCTTGTGCGGCACGGTATCAAACGCTTTGGAAAAATCGAGATATACCACGTCCAATGACTCACCGTGGTCCAGCCTATAGCTTACCTCTTCATAAAAACTGATTAGATTGGTTTGACAGGAGCGATTTCTCATAAACCCATGCTGATATGGAGTTAAACAGTTATTCTCATTGAGATAATCCAGAATAACATCCCTCAGAAACCCTTCAAATATTTTACCAACAATAGAGGTTAGACTTACTGGCCTATAATTTCCAGGTTCACTTTTAGAGCCCTTTTTGAATATTGGCACCACATTTGCTATGCGCCAATCCTGCGGAACAGACCCTGTCGCTATAGAGTCCCTAAAAATAAGAAATAATGGTTTATCTATTACATTACTTAGTTCTCTTAGTACTCGTGGGTATATGCCATCCGGACCCGGAGATTTATCTATTTTAATCTTATTTAGCCGGTTTCGCACCTCTTCTTGGGTTAGATTGGTGACCCTTAATATAGGGTTTTCATTGTTTCTTGGGATTTCACCTAGCATTTCATTTTCCACCGTGAATACCGTGGAGAAGAAGGTGTTTAATATGTTAGCTTTTTCCTCGTCATCTACAACCATTCTTTCCTCACTATTTTTTAAGGGGCCTACATTTTCAGTTTTTATTCTTTTACTATTGATATAGTTGAAGAACAGTTTGGGATTAGTTTTACTCTCCTTAGCAATGTGCTTCTCTGTTTCCTTTTTGGCAGCTTTAATTAGTTTTTTAGATAAAGTATTTTTCTCCCTATAGTTTTTTAGAGCTTCAATGGTGCCATCCTGCTTTAGTAGTGCAAATGCTTTCTTTTTACTGTTAATTGCCTGTCTTACGTCTTTGTTTAGCCACATTGGGTTTTTCCTATTTCTAGTCCTTTTATTCCCACATCAAATTAAAGCCTGTTCAATTCTGAATGAAATTATGCCTCTCCCATATCTTTATCTTAATTCTAGCCAAAGATATGATAAAAAAAAATGTAAAGTCATACAAGCCCAAATATAGGCCATTTCAAAATTTTATAAATCTATAAAAAAAACTAATCAAGATAAAAATGTAAAACTTATTATTTTTAATTCACTAAAGTAGCAGTTCAAAAAAACACCAGAGAAAACAAATATCGTAAGATGTCAGGTAGAAAAAAAATTCACATTTGCATCAATTGAAATGGAAAGCCCCGTGCCACTGTTACGTGTAGTGCACCATATGAGGCGCAGTCATATACTATACTAGCATATCACCTGCCGAGAACCTGTTCCCAAACACTCACAGAGTGCTGTCACATTTTTGTTACTTTTTTAAATTTATATGAAAACCAAATTGGAGAATTTAATGGGATGGAGTCTGATCTACTATATAATTGTCTAAGGGGTACTTCCGTCTGTCTGTCTTTCTGTCTGTCTGTAACGGAAATCCCGCGTCGCCGATTGGTCTCGCCAGCTGCCTGTCATGGCTGCCGCGACCAATCAGCGACAGGCACTGTCCGATTAGTCCCTCCCTACTCCCCTGTAGCCAGTGCCCGGCGCCGGCTCCATGCCCAGTCACCGCTCACACAGGGTTAATGCCAGCGGTAACGGACCATGTTATGCCGCGGGAAACGCACTCTGCTACCGCTGCTATTAACCCTATGTGTCCCCAACTTTTTTACTATTGATGCTGCCTATGTAGCATCAATAGTAAAAAGATGTAATGTTAAAAATAATAAAAAAACAAAAAACCTGCTATTCTCACCTTTCGTCGTCCGACGATACGCTCGCGCCTGCCGCCATCTTCCGTTCCCAGAGATGCATTGCAAAACTACCCAGAAGACTTAGTGGTCTCGCGAGACTGCTAAGTCATCTGGGTAATGTTGCAATGCATCCTGGGAACAGAAGATGGCGGCAGCCGCGCAAGCATCGCCAGAGCTTCGCTGGATCCCTGCAGGTGAGTATATAACTATTTTTTATTTTAATTATTTTTTTTAACAGGGATATATGCCCACACTGCTATATACTATGTGGGCTGTGTTATATACTACGTGGCCAGTATTATATACTGCGTGGGCTGTGTTATATACTACGTTGCCTGTGTTAGATACTACGTGGCTGCTATATACTGCATGGGCTGTGTTATATAGTACGTGGGCTGTGTTATATACTGCATGGGCTGTGCTATATACTATGTTGCCTGTGTTATATACTGTGTGGCTGCTATATACTGCGTGGGTTGTGTTATATAGTACGTGGGCTGTGTTATATACTGGGTGGGCTGTGCTATATACTACGTCGCCTGTGTTAGATACTGCCTGGCTGCTATATACTGGGTGGGCTGTGTTATATAGTACGTGGGCTGTGTTATATACTGCGTGGGCTGTGCTATATACTACGTGCCCTGTGTTATATACTGCGTGGCCTGTGTTATATACTACGTCGCCTGTGTTATATACTACGTCGCCTGTGTTATATACTAAAAAAAACGAAAAGATGATCCAGCTTCCAGATAAAATATAAAAGTTTAATCCAACATATTAAAATAAGGAGACGACTCCTGGGACGGCATCATACACATAGTAAGGCGAGCGACGTGTTTCGACCAAGCGGTCTTTATCACAGCTGATCTGCTAAATGACATGTCCGTGCTTCTTGCATTTCCTCTGTGTGCTGGCTCCCTGCCTTTTGTGTTATATACTACCTCACCTGTGTTAGATACTGTGTGGCTGCTATATACTGCGTGGGCTGTGTTATATAGTACGTGGGCTGAGTTATATACTGTTAGGGCTGTGTTATATACTGCGTGGCCTGTATTAACGCATCGGGTATTCTAGAATATGTATGTATGTATATAGCAGCCACATAGTATACAGCACAGGCCACGTAGTATTTGTCTGCTATATCCTACATGGCTCCTTTATACAACGTGACCTGTGCTATATACTCTATGTGGCTGCTATATACATACATATATACATATTCTAGAATACCTGATGCATTAGAATTGGGCCACCATCTAGTCATTAATAAAAGGAGCAACTTTTTTGCACATTTCTCAGATTACAGACATGAACCTTCTGCCTGAAGTTCTGATGGGACACGGTCACTTTATCTTGTGCTACTAACAAAGCTACAAAGTCCATGAGGACCATTCGGCCCGGAGATAAAATCCTGGCCCTCACTGCCACGTATGAGCCCGGCTCAGTAATAAGAACACAATGTCAGTAATGTCTACAGATACATGTAGGGACATCTCATACCGGAGGCCTGTAGAAACTTCCTCAGATTGTTATACGGGAACATTTATAATAAATCTAGAACTATCATCACAGGAGACTTGTGAGATGTGAATTTGCCTCTCACCTGCTCTAGGCTCCTCATCCCCCAACTCTCTGGCGTTGAATCCAGTCCTCCTCTTCTTCTTGTTCTCTTCCTCCAGGCTGTCTTCTCTCTTTCTCTTCTCCTTTCCTCTTCATCTCTTTCCCCCTTCATTTTCTCTTCTTCTCTCATCTTATCTTTTTCTTCTCTCATCGTTTTCTTGTCCATTGAATGTCATTTTGAAAAAAACCCTCAGATCAACTCTCTCCCGCACGCTGCAGTTGACAGTTGAAAAGTGAACGGCAGTTGAGCGCATGCCAGTCACATGGACCGAGTGCCATAAATAGAACCTTCACCTTGGGGCCTCATATACCTGCTCTGCCACATACTCTGCATTGTCGGTATAGAAGGGAGGTTCTCCAAAATGTATATTTTTACATAGAGATGTGTTTAGTGTTATATAATTCCCTCACATGTGCTCAGCAGCCCCCTCCTCAAGCTGGTAGATCAGGATTCATTTAGGACTTAGAGAATGTACCTTTGCCAATGGACAATAGACTTGTGACCTCATCCCCACACACCTGGGGCTGGACACACCTCTTCTATCTGGACATAAAAGGCATAAGACACATGTGCTCTGCCTCTCTTTTCCTCTCTGGCTTGCTGGGAAGATCATGGACCCACATGGTGGGTAAGTACTCTGTATCCCCTTTTCCTACTAGGCCCTGTAACCTCTTAGGCCTTAGGGTTAGTAAGCTATAGATTGGGAGGGCTGATATTGTATGTGTGATTCGGGTAATCGGGCAGTTAATTGTGGGTTTTTATATTGTGGTGATATTGTTGTGATATTACTGGACATTGTGGGTTATTACTGTGTGATACTGTTGGGATATCACTGTATACTGTAGTGATATTACTGTATCAGAGTTGTGATATCCGTATATTTGTGTATATATATATGTATATATATATATATATATATATATATATACACACACACATATATACAGTGGGGCAAAAAAGTATTTAGTCAGTCAGCAATAGTGCAAGTTCCACCACTTAAAAAGATGAGAGGCGTCTGTAATTTACATCATAGGTAGACCTCAACTATGGGAGACAAACTGAGAAAAAAAAATCCATTAAATCACATTGTCTGTTTTTTAACAATTTATTTGCATATTATGGTGGAAAATAAGTATTTGGTCAGAAACAAAATTTCATCTCAATACTTTGTAATATATCCTTTGTTGGCAATGACAGAGGTCAAACGTTTTCTGTAAGCCTTCACAAGGTTGCCACACACTGTTGTTGGTATGTTGGCCCATTCCTCCATGCAGATCTACTCTAGAGCAGTGATGTTTTTGGCTTTTCGCTTGGCAACACGGACTTTCAACTCCCTCCAAAGGTTTTCTATAGGGTTGAGATCTGGAGACTGGCTAGGCCACTCCAGGACCTTGAAATGCTTCTTACTAAGCCACTCCTTCGTTGCCCTGGCGGTGTGCTTTGGATCATTGTCATGTTGAAAGACCCAGCCACATTTCATCTTCAATGCCCTTGCTGATGGAAGGAGGTTTGCACTCAAAATCTCATGATACATGGCCCCATTCATTCTTTCATGTACCCGGATCAGTCGTCCTGGCCCCTTTGCAGAGAAACAGCCCCAAAGCATGATGTTTCCACCACCATGCTTTACAGTAGGTATGGTGTTTGATGGATGCAACTCAGTATTCTTTTTCCTCCAAACACGACAAGTTGTGTTTCTACCAAACAGTTCCAGTTTGGTTTCATCAGACCATAGGACATTCTCCCAAAACTCCTCTGGATCATCCAAATGCTCTCTAGCAAACTTCAGACGGGCCCGGCCATGTACTGGCTTAAGCAGTGGGACACGTCTGGCACTGCAGGATCTGAGTCCATGGTGGCGTAGTGTGTTACTTATGGTAGGCCTTGTTACATTGGTCCCAGCTCTCTGCAGTTCATTCACTAGGTCCCCCCGCGTGGTTCTGGGATTTTTGCTCACCGTTCTTGTGATCATTCTGACCCCATGGGGTGGGATTTTGCGTGGAGCCCCAGATCGAGGGAGATTATCAGTGGTCTTGTATGTCTTCCATTTTCTAATTATTGCTCCCACTGTTGATTTCTTCACTCCAAGCTGGTTGGCTATTGCAGATTCAGTCTTCCCAGCCTGGTGCAGGGCTAGCAATAGTGCAAGTTCCACCACTTAAAAGGATGAGAGGCGTCTGTAATTTACATCATAGGTAGACCTCAACTATGGGAGACAAACTGAGAAAAAAAAATCCAGAAAATCACATTGTCTGTTTTTTTATCATTTTTTTTGCATATTATGGTGGAAAATAAGTATTTGGTCAGAAACAAACAATCAAGATTTCTGGCTCTCACAGACCTGTAACTTCTTCTTTAAGAGTCTCCTCTTTCCTCCACTCATTACCTGTAGTAATGGCACCTGTTTAAACTTGTTATCAGTATAAAAAGACACCTGTGCACACCCTCAAACAGTTTGACTCCAAACTCCACTATGGTGAAGACCAAAGAGCTGTCAAAGGACACCAGAAACAAAATTGTAGCCCTGCACCAGGCTGGGAAGACTGAATCTGCAATAGCCAACCAGCTTGGAGTGATGAAATCAACAGTGGGAGCAATAATTAGAAAATGGAAGACATACAAGACCACTGATAATCTCCCTCGATCTGGGGCTCCACGCAAAATCCCACCCCGTGGGGTCAGAATGATCACAAGAACGGTGAGCAAAAATCCCAGAACCACGCGGGGGGACCTAGTGAATGAACTGCAGAGAGCTGGGACCAATGTAACAAGGCCTACCATAAGTAACACACTACGCCACCATGGACTCAGATCCTGCAGTGCCAGACGTGTCCCACTGCTTAAGCCAGTATATGTCCAGGCCCGTCTGAAGTTTGCTAGAGAGCATTTGGATGATCCAGAGGAGTTTTGGGAGAATGTCCTATGGTCTGATGAAACCAAACTGGAACTGTTTGGTAGAAACACAACTTGTCGTGTTTGGAGGAAAAAGAATACTGAGTTGCATCCATCAAACACCATACCTACTGTAAAGCATGGTGGTGGAAACATCATGCTTTGAGGCTGTTTCTCTGCAAAGGGGCCAGGACGACTGATCCGGGTACATGAAAGAATGAATGGGGCCATGTATCGTGAGATTTTGAGTGCAAACCTCCTTCCATCAGCAAGGGCATTGAAGATGAAACGTGGCTGGGTCTTTCAACATGACAATGATCCAAAGCACACCGCCAGGGCAACGAAGGAGTGGCTTCGTAAGAAGCATTTCAAGGTCCTGGAGTGGCCTAGCCAGTCTCCAGATCTCAACCCTATAGAAAACCTTTGGAGGGAGTTGAAAGTCCGTGTTGCCAAGCGAAAAGCCAAAAACATCACTGCTCTAGAGGAGATCTGCATGGAGGAATGGGCCAACATACCAACAACAGTGTGTGGCAACCTTGTGAAGACTTACAGAAAACGTTTGACCTCTGTCATTGCCAACAAAGGATATATTACAAAGTATTGAGATGAAATATTGCTTCTGACCAAATACTTATTTTCCACCATAATATGCAAATAAAATGTTAAAAAACAGACAATGTGATTTTCTGGATTTTTTTTTCTCAGTTTGTCTCCCATAGTTGAGGTCTACCTATGATGTAAATTACAGACGCCTCTCATCTTTTTAAGTGGTGGAACTTGCACTATTGCTGACTGACTAAATACTTTTTTGCCCCACTGTATACACATATAGTACAGACCAAAAGTTTAGACACACCTTCCCATTTAAAGATTTTTCTGTATTTTCATGACTATGAAAATTGTACATTCACACTGAAGGCATCAAAACTATGAATTAACACACGTGGAATTATATACTTCACAAAAAAGTGTGAAACAAGTCAAAATATGTCTTATATTCTAGGTTCTTCAAAGTAGCTACCTTTTGCGTTGATGACTGCTTTGCACACTCTTGATGAGCTTCAAGAGGTAGTCACCAGAAATGGTCTTCCAACAATCTTGAAGTAGTTCCCAGAGATGCTTAGCACTCGTTGGCCCTTTTTGCCTTCATTCTGTGGTACAGCTCACCCCAAACCATTTTGATTGGGTTCAGGTCTGGTGACTGTGGAGGCCAGGTCATCTGGCCTAGCACCACATCACTCTCCTTCTTGGTCAAATAGCCCTTACACAGCCTGGAGGTGTGTTTGGGGTCATTGTCCTGTTGAAAAATAAGTGATGGTCCAACTAAACGCAAACCGGATGGAATGGCATGCCGATGCAAGATGCTGTGGTAGCCATGCTGGTGCAGTATGCCTTCAATTTTGAATAAATCCCCAACAGTGTCACCAGCAAAACACCCCCACACAATCACACCTCCTCCTCCATGCTTCACGGTGGGAACCAGGCATGTAAAGTCCATCCGTTCACCTTTTCTGCGTCGCACAAAGACATGGTGGTTGGAACCAAAGATCTCAAATTTGGACTCATCAGACCAAAGTACAGATGTCCACTGGTCTAATATCCATTCCTTGTGTTCTTTAGCCTAAACAATTCTCTTCTGCTTGTCCTTAACAGTGGTTTCCTAGCAGCTATTTTACCATGAAGGCCTGCTGCACAGTCTCCTCTTAACAGTTGTTGTAGAGATGTGTCTGCTGCTAGACCTCTGTGTGGCATTGACCTGGTCTCTAATCTGAGCTGCTGTTAACCTGTGATTTCTGAGGCTGGTGACTCGGATAAACTTATCCTCAGAAGCAGAGGTGACTCTTGGTCTTCTGTTCCTGGGGCAGTCCTCATGTGAGCCAGTTTCTTTGTGGCGCTTGATGGTTTTTGCAACTGCACTTGGGGACACTTTCAAACTTTGCCCAATTTTTCGGAGTGACTGACCTTCATTTCTTAAAGTAATGATGGCCATTCGGTTTTTCTTTACTTAGCTGCTTTTTCTTGCTATAATACAAATTCTAACAGTCTATTCAGTAGGACTATCAGCTGTGTATCCACCAGACTTCTGCACAACACAACTGATGGTCCCAACCCCATTTATAAGGCAAGAAATCCCACTTATTAAACCTGACAGGGCACACCTGTGAATTGAAAACCATTCCCGGTGACTACCTCTTGAATCTCATCAAGAGAATGCCAAGAGTGTGCAAAGCAGTCATCAAACCAAAAGGTGACTACTTTGAAGAACCTAGAATATAAGACATAATTTCAGTTGTTTCACACTTTTTTGTTATGTATATAATTCCACATGTGTTAATTCAAAGTTTTGATGCCTTCAATGTGAATGTACAATTTTCATAGTCATGAAAATACAGAAAAATCATTAAATGAGGTGCGTCCAAACTTTTGGTCTGTACTGTATATATATATATAGAGAGAGAGAGAGAGAGAGAAAAGATCACAGCAGCACATGTACACGAATCGGCCATGTGAAAACACAGACAAATATACATTTCTCAAAAATATTTCTTCATAAAAAAATTTTCAAAAATTTTTTTTCCATAAAACTTACAGTTAAAGATGGAGATTCTTAGCGCATAAATTGGCCAATTCATGTGTGCCCGTTATAGTTATATTTTTATAGTCGCCAGCTTGGGTATAAATATATATGTATGTTATAGACTGCAGACTTGTGTGTGTATGTAATAAATATCCATTATTGTTACACTGTTTTGTCTCAGTATATAGTATAAGGAAAAGATAACATTGAGGCATATTTAGTGGATATTAATTATATATTAATAGTCAAGTTTGGCGATAATAGTTAATATCAGACCTCAATAGAGGTGTAGGGAGAGTTCCTCATTTGGTATCCATAAGGTTTAATATTTTGTGAAGGAAAACCCCTTCCTTTTTCAGTCGGCATCATGAGTGGCATCAAGGGGCAGATAAATAAAGAAGTCATGGATCAGATTTACACTGATGAGATATTAAAGAACCCAGAAGATGGTGGTGTATAAATATGGCTGTTATATCCGACTTTGCAGTGGAGCCTATTAGGGTTGAGCGAAACGGGTCGAAATTGTTCAAAAGTCGCCGACTTTTGGCAAGGTCGGGTTTCATGAAACCCGACCCGACCCCAGTGGGGGGTCGGCCATGAAGTCGGCGATCTTTTGAATCTGGAATCGGAATTCCGATCCCGATTCCCGATATGTTTAAGATATCGGGAATTGGTATCGGAATTCAGATTAAAGTGTAAAATATAGAATTAAAATAAAAAATATTGCAATACTTACCCTCTGACGCGCCCTGGTACTAACCGGCAGCCTTCCTCCTTCGAATCCGCGCTTCTAGGACCTTGCCGTGACGTCGCGGCTTGTGATTGGCCGCGCGGCCGCCCATGTGACCGCTCGCGCGGCCAATCACAAGCCGCGACGTCACCCGCGACGTCACCGAAGGTCCTGGAAGGGCTGATTCTTAGGAAGGAAGGCTGTCGGAAGGAAGCAGGGCGCTTCCGAGGGTGAGTATATACCTAATAGGAATAGGAATATACTCACCCTCGGAAGCGCCCTGCTTCCTTCCGACAGCCTTCCTTCCTAAGAATCAGCCCTTCCAGGACCTTCGGTGACGTCGCGGGTGACGTCGCGGCTTGTGATTGGCCGCGCGAGCGGTCACATGGGCGGCCGCGCGGCCAATCACAAGCCGCGACGTCACCGCGACGTCACGGCAAGGTCCTAGAAGCGCGGATTCGAAGGAGGAAGGCTGCCGGTTAGTACCAGGGCGCGTCAGAGGGTAAGTATTGCAATATTTTTTATTTTAATTCTATATTTTACACTTAAATATGGATCCCAGGGCCTGAAGGAGAGTTTCCGCTCCTTCAGACTCTGGGAACCATGGAAACCCAATGCACTGCATTGGGTTTCGAGTTTCGGCCGACCCCGACCCCGACTTTTTTATAGGATCGGCCGATTTCACTCGACCCGACTTTTCCAAAAGTCGGGTTTCGTGAAACCCGACCCGATCCTATAAAAGTGAAGGTCGCTCAACCCTAGAGCCTATATTTCTTCTCAGGCTTTAATCGGGTTTAATTATAAAAGAAATAATAAATGAAATGTAGAGAGATTTTGGAAAAAAGGAATGAAATAATAATTGTAGGGGGTCGCACTGTCCAATACTCAAAGTCCCTGATTTTTCCAGACAGTCGCTGTTCACACCAGTTATTTTGGTGGAGCTGTCAAAACAGCCATTCATGTAATGTCCAGAAAGAGAAAAAAGGTGGCACTCACCCTCCAAATTAAAAGAGTCCTTTATTCAGTCCATTAAAATTGTTACTGCGGGATAATAGTGGATAACTTCTGTGGACAACAGCCGTTTTGCGCCAATTGCGCTTCAACGGGTGCATCTTCATTTTCGCAGGTTGCACCTCTCTATGAGCCACAGTGCACCATATTAAAGTTAGCAACATTTGGTCCTCTTGATCTGTATTGCAGGCAATGAACCCAGAAGCAGATTATAAATGTCTATAGAGATGCATTGTATATAAAAATGTGTTTACGGTATTTCCCTGTATACTAGAAGTGACAAAAAAGTTTTGTTCCTATGAAAATACTAAAAATAATAAAAAGCAATTACAAAAATGTAATTTCTTATTGTGAGTTTCACCAGTATTGGAACCTTCAACATTACTGCCAGGAGCTGAAGCAACTGAGTCACAGGATCTGGTGATGTGATGGGAAGAATTTTGTATACTTGATCTGTATTGCAGGCTCTGACTCCACAGGCAGATTGTACTAATACATTGTGCACAGCAGTGTATTTCTATGTATTTGTACTCTAGAGGGAGAATAAAATATTTTTTCCATTGTATAATCTTACTAAAAGTTATTGAAAAACACTTAATAAAAAAATAAAAGTAATTTTTTTATGCTTTTTTTTTTAATGTAATGAACCGCACAACACAGTGATCAGATTATTTAGGGAAAGTGATTGATGTCTTTTCTCTGTTAAACCCATAAAAATGTGATAAAAATGTAACACTGAGGCAGTGTTCACAAACAGCATAAATGCTGTATTTAGTGATTAGCGAGCACACTCGGATATAGCGTTATCTGAGCATGGTTGGGTGTTATCCGAGTATTGTGGGTTAGTAATATGCGGTTGGTCCCTGCAGTTGCATGATTCGCGGCTGCAACACATGCAGGGATTTCCTACTAAACAGGCATTCCCTGCATGAATTGTGGCTAACAGCCAGAAATCATGCAGCAGCGGGGACTCAAGCATATTACTCAAGCACCCATGATACTCGGATAACAGCCAAGCATGCTCAGATAACGCTATATCCGAGCATGCTCACTCATCACTAGCTGTGTTCTTTCTGCTGATTTTTTTCTGTAGGTGTCCTCACTACACAATGCAATAACAATCTTCTCTGATTATTGCATCTTTGCTGCATTTCTTTTATGCATTTTTCCCACTATTTGATTCAATTTTGAGGCAGATATGAAGAAGAGTTTTTAGAGCTTTTTTAATACTACATAAAAGCTTTGATTCTGCTACTAAAAATGCAATGGCATTTTTTTTTCTTGCATTTGTTTTCAAAATAAACCTATAGAGAAAATATGCACCAAAACTGCAGAGTTCAGTGGCGTCTGCAGACCACAGAGGTGAAAGATCTCACGAAATCACATCCACTTTGCTTGGACATTTAGACCGTGTTCACATGTAGCGTAAATGCAGCGCTTTTTCTGCACAGAAATTCTGCTGTGTTGAATTGTCCAAGCAAAGTGGATGTGACTTCATGAAAACTAAGCCCCCTGTGGTCTAAAGATGCTGCTGAACTCTGCAGTTTGGGAATACAGACAAAAAATGCCAAATATCGTATAATGAGGTAACAAAGATGAGAAAGTGGCGGCTCCGACTGTGAATGAAGGAACAAAAAATAATCCACAGGTCCCAGGACTCACAGATGATGTCACACTAGCTCTGGATAATCAACAGCTGCGTGGGAAGGTAACAGATTCGCGGCCTTCAGTCCAGCCAGCACTGACCTAGGTTGGAGTCCCATGAATCAATCCGCTCATCTCTAGTTTCAACAATCCTGGATACAGTGGACAGTCCAGGATTTGGGCCTACACCCTGCAGTCTTGAGTGTCTGCTGAATTTCTCTCATTACCAGAACCCTCTGACAACTCCTCCTGCAAGGAGAGAATGAAATTGTAAATAGGTGTGGATTGGAGTGTGGCCAAAATCTATCCATCTTTCTGCTCTTCAAAAGTTGGGAGGTATGGTCAAAGCTCAACCTTCTACTAGAAGACTCTTCTCCACAGTAATTTCACAGAATACTGGCGACTATCAGATATTGGACAAACCTCATATGCGAGACGGCCATCACCCTGCCAGCGCAGTGGGCACCAGATCTGCAGGAATGAGATCCAAATTGTCCTGATTTTTTTGATGGTACATTCAAAAATAAAATGCCTTGACAGATTGTGGTTGGAAAAGAAATCCCAGGAGTAAACGAGGAAGCGAAAAACAAGGTAGGCCCCACAGCCACCTCAGTACACCCAAAAAGGAACAGAATCTAGGCATTTTAACTTTTCTAAATATGCCCTTTCAGCCAACCAGTTTCAACTACAGAGAAAGGACCTTTATTTCTATCGAAGTGCTGATGCCAACAAGTTTGATTTGCTTTTAGACATCAACTAATTTCTCTGCAACTTACTTTACAGTTTTTGTTACTGGATAATAGAAAGTTGGGTGTAGAGTAGTGATGAGCAAACGTGCTTGCCACTGCTCGTTACTCGCCCGAGTATCACTATGCTCGGTGTACTCGGCGAGCAGCGAGCATTTCCGGGATTATTCGGCGGTAACTGGTGTCTCCACCCAGCATTTTTAGTGGACTTTAGAGACCCAATCACGGTGCAGGGATTGCCTGCCAGGCCATGAAACGCCGCAGCCATCTTTGTTGTTGTCGTGCAGTGATTTGCTTGCTTGTACAGCATCATCCCGAGTATAAGAGACCAGGCGCCGCCCTGCTCACCGCATTCTGTTCCTGTTTCAGTGAGAGTAGGGAGAGCTGGTGCCGAAATAGGGTCAGAATCGTGGTTTTTAGAGGTAGTGTAGGTCTGCAACTCTTACATCCACAACTCCTGAGAAACAAACAGTCCTTTTTAGTGCTAATTCGTGGGTCCCGATATTGAAGCGCTAGGCAGGCAGGGCACAGCATATCCACATCAGTGCAAGGCCTGCAGGCACTGTATGTGCGTCCATTGCTCTCACTGCATCCTTCCCAAAGCTCCATAACTGTCTGCTGCTGCAGCTTCTTTACTATATACCTTTTTTTTCCAAAAAAAATCACCCCAGAAAAACAAAAATATACAGTCTGTTCTGTCAGACTGAGGCCTGTTTAAAAATCCTAGTTAATCAGACATACGTAGCATAGTTGCGTGTGCTAGCCTTGTGCCACTTTTTTTTGTGCTTTAAATTCACCGTAAAAGGCCTCATATCAGCATGCTCCAAGTTTTGCATTTTATTCCGTTTTGCCATTGTTTTTGCTGCCTGATACTCAAATTCTATACAGCACTATTTAGCATCTTAATGAAAAAGGCCACATATTTTACAGTGTGGTATTTCCATGACAGCCCTCATATTTCTGTGTGCTCCAAGTTTCTGCATTGTAGGCCGGTGTCGCTCTTTTTTTGCGGTCTGATACTATAATTCTATACAGCACTATTTAGCTTCCAAAATTATAAAAAGGCTACATATTTGCCAGTGTGGTATTTCCGTGACAGCCCTCATATCTGCGTGCTCCAAGTTTGGTCATTGTAGGCCAGTTGACCCCTTTTTTTTTTGCTGTGTCAGAGAGTATAATTCTATACAGCACTGTTTAGCTTTCAAAATTACAAAAAGGCCACATATTTGCCAGTGTGTTATTGCTGTCAGACGTCTGCTGTATTTGCGGCCTACAAAATGTGGAAATTCAGGCCTGCATTCAGCTTTATTTGATGTCTGCTACCCTAGTTCGGTACACTATTTTAGTTTAAAAAATTAACAAATACAGGTCACATATCGAACAGTGTGGTATCTCGTTAAAAATACTTCTCTTTCAAGTTGTTATGGCTGCTTCATGACTGTGTTAAATGCTCCAACTCCAACTACCACCATCATCATCTTCTGCCTAGAGGCAGTCAGTCACTGCACACATAAAAAGTCTGAGGAGCAGAGTGTGAACGCTTTTGCGGTGTTGTACGAAATAAAGTTCTCCTTGTAGTGTGGGTCTGGAAGTGTCACCAATCTGTATTCCCCGTCACCCAAATTTTTGAGAACACGAGGGTGATGGAAAAGGCAGCGGAACATAAACTCAGGCATGCGTGCAAGACTGCTAACAGTCGATAAATTCGTGTCATCACCAAGAGGACAACTGTCCATGCTCTCCTCCTCCTCCTCGTCCTCAGGCCTCCACAACTTTTGACAAACCTCAGTAATATCATTGTAAATACATCCTTGTAAATACATTCCCCTGTATTTTTTATCTCCCCCACCTCATTGTAGATAGTAAGTTGTCACAAGCAGGATGTTTTTTGGGGGGGTTTAATTATTGTTCTCGTTGTTGCTTAGTGTAGATTGTAAGCTGTCACGAGCAGGGTTGTTTTATTTCTGTTTAATTTTTGTATTAGGGTATGTTCACACGTTCCTGATTTCCATCCTTTTTATCTGCACTAAAAACCGCAGCTCTTGGCAGAAAACGCAGGTCCTTTTTTTGGTGCTTTTTTGGTGCGTTTTTGGTGCGTTTTTTAGTGCGTTTTTTAGTGCAGTTTTCTATGCAGAGTCTCTGTGTGTTTTCTAGGAAGTTTAGGGTTAATGGCTGAAAATACCCTACCCCTACCCCTAACCCTACCCCTACCCCTAACCCTACCCCTATTCTAACCTTAGTGGAAAAAAAAAATTATTTATTTTTTTATTGTTCCTACCTATGGGGGTGACAAAAGGGGGGGGGGTCATTTGCTATTTTTTTTATTTTGATCACTGAGATAGATTATATCTCAGTGATCAAAATGCACTTTGGAACGAATCTGCCGGCCGGCAGATTCGGCGGGCGCACTGCGCATGCGCCCGCCATTTTGGAAGATGGCGGCGCCCAGGGAGAAGACGGACGGACGGACACCGGGAGGCCGGGTAAGTATAGGGGGGGAGATGGGGGCACGGGGGGGCGTCGGAGCACGGGGGGTGGCATCGGAGCATGGGGGGGGTGGGATTGGGGCACGGGAGGCAGCCACACTGCAGCGGTTCTGCACCACAAACCACAGTAAAACCCGCAGATATTTTTTTCATCTGCGGGTTTCACTGCGGGTTTGACCTCACAATGGAGGTCTATGGGTGCAGTTTCACAAAAAGAAGTGACATGGTACTTCTTTTTTACCGCAGCAATTCAGTGTGTTTTTTTTTTAGAATTTCAGGATCATGTGCAGCAGAACCGCTGTGGTTCCGCAGTAAAAAACGCACTGTGTGAACATGGCCTCATTGTTCTCGTTGTTACTTAGGATTGTTGTGTTTCAAACTGTAAATATGTTGACGCTATATAAATAACTATAAATATTTATATTAGAACACAGAAAAGCTGGATGGAGATGTTAATTATGGCATCATTGCCGCTTACCATCTTGGTGAATTCCTCAAAGTTTTGGAGGATGGTACATATGTCTGACATCCATGTCCACTCCTGAGATCATGTGTGTGAAGTCAGAACTGAATACCAACGGCCTTGTTGATGCTGGTAGTCAAAAACTGCCCTCTTCTGCTCAGAAATCCTTTCCAAAATATGCAGTGTAGAGTTCCAATGCATGGGGAGGACATCACACACAAGTCGTTGAGCCAAAAGCTGTAAGCGCTGCAGAATCATGGCAAGAGTGGATGAAGCTGTTGCTGACTTTTTAAAATGGGTACGCAGAGCCTCATACTTTTCCTAGCAGATCTGGTACCTCCGTGTCGCTTTTCAGGAAACGTTGAACAATGAGGTTAAGCACATGGGCCAGGCATGGCACGTGTGTGAGTTTGCCTCAACACAGAGCAGCCACCAGGTTCCAGCCATTGTCACACACGATGCCTATCTGTAGGTTCAGTGGTGTCAGCCACAGATGTGCCTGCTCTTTCAAAGCTGTCCACAACCCTTCATCATTGTGCAGTTTGTCACCTAATCATATTAGCTTCAGCACAGCCTGTTGCCAATTGCCTGAGGCAGTGCAGCAGTGCTTCCAGCTTGTGACTGATGTGTTACACTCGGAGACGGAGGCCTAAGAGCAGGGGTGTCAAACTGCATTCCTCGAGGGCCTCAAACCATGCGTGTTTTCAAGATTTCCTTAGCATTGCACAAGGTGCTGAAATCATTCTCTGCAGGTGATTAAATTATCACCTGTGCAATGCAAGGAAATCCTGAAACCTGTTTGCAGCCCTCGAGGAATGCAGTTTGACACCCCTGCCTAAGAGGATGTGAAGGAGGAGGAGGTGCAGGAGCTGTAGACTGTGGTGGCAACCCAGATTGACGTAGGGCCAGCGATACTCAGGGATGGAAGGACGTGCACCATCCCTAGGTTGGACTAAGTCCCTGCTTCCACTATGTTAACCCAGTGTGCTGTTAGTGAGATGTACCGTCCCTGACCACCAGCCCTTGTCCATGTGTCTGTGGTTAGGTGGACTTTCCCAATAACAGCATTGTGGAGGGCACGGGTAATGTTGCGGGACACGTGCCTGTGTAATGCCGGGACGGCACACCGGTACATATAGTCCCGCATGTTCAGGGCCTTGGGGTGATCCTCGTCTCTGCCCTCTCTTTCAAGATACATATCCAAGCCCTTGGCCACTACAACTCAAAAACATTTCCAGGATCTCTACATTCCTAGAAACTGAAAAAAATGTATGCACACGACCTCATTATCTTCAGCCTACACTATTGCAACCTTCTACTCTCTGGCCTCCCCTTTAGCACTCTTGCACCACTCCAATCTATCCTAAAGTCTGATGGCTGAGTAAACCAACTGTCCCTCTGTTATTCCCCAGCCTCTCCTCTCTGCCAGGCCCTTCACTGCCTTCCAATTGCCCAGAGGCTACAGTTCAAAACCTTAATTATAACAGACAAAGCCTTCCACAACCTGTCTCCATACATCTGCAACATGGTCTCCCAATGTCCGACTGGTTCATGGCTTCCTCTACGCTAACCCAGTGTGCCGTCAGTGAGACGCACCATTCCTGCCCACATGCACTTGTCCAAATGTCCGTGTTTAGGTGCACTTTCTCTGTAACAGCATTGTAGAGGGCCCGGGTAATGTTATGGGATATGTGCTTGCTTGTCTAATGTCATGACGGCAGACCGGGATAAATTGTGGCAGCTGGGTCACAAGTACCTTGTGATGGTAACCACCATCAAGTTGCTGAAAGCTTAGGTCTCACACGGGCCTAAAATGCAACATTTTGAGCGCAAGCAGACGAGAAATGTGTGAATTTAGTACTTTGGCATTGGCTGCTTACTTCAGCTTGCATTCCAAAGACTGGGGTATGGACAACTTAACGCTGCGGTGGGACTGTGATAGAAATATTTATATCATGTAGATCTCACTTGCATGTATACTCCTCTATAATCATATATACTCATATAAACGCAAATATATCTATATACACTATAATCAATTGCTTAAAATGGCTGACATAAACTGATATAAGCCAGACAAATTGTTCGGTGATTTCCACCCAAAAAAGCGGAAGAACTCCAGATGTCTTAAGTGCTGATGAGATGTCTCAACTTTGTCCTAGATGCAGAGATACATTTTAGTTGCTTAATCAGCAATCATATGTGCATTAATCACAATATTCCATATATATTCAGGTAACCAATAACAGAGGAGCTAGACAATATGTTAATTAACTAACCACCCCTAACCACTCCTTTCTATATGCAATTATAAAACTATGTATCAGGAAATAAAGGATCAGTATTGATGGAATGCTTTCCTGGTACAATCGTGTACAGACTCATTCTTGAGCGCTCAAAATACTCGGTCTTATTGGGAACGGCCACAGCACATACGGGATAGATTTATCCAACCCAAATTTCTATATCAAATGGCGCCCAACTGCGAGGCGTGGACGAAACACACGGGACCCTGCTGACCAGAGAGACGGAGGTGTTGGCCACGGCCTTGGTTCACAGGACGGAGACTGCACAGCTCCATAAGTAAGGTAAGAAAATGTTATCATCTTACCTGAAAGTCCCCTGTGCCCAGTCCCGGTCTATACCTCTTGCTGGTCAGGTGTGGTCACCACTGCATTCCCAGCTAGTGTAAAAAGTCCGAGCCTGAACCTAAACCCTGGGATATAAGTCAAGGTGTCTGCTGTGTGCCGGTATGTGTTCTGTGTTTGTGTAAGATCCGGGAGAAGCAAGGAACACTGCTTGTGGTTGCTAGGTAACAGACCGCAGGAGGTCAAATCGCTCGACAAGTTATTGCAGGATTCCCGTGCATAGGAGCAACAGGTAGTTCCGTGGGCAGGTGGCTCCGAATCCAGGCGCGGGTAGTGATAACTTAGAGAGCTACTGCAGATTCCTGTAGTGCCGGCAAGCCAGTTAGGATGACTGACCGGGGTGGTAGATTTCCCGCTTGTGTTTCTCACTCAGGCGGCCCGGGCACAGGTGTGCCCAGTGCGATTGGCAGTAGTCTGTTCCCAGCGCAACCTGCACGTGTCACAGAATAATTAAATGGGCATCTACCGGACGTCTGTTTCTGTTTGTGTCACGTAGGCTGCTTTAAGAGCATATAATTGTATAGAGAAGTTTTTTTTCTCTTCCTCTTTTTCCTTTTCCATCCCGCAAGCAGAGATATATCCATTGTAAATCACACTGTCAAATCTGTTTTTTTTAAAGTTTCCTGCTTCTGCAGTGCTGGCTATGGTGTAGCCATTTTTGAAGAGCTGAAACTAAATTGTATGTATCATTTTTGATGTGACATACTTGTTTGTTCAGATACGTGATTTTTGGTAACATTGGATACAATAGCATAAGAAAAGGGGAAGTGTGTCTCTGACTGCATTTGAGCGCAGAGTTCAGAAAAAAAAAAAAAGAAGAGAAGTCGCTTTAATCCTTTTTTTTTTTTATTACTCAAGGGTTTTTTTCCATCAGTCTTTGTTGCATTTTGAAGTTTTTAGACTTTTTTTTTAAGTTTTTCAAAGTTTCTTTTCTTTTCTGCCTCTTTACTTTTTTGTTTAAAAGGTTTTTTTTTTCCTTTTCTGTAAAGATCCTGAGTTTTGGATCGTGTACCGAGTTTTTGATGTTTTTTTTTATGTTTTGATTTCAACATCTTGCACAAATTTTTGGAAGTGTTCCTTTCTTTTTTGTTATTTTATTATTTTTTGTGTTTTTATATACCCGTTTGAAGTTTTTTGTTGTGTTTTTTTTTTTATTTTTATTTTTGCAATGGGAAATAAGGTGGCCAAGCAACAGGAGGGTCTTTTACTTCCTGATGAGAAATCGGCCCCCCAGATAGTGGCAGAATACGAAGGTGCTAAGTACGTGAAGAATTTTAGAAGGTTTAAAGTATGTGAAATTAATCAGAATGGCAGACTTCAAGCTGCGGAATGGCATGACATAGAAAGGAAAATAAGGGAAGTTAGCTGATGTTACATTGCTGAATGCTGATACATGGTATACAGTAGCAGCAGAGCTTACATCGTTTAGGTGGTACAGAGAGATATGTGAGCAAACCAGGAAGTGATTTTTATGTATATAAAATGGGGAAAGGTATTAAGCCATCAGCGCCTCCCCATGCTCTCAATAGATTCCATGGTATAGGGAGTTTTTGCACAGTATGTGGTGCGCCCCGCCAAGCCTTTGTACATGGAGATGGTGCTGTTGCTCTGACCATGCAGTCTCAGGCTGCATCTGCCATCAAAAAAGGAATTTTCTTCTTGTCTTTCTCCTCCATCTTTCTTCTCTCTATCCTCCTTTTTCTCTGTCACTCTTTCTCTCCTCCTTCTCCTCTCTCACTCTTTTCCTCTCCCTCTCTATCTCCTCTACACATTTACTCCTCCTTCTCCACACCTCTTTCCTCCTTCACTCACCCTCCTTCTCTCCTCCTTCTTCACTCCAAAACCACACCTATTTCCTCCTGCTCTTCCTTTTCCACATCACACTCCACACCTTCTCCTTCTCTTTCACCACACCCTTTGCCTCTCTCTCTCTCCTCCCTCTGTTCTCCTCCCTCCTTCTACATCACACTCCACACCTCCTCCTTCTCTTTCACCACACCCTTTGCCTCCCTCTCTCTCTCCCCTTCTCTAAACCACCCATCTTTTGCTCTATCAGCTCCCCTCCCTCTTCACCTTCGCACGTCTTGCCTTCTGCGCACCTCATAGCTCTACCTCCTTTTCCTCTGCACCACGTATCTCTTCCTGTTTCACACTCTCCTTCTCCTGCTTTGCCACGTGTCGGGCAGGTGCCAGATTCAAGCAGTGAGGTGTCTCTGTATCCGGTGCTCACAGCACAAGGCACATTCTATGTTCCCAATACAGCCCAGCCTCTGACAGTCATGGTATTGGGGGTGGAAGGTGGAGATCCTCCTATAGAAGGCACCCCCCAAGATACAGACACATCAGGCAGCAGACAGCTCAGCCCTGGGTGCAGAGGGGGGAGGACTCACCATCTGTTGATAATGTACAACTTCAGCACCGGTCAGAGCTGCCTACATTCACATCAACATAGAGCTATAAGCCTAGTCCACTGTTATGGACCTGGTGGTTAGGAGTACCCGGAACGACCTGATGGTTAAACTCACACAGGACAAGCTATGGGAAGTGGGAGCTCTGCTGACCGCAACCCCTAATCCTATCACACAACTAGAAATAGCCGTGGAGCGTACCTAACTCTGCCTAGACGCCTTTTCACAGCCTAAGAGCTAACTAGCCCTAGAGATAGAAAATAAAGCCTACCTTGTCTCAGAGAAATTCCCCAAAGGAAAAGGCAGCCCCCCACATATATTGACTGTGAGTTAAGATGAAAGTCACAAACACAGAAATGAAACAGGTTTCAGCAAAGGGAGGCCAGACTTACTAAACAGACAGAGGATAGGAAAGGTATCTTTGCGGTCAGCACAAAAAACTACAAAAAAACCACGCAGAGTGTGCAAAAAGACCTCCGCACTGACTCACGGTGCGGAGGTGCCACTCTGCATCCCAGAGCTTCCAGCTAGCAAGGCAAAATCATGATAGCTAGCTGGACAAGGAAACAATGAACAAATAATTATCTAGCAGGGACTTAGCTTCTGCTGGAGTAGACAGGTCACCAGAAAGATCCAAGAGCGAACTGAACCAGTACAAGAACATTGACAGCTGGCATGGAGTAACGATATAAGTGGAGTTAAATAGAGCAGCCAGCCAAAGAATAAACTACGTGACCTGTGGAAGGAACCTCAGAAACAGCAGCTCCACTCACAGCCACCAGAGGGAGTCCATGGACAGAACTCGCCAAAGTACCATTCATGACCACAGGAGGGAGTTCGATAACAGAATTCACAACAGTACCCCCCCCCTTGAGGAGGGGTCACCGAACCCTCACCAGAGCCCCCAGGTCGATCAGGACGAGCCAAATGAAAGGCACGAACCAGATCGGCAGCATGAACATCAGAGGCAAAAACTGTTATGACCTGGTGGTGAGGACAACAATTGACCTGGTGGTTAAGAGCACACGGAATGACCTGATAGTTACTAATAATACAGGACAAGCTCTGAGACGTGGGAACTCTGCTGACTGCAATCCCTAAACCTATCACACACACTAGAAATAGCCGTGGAGCGCTCCTGACGCTCCCTAGGCGCCTCGTCACAGCCTAAGGAACTAGCTAGCCCTAAAGATAGAAAAATAAAGCCTACCTTGCCTCAGAGAAATTCCCCAAAGGAACAGGCAGCCCCCCACATATAATGACTGTGAGTTAAGATGAAAATTACAAACACAGAGATTAAATAGATTTAGCAAAGTGAGGCCCGACTTACTGAACAGACAGAGGATAGGAAAGGTAACTTTGCGGTCAGCACAAAAAACTACAAAAAGACCACGCAGAGGGCGCAAAAAGACCCTCCGCACCGACTCACGGTGCGGAGGCGCTCCCTCTGCGTCCCAGAGCTTCCAGCAAGCAAGACAAAAATCAAAATAGCAAGCTGGACAGAAAAAATAGCAAACAGAGAAAAACAAGCAGGAACTTAGCTTCTGCTGGGAAGACAGGTCACAAGAACGATCTAGGAGCGAACTAGACCAATACTGGAACATAGACAGGTGGCATGGAGCAAAGATCTAGGTGGAGTTAAATAGAGCAGCCAGCTAACGAATCAACCTCGTCACCTGTGGAAGGAACCTCAGAAGCCGCAGCTCCACTCACAACCACCAGACGAAGCCCATGGACAGAACCAGCCGAAGTACCATTCATGACCACAGGAGGGAGCTTAACAACAGAATTCACAACAGTACCCCCCTCCTTGAGGAGGGGTCACCGAACCCTCACCAGAGCCCCCAGGCCGACCAGGACGAGCCAAATGAAAGGCACGAACTAGATCGGCAGCATGAACATCAGAGGCAAAAACCCAGGAATTATCTTCCTGACCATAACCCTTCCACTTGACCAGGTACTGGAGTTTCCGTCTCGAAATACGAGAATCCAAAATCTTCTCCACCACATACTCCAACTCCCCCTCGACCAACACCGGGGCAGGAGGATCAACGGAGGGAACCATAGGCGCCACGTATCTCCGCAATAACGACCTATGGAACACATTATGGATGGCAAAAGAAGCTGGAAGGGCCAAACGAAATGACACAGGATTGAGAACTTCAGTAATCTTATACGGACCAATGAAACGAGGCTTAAACTTAGGAGAGGAAACCTTCATAGGAACATAACGAGACGACAACCAAACCAAATCCCCAACACGAAGTCGGGGACCAACACAGCGCCGGCGGTTAGCGAAACGTTGAGCCTTCTCCTGGGACAATGTCAAATTGTCCACCACATGAGTCCAAATCCGCTGCAACCTGTCCACCACAGTATCCACACCAGGACAGTCCGAAGGCTCAACCTGCCCTGAAGAGAAACGAGGATGGAAACCAGAATTACAGAAAAAAGGTGAAACCAAAGTAGCCGAGCTAGCCCGATTATTAAGGGCGAACTCAGCCAAAGGCAAGAAGGACACCCAATCATCCTGATCAGCAGAAACAAAGCATCTCAGATATGTTTCCAAAGTCTGATTAGTTCGTTCGGTTTGGCCATTTGTCTGAGGATGGAAAGCCGAAGAAAAAGACAAATCAATGCCCATCTTAGCACAAAAGGACCGCCAAAACCTCGAAACAAACTGGGAACCTCTGTCCGAGACGATGTTCTCCGGAATGCCATGCAACCGAACCACATGCTGGAAAAACAATGGCACCAAATCAGAGGAGGAAGGCAATTTAGACAAGGGCACTAAATGGACCATCTTAGAGAAGCGATCACAAACCACCCAAATGACCGACATCCTTTGAGAGACAGGGAGATCTGAAATAAAATCCATGGAAATATGCGTCCAGGGCCTCTTCGGGACCGGGACCGGCAAGGGCAATAGCAACCCACTGGCACGAGAACAGCAGGGCTTAGCCCGAGCACAAGTCCCACAGGACTGCACAAAAGAACGCACATCCCGTGACAAAGAAGGCCACCAAAAGGATCTAGCCACCAAATCTCTGGTACCAAAGATTCCAGGATGACCAGCCAACACCGAACAATGAACCTCAGAGATAACTCTACTAGTCCATCTATCAGGGACAAACAGTTTCTCCGCTGGACAACGGTCAGGTCTATCAGCCTGAAACTTCTGCAGCACCCGCTGCAAATCAGGGGAGATGGCAGACAAAATTACCCCCTCTTTGAGAATACCCGCCGGCTCTGGAACACCCGGAGAGTCAAGCACAAAACTCCTTGACAGGGCATCAGCCTTCACATTCTTAGAGCCCGGAAGGTACGAAACCACAAAATCAAAACGGGAGAAAAACAGCGACCATCGAGCCTGTCTAGGATTCAACCGATTGGCAGACTCGAGATAAGTCAAATTCTTGTGATCCGCCAAGACCACCACGCGATGCTTGGCTCCTTAAAGCCAATGTCGCCACTCCTCGAATGCCCACTTCATGGCCAACAACTCTCGATTGCCAACATCATAATTGCGCTCAGCAGGCGAGAATTTTCTAGAAAAGAAGGCACATGGTTTCATCACCGAGCCATCAGAACTTCTTTGCGACAAAACAGCCCCTGCTCCAATCTCAGAAGCATCAACCTCGACCTGAAACGGGAGCGAAACATCTGGCTGGCACAACACAGGGGCAGAAGAAAAACGACGCTTCAACTCCTGAAAAGCCTCTACAGCCGCAGAGGACCAATTGACCACATCAGCACCTTTCTTGGTCAAGTCAGTCAACGGTTTAGCAACACTAGAAAAATTAGCGATGAAGCGATGGTAAAAATTAGCAAAGCCCAGGAACTTCTGCAGGCTCTTCACAGATGTCGGCTGAGTCCAATCATAAATGGCCTGAACTTTAACAGGGTCCATCTCGATATTAGAAGGGGAAAAAATGAAACCCAAAAATGAAACCTTCTGAACTTCAAAGAGACATTTAGACCCCTTCACAAACAAGGAATTCGCACAAAGGACCTGGAACACCATTCTGACCTGCTTCACATGAGACTCCCAATCATCTGAAAAGACCAAAATATCATCCAAATATACAATCATGAATCTATCCAGGTACTTTCGGAAGATGTCATGCATAAAGGACTGAAACACAGATGGAGCATTAGAAAGCCCGAATGGCATAACCAGGTACTCAAAATGGCCCTCGGGCGTATTAAATGCTGTTTTCCATTCATCGCCCTGTTTAATTCGCACAAGATTATACGCCCCTCGAAGATCTATCTTGGTGAACCAACTAGCCCCCTTAATCTGAGCAAACAAATCAGACAACAGCGGCAAAGGGTACTGAAATTTGACTGTGATCTTATTAAGAAGGCGGTAATCAATACAAGGTCTCAAAGAACCATCCTTCTTGGCCACAAAAAAGAACCCTGCTCCCAACGGTGATGACGACGGGCAAATATGACCTTTCTCCAAGGATTCCTTTATATAACTCCGCATAGCGGCGTGCTCTGGCACAGATAAATTAAATAGTCGGCCCTTAGGAAACTTACTACCCGGAATCAAATTAATAGCACAATCGCAATCCCTATGAGGAGGTAGGGCACTGGATTTAGGCTCATCAAATACATCCCGGTAATCTGACAAAAACTCAGGGACTTCAGAAGGAGAGGAAGGTGAAATTGACAGCAATGGAACATCACCATGTACCCCCTGACAACCCCAGCCGCACACAGACATAGATTTCCAATCCAATACTGGATTATGGACCTGTAGCCATGGCAACCCCAAAACGACCACATCATGCAGATTATGTAACACCAAAAAGCGAATATCCTCCTGATGAGCAGGAGCCATGCACAAGGTCAATTGAGTCCAGTACTGAGGCTTATTCTTGGGCAAAGGCGTAGCATCAATTCCTCTCAATGGTATAGTATACTGTAAGGGCTCCAAGAAAAAACCACAGCGCCTGGCAAACTCCAAGTCCATCAAATTCAGGGCAGCGCCTGAATCCACAAATGCCATAACAGAATAGGACGACAAAGAGCAAATCAGAGTAACGGACAAAAGAAATTTAGACTGTACCGTACCAATGGTGGCAGACCTAGCGAACCGCTTAGTGCGCTTAGGACAATCGGAGATAGCATGAGTGGAATCACCACAATAAAAACACAGCCCATTCCGACGTCTGTGTTCTTGCCATTCAGCTCTGGTCACATTGCATAGGCTCAGGCCTATGCTCAGAGAACACCGCCAAATGGTGCACAGCTTTGCGCTCACGCAAGCGCCGATCGATCTGAATGGCCAAGGACATAGACTCATTCAGACCAGCAGGCGTGGGAAATCCCACCATGACATCCTTAAGGGCTTCAGAAAGACTCTTTCTGAAAATTGCCGCCAGGGCACACTCATTCCACTGAGTAAGCACAGACCACTTTCTAAACTTCTGACAATACACCTCCGCTTCATCCTGACCCTGACACAAAGCCAGCAAGATTTTTTCTGCCTGATCCACTGAATTTGGTTCATCATAAAGCAATCCAAGCGCCAGAAAAAACGCATCTACATCACGCAATGCAGGATCTCCTGGCGCAAGGGAAAATGCCCAGTCTTGAGGGTCACCACGCAACAAAGAAATAATAATTTTTACTTGTTGAACGGGGTCATCAGAGGAGCGGAGTTTCAAAGCCAGAAACAGTTTACAATTATTTTTGAAATTCAGGAACTTAGATCTATCCCCAGAAAACAAATCAGGAATTGGAATTCTAGGCTCTAACTTCGGATTCTGAACCACAAAATCTTGAATGTTTTGTATCCTTGCAGTGAGATGGTCTACACAAGAGGACAGACCTTGAATGTCCATATCTACACCTGTGTCCTGAACCACCCAGAGGTTAAGGGGAAAAAAAAGACAAAACACACTGCAGAGAAAAAAAAATGGTCTCAGAACGTCTCTTATCCCTCTATTGAGATGCATTAATACTTTGGGCCAGCTGTACTGTTATGGACCTGGTGGTTAGAAGCACCCGGAACGACCTGATGGTTAAACTCACACAGGACAAGCTATGGGAAGTGGGAGCTCTGCTGACCGCAACCCCTAATCCTATCACACAACTAGAAATAGCCGTGGAGCGTACCTAACTCTGCCTAGACGCCTCTTCACAGCCTAAGAGCTAACTAGCCCTAGAGATAGAAAATAAAGCCTACCTTGCCTCAGAGAAATTCCCCAAAGGAAAAGGCAGCCCCCCACATATATTGACTGTGAGTAAAGATGAAAGTCACAAACAGAAATGAATCAGGTTTCAGCAAAGGGAGGCCAGACTTACTAAACAGACAGAGGATAGGAAAGGTATCTTTGCGGTCAGCACAAAAAACTACAAAAAAACCACGCAGAGTGTGCAAAAAGACCTCCGCACCGACTCACGGTGCAGAGGTGCCACTCTGCATCCCAGAGCTTCCAGCTAGCAAGGCAAAATCATGATAGCTAGCTGGACAAGGAAACAATGAACAAATAATTATCTAGCAGGGACTTAGCTTCTGCTGGAGTAGACAGGTCACCAGAAAGATCCAAGAGCGAACTGAACCAGTACAAGAACATTGGCAGCTGGCATGGAGTAACGATATAAGTGGAGTTAAATAGAGCAGCCAGCCAAAGAATAAACTACGTGACCTGTGGAAGGAACCTCAGAAGCAGCAGCTCCACTCACAGCCACCAGAGGGAGTCCATGGACAGAACTCGCCAAAGTACCATTCATGACCACAGGAGGGAGTTCGATAACAGAATTCACAACAGTCCACCACAGCTTCAGCAAGGGGGGAGACATCTTCACACAAAAAGGCAGCTTCTAAGTCCAAAATCAGCCAGTGTATGACCTCAGCACACGCTATCACAACTATTCCTCTGATGAATATGAAGAGGGAACATCATACATGCTGTCCAGTACTAGTTAAATAAACCCACAGGCACCAAGAATGCAGGGGCAGATAGAGGCACCACCATTACACTATGTGCACTGCACTTCAAGTCAGGTGACAATCTTTCAGACCCAGGGATGCATCCCATGCCATTTTACTGAAGAATGTAGCAGAACCAGTGAACATATATAGCCACCTGGAATGATCTCTGGGCCATGAATGGAACTAAAAAGCAGGTGATGCACTCTGGCCAATCATGAAGGAACAATTCAAACTTCCAGCAGAATTAGATGTACAGGTCCTTCTCAAAAAATTAGCATATAGTGTTAAATTTCATTATTTACCATAATGTAATGATTACAATTAAACTTTCATATATTATAGATTCATTATCCACCAACTGAAATTTGTCAGGTCTTTTATTGTTTTAATACTGATGATTTTGGCATACAACTCCTAATAACCCAAAAAACCTGTCTCAATAAATTAGCATATCAAGAAAAGGTTCTCTAAACGACCTATTACCCTAATCTTCTGAATCAACTAATTAACTCTAAACAAATGCAAAAGATACCTGAGGCTTTTATAAACTCCCTGCCTGGTTCATTACTCAAAACCCCCATCATGGGTAAGACTAGCGACCCGACAGATGTCAAGAAGGCCATCATTGACACCCTCAAGCAAGAGGGTAAGACCCAGAAAGAAATTTCTCAACAAATAGGCTGTTCCCAGAGTGCTGTATCAAGGCACCTCAATGGTAAGTCTGTTGGAAGGAAACAATGTGGCAGAAAACGCTGTACAACGAGAAGAGGAGACCGGAACCTGAGGAAGCAGTGGACTGAGTCTGGTGTGGAAACATCCAGAGCCACCGTGCACAGTCGTGTGCAGGAAATGGGCTACAGGTGCCGCATTCCCCAGGTAAAGCCACTTTTGAACCATAAACAGCGGCAGAGGCGCCTGACCTGGGCTACAGAGAAGCAGCACTGGACTGTTGTTAAGTGGTCCCAAGTACTTTTTTCTGATGAAAGCAAATTTTGCATGTCATTCGGAAATCAAGGTGCCAGAGTCTGGAGGAAGACTGGGGAGAAGGAAATGCCAAAATGCCTGAAGTCCAGTGTCAAGTACCCTGTTATGACCCCAATGGCGAGGGTCTCAGAGGAACGTGGAAGTCTGCAAGATACAAAAATCCAGCTCATAGGGCAGTGGTAACTGGGTTGACCATATATCTACTCCTAACGCCAACACTAGAAGTAGCCGGGGGTCATACCTACGTTGATCCTAGATGACTCGCGCCAGCCGAGAATCTAAATACCCCTAGTAGAGGAAAACAAAGACCTCTCTTGCCTCCAGAGAAAGGGACCCCAAAGCAGGATAGAAGCCCCCCACAAATAATAACGGTGAGGTAAGAGGAAATGACAAACACAGAAATGAACCAGGTTTAGCACAGAGAGGCCCGCTAACTAATAGCAGAATATAGGAAGGTAACTTATATGGTCAACAAAAAACCCTATCAAAAATCCACACTGGAAATTCAAGAACCCCCGAACCGTCTAACGGTCCGGGGGGAGAACACCAGCGCCCTAGAGCTTCCAGCAAAAGTCAGGATACAGATTAGGAACAAGCTGGACAAAAATACAAAACCAAAAACAAATAGCAAAAAGCAAAGTAAATGACTTAGCTGAATAACCGGACCAGGATCAGTAGACAAGCGCACAGCAGATTAGCTCTGATAACTACGTTGCCAGGCATAGAACTGAGTGTCCAGGGAGCTTATAAAGCAACGCCCCTAACTAACGACCCAGGTGCGGATAAAAGGAAAGACAGAAAAACCAGAGTCAAAAAACTAGTAACCACTAGAGGGAGCCAAAAAGCAAATTCACAACAGTACCCCCCCCTTAGTGAGGGGTCACCGAACCCTCACCACGACCACCAGGGCGATCAGGATGAGCGGCATGAAAGGCACGAACTAAATCGGCCGCATGAACATCAGAGGCGACCACCCAGGAATTATCCTCCTGACCATAGCCCTTCCACTTGACCAGGTACTGAAGTCTTCGCCTGGAGAGGCGAGAATCCAAGATCTTCTCCACCACGTACTCCAACTCGCCCTCAACCAACACCGGAGCAGGAGGCTCAGCAGAAGGAACTACAGGCACAACGTACCGCCGCAACAAGGACCTATGAAATACATTGTGAATAGCAAACGACACAGGAAGATCCAGACGAAAAGATACAGGATTAAGGATTTCCAATATCTTGTAAGGACCAATAAAACGAGGTTTAAATTTGGGAGAGGAGACCTTCATAGGAACAAAGCGGGAAGAAAGCCATACCAAATCCCCAACGCGTAGTCGGGGACCCACACCGCGGCGGCGGTTGGCAAAGCGCTGAGCCCTCTCCTGTGACAACTTCAAGTTGTCCACCACATGATTCCAGATCCGCTGCAACCTATCCACCACAGAATCCACCCCAGGACAGTCAGAAGACTCCACATGACCTGAAGAAAAGCGAGGATGGAAACCAGAGTTGCAGAAAAAAGGCGAAACCAAGGTGGCGGAACTAGCCCGATTATTAAGGGCAAACTCAGCCAACGGCAAGAATGTCACCCAATCGTCCTGATCAGCAGAGACAAAACACCTCAAATAAGCCTCCAAAGTCTGATTGGTTCGCTCCGTCTGTCCATTAGTCTGAGGATGGAAAGCAGAGGAAAACGACAAATCAATGCCCATCCTACTACAAAAGGATCGCCAGAACCTGGAAACGAACTGGGATCCTCTATCTGACACAATATTCTCAGGGATGCCGTGCAAACGAACCACGTTCTGGAAAAACACAGGAACCAGATCGGAAGAGGAAGGCAGCTTAGGCAAAGGAACCAAATGGACCATCTTGGAGAAGCGATCACATATCACCCAGATAACAGACATGCCCTGAGATAGCGGAAGATCAGAAATGAAATCCATGGAGATATGTGTCCAAGGTCTCTTCGGGACAGGCAAGGGCAAGAGCAACCCGCTGGCACGAGAACAGCAAGGCTTAGCTCTAGCACAAGTCCCACAGGACTGCACAAATGACCGCACATCCCTTGACAAAGAAGGCCACCAAAAGGACCTGGCCACCAGATCTCTGGTGCCAAAAATTCCCGGGTGACCTGCCAACACCGAGGAATGAACCTCGGAAATGACTCTGCTGGTCCACTTATCCGGAACAAACAGTCTGTCAGGTGGACAAGACTCAGGCCTATCAGCTTGAAATCTCTGCAACACACGTCGCAGATCCGGAGAAATAGCTGATAAGATAACTCCATCCTTAAGAATACCAACAGGATCAGCGACTCCAGGAGCATCAGGCACAAAGCTCCTAGAAAGAGCATCGGCCTTCACATTCTTTGAACCTGGTAAATACGAGACAACAAAATCAAAGCGGGAGAAAAACAATGACCAGCGGGCCTGTCTCGGATTAAGGCGTTTAGCAGACTCGAGATACATCAGATTTTTGTGATCAGTCAAGACCACCACACGATGCTTAGCACCCTCGAGCCAATGACGCCACTCCTCAAATGCCCACTTCATGGCCAACAACTCCCGATTGCCCACATCATAATTTCGCTCGGCAGGCGAAAACTTCCTAGAGAAAAAGGCACAAGGTTTCATAACAGAGCAACCAGGGCCTCTCTGCGACAAAACGGCCCCTGCTCCAATCTCCGAAGCATCCACCTCAACCTGAAAGGGAAGTGAGACATCGGGCTGGCACAAAACAGGCGCCGAAGTAAACCGGCGTTTCAACTCCTGGAAAGCCTCCACGGCAGCAGGAGCCCAGTTAGCTACATCGGAGCCCTTCTTGGTCATATCCGTCAAAGGTTTCACAACGCTAGAAAAATTAGCGATAAAACGACGGTAGAAGTTAGCGAAACCCAAGAACTTCTGAAGACTCTTAACTGACGAGGGCTGAGTCCAATCAAGAATAGCTCGGACCTTGACCGGGTCCATCTCCACAGCAGAAGGGGAAAAAATAAACCCCAAAAAGGGAACCTTCTGTACACCAAAGAGACACTTTGAGCCTTTGACAAACAAAGAATTTTCACGCAAAATTTTAAAGACCAACCTGACCTGCTCCACATGCGAGTCCCAATCATCAGAAAAAACCAAAATATCATCCAGATAAACGATCAAAAATTTATCCAGATACTTCCGGAAAATGTCATGCATAAAGGACTGAAAAACTGAAGGCGCATTGGAGAGCCCAAAAGGCATCACCAAGTACTCAAAATGACCTTCGGGCGTATTGAATGCGGTTTTCCATTCATCACCTTGCTTAATGCGCACAAGGTTGTACGCACCACGAAGGTCTATCTTGGTGAACCACTTGGCACCTTTAATTCGGGCAAACAAGTCAGACAACAGCGGCAGAGGATACTGAAATTTGACAGTGATCTTATTTAAAAGCCGATAATCAATACAAGGCCTCAAAGATCCGTCCTTTTTAGCCACAAAAAAGAATCCTGCACCAAGAGGGGAAGAAGACGGACGAATATGTCCTTTCTCCAAAGACTCCTTGATATACGAACGCATAGCGGTATGTTCAGGTACCGACAGATTAAAGAGTCTTCCCTTAGGAAATTTACTGCCTGGAATCAAATCTATAGCACAGTCACAGTCCCTATGAGGAGGCAATGCACTGGACCTGGACTCGCTAAAGACATCCTGATAATCAGACAAATACTCCGGAACTTCCGAAGGCGTAGAAGAAGCAATAGACACAGGCAGGATATCCCCATGAATACCACGACAGCCCCAACTAGAAACTGACATAGCCTTCCAGTCCAGGACGGGATTATGGGTCTGTAACCATGGCAGCCCTAAAACAACCAAATCATGCATTTTATGTAAAACAAGAAAACGTATCACCTCGCGGTGTTCAGGAGTCATGCACATGGTAACCTGTGTCCAATACTGCGGTTTATTTGCTGCCAATGGCGTAGCATCAATACCCCTAAGAGGAATAGGATTTTCTAATGGTTCAAGAGTAAAACCACAGCGCTTAGCAAATGACAGATCCATAAGACTCAGGGCAGCACCTGAATCTACAAACGCCATGACAGGATAAGACGACAGTGAGCAAATCAAAGTTACAGACAGAATAAATTTAGGTTGCAAATTTCCAGCGGTGACCGGACCAACAACCTTAGCTATACGTTTAGAGCATGCTGAGATAACATGTGTAGAATCACCACAGTAGTAGCACAAGCCATTCCGGCGTCTATGAATTTTCCGCTCATTTCTGGTCAGGATTCTATCACATTGCATTAAATCAGGTGTCTGTTCAGACAACACCATGAGGGAATTTGCGGTCTTGCGCTCCCGCAATCGCCGGTCAATTTGAATAGCCAGTGCCATAGCATCATTCAGACCTGTGGGAATGGGAAAACCCACCATAACATCTTTAATGGCATCAGAAAGACCATTTCTAAAATTAGCGGCCAGTGCACACTCGTTCCAATGTGTCAGCACGGACCATTTCCGAAATTTTTGGCAATACACTTCAGCCTCGTCCTGCCCCTGAGACATAGCCAGCAGGGCCTTTTCTGCCTGAATCTCAAGATTGGGTTCCTCATAAAGTAAACCGAGCGCCAGAAAAAACGCATCAATATCAGCCAATGCCGGATCTCCTGGCGCCAGCGAAAAAGCCCAATCTTGAGGGTCACCCCGTAAGAACGAAATAACAATTTTTACTTGCTGAGCGGAGTCTCCAGATGAACAGGGTCTCAGGGACAAAAACAATTTACAATTATTCTTGAAATTCCTAAACTTAAACCTGTCTCCGGAAAACAGTTCAGGAATCGGTATCTTAGGTTCTGACCCATGACTTCTGATAACATAATCTTGTATGCCCTGCACACGAGTAGCCAGCTGGTCCACACTTGTAATCAAGGTCTGGACATTCATGTCTGCAGCAAGCATAAGCCACTCTGAGGTAAAGGGGATGAAGAAAAAAAAAAAAAAAAAAAATGAGAGAGGAGAAAAAAAAACTCAGAATCTTCTTTCTTATAATCCCTCTTTTGCAATGCATTAAACATTTAATATAGGCCTGGCAAACTGTTATGACCCCAATGGCGAGGGTCTCAGAGGAACGTGGAAGTCTGCAAGATACAAAAATCCAGCTCATAGGGCAGTGGTAACTGGGTTGACCATATATCTACTCCTAACGCCAACACTAGAAGTAGCCGGGGGTCATACCTACGTTGATCCTAGATGACTCGCGCCAGCCGAGAATCTAAATACCCCTAGTAGAGGAAAACAAAGACCTCTCTTGCCTCCAGAGAAAGGGACCCCAAAGCAGGATAGAAGCCCCCCACAAATAATAACGGTGAGGTAAGAGGAAATGACAAACACAGAAATGAACCAGGTTTAGCACAGAGAGGCCCGCTAACTAATAGCAGAATATAGGAAGGTAACTTATATGGTCAACAAAAAACCCTATCAAAAATCCACACTGGAAATTCAAGAACCCCCGAACCGTCTAACGGTCCGGGGGGAGAACACCAGCGCCCTAGAGCTTCCAGCAAAAGTCAGGATACAGATTAGGAACAAGCTGGACAAAAATACAAAACCAAAAACAAATAGCAAAAAGCAAAGTAAATGACTTAGCTGAATAACCGGACCAGGATCAGTAGACAAGCGCACAGCAGATTAGCTCTGATAACTACGTTGCCAGGCATAGAACTGAGTGTCCAGGGAGCTTATAAAGCAACGCCCCTAACTAACGACCCAGGTGCGGATAAAAGGAAAGACAGAAAAACCAGAGTCAAAAAACTAGTAACCACTAGAGGGAGCCAAAAAGCAAATTCACAACAGTACCCACAGTCAGTGATGGTGTGGGGTGCCATGTCAGCTGCTGGTGTTGGTCCACTGTGTTTCATCAAGGGCAGGGTCAATGCAGCTAGCTATCAGGAGATTTTGGAGCACTTCATGCTTCCATCGGCTGAAATGCTTTATGGAGATGAAGATTTCATTTTTCAGCACGACCTGGCACCTGCTCACAGTGCCAAAACCACTGGTAAATGGTTTACTGACCATGGTATTACTGTGCTCAATTGGCCTGCCAACTCTCCTGACCTGAACCCCATAGAGAATCTGTGGGATATTGTGAAGAGAAAGTTGAGAGATGCAAGACCCAACACTCTGGATGAGCTTAAGGCCGCTATTGAAGCATCCTGGGCCTCCATAACATCTCAGCAGTGTCACAGGCTGATTGCCTCCATGCCACGCCGCATTGAAGCAGTCATTTCTGCCAAAGGATTCCCGACCAAGTATTGAGTGCATAACTGAACATTATTATTTGATGGTTTTTTTGTTTGTTATTAAAAAACACTTTTATTTGATTGGATGGGTGAAATATGCTAATTTATTGAGACAGTTTTTTTGGGTTATCAGGAGTTGTATGCCAAAATCATCAGTATTAAAACAATAAAAGACCTGACAAATTTCAGTTGGTGGATAATGAATCTATAATATATGAAAGTTTAAATGTAATCATTACATTATGGTAAATAATGAAATTTAACACTATATGCTAATTTTTTGAGAAGGACCTGTACACACTTGGGAGTCAGGACCACAGCTAATTGAAAAGCTCAGAGAGTGGGCCAAAGGCAGATTGGCAGGACAAGCCCTCAGCTTACATGACATGAGTCAAGACAAGACAGAGTCTTGGAAACGCGAAGAAGGAAACGGGTGCCGTGCTGCTGAGAACGCCGGAAGGGGAGCCAGAAGTGAAGACGCTGCAAAGTGTCAAGCGACACGCCAGAAGAACCGCTGCAGACTCCGGAGAGGAGACACCAACCTCAATAAGGTTAGCAAAGGGGAGAAGCTATATCAAAGCAGGGGGAAGAAGTGATGGCAGATGCAGCCGCAGCCCCTGTAATGCCCCAAGACCTTGGGTTGGATGCAGCTGCCGGTTTCATGGCACCCTTGGGCCTCGCCACGGACGCACCTGCAGGCCCCATCTTACCACCGCAGCTTCAATCAGCAGGCCGGACCCCGCTGCCGCTACAGTGTCCATCATGCCATTGTCCACAGTAGCCAAAGGGATTGAGTCCCAACCAGGAGTGCAGAAGACAGCCCCTCTCATGGTGACCACTGACCTAGAAGCGCAACCACCCTACAAAGACAGAAGAAGTGTCAAGTGTTACATCTATGGCAAGTTTGGCCATTTCTGGAACCAGTGCAGAGCACCCATGCAACCCAAGAGTTGGTCCAGATAAACAGGTCAAGGAAGAAGTGCAGAAGGCAGTGAAGTAGCCCGTCCATGGGACAGGGATAAGCAAGCCAGGTCCGCAAGGCACTATGCTCCTGACATGTAAAACCCCGTCTGCAGGACCAATACCTCAAATTGCCCTGAAAGTGGATGGCGTTGTCAGATCTTTTCTTCTGCACACCGGGGCAGCCAGAAGTGTGATGAGACCTGTTGAACTCGCTGATCCCACCTGCCTATCAGACCCCTCTGTGTCTCGCATGGGCATAGATGGTCAAGTCAGACATTCTCAGATTACAAAGCCTCTGAGCGTGTGCACTCAGCCAGGACACTCTATCCTGTCCCAGTTTGTGGTGTCAAGAACCTGCCACTCAACCTGCTGGGAGCGGATCTACTGCAGAAGCTGAAGGCAACCACAGTGTTCCAGGAAGATGGGACCGTGACACTTTCTTCATCCCTGACCCAAGAAGAATCATGCTGGCGGCCCAACAAGAACCTCAAACAACCGATGAGGCCTACCCAAGGAGGTACTGGACGTAGTACCAGAGAGTCTACGGTCTAAAGGACCCCAGGACGTGGGAAAACCTCAAGTTGCCCCAATACGGGTGTCACTCAAGCCAGATACCCCGTACCCTCGTAAGGCACAGGCCAGGCCTAGAGTCAAGCAGCCTCTGACCAACTGAAGGTCTACCTGGAAATAGGAATCATCGTTCCTTGCACATCGCCTTGCAATACCCCGCTTTTCCCGGTCAAGAAAAAAGGACTGTAAAAGGAGAGCCAGACAAGTTCAGAATGGTACATGACCTGAGAGCTGTGAATGACGCCACGGTGTTTGAAACTCCAATTGTGCCGAATCCGCACACTCTGCTCTCAAATGTGCCTGCTACAGCAAGTGTGCACAGTGAACGACCTGGCTAATGCTTTCTCCAGTGTTCACTTCATCCAGAAGACCAGTACCTGTTTGCCTTAACGCACCAGGGGGGACAGCACACATGGACAGTTATGCCACAGCGGGCCCAGAACAGCCCTTCACAGTTCAGCAAAGCAATGTCCACAGTCCTCACCAAATGGGTCACAGAACATGCAGAAGTAACCCTGCTACAATACGTGGACAATCTACTCCTTTGTGCACGTGTAAAGCCCATTCCTTGTCTCTCCTACTCTACCTGGCGGAGCAGCACTGCAAGGTCTCAAAGAACAATGTCAAATGGTGTCTGAAGCGAGTTACGTTCCAGGTACACTGTATTGCTTACCAGACGAAACACCTGACAGATGACCGGAAGACCACAGTGGAGAAGATGGTTCCTCCAACAACTCCAAAGGCGCTACAGGCCTTCCTTGGTCTAGTTTCGTATTGCAGAGCCTGGATCCCTGATGCTTCAGTCCTAATGCAGCCTCTGTATGAAGGTGTCAACATAACCCCCGTTCCTCCTGACAGATGCAGCCTTCAGCTCGTTCAAGAAGTTAAAAGACTCTAGTCTCAGCGCCTGCACTAGGCTTACCTGTCTACGAGAAGCCATTCGGTCTCTACCTGATGGAAAAGAAGGCCTTGCTACTGGAGTCCTGACGCAGCTTCAGGGGGGAAAGCCGAGACCTTTGGGCTAATTTTCATCTTGCTTGGATCCAGTTGCAAGGGACGCCCCCTCCTGCATGAGAGCAGCATTTGCAGCACCGGCCCTTCTGGACAAGACTGCTGTCATCATTCTTGGGTATCCAATGGAAGTCCTGGCTCCGCATGACATCTCAGCAATCCTCAACCAAACCCAGCCAAACCCAGCCAGGCATCTTCGCTTCCAGTGCTCTCTACTCCTGCCCGACAATGTCACCATCTCCAGATGCACAGTACTCAACCCATCCACTCTACTCCCACTCCCAAGGGGGGATACAGATATGGACCCTCAGATCAAAATTCTGATCAAAATCTGCATGATACCTTCCGTAGGGATCTGGATTTGCTCATGACAGGTGACCATGATTGCTTCAGCATCATGCAACAGGAAACAGCAGGACTACCCAAGGTGGCAGAAGAGCCACTGACCAACCCAGAGCTGATCCTCTATGTGGATGGCTCCAGATTTGCAGATGATGAAGGAAGATTCCACACGGGATGAGCAGTGACCAGCAATCAAGAGATACTGTGGTCCAGAAGTCTGCCGCCTAGTCTGTCAGCTCAGGAAGCAGAACTGATAGCGCTGACGAAGGCCTGCCAGATTGCAGAAGGCAAAACTGCGAACATATACACCGATTCAAGGTACTCGCATGGCATAGCACACGACTCTGGACCCGTCTGGACTGCAAGAGACTTCATCACAGCAAGCAGAACAGCCTTGAAGCATCATGGAGCCATCAAGGACCTGCTGGATGCACTCCAACTTCCAAAAAAAAGGTGGCAGTACTAAAAGTCAAAGCACATGGAAAATTGAACACAGTAGAGGCACGGGGTAACAACATGGCGGATATAGCAGCCAAAGAAGCAGCCAAAGGAAGGCAAAATGGAGAAGTGGGAGAGGTCGTAGAGCCGGACGGCTACTACATGACGACTGAAGACAAGAAACCTGACCAGAAGAACAAGAAGGAATGCTGGATGCGGAAGAGAGCAACACATGAAGAAGGAAGGGTACACGCAAAGGACAACGAACCCTGTTTATCCCGAAGCATGTATCCTATGGTGGTCCAGTGGGCACATGGGCCCACACACAGATCAAAGACACAGATGAATGATCTGATTGGTGCTTACTGGTTCGCTCCAGGGATCTCCACCCTAACAGCCAAGTTCACTAGCAGCTGTCTGACCTGCGGCAAATGCAACTCTGGAAGAATGAAGAAAGTTCCCACACATCATCTTGCCAGCCTGCTGTACCCCTTCCAGAGGATCCAGATAGACCACATCCAGATGCCGCCAAGTGGAGGTTTTGAATATGCCCTTGTGGTCGTGGACGTGTTCTCAGGATGGCCAGAAGTTTTCTCAGTGAGGAACCAGTCAGCAAAGACTACTGCAAAGAGACTACCCTCAGAGATAAGATACGCAGATATGGGGTCCCAGAAGTGATAGGCAGTGACCAGGGACCCGCATTCACAGCAAATCTCACACGGGAGATCTGGTCAGCAGTAGGGTCAGACTTAAGGTACCGTCACACTAAGCGACGCTGCAGCGATACCGACAACGATCCGGATCACTGCAGCGTCGCTGTTTGGTCGCTGGAGAGCTGTCACACAGACAGCTCTCCAGCGACCAACGATCCCGAGGTCCCCGGTAACCAGGGTAAACATCGGGTTACTAAGCGCAGGGCCGCGCTTAGTAACCCGATGTTTACCCTGGTTACCATCGTTAAAGTAAAAAAAACAACCACTACATACTTACCTACCGCTGTCTGTCCCCGGCGCTGTGCTTCTCTGCTCTGGCTGTGAGCACCGGGCAGCCGGAAAGCACAGCGGTGACGTCACCGCTCTGCTTTCCGGCCGCTGTGCTCACAGCCAGAGCAGAGAAGCACAGCGCCGGGGACAGACAGCGGTAGGTAAGTATGTAGTGGTTGTTTTTTTTACTTTAACGATGGTAACCAGGGTAAACATCGGGTTACTAAGCGCGGCCCTGCGCTTAGTAACCCGATGTTTACCCTGGTTACCAGCGAAGACATCGCTGAATCGGCGTCACACACGCCGATTCAGCGATGTCAGCGGGAGATCCAGCGACGAAACAAAGTTCTTGACTTTCTTCCCCGACCAGCGACATCACAGCAGGGGCCTGATCGCTGCTGCCTGTCACACTGGACGATATCGCTAGCGAGGCCGCTGCAACGTCACGGATCGCTAGCGATATCGTCTAGTGTGATGGTACCTTTAGGCCTACGCACTTCCTACAATCCCCAGAGTAGCGAAAAAGTGGATAGACTGAATGGGACACTTAAGAACAGAATGTTGAAAGTTGCCCAAGAGACACGCAAACCATGGCATGAGACACTCCCAATCACACTACTCAGTGTTAGGCACACTTCCAGAGGCCCAGAAAAGCTGTCACCATATGAAATTTTGTTTGGGTCTAGTCCCAGGTTAGGGGTATTCTTTCCCTCAGCAGCTGACTATGTAATATGATTCTTTGTCTGCTTATGTAATTGAACTCACCAAGAAACTTGCTAACATCCATTCTCGAGTTTTTTTCTTCATTGCCAGATCCAGATTCAGTGTCCGGTACACACTCCTTGAAGCCAGGAGACTGGGTGTTGGTGAAAAAAGTTTGTAAGGAGAACACCACTCGATCCCAGATCTGATGGTCCTGTCCAAGTGCCGCTGATGACACCAACCTCTGTGAAGCTGGAGGGAAGACCCACTTGGATCCATGCATCGCATTGCAAGAACGCTCCCCTACCAGAAGATGACACCCAAACTGGAATTATGTTATGGATGCCCTGCCTGACCGAATAGATGACCTACCTGATAAAGAATACACTACATATGCTATTGAATAAGAGACTGATTGCAACTAACCCCCATTAGGGAGAGATCTCCTGACCGCCCATTTGCAAAAAGTCTGTACGGAATGGGGCATAGGCACTAGGCTTGCGTCAGTTCACCGGCAGCACAAAAGAGTTGCAGCGCTTTGGGACAGGAGGCTAGGTTTAGGGCAAGTGATATCTAAGGGGGGCTTGTGATAGAAATATTTCTATCATGTAGATCTCACTTGCATGTATACTCCTCTATAATCATATATACTCATATATGACGGGCACAAAGGGGCATTCTTTGCGTCTGGAGGAGAGAAGGTTTTTCCACCAACATAGAAGAGGATTCTTTACTGTTAGGGCAGTGAGAATCTGGAATTGCTTGCCTGAGGAGGTGGTGATGGCGAACTCAGTCGAGGGGTTCAAGAGAGGCCTGGATGTCTTCCTGGAGCAGAACAATATTGTATCATACAATTATTAGGTTCTGTAGAAGGACGTAGATCTGGGGATTTATTATGATGGAATATAGGCTGAACTGGATGGACAAATGTCTTTTTTCGGCCTTACTAACTATGTTACTATGTTACTATGTTACTATAAACGCAAATATATCTATATACACTATAATCAATTGCTTAAAATGGCTGACATAAACTGATATAAGCCAGACAGACTGTTCTGTGATTTCCACCCAAAAAAGCGGAAGAACTCCAGATGTCTTAAGTGCTGATGAGATGTCTCAACTTTGTCCTAGATGCAGAGATACATTTTAGTTGCTTAATCAGCAATCATATGTGCATTAATCACAATATTCCATATATATTCAGATAACCAATAACAGAGGAGCTAGACAATATGTTAATTAGCTAACCACCCCTAACCACTCCTTTCTATATGCAATTATAAAACTATGTATCAGGAAATAAAGGATCAGTATTGATGGAATGCTTTCCTGTCACAATCGTGCTCATTCTTGAGCGCTCAAAATACTCAGTCTTATTGGGAACGGCCACAGCACACACGGGATAGATTTATCCAACCCAAATTTCTATATCAGGACAAGGACGTGGACGTGTTTGTTGATGGTGCTAGTTGAGCTTGTGTGCAACTGCAGATGCAGGGCATGAGGCATCTTTGCATTCACCATGGACAGGGGATTTGCTTGCAGGCACAACATTGGAAGAAGCAGTGGTATCACCTGCAGACACTGTTCATGGAGCCTTGTGTTCAACCAACAAAGTTGGGTGCTTTGCTGCCATGTGCCTGATCATGCTTGTGGTGGCTAGGATGGGAGTTTTGCTACCCCTGCTGATGCGGGCATGGCCGTTGATGCAAATGGCCTTTTGGGGGTTATCGGCAGAGTCTTTTAAAAACAACCAGGGTGTTATGGGGACATTCAGTGTCTCCCTCTCCCACATCACCTCCTCTGTTGTGAATTCCGCTCTTGGGCTCCCTCCGGTGGTTGTAAGTGGTACTTTTGTGAGTTCTGCTCTTGGGCTCCCTCCGGTGGTTTTAAGTGGTATGGCTGCTCCTTGGATTTAGCAGTCTGCAGCTGCTTCATCTGATTGTCTTTCTGCTCGGCTATTCATGCCTGGCTCTTCCCTTCAGCCAGTGCCACTTGTCAATGGTTCCTGGTTGGATTCACATCTCTCTTGGATTTCCCTGATATCCTGACCAGTTCAGCAAAGTTAAGTTCTTGCTTGCTCTTTTCTGTCCACAGGTTGTGGACTTATCCGTTCTGTGCTTTCTATGTTTTGTCCAGCTTGTCAGTATGGATTAATTCAGTTAAGCTGGAAGCTCTGGGAAGCAGATTTACCCTCCACACCTTTAGTCAGGTGTGGAGATTTTTGTAAACTGTGTGTGGATTTTTTGTAGTTTTTAATACTGACCTCACAGTATTCCATCCTGTCCTATCTAGCTAGCTAGACTGGCCTCCTGTGCTACATCCTGGTTTCATTCTGTGTATGTCTTTTCCCTCTTCACTCACAGTCATTACTTGTGGGGGGCTATCTATCCTTTGGGGATTTTCTCTGAGGCAAGATAGTTTTCCTGTTTCTATCTTTAGGGGTAGTTAGTTCTCAGGCTGTGACGAGGTGCCTAGGGAGTGTCAGGAGCATCCCACGGCTACTTCTAGTGTTGTGTTGAGCTTAGGGACTGCGGTCAGTACAGGTACCACTTCCTTCAGAGCTCGTCCCATGTTGCTCCTAAACCTCCAGTTCATAACACTCCTCACCTCCACCATGGTCTTTCGGTGTTCTCCAAGGCTCAGTTCTAGGACCCCTAGTCTTCTCCATCTACACCTTCGGCCTGGGACAGCTGATGTAATGGCACGATTTGCAATATCATCAGTACGCCGATGACATGCAGATCTACTTATCTGTACCTGACATTACCTCATTACTGACTAAAATCACACGTCTTGCCACTATTTTATCCTTTTTTAATGCTCGCTTTCAAAAAGTAGACATGGACAAAACAGAATACATCATCTTTCCACCATCTCACACTAAATAGACATGAGAGCTGTGTATGCATCATTCAGTACCACTTTAGTAAGAGTGAAAGTTTGCCCAAGAGAAAATGATTTTCCAGACATTCACGGCCTTTTTTTGCACATTTTTTGCAGCTGTGATCTTCATTTTCTTGGTGTGGATGTGGTAAATGAATTTCAAAGTCATTATCAATACCATCATCGTCCCTATCTTGTAAATAGGAAATCTGGTGTTTCCCAGGGTCATGGTGGCATTCCTTTAACAGTGTTCGTTACACTAGAACAAATAATTTTCAACTGTGACATTGGGATATTATTGGTAATATGTATGGGTGAAGATGAAGAAGCTTGTGCCACGGGTGTGTTCATAGTTATGGACAGTGCACTCCTCTTTTTTTAATCAAATAATTTTGTATTAAAGCATATGACACGCAGTAACACAGTCTGACACATTTTCCAGACAGGTACCACTAATACAAAACTGATTAATACATTTTCATTTTACCAAAACATGACCCTTACCCCATAACCAACCCTCCCTTACCCCAGTCCCTTACTCATTATCCACTACAACCAACTGACAACATTTCCTCTTGAAAATTGTCCAACAGTACACGTAAAAGTCCCTCCAGAAGCAACTAAACGACCCCCATTCTACTCTGCAATAACTCAAAGACACAAAAAGAGCTGTTATGAAAGGTAATTCAGTACCACAATGGACATAGAGGTCAGCGCACATACAGTGACCTGGCAATAACCCAAAAAACAAGAACGAGCTCTGAGACGTGGGAACTCTGTTGACCGCAATCCCTAATCCTCTCCAACCACACTAAAGGCAGCCGTGGATTGCGCCTAACGCTCCCTATGCAACTCGGCACGGCCTGAGAAACTAGCTAGCCTGAAGATAGAAAATAAGCCTACCTTGCCTCAGAGAAATATCCCCAAAGGAAAAGGCAGCCCCCCACATATAATGACTGTGAGTTAAGATGAAAAGACAAACGTAGAGATGAAATAGATTTAGCAAAGCGAGGCCCAACTTTCTGAACAGAGCGAGGATAGGAAAGGTAACTTTGCGGTCAACACAAAACCCTACAAAAACCACGCAAAGGGGGCAAAAAGACCCTCCGTACCGAACTAACGGCACGGAGGTACACCCTCTGCGTCCCAGAGCTTCCAGCAAGCAGGAAAAAACAAATAGACAAACTGGACAGAAAAAAACAGCAAACAAATAGCAAAGAATAACTTAGCTATGCAGAGCAGCAGGCCACAGGAATGATCCAGGAGGAGACAGGTCCAATACTAGAACATTGACTGGAGGCCAGGATCAAAGCACTAGGTGGAGTTAAATAGAGCAGCACCTAACGACTTCACCATATCACCTGAGGAAGGAAACTCAGAAGCCGCAGTACCACTTTCCTCCACCAACGGAAGCTCACAGAGAGAATCAGCCGAAGTACCACTTGTGACCACAAGAGGGAGCTCTGCCACAGAATTCACAACAAAGAGCACAGCGAGGTCAAAAATACTCTGTTGTAAAGAAGTCACAGTAAATGAGCAAGTGCTAGTCAAAAAATGAAAAAATACAGGGTATTCTCGTAGTTAATACGTTTTTTTTTTCAAAAAAATGTATATTAAGCTGCTCCACCAATCGCCAAGGTATACCCATAATAGAGCAGTCCTATCTAATGTATATAATCCCTATCTGATGTATTTAAAAACCTTATCATCTGTATATTACCTATATAAGCAGGGTTCAGAGAGAAAATATCCATGTGGAAATGTGAGATGGAACAGCTACAATGCAAATGACCCACAGAAGAGTGGTGGACTCCCCAGTCTTGTAGAAACAAGAGAACAATTATAGAACCAAAAACACATGGGCTACTTGCACAGTGAACAAGTCTGTAGAAACAGGTTTCTACAGACTTGTTCACTGTACAAGTAGCCCATGTGTTTTTGGTTCTGCAATAACTCAGCAGACGCCATGCCTGGGTAATCCATCCATCCGCCCCACACATTTTCAAATTTTGTATTCTGACCTCTCTAGATGTAGATATTCCTTTCCATAAGGAAAAGAAAATTAATTTTATTAATAAATTCCTTTTTCTCTGGCGGTTTTTCATCCAAGCAGTAAATCGCAATAAGCTTTCTCGCAGCATACAACAATCTTGCAATAATCAACCTTACACATTTATCAGTAACAATATCATCCATACAACCCAGAAGGTAAGTCAGTGGGTTACGCACCACATTTACCCCTGACACCTCTTGAATCAAGTTAAACACCTTCACCCAAAAGGGTTGGAGGCGAGCGCATGACCACATCATATGTATCAAATATGAATCATCCTCATCGCACCTTGGGCATTTTGAGTCACCTCTCAGTCCTGCCTTCCTCATCCATGCCGTGGTCCTGTACACCCTATACACCAGGTATAACTCCGACACCCTCTTAGCCTCACTCAAGGACGCCCTGGGGATGTATTGAAGTATAGACTCCCACTGGGACTCAGACAAAGGACCCACGTCCGCCACCCATTTTTCCTTTAGCCTTAATGGATATTTCAATAAAAAGGTATCCATCAAACTCCTGTACATCAAGGTAATGAACCCCCTCGTACTCTTCTGAGGCCTGATAAGATTCAACAAGCTATCGGACTGCAGAATCACGCGCGACCCCTCCTTTTGACAATTTGGGGTGTGTCTCAACTGCAACTATTGAAATAACATCTTCTGGCACAAAGGAAACTCAGTCCTAAGTGTTTCGAATGTTTTAATAACATCCCCATCAAGCAACTGAGACACGAACCAAATGCCAATGCGCCTCTACTGACCGAACCCCGCAATCTCATGAGCTCTGCCAACCTAGGATCAAACCAAATCAGCGTATATCTCGTAAATTCCGTTACTCCCCTCCAAAACTTAATTTTCTGACAGACTTTCCCCATCATAGCTATTGTTGGGAATTGCTTGGGGTTAATTCTGAATCTGCCTGCTTCCAGACTGGCTAACAATGGGCCTTTCCCTACCGCGTGTTCAATGATTATCTCCGCTTAAGTGCTCTGTTCCAGTTCTCCCCAACCTACCATATGCTGGCATTGAGATGCTATATAGTAAATCCATGGATTGGGGACCACCAGACCACCCTCATCCTTCGCCCTTAGCAGATGTTCCAATTTGATGCATGCCAGGCCACCCTTCCAAAATAAGTCCCTAAATAGAGTATTGATCCTATGAAATTTACTCTGAGGCAGCCACACTGGAGCATTATGCAATATGTAGAGGAGCTGAGGCATAAGTATCATTTTGATCAAATTTACTCTTCCTGCAACCAACAGAAATAGCTTCTTCCAGGCCCCAATCTTCTGCTGGAACTTCCCAAGCATAGGAGTCAGGTTGAGCTGCACATAGTCCCCTATTTTTCCCGAAACCACGATGCCCAGATATTTAAACTCATGTATCACCCTTGAGGGAACCCCAGGGTCTAGTGTCAGAAGCCGCTGTGTCCATGTGCAACAACACAGACTTATCCCAATTAATAGATAATCCAGAAAGAGCCCCAAATATTTTAATGCTGTTCATAACAGCCCCCAAAGACTACTGCGCATCTTCCAAGAACAGTAACATGTTGTCCGCGTACAGGGCAATCTTTTCTTCATAGTTTCCGTATCTAAATCCCTTTATGTCCCTATACCTCCGTATCACCGCCGCCAAGGGCTCAACAGCAATTGCAAACAAGAGAGGAGACAAAGGGCACCCCTGCCGCGCTCCCCTATATAAAGGGAAATCCCCCGACAAGAGCACATTTACCCGTATCCTGGCTCTTGGAGAGGCATATAACAATTGCACCCAAATTATAAATCTCTCGCCAAAACCCATAGCCTTCATAACCACCCACAAATACCGCCATTCCACACTATCAAAAGCCTTAGCGGCGAAACCACAACCCTCTGACCCATATTGTCTGACTTTTCCTGCATATTGAGAAACAATCGTCTAAGATTACATGCTGTAGAACTATTGGGCATAAAACCGGACTGTTCCCGGTTTATTAGTGTCGTTATCACCTTGTGAAGACGATTAGCCAACATTTTGGCCAAGATTTTGATATCTATGGTTAATAATGAGTTTGGGCGATAAGAAGCCGGATCCGTCGGATCCTTACCCTGTTTTGGCAACACTACAATTATTGTCTCAGGCATGGACCGCCACAACTCCTCCTCCACCAGACCAGCAGCATACACCTCCAACAAAGGGGGAAGCAATACCTCATTACATTTTATTTACACCTCCCCTGGGACACCATCCACTCCTGGGGCTTTATCATTAGGCATAGAGGCCAGTGCGGCGTCCCCAGTGAATATAATATACCCCCATAGTAAATAACAGCATCCCCCATAGTACTGTATATAGCACAGCCTCCCCATAGTATATAGCACAGCCTCCCCCATAGTACATAGCACAGCCCGCACAGTATATCGCACAGCCCGCACAGTATATAGTACAGCCAGCACAGTATACAGCACAGCCCGCACAGTATACAGCACAGCCCGCACAGAATACAGCAAAGCCCGCACAGAATACAGCAAAGCCCGCACAGTATACAGCACAGCCATAGTGTATAGTACAGCCTGCACAGTATAGAGTACACCCCACATAGATAGTATATAGCACAGCCCGCACAGTATATAGCACAGCCCGCACAGTATATAACACAGCCCGCACAGTATATAACACAGCCCGCACAGTATATAGCACACTCCGCACAGTATATAGCACAGCCTGCATAGATAGTATATCACACAGCCCGCACAGTATATAGCACAGCCTGCCCAGTATATAGCACAGACCACACAGAATATAGCACAGCCCGCATAGATAGTATATAGCACAGCCCACACAGTATATAACACAGCCCGCACAGAATATAGCACAGCCCGCACATTACATAACACTGTTACGGAACTGCAACACAGAACTAGAATAGAAAGGGGGAAAACTGACCCTGCATTGAGACTAGGCCGATACCCTACGATGGAGTGGGCGACCCATTCCTTGCGAATATACCCACCAATGATTCTAGGTTATATAGGTTATAACACAACCCAGCACCAGGGGAAAAAGACCAGCAGCCAGAAAACCACAACAAGCTGGCAGATGGTCAAAGCAAAACAGATTCTAACAAAGTATAAGATGTATATACACTGGCGCTTAATCACCTGGAAGGATAAGATGGAGGGCCACGGAAGCTGCCGGTGGTTAAAACAGGTTCTGTGCAAGACTCTGTTGAAAAAATAATAAACTAAATAATAATACTATTAATCACCGCGCTAAAAAGAGGCTGGAATATCGCTGTACTTGCTTATAATACAGCTGTTTCTGTGTTGTGTGGGAATCCTTATGCGTAAAGGGGGGTACACCCAGTTATAGTGGTTTACTGCAAGGCAATGTTAATTCATTTGGACATTCTAAACAACATATCGTTTTTTTGTACATTTTACCTTCCAGTATTGGCTTACCACACTGTGAAAATAGAAACATTTAAACCCATATAGGAACACCTCAGGTGTAGACTGTACAGCCTCTCAAAAGGAGTAAGTGCATTCAACCAACACCCCTGATTAATAAATTTGCAGGGTCCAAATAATATATCGCTATTCTGTTTATTTTACCTTGCAGTAAACCACTATAACTGGGTGTATCCCCCTTTACGCATCAGGATTCCCACACAACACAGAAACAGCCGTATTATAAGTACAGCGATATTCCAGCCTCTTTTTAGCACGGTGGTTAATAGTATTATTATTTAGATTCTAACAAACACAGCCTGCACAGTATATAACACAACCCACACAGTATATAGCACAGCCCGCACAGTATATAGCATAGCTCGCACCGTCTATAGCACAGCCCGCACAGTATATAGCACAGCCCGCACAGTATATAACACAGCCCGCACAGTATATAACACAGCCCACACAGTATATAGCACAGCTCGCACAGTTTCTAACAGCCCGCACAGTATATAGCACAGCCCGCACAGTATATAATACAGCCCGCACAGTATACAGCACAACCCGCACAGTATATAGCACAGCCCACACAGTATGTAGCACAGCTCGCACAGTATATAGCAGAGCCCGCATAGATAGTATATAGCACAGCCCGCACAGTATAAAGCACAGCCCGCACAGTATATAGCACAGCCCGCACAGTATATAGCACAGCCCGCACAGAATATAACACAGCCCGCACAGAATATAACACAGCCTGCACAGAATATAACACAGCCCGCACAGAATATAACACAGACTGCACAGTATATAGCACAGTCCGTATAGAGAGAATATAGCACAGCCCGCATAGTATATAGCACAGCCAGCACAGTATATAATACAGCTCGCACAGTATAGCACACCCCGCACAGAATATAGCATAGCTCGCACAGTCAATAACACAACCCAGCACCAGGGGAAAAAGACCAGCAGCCAGAAAACCACAACAAGATGGCAGATGGTCGAAGCAAAACAGATTCTAACAAACACAGCCTGCACAGTATATAACACAACCCACACAGTATATAGCGCAGCCCACACAGTATATAGCACAGCCCGCACAGTATATAGCACAACCCACACAGTATATAGCACAGCCCGCACAGTATATAGCACAGCTCGCACAGTATATAGCAGAGCCCGCATAGATAGTATATAGCACAGCCCGCACAGTATAAAGCACAGCCCGCACAGTATATAGCACAGCCCGCACAGTATATAGCACAGCCCACACAGTATAAAACACAGTCCGCACAGTATATAGCACAGTCCGTATAGAGAGAATATAGCACAGCCCGCATAGTATATAGCACAGCCAGCACAGTATATAATACAGCTCGCACAGTATAGCACACCCCGCACAGTATATAGCATAGCTCGCACAGTCTATAACACAACCCAGCACCAGGGGAAAAAGACCAGCAGCCAGAAAAAAACAACAAGATAGCAGATGGTCAAAGCAAAACAGATTCTAACAAACACAGCCTGCACAGTATATAACACAACCCACACAGTATATAGCACAGCCCGCACAGTATATAGCATAGCTCGCACAGTATATAGCACAGCCCGCACAGTATATAGCACAGCCCACACAGTATATAGCACAGCCCGCACAGTATATAGCACAGCCCGCACAGTATATAACACAGCCCGCACAGTATATAGCACAGCCCGCACAGTATAAAACACAGCCTGCACAGTCTATAGCACAGCCCTCACAGTATATAGCATAGCTCGCACAGTCTATAGCACAGCCCGCAAAGTATATAGCACAGCTCGCACAGTTTCTAACAGCCCGCACAGTATATAATACAGCCCGCACAGTATAGCACAGCCCACACAGTATATAGCACAGCCCGCACAGTATATAGCAGAGCCTGCATAGATAGTATATAGCACAGCCCGCACAGTATATAACACAGCCCGCACAGTATATAAACACAGCCCGTATAGTATATAGCACAGCCTGCACACTATAGCACAGCCCGCACAGTATATAGCACAGCCCGCATAGAAAGTATATAGCACAGCCCGTACGATATATAGCACAGCCCGCATAGAAAGTATATAGCACAGCCCGCACGATATATAGCACAGCCTGCATAGAGAGTATATAGCACAGCCTGCATAGATAGTATATAGCACAACCTGCACAGTACATAGCACAGCCAGCACATTCCATAACACTGTTACAGAACTGCAACACAGAACTACAATAGAAGGGGGGAAAACTGACCTGGCACGGAGACTAGGCCGATACCCTACGATGGAGTGGGCAACCCATTCCTTGCGAATAGACCCACCAATGATCCTAGGTGAAACTCAAGCGAACACCTATAGATAGGGGGAAGATCTAAGTACTGGGTATAAAAACAGGTCACCTCCTAATAGAAAACACAGAGACGGCTGCAGAAACCAACTGAAAACAGAAACGAAGGATAGCATAACCAGAGAACCCAGAAATGCACAATATCAAACACTTAAAGCTATCAAAGCACCTAGCCAAAACTCTAGCGGATTAACACTGTTGTCCAGCAAGGACTGGGAGGCAGGTGCTGGGTAATAAAGGGTAATACAATCACCTGACCTAAGACAACCCAGCACCAGGGTAAAAAGACCAGCAGCCAGAAAACCACAACAAGATGGCAGATGGTCAAAACAAAAACAGATTCTAACAAACACACCCTGCACAGTATAAAACACAACCCACACAGTATATAGCACAGCCCGCACAGTATACAGTATAGTACAGCCCGCACAGTATATAACACAGCCCGCACAGCATATAGCACAGCTCGCACAGTATATAACACAGCCTGCACAGTATATAGCACAGCCCGCACAGTATATAGCACAGCTTGCACAGTATGTAGCACAGCCCGCACAGTATATAACAGCCCGCACAGTATATAGCACAGCCAGCACATTAGATAACACTGTTACGGAACTGCAACACAGAACTAGAATAGAAGGGGGGAAAACTGACCCTGCACTGAGACTAGGCCGATACCCTATGATGGAGTGGGTGACCCATTCCTTGCAAATAGACCCACCAATGATCCTAGGTTAAACTCTAGCGAACAACTATAGATAGGGGGAAGGAGGTCCCTGAAAGATCTAAGTACTGGGTATAAAAACAGGTCACCTCCTAATAGAAAACACAGAGACGGCTGCAGAAACCAACTGAAAACAGAAACGAAGGATAGCAGAACCAGAGATCCCAGAACTGCACAATATCAAACACAGAAAGCTATCAAAGCACCTAGCCAAACCTCTAGCGCAGTGGTGCCCAACTCCAGGCCTCGAGGGCTGCCAACAGTGCAGGTTTTCAGGATTTCCTTAATATTGCACAGGGGTTGGAATCATCACCTGTGCAGATGATCACATTACCACCGATGCAATACTAAAGAAATCCTGAAAACCTGCATTGTTGGCGGCCCTCCAGGCCTGGAGTTGGGGAACCCTGCTCTAGCAGATTAACACTGTTGTCCAGCAAGGACTGGAAGGCAGGTGCTGGATAATAAAGGGTGATACAATCACCTGACCTAAGACAACCCAGCACCAGGGTAAAAGACCAGCAGCCAGAAAACCACAAGAAGATGGCGGATGGTCAAAACAAAGCAGATTCTAACAAAACACAGCCCGCACAGTATATAGCACAGCCCGCACAGTATATAACACATCCTGCGGAGTATATAGCACAGCTCGCACAGTATATAACACAGCCTGCATAGAGAGTATATAGCACAGCCCTCACAGTATATAGCACAGCCCGCACAGTATATAATACAGCCCGCACAGCCTGCAGTATATAGCACAGCCCGCACAGTATATAGCATAGCCCGCACAGGATATAGCACAGGCCGCATAGATCGTATATAGTACAGCCCGCACAGTATATAGCACAGCCCATATAGATAGTATATATCACAGCCTGCACATTACATAACACAGCCCGCACAGTATATAGCACAGCCAGCACAGTATATAACAGCCTGCATAGAGAGTATATTGCATAGCCCTCACAGTATATAGCACAGCCTGCATAGATAGTATATAGCACACCCCGCACAGTATATACCACAGCCCACACAGTATGTAACACAGCCCGCACAGTATATAACACAGGCCGCACAGTATATAGCACAGCCAGCACAGTATATAACACAGCCAGCACAGTATATAGCACAGCCCGCACAGTATATAACACAGCCTGTATAGAGAATATATAGCATAGCCCGCACAGTATAGCACAGCCCACACAGTATACAATACAGCCCGCACAGTATATAGCACACCCCGCACAGTATATAGCACAGCCCGCACAGTATATAACAGCCTGCATAGAGAGTATATAGCACAGCCAGCACAGCCCGCACAGTAAATAATACAGCCCGCATAGTATACAGCACAGCCCACACAGAATACAGCACAGCCCGCACAGTATATAACACAGCCGCATCTCCAACCCCCCCCCCCAAGAATAACCCCACAGTCCAGTACTCATTGTTATAGTGGAAAAAAAAAAACACACTCCTCACCTCTCTTCATGCCCGTGCTGCTCCCTGTTCCTGTCTTAGTGGCTTTACTGCCTGGCACACACAGTGAGTGCGAGAACATCATCGCGCACCAACAGTGTCATAGGCAGAGCGGTGAATGATGGGAGAGGGAGCATCAGCTGAAGCTCTCTCCTCCATCATTGCTTTCAACTGTACTGGCAGATGCCGGTATAGTTCAATGTGGTGGCAGCGTGGGAGTCGGCGCTGGCGGCAGGTGGGCCCCCTGCCTCACAGGTGCCCCATATTGGCTGCGTGATGTGCCGCTAGCTGGGGGCCCCTGGGGGAGTGGGGGCCCTAGGCAGCTGCATGGTCTGCCTGCCCCTAACTACGGCCCTGACCCTGTCAGTCTTGCAGGTGATCCCCAATAGATGGAGATTGGAGGGAGGTCGAATTATTACACCATACACCTATTACACCATACACCACCAAGGAAGCCATCTGGACACCTTTTATCACTTATTATTAAAGAAACTTAGAACATTTCCTAAAGTCAGGGGGAAAGATAATCTCACCCCAACTGAACGTCAAGCCCTCCCATCACTCAAATCTAACCACAAATTGTCATTAGAAATGTCGACAAAGGGGGTAGTCATAATAGATAGAATCTGGTATGTGGAGGAAGGTTTGGGTATTTTGAGTGATGGGAAATATTATTGTAGATTGAACTCCAACATCCCAACATTTGTTTTTCTACAATGAAATGGTTAAGAAGGCCATTTGTAGCAACATCTTGAATAGGAAGGAGAAGGACTTCCTGAGTGTCAAACAATGTCAGAAGCCCTATTTTCATTTTATACCCAAGATTCATAAGAGTTTATCACATCCTCCTGGGCGCCCTATTATTTCGGGAGTTAGATCTATCACAGCCAACTTGTCCCACTCTATTGACCTATTCCTACAGAAATACGCCACACAACTCGATTCACATACTCAAGATTCATACCATTTAATTATGAAGCTTAAAAAACTTCCACCCATTTGACACTGCATTTTCTTTACGGTAGACGCAAATGCTTTATATGCCAACATAGACCACCAATTAGGCTCAGCTGCGGTGGAATTCTTTCTATGTCAGGATAGTGACATTCCTGATCTTCAGAGGAAATTCTTATCAAGGAGCATTGACTTCATACTCAACCACAATATATTTTGTTTTGATAGTGTGATCTACCAGCAAACTAGGGGCCGCGCCATGTGGACAATATTCGCGCCAAGTTATGCGAACCTATTCATAGGGCGATTCGATTCCCTGTACATAAGCCAGTCCCTCCTGCTGGTGGGTCGCACCCTGTTCTATAAGATTTCTTGATGATTTTATATTTATCTGGGCTGCTACTCAGGTAGGAGGCCCAAATATTTATTGACAATCTGAATAACACGGGGGCTTCAATTTACATCCACAATCTCAGAAGATTACATTGAATTTCTAGATCGAACCATCTCCAAAAATGGCAATGGGGAGACATACACGACTATCCATTTCAGAACGGTGGATGTGAATAGTTAGTTATTGAGACTACATGAGTCTTAGGCGTCTGCCTAAGTGGATAAGAAATGTGCCATATGGACAAAACTGGTGCATCTGTAAACGTTGTACAAGAGATGAAGATTTCAACAAGGAATCACTCATCTTGAATAGAAGATTTAGGTAAAAGAATATCTAAAGGGGATCCTTAAGGATGCCAATGAGAGAACAAAAATATTTCTACCAAATAGAGTAGATCTTTCGTCGTTTACCTTTTTGAATGTGGTTGCTGTCTGCAATACCAAACATTTAGTGGCCAGTGTCAGGCAACTGCTACAAAAGGCAAATAAAATAATGGGATGCATTAAAAGAGGCATAGATGCTCATGAGGACAACATTTTACCTCTATACACGTCACTAGTTCAACCACACTTAGAATACTGTGCACAGTTCTGGTCTCTGGTGTATAAGAAAGACATAGCTGAACTAGAGCAGGTGCAGAGAAGAGCGACCAAGATTATTAGAGGACTGGGGGGTCTGCAATACCAAGACAGGTTATTACACTTGGGGCTATTTAGTTTGGAAAAACAAAGGGGTGATCTAATTTTAATGTATAAATATGCAGCGCCCCAGAGTCCTGGTCGTTGCAGTAACGTCGTTCTTCCACCAGGGGGAGCGATGTTCCGTCTGATGGCACCAAAGGAGTTCACCGTGCCAGGTATCACAGCCACACACACACACTTCACACGCCGGCCACCAGGGGGAGCAAAAGGTTCTATCTATTAGGCCACTCCTCACACTTGGGTAAAACTGGGGGTTGGTTAGGAAGTCAGGGAGTCAAGAGCCAGGAGGAGGAGAGGACAGGAGCAGACTGGGCTCGGCCCAGGAAAGGGAAAGGACACTGAGCTGCGCCTGCAACCCATGCGGCAGCCTCCTAAGAACGGACAAGAAAGGAAGTTTTGCCGTAGTGAGTGAGCACAGAAGTCATAGCAACAGGAGTGAAACATCAGTGGGAGACCAGCTAGAAGCAGGCTGCCTCCCGCTGAGCGCAGATCCGGTGGCCGGAACACCGAGGGAGTAATAGACTCTACGCTTTACTTCAGAGACCGGCAGGTCAGTCGATTCCAAGTTGGCTGTCCGACCTAAACACCTAAGCAGACAAGGTGGCAACGTGGAGGAGGGGCGACGCTAGGGTCCCTATAAAATAGCCTCAGGCCACCACTGTCATACGGGTTATGTCCTATCCATCTGGGGGACAGAGAGAGAGAAGTAACAAGAGTGAGGACCTTATGGTAGCTAATGCAAGTAGGGACCTACTACGTTACTGTGCGCAAGGGGAAGGCTACTGATTTCCACCTGGATAAGGGGACTCTGGAATTGCCATCAGACCGGCCAGACTCTGCCTACCCTGTCATCCGGCACCTTGGACTGTGGATGCTGAAGCCTTCAGTAAAGGTAAAGAGACTGCACCCATTGTGTCCTCATTATTTACCGCACCTTGCACCATCCACCATCAACATCTACACTTCTGGAAAGCCCTGGGGATATATGTTGTGAATTCTGCTTTTGGGTTCCCTCCGGTGGTTGTAGGTGGTAATGCAGTTGTCCCTGGGTTGCAGTCCTGGTCAGGTGTATCTGCTGATTGCAGTTCTGACTGGGGTATTTAGGTGTGCAGGATTCATTAGTCCTTGCCAGTTGCCCATGGTTGTTGGGAGGTGTTGGACCTCTGTCTGGTTCCTCCTGCCTTGCTGCCAAATCAGCAAAGATAAGTGTCTGGTTTTGTTTCTGTGGCACACATGCTGTGTGCTTGACAATTCAGTGCTATTCATTTGTTTTTTCTTGTCCAGGTTAGATTTTGTCAGTATTTTCTCAGTCTTGTTGGATTTTCAGGAGTTGCAGATATACGTTCCACGTCTTTAGTTAGATGGTGGAATTTTTTGCATTATCTGCTGTGGATATTTTTGGAAGGGTTTTAATACTGACCGCTTAGTATTCTGTCCTATCCTTTCCTATTTAGCTAGAGTGGCCTCTTTTGCTAAATCCTGTTTTCTGCCTGCATGTGTCTTTCCTCTCTTACTCACAGTCAATATTCGTGGGGGGCTGCCTATCCTTTGGGGTTCTGCTCTGAGGCAAGGTAGAATTCCTATTTCCATCTATAGGGGTATTTAGTCCTCCGGCTGTGTCGAGGTGTCTAGGGTTTGTTAGGCACATTGTAAGAAGGAACATAAACCAGCTCACCCGTGATACTGCAACCAAACCTCGGGAGCACGGACCCGCTGTGTCCAGGCGTGCAAGATCCATGTCCATGTCATGATTAAGGGAGCCTAGTCTCCAGAAACGCGTTGAGATTCTTACCCATATGGTTGTGCTGAAGTCTGTATCCTCCATGTCAAAAGTTTGTTAATAAAGAAAACGCTTTTTTATGGACTCGGTGAAGCTGGACATTCCTTTCTTTTGTTAGGCACACCCCACGGCCACTTCTAGTTGCGGTGTTAGTTTAGGATTTGCGGTCAGTACAGTTTCCACCTACTCCAAAGAAAGTTTCATGCGGCTCCAAGGTCACCGGATCATAACAGATATACTTCACTTGTGGGAAGGTATACCATCTAGCTGCCATTCCATCACCCCAGCGGACCCCTAAGCAGCGTCGGTCACCCTGGCCGAATACCACAGGTGGCGTCACGAACACTACCGTTATCTACGAACTCTGCCTTTTTATTGGGCGCCACTCATAAGGCCACGGTCCGGGTCGGGCCACAGTGACATCCTCACCGAGGGAACTGAAGGACCCGGTACCGAGTACCCCATTGCCCTTACGTGGGGGCGATCCAAATATATGAAGGGACAGTACAAAGACCTTTCTAATGATCATTTTACTCATTGACCTGAGACAGGGACAAGGGGGCATACTCTACGTCTGGAGGAAAGAAGAAGGTTTAAGCATAATAACAGAAGCGGGTTCTTTACTGTAAGAGAAGTGAGACTAGGGAACTTTCTGCCATATGATGAGGTAATGAGTGATTCCCTACTAAAATTTAAGAAGGGACTGGATACCTTTCTTGAAAAGTATAAGGTTACAGGTTATATATACTAGATTACTTGATAGAGGGTTGATCCAGGGAACTAGTCTGACTGCCGTGTGGAGTCGGGAAGGAATTTTTTTTCCCCAATGTGGAGCTTACTCTGACACATAGGTTTTTTTGCCTTCCTATGGGTCAACATGTTAGGGCATGTTAGGCTAGGCTATAGGTTGAACTAGATGGACTTAAGGTCTTCCTTCAGCCTTAATAACTATGTTACTATGTTACTAATATGTGGAACGGACCACACAGCTGATCCATAACAATGAAAATCCATAGGTGCAATATTAAAATGGGATTACCAACCACAATCTGTCAAGGCATTTTTTAATGTACCATCAAAGAAATTTATACAATTTGCATTATAGAGCTATATACCGGACTCCAGCCTTAGACTGGCCCTCAGGAGAGTCCTTTGGTGGGCCATCACCTCTTATATGAGCAGTACTTGGCACAATATACTTTATTCACTATGTACAGACAAAGGCAGTGTAACACCCCAGGTAATCGGCCGTTACAGTAGTATTGCAGTCCTCTCGGGGAGGGTAATGTCATGCTTGGAAGCGAGGAAGGATCCTTTTAACAGGTAACTAGTGCATGCAACACTGTTCTGACTCCAGGCCAGAAGGGGGAGCTCAAGACCCGGATTCAGGGGAACTTCCCTAGATATATATTCTGGCTAGGAGGAGGAGTTAGTCAGTCTGTCGGAGGAAGTCTGAGAGAGAAGTCTGTCAGAGGGACAGTAGAGAGAGGAAGCAGACAGAGTTAGAGAGGAAAGCTGGGGCCGTGCAGACAAATGGTGCTGCAGCTCCAGGAAGGAGGAAAGAGAAACAAATCAGTCTGTAGGAGACTGAAAGGGGAAGAGAAGCAAAGGAAAGTGAAGAGCTGGGGAGAAACTGCGACTGAGTTTCCTCCATGCTGAAGCACAGGAATCGGTGGCCGGAAGACCGAGGCTGTGTGGGACTGTATGCCCCACAGTAGAAAGCGGCAAACAGCAGATTGCAAGTCGCCTGTCCACCATTAAACATCTGAAGGCACAGCAGCGCATAGAGCCCAGAGTCATCTGAGAGACCCCTGTAAAAAGGCTCAAGTTGTCTGCCATGCGGGTAGTGTCCTACCAAAAAGGGACAGAGAGAAAGTGAGGACCTTGTGTGAGGCCTAAGGCAGCAAGGGACTACAACACAGTGCATAGTGGAAGGCTTCCAACCCCACCTGACTAGAAGGATTCCTGAATCGCTTCCAAGCCGGCCGGACCACACCAGCACCTGTATCCGTACCCTGGACTGTGGCTGCCTTACACCAGTAAAAAAGTAAAGAGACTGCAACTTTGTGTCCTCTGGTTCTTTGCACACCATCTACCACCTGTCCCTACTACATTGGGAGCCCTGGGGACCCAGTTTCACCTGTGGGAAGCCATACCATCCCAGCTGTAGTACCATCACCCCAGTGGACCCCTTTGAGCAGTATCAGTCACCCTTGATTGAATACCACAGGTGGAGTCAGGGAACAAACTTTATTCAACAACCCCTTTAACCCCTTAGCGACCGCCGATACTTTTAACGGCGGCCGCTAAGGGTACTTAAACCAAAGCGACGTTAATTAACGGCGCTGTGGAAAAAGTAAATAGCGCCCCCCAGAGTCGGATTTTCTGCGGGGTCTTGGCTGCCGGGGGTAGCCGAGACCCCAGAGAACATGATTCGGGGGGTTTTTTACCCACCCCGCATTTGCGATCGCCGGCGATCGCAAAAAAAAAACGCAATCTCTTTTTAATTTCTCTGTCCTATGATGTGATCACACATTGGAGGACAGAGAAAAGGGGTCCCAGGTAGCCCCCCAATACTTACCTGTCTCCCCCGGTGCTCCTCGTGGCTCCCGGTGGGCGCCGCCATCTTCAAAATGGCGGGCGCATACGCAGTGTGCCCGCTGGCCGGCCCCGCGAGAATCTTTGGGGTCTCGGCTGACGGGGGTAGCAGAGACCCCAAAGAGCATGATCGGGGTCGGTTTTACCGACCCCTGTTTTGCGATCGCCAGTAATTAAAAAAAAAAAAAAGTAAAGTGTAATTCTCTGTCCTCTGATGTGATCGCACATCAGAGGACAGAGAAATAGGGGGATTCGGGGACCCTATCATACTCACCTGTGTCCCTGGATCCTCCTGCTGCTCCTCCTGGCCGCCGGCAAAAGAAAATGGCGGGCGCATGCGCAGTGCGCCCGCCATCTGTCTCCGTCTGCTGGCCGGCAGGAGAACAGCAGTTGGGGCTAAAATTAGGGTTAGGGCTAGGGCTAGGGCTAGGGTTAGGGCTAGGGTTAGGGCTAGGGTTAGGGCTAGGGTTAGGGTTAGGGTTAGGGCTAGGGTTAGAGTTAGGGTTAGGGTTAGGGCTAGGGTTGGGGCTAAATTTAGGGTTAGGGTTGGGGCTAAATTTAGGGTTAGGCTTCTTTCACACTTACGTCAGTACGCAATGCGTCGGCCCAACATACCGACACACGTTGTGAAAATTGTGCACAACGTGGGCAGCGGCTGTAGTTTTTCAACGCATCCGCTGCCCAATCTATGTCCTGGGGAGGAGGGGGCGGAGTTACGGCCACGCATGCGCTGTCAGAAATGGCGGATGCGATGTACAAAAAAACGTTACATTGAACGTTTTTTGTGCCGACGGTCCGCCAAAACAACTGATCCAGTGCACGACGGACGCGACGTGTGGCCATCCGTCACGATCTGTCTGCAATACAAAAGTCTATGGGCAAAAAATGCATCCTGCGGGCACATTTGCAGGATCCGTTTCTTGTCCAAAATGACGGATTGTGACGGAATGCCAAACGACACAAGTGTGAAAGTAGCCTTAGGGCTAGGGTTAGGGTTGGGGCTAAAGTTAGGGCTAGGGTTGGGGCTAAAGTTAGGGTTAGAGTTGGGATTAGGGTTAGGGTTTGGATTAGGGTTGGTATTAGGGTTAGGGTTGGCATTAGGGTTACGCTTGGGATTAGGGTTAGGTTTGGGATTAGGGTTAAGGTTAGGGTTGTGATTAGGGGTGTATTGGGATTAGGGTTAGGTTTGAGGTTAGGGTTGAGATTAGGATTAGGGGTGTGTTGGATTTAGGGTTTTGATTAGGGTTATGGTTAGGGTTGACATTAGGGTTGTTTTGGGGTAAGGGTTGTGATTATGGTTAGGGTTAGTGATTAGGATTCTGGATCAGGTTGGGATTAGGGTTAGGGGTGTGTTGGGGTTAGGGTTGGAGCTAGAATTGGGGGGTTTCCACTGTTTAGGTACATCAGGGGGCTCCAAACACGACAGCCAATTTTGCGCTCAAAAAGTCAAATGGTGCTCCCTCCCTTCTGAGCTCTGCTGTGCGCCCAAACAGTGGGTTACCCCCACATATGGGGCATCAGCGTACTTGGGATAAATTGGACAACAACTTCTGGGGTCCAATTTCTCTTGTTACCCTTGTGAAAATAAAAACTTGGGGGCTACAATATCTTTTTTGTGAAAAAAAAATATTTTTTATTTTCACTACTCTGTATTCTAAACTTCTGTGAAGCACTTGGGCGTTCAAAGTTCTCACCACACATCTAGATAAGTTCCTTGGTGGGTCTAGTTTCCAAAATGGGGTCACTTGTGGGGGGTTACTACAGTTTAGGTACATCAGGGGCTCTGCAATCTCAACATAATGCCCACAGACCATTCTATCAAAGTCTGCATTCCAAAAAGGCGCTCCTTCCCTTCCGAGCTCTGCCGTGCGCCCAAACAGTGGTTTACCCCCACATATTGGGTATCGACATACTCAGGAGAAATTGCACAACAACTTTAGTGGTCTAATTTCTCCTGTTACCCTTGTGAAAATAAAAATTTGTGGGCAAAAAGATCATTTTTGTAGAAAAAATGCAATTTTTTTTTTCACGGCTCTACATTATAAACTTCTGTGAAGCACATGGGGGTTCAAAGTGCTCACCACACATCTAGATAAGTTCCTTAAGGGGTCTAGTTTCCAAAATGGGGTCACTTGTGGGGGGTTTCCACTGTTTAGGCACATCAGGGGCTCTCCAAACGCGACATGGCGTCCAATCTCAATTCCAGCCAATTCTACATTGAAAAAGTAAAACGGCGCTCCTTCACTTCCAAGCTCTGCGGTGCTCCCAAACAGTGGTTTACCCTCACATATGGGGTATCGACGTATTCAGGAGAAATCGCACAACAACTTTTGTAGTCTAATTTCTCCTGTTACCCTTGTGAAAATAAGAATTTGTGGGCGAAAAGATCATTTTTGTGTAAATAAAAGCGATTTTTTATTTTCACGGCTCTACGTTATAAACTTCTGTGAAGCTCTTGGGGGTTCAAAGTGCTCACCACACATCTAGATAAGTTCCTTAAGGGGTATAGTTTCCAAAATGGTGTCACTTGTGGGGAGTTTCCACTGTTTAGGCACATCAGGGGCTCTCTAAACGTGACATGGCGTCCGATCTCAATTCCAGCCAATTCTGCATTGAAAAAGTCAAACGGCGCTCCTTCACTTCTAAGTTCTGCGGTGCGCCCAAAACGTGGTTTACCCCCACATATGGGGTATTGGCGTATTCAGGAGAAATTGCATAACAAAATTTAAGGTTACATTTCTGTTTTTACACTTGTGAAAATAAAAAAAATGGTTCCGAATTAAGATGTTTGCAAATAAAGTTAAATGTTCATTTTTTCCTTCCACATTGTTTCAGTTCCTGTGAAGCACGTAAAGGGTTAATAAACTTCTTGAATGTGGTTTTGAGAACCTTGAGGGGTGTAGTTTTTAGAATGGTGTCACACTTGGGTATTTTCTATCATATAGACCCCTCAAAATGACTTCAAATGTGATGTGGTCCCTAAAAAAAAATGGTGTTGTAAAAATGAGAAATTGCTGGTCAACTTTTAACCCTTATAACTCCCTAACAAAAAAAAATTTTGTTTCCAAAATTGTGCTGATGTAAAGTAGACAGGTGGGAAATGTTATTTATTAACTATTTTTCGTGACATATCTCTCTGATTTAAGGGCATAAAAATACAAAGTTTGAAAATTGCAAAATTTTAAAAATTTTCGCCATATTTCCGTTTTTTTCATAAATAATCGCAAGTAATATCAAAGAAATGTTACCACTAACATGAAGTACAATATGTCACGAAAAAACAATCTCAGAATCAGCGGGATCCGTTGAAGCGTTCCAGAGTTATAATCTCATAAAGTGACAGTGGTCAGAATTGCAAAAATTGGCTCGGTCATTAAGTACCAAATTGGCTCTGTCACTAAGGGGTTAAAGACCTTCCCCTTTGCATTGGAAGGCTAGGGCCACGGACCAGATCACTGCCACCTTGACACATCCCTTTAAGAACAGGACCCGGTACAGTGTACCCCATGGCCCTGGCAGGCGCTCCAGCAGCATCTTGTTCATTTACTCCAACAATCTACCCAGTTCATTGTTATATGAATTTGTGATTGAGGATAAGGTCACATTTGCATGTAGCTGAATAGTGGGGCCCTGGAGTTGGTAACTGGTGAGCCTTTGGCACCCGAGTCTGACACTGCCCGAGACCAGCCCAGAGGTTAAACAACAGAGAATCCTTTTGGATATACAAACGGGCCACTTCACACCCAGAAGGTCTAAACATTAGTATTGAACCTTTGATTATTAGGAACAAAAATTATGATAATGCACATGGCTTTACTGACATATTAGATAGTACATCTTACGTTTTGGCTGGAGGTGGACCACTAGGGGGGGGGGGGGTGATTATATCAGGTACTGAGGTATGGTTTTGCATGTTTTAATTACCGTAATTTATTTGTATCCATGTAATTTGACACCTTTTTTTTTTTTTACATATTTGATTGATTAATCACACCAGTGTTGGTGTATTTAAAGCCTGACGAAGGGGACCGATCGTTCCAGAAACGCATAGGGCCAAAAAAAATCTTTTGTGCAATTGATCTGGCTGGTTTCCTGTTTCCATGCGTGGCCCTCTGAGAAATCTGCTCACTACTCCCACCATCTCTCCTTTGACACCGCTCCTGTGTTATTGCCAGAGGTGGGCGGATGGTGCGGCAGCGGTTCAGGACGGTCAGCTTCCAAGGCTCTTTTCCTCAGTGTTGAGCCTGGCTTGCACAACCATCGGTGGTGAATGTCTCTCCTCACTTCCCCTTCCATTGTACTTGGGATAATTTCACATGGCGTGCTCTCGCCCTCTGTTTGTTTAGAGTGAATTATAAAGTGGCACTATAGAAATAAAAATCATTATTAAAAATTTAAAAAAAATAATTTTTGGAACTGCGGCAGTAAACTTATAATAATATCCTGGATTTTACAATATCGGAACATGTACGCAAGTTTATAGAAGACACATTACATTAATTTCCCCAGACAAGTACAGATAACGCTGATCAGATGCACTCCAGTGTAAGCCGGGCCGGTCCTGAAGGAGTTACCAATTTTAATGACTGCACATATATAAAATGCAAATTGTCAACATTGCTCCTACTTCCTTGCCCCAGTTTGGCAGAGCGAATTCCCAGGCTGGAGAAATGAAAGGTGATTAGTTATACACAGAGTGGTGAAGGAGCCTACAAGGCAGGCGGGAGACGAGAACTGCCCTGACCTGCACGTATGAAAACCAAAGCCGGAGAGAACAAAACAAAAACAATTTGTCAGTTTTGCTACATTTTTTTAAGTCTTTCAAGTCACAGAAAATTCAAATTAATTTGAAAATTTAACATTTTAAATTCTGTGGATTCCTGCATGGCTGCATACAGTGTCTAAGGCTGGTTTCACATTTGCGTTTTTTGCCGCTGCGTTTTAGCGCAAAAAAACGCATGCGTGTTTTTTTCTATACTTAACATTAAAAACGCATGCGTTTTTTTGCATGCGTTTTGCCGTGTTTTGACGACACATGCGTCGTTTCTATGCTTGCATTTTGTTGCGGAAATGCAACCTGTAGTAATTTCTAGCGGCGTTTTTTTGCGGCAAAAAAACGTATTGCTGTCTATGTAAACGAATGCGTTTTTAAGCACATGCGTTTGCATGCGTTTTTAACCGCATGCGTTTCAATAGAAAAACACAAGAATACACACTGATAAGCCACCCCCCAACCCTAACCCTAGGGATCCTAACCCTAACCCTAGGGGTTAAGATACTAACCCTAAGGGTTAGGGTTAGGATCCCTAGGGTTAGGGTTAGGATCCCTAGGGTTAGGGTTAGAGTTAAGGTTAGGGTTAGGATCCCTTGGGGTTACTAGGGATCCTAACCCTAACCCTAGCTATTTCTGTTTATAGTGGGTTTTCTAGTTGATTTTGATGATTGGCATCTGTCACACACTTCTCATCATGCATTTCAAAAACGCAAACGCAGGAAAAAACGCATGTAAACGCGTCAAAACGCTGCGTTTTTTTACCACATGCAAAAACGCATGCGTCTAAAAAACGCAGCGTTTGCACGCGTTTACATGCGTTTTTGCACCACATGCGTTTGCGTTAAAAATGCTGCGTTTTTTAACGCAAATGTGAAACTAGCCTAATCCTGAGCTGTAGTGAGGCTTTTCTTCATCTAGGGCAAAGATTGAGTTTGTTATGCTAGCCCAGTTTCCCAGCTTTAATCGGGGATAGCCCAACTCTGGCACTCTATCCAACATGTGCATACAGCAAATGACAATGTCATGGAGCTTAATGAGGAAATAGCTATAGAATATTTATTTTTATTTATTTTACATTTTTTATTGCTTTTTCTAGGGGACTTGAACCTGCGATCATGTGATTTTATGCAATACTGTAAAACTACCAATCTCCTATGAAACCCACACACAGGATACAGTCTGCGCTTTATAGGTGTACATAATACACCACGGTTACCAAAATGATGCCATCGGCATCCCATAATTGTACTGCGGAGGGCCCACTAGGCATCAGAAGGGAGACTTTCTCCACGTTCAATCTCTTAAACACTGCTGTCACAATTTACACCGGCTTCTAACTAGCTCTAATTGCAGACGCAGGACTTGGGTGCCGGGTGTATTAAACAGCCTGCACCTACGCTCTAAGGAGTGGGCCCTACATGCATTGTGCACATCCGGCCTACATGTATTTCACCAATGGAAACATGGACATTGTGACTACCGCAGATATATTTTGACACGTGGCTGGGTTTACCAGACACTGGGTTTGCATTTATGCATCAGCTGTAACAGAGACGGGAGCTGGTTAAAAAAAAAAAAAAAAAAATCAGTAAATCGTATAAATTGGAACGCAGTGATTGGCTGGTGGCTCTCTTGACCCAAGAGTGACAGCTTCATGTATTTCTATTCAGCTGTCATGCTCAGGTTAGGAAAGCCGCCAGCTAGTTTCTGCACTTGGATAACTTTGTCTAACTTTGCCCTTAATGTTTTTTTTTCTTGCACATCCTGATGACAAGGCGAACTGTAACAGCCAGCTGTCATTTTATTCCTTTAAATCATAGAATCTGTCTGTCCAGCCTCTGTTTGAAGGCTTCCATTGAAGGAGAACTCACCACCTCTCGTGGCCGCCTGTTCCACTCATTGACCACCCTCGGTCAAAAATGTTTTTTTCCAAATCCAGAAAGAGTAACAGAGGAATGGCACTATTCAGAGTTTTAGGAAAAGACTCCCTAGAATTAATTTTTTTCTATGGTGAATACAAAACTTTACTAATACAGAAATGTGAGAATAACTTTCTAAAACGTAAAAAAAAAAAATCTCAGTGAGTAATAAAGTTCTGTTTGGATCCCGTAAACAGTAATATATGTGATTGGCTTAGATACCCTGCCATTTACAAGCAGGTAGCACAATGTACAGATGTACATAGCGTGGAATAAAGGCTGTAAAAAAAAAACAAAAAAAAACAACTTTATATAGATGGAAATGCAGGACCATGTGGAGCAGTTGCCTGGATGAACAGCAGGCACATTTATACACAGAATTATTATTACATGCCCATCTTGATCCCGGGCAATACTGTACGATATGCAGAGACTCGTACGCTGAACTTCTGACTTACAACCGTCCCTGATTTCTCACCATAAAAATCGGTATTTTCACAGTCTCGTGCCATTAATTTTTTCTTCCTTTTTTCCCCTTTTACAGGAGACTCATTAAACATCAGCTGTTCCACCTTGGATTCCAGATGTTCTTACCTTTCACGTGACAAATTCAGAGAGGGCAGAACGATATGTTGTCTTGTAGATTATAGGGATGCAGTAACGTACACCTATAAATTTGTCTGCATCAATAAATCTGCCTAACAAAGAATTCTGTTTCTGTGCTCAAGATGCTCAGTGTATTATTTAGGCTTAACCCCTTTCTTACAGCACCAGTTGAGAAAGAAAACCTCGAAATATGGACAGTATGGACCCTTTGTAGTTATACAGATTTAGGTAAAATTACCCAGCGCTTTCATGATGCCATAATTTTTTATTATCTCTATCGAGAGAGATGTGGTCCTAGATTTAAGGGGCCTCTGAGCACTTACCATTAAATTTTATAGGGCTACAGTTTAAGGAAATATACAGATATGTGTCCATCACACGCTTACAATGTGCAGGTAGTAATTGTTCTACAATTATGGCCTAAAGCTGCAGAGCACCAACTACTGAGAGGGGCATGGTTTTAGCAGCTTTGCTGTTTTTATGCTGTGCAGCAGTGGTTGAAATTTTCAATTTTTTTTTAAAGCCCCTATTAATCTTAAAAAAGTAATCATTTGTGGCATGTCTACTAACAGAGATGGTTAGTTGCATGAAAAGTTACTTTTAGCTCAAAGTTAAGGAAATTCATATTTTATTGCACCTAAGATAAAAATTGACTCCAGTGACTTCACATAGATCTGCAAAGGACCTTCTTGTCGACAAAATTTGTCCCTAACAAATTGAACATATGGGATTAATTATAGCTGAGGAAGTGAGAGACTAATTATAATTTGGGAAATGAGGGGGCTGACACTTCAACCTCCATTGAAGTGGAAAGCCCCTGAAGTGACCAGGTAATTACAGCAGAGATCTGCTCTGGGAACCAGACACAAAACCTAGGATTTGTATATTCAGAGATGGAGAAGCAAGAGCTTCCTCTGTTCAAAGACTTTCTGGAGCCAGTGGTCAGTGATGAATATTGAGGTTTGCATCGATCCAATATTTATGGGAGATATATTTTATGCGTCGTAGCGAAGAGACTGACATAATGCATTTATTCACATCATCATAAGGTCAGTCTAACACCTCAAACTTAATGCGTCATCAGATGGATGAAGCTCTCCATGCTTTACTTCAATTTATAGAATGGCGAAATCGCGATAGGAAACCCGACGACAATATCTATTACCTGGGACCTCCAGGGCTGAAGATATCCTGGAAGTTGGGGATTTTATTATCTTCTAAAAGATCTAGCACAGCATACAACCAGCCTCAATATGAGCTCACCAAGAGGAGGCATGTAGGCGTAACCTTAATCTACCAAAAATCAGAGTTTGGGTTTTTGTCATTTTTTATTCCTGGAAGACGCAGTTCGCTGTTAGAGTGATCCATTTCGCTAGCGCTTCTGTCCATAAATATAAGAGCCATTCCGGCAACATCTCTTTCGTTGTTCCCTTTTATTTCATGTAATTGTGTATACCGTATTACTTTGTTTCCATTTTGTATCATCTTTGTATATTTTTGTATAACATTGCCTACCTTTCCGGACTAAATATATAAAATTGTATAGCTCTGTTCCTTTTGTTCTGTAAACTGCACCCCTGAAGCCATACGCTACCTGTAATGGGTATCCAAACAGCATGTATAAACGATTGCTGGTGGCTGCTAGTAGTTCCTTCTGGCATTGTGGAGTTGGCAGTGGTTGTCCCAGATAATAATATATATATATATATATATATATATATATATATATATACACACACATATACACACACACACATACACACAGTACAGAGCAAAAGTTTGGACATACCCTCCACCTAGCTATGCTGGTTCAGTATGCCTTCAATTTTGAATAAATCCCCAACAGTGTCACCAGCAAAGCACCCCCACACATCACACCTTCTCCTCCATGCTTCACGGTGGGAACCAGGCATGTAGAGTCCATCCGTTCACTTTTTCTGCGTTGCACAAAGACACGGTGGTTGGAACCAAAGATCTCAAATTCTCTTAACAGTTGTTGTAGAGATGTGTCTGCTGCTAGAACTCTGTGTGGCATTCACCTGGTCTCTATTCTGAGCTGCTGTTAACCTGCGATTTCTGAGGCTGGTGACTTGGATAAACTTATCCTCAGAAGCAGAGGTGACTCTTGGTCTTCCTTTCCTGGGGCGGTCCTTATGTGAGCCAGTTTCTTTGTAGTGCTTGATGGCTTTTGCAACTGCACTTGGGGACACTTTCAAAGTTTTCCCAATTTTTTGGACTGACTGACCTTCATTTCTTAAAGTAATGATGGCCACTCATTTTGCTTTACTTAAAATTTGTATTATGGCAAGAAAAAAAAAAGCAGCTAACAGTCTATTCAGTAGGACTATCAGCTGTGTTTCCACCAGATTTCTGCACAACACAACTGATGGTCCAACCCCATTTATAAGGCAAGAAATTCCACTTATTAAACCTGAAAGGGCACACCTGTGAAGTGAAAACCATTTTCTGAAGCTCATCAAGAGAATGCCAAGAGTGTGCAAAGCAGTCATCAAAGCAAAAGGTGGCTACTTTGAAGAACCTAGAATATAAGACATATTTTCAGTTGTTTCACGCTTTTTTCGTTAAGTATATAATTCCACATGTGTTAATTCATAGTTTTGATTCCTTCAGTGTGAATATACAATTTTCATAGTCATGAAAATACAGAAAAATCTTTAAATAAGAAGGTGTGTCCAAACTTTTGCTCTGTACTGTATACACGCACACACACATTATATTGTGTGTAATAACTGTATATATATAAATTATACACACATATATACTATCACTATCACTATCATCACTATCGAAGCTACCGCCTCACCAACACTGGAGCTCCTGCAACCCTCAATCTCATAATCCTGTAGAATGTAAGCCCGCAAGGGCAGGGTCCTCGCCCCTCTGTATCAGTCCGTCATTGTTAGTTTGTTTACTGTATGTGATATCTGTAACTTGTATGTAACCCCTTCTCATCTAGAGCACCATGGAATCAATGGTGCTATATAAATAAATAATAATAAAATAATAATAATAAAATATACACATATACAGTTAAGTCCATATATATTTGGACAACATTTTTCTAATTTTGGTTATAGACATTACAACAATGAATTTTAAACAAAACAATTCAGATGCAGTTGAAGTTCAGACTTTCAGCTTTCATTTGAGGGTATCCACATTAAAATTGGATGAAGGGTTTAGGAGTTTCAGCTCCTTACCATGTGCCACCTTGTTTTTAAAGGGACCAAAAGTAATTGGACAATTGACTCCAAGGCTATTTCATGGACAGGTGTGGGCAATCCCTTCGTTATGTCATTCTCAATTAACCAGATAAAAGGCCTGGAGTTGATTTGAGGTGTGGTGCTTGCATTTGGAAGGTTTTGCTGTGAAGTAAACATGCGGTAAAAGGAGCTCTCCATGCAGGTGAAACAAGCCATCCTTAAGCTGCGAAAACAGAAAAAAAACCATCCAAGAAATTGCTACAATATTAGGAGTGGCAAGATCTACAGTTTGGTACATCCTGAGAAAGAAAGAAAGCACTGGTGAACTCATCAATGCAAAAAGTCCTGGGCTCCCACGGAAGACAACAGTGGCGGATGATCGCAGAATAATCTCCATGGTGAGGAGAAACCCCTTTACAACAGCCAACCAAGTGACCAACACTCTCCAGGAGGTCGGCGTATCAATATCCAAATCTACCATAAAGAGAAGACGGCATGAAAGTAAATACGGAGGGTTCACTGCACGGTGCAAGCCACTCATAAGCATCAAGAATAAAAAGGCTAGACTGGACTTTGCTAAAAAAAACATCTAAAAAAGCCAACACAGTTCTGGAAGAACATTCTTTGGACAGACGAAACCAAGATCAACCTCTACCAGAATGATGGAAAGAGAAAAGTATGGTGAAGGCGTGGTACAGCTCATGATCCAAAGCATACCGCATCATCTGTAAAACACGGCGGAGGCAGTGTGATGGCTTGGGCATGCGTGGCTGCCAGTGGCACTGGGTCACTAGTGTTTATTGATGATGTGACACAGGACAGAAGCAGCCGAATGAATTCTGAGGTCTTCAGAGCCGCCATACTGTGTGCTCAGATCCAGCCAAATGCAGCCAAACTGATTGGTCGTCGTTTCATACTACAGATGGACAATGACCCAAAACATAAAGCCAAAGCAACCCAGGAGTTTATTAAAGCAAAGAAGTGGAATATTCTTGAATGGCCAAGTCAGTCACCTGATCTCAACCCAATTGAACATGCATTTCACTTATTAAAGACTAAACTTCAGACAGAAAGGCCACAAACAAACAGCAACTGAAAACCACCGCGGTGAAGGCCTGGCAGAGCATCAAAAAGGAGGAAACGCAGCGTCTGGTGATGGCCATGAGTTCAAGACTTCAGGCAGTCATTGCCAACAAAGGGTTTTCAACCAAGTACTAGAAATGAACATTTTATTTAAAATTATTTAATCTGTCCAATTACTTTTGGTCCCTTTAAAAACAGGCTGGCACATGTTAAGGAGCTGAAACTCCTAAATCCTTCATCTAGTTTTAATGTGAATACCCTCAAATGAAAGCTGAAAGTCTGAACTTCAACTGCATCTGAATTGTTTTGTTTAAAATTCATTGTGGTAGTGTCTTTAACCAAAATTAGAAAAATGTTGCCTCTGTCCAAATATATATGGACTTAACTGTATATATATATATATATATATATATATATATATATATATATATTTATTTATTTACACTAGATTCTAACGCATCGGGTATTCTAGAATATGCATGTCCACGTAGTATATTGCACAGCCCACGTAGTATATTGGCCAGCCACGTAGTATATTGCCCAGCGACGTAGTATATTGCCCAGACACGTAGTATATTGCCCAGCCACGTAGTATATTGCCCAGCCACGTAGTATATTGCCCAGTGACGTAGTATATTGCCCAGCTACGTAGTATATTGCCCAGTCACGTAGTATATTGCCCAGTCACATAGTATATTGCCCAGCCACGTAGTATATTGCACAGCGACGTAGTATACAGCACAGAGCCACGTAGTATACAGCACAGACACGTAGTATACTGCCCAGTCACGTAGTATATTGGCCAGTCACGTAGTATATTGCCCAGCTGCGTAGTATATTGCCCAGTCACGTATGTAACAGGTTAAAAAACAAAAAATAAACATATACTCACATTCAGAGGGCCCCTTGTAGTTCTGTCTCCTGTGTGCGGTGAACGCGGCAGCTTCCGGTCCCAGGGTTGGTATGAGCGCAGGACCTGTGATGACGTCGCGGTCACATGACTGTGACGTCATGGCAAGTCCTTCTCGCATAGCATCATTAGCACCGGTACCTGCCGCTTGCACTGCCAAGGACAGGACGCGACATCGAAGGGTGAGAATAACCTTTTTTTTTTATTATTCTTATTTGTAACATTAGATCTTTTTACTATTGATGCTGCATACGCAGCATCAATAGTAAAAAGTTGGTCACACAGGGTTAATAGCTGCGTAACTGGAGTGCGTTACACAGCGGTCCGGTAACGCTGGCATTAACCCTGTGTGAGGGCTGACTGGATGACTGGAGGGGAGTATGGAGCTGGCACGGACTGCGGGGAGGAAGGAGCGGCCATATTGCCGCCGGACTGTGGCCGTCGCTGATTGGTCGTGGCAGTGTTCATGGGCGTTTTGTCACGACCAATCAGCGACTTGGATTCCATGACAGACAGAGGCCGCGACCAATGAATATCCGTGACAGACAGACAGACAGAAGGACAGACAGAAAGATGGAAGTGACCCTTAGACAATTATATAGTAGATATATATACACATACATACATACATACAGTACATATTCAGTGAAGGAAATTATTTGAACCTTTGGTGATTTTAAAACTTTGCCAACTGACAGACATTCATTAACATAATCATGAAGCACAGTGTATACTGTGACCGGGAGCAAACAAAAAACTCTCTACCATGAAACCCGAAAGGTGTCACATCAAACGGACAACTCCGAAAAGATATAAGCAAGAAAAGTTGGAGTAAAAATGTCCCAAACAACATATTTTAATATTAAAAAGTACAAGATTTATTTATTCAACAATACAAATAACAGGTGTGTAATTATACATGCTGTAAACAAAGTATAAAAACCAGGAGATAAGACAGAGGAGGCATGACGGTACGCCGGGTTAAGGAGGGGTAACAAAGTTCATCCCCAGGGTGCAAGCATAGTATAGAGAAGTTAGAAATGATCCCACGGGCCTCCAGTAATAAAAGTTACAATGTGTCAATACAGATAAAGTCCAATATACCCCACAGTAATTTCAGTAATGCATGCTTACCCATTGAATAATCAGGGGAAAGTTCCCACCACGCCCGGCAGCCCCAACATCATAAACATGACCAACAGTAAAATACCTGTATAGGCTGCATGACCATCAGATGTAAATTGTGGCTATGTATGGCCCCTATACCTTTGAAAATAGCGTTGTAATACCTGGAGAATATTCTGGTACCCAGAATAATGTCATTAGTACTAGACTATATGACACCGCAAAACATCCGTGATATGATGAGCTGTCAATGGGGTACCAGGGTATAACGCAAGATAAACAGGCAGGACTAATAAAGCCATAGGAGGCATGCCCATCCATATCCTGCCCTAATACACCGATGACTAACCCTGGGCCTTAAACCGTTCAGTATGGATGTCAGGCTGTCTCTCGAAGCGGGCTTCGAAACATCTGTAAACTCTGTTGCATGCCGCCTCGGCACATAATTATTCAGTTATTAAAGCCATCCCAGTTGGACAATTCTTGAGGAACAGGCGGGTATGCTCCACGGAAGCTCGCTTCCAGAGACAGTCTGACATCCATACTGAACAGTTTAAGGCCTGCGGTTACAGTCATCGGTGAATTAGGGCAGGATATGGATGGGCATGCCTCCTATGGCTTTATTAGTCCTGCCTGTTTATCTTGCGTTATACCCTGGTACCCCATTGACAGCTCAACGCAAGATAAACAGGCAGGACTAATAAAGCCATAGGAGGCATGCCCATCCATATCCTGCCCTAATACACCGATGACTGTAACCGCAGGCCTTAAACTGTTCAGTATGGATGTCAGACTGGCTCTCGAAGCGAGCTTCCGTGGAGCATACCCGCCTGTTCCTCAAGAATTGTCCAACTGAGATGGCTTTAATAACTGAATAATTATGTGCCGAGGCGGCATGCAACAGAGTTTACAGATGTTTCGAAGCCCGCTTCGAGAGACAGCCTGACATCCATACTGAACGGTTTAAGGCCCAGGGTTAGTCATCGGTGTATTAGGGCAGGATATGGACGGACTAGGTCATCACGAAGGGAGGATTTGCTGTTACAATCCAAGAAACCTAGACTGGACAATGAGTCTGAGGTCAGGTTTATCTCCATCTCTAACTGTCACTGGGTTCGGATCCGTGAGATACTCAAACATTGGTCTATTTTGCAGACGGATAGTGTCTGGGCACCACATTTGACAAAGTTTCCTCCGATGACACAACATAGAGGAAAAAATTTAAAAGATAATCTAGTGAGGAGTCATTATGTGCCCAAGAAAAAGAATTTCTTCAATGTGGGTAGCCCTAGACAGGGCTGCTTTGCCTGTGGTTCATGTGTCGCGTGTCCTAACATTCTTAGACATTCTGTAGAAGGATGTAGATCTGGGGATTTATTATGATGGAATATAGGCTGAACTGGATGGACAAATGTCTTTTTTCAGCCTTACTAACTATGTTACTATGTAGATGTGGGACCTTTAAAACATCTGACGAGAGCAGGGAATTCAAAAATACATCTCATGTAATACCACATCAGTGGTATATTATGCCACATGTCCCTGCTGCCTGATTTATGTTGGTCTCACGTCTAGAGAACTCAAGGTTAGGACACGTGAACGGGATATCATATCTGCTAAATAAGTAACGGATATATCCACTTTAAAGACTCTGCCAAGGCACTTTCGGGCGTATCACGGATCGGACCCAAGTGGCCTGAAGGTGAGGGGCATAGACAGGATCCATGGAGGGATGAGGGGTGGCAAAACTATGAAAATGTTGGCACTGTGCGAATGTAGGTGGATTGTTACCCTTGATACTTTGGCCCCTAAAGGAATCAACGAAAAGTTCAGTTTTGCCCACTTTCTGTGACCTACCCTGTCCCATATTATAGTTCCACCATTTCCTCGTCTTGTATATGTGGTGCACTGATGCAAGATTTGAGATATGAGATATTGGTCTCTCCTCTCTCTGTAATGAGTCTGACCTCCATTTCTTTTATTTTTTTGTATATTTATTGTCTTTGTGTTTTTTTAGTTTTAGCTTCACTTTTCTAAATGACCAGGAATCCAGATGACATATGAGCTAAGATGGACTCATCCCCTTCCTGTATGGACATTTTAAAGAAATAAGAAGATTTCTCTCTTCGTCTGTTCACTTATATGTAGAATATATAAAAATATTTCTTCCTTATTTAGTTCACTTACTTATGCACTTGTATCACTTTTTTCTCTTTTTAAATGGTTATTTATGAAAATGAGTATGTACACTTTCATTTCGAATGTAATATATAACGATGGTCACTTTATAAACTTTTTAGCATTTTTCTGGTTTTTTTTTTGGGTAGAAGATGGGTCGATCTCGCAAAATTATCCTTTTAGATATGGCTGCGCTTGTGGTCTACTGTAAAATGGCTGCCGGTGTTGCGCACATGTGCACATCACCCCTGGTGCCCGTCTGCCTCCATAGCTATCAGTAGAGGCAGAGTGCGCATGTCACGTGACGTCACGTGGCGGATTTCCGCCCACATGTGAACATTGCTATGTCGGCGATGTGCTCTGGGTACTGGTGCGCCGTTTACCGGCTATACTTCCGGGTTTCTTGATATATAAACACAAGAGACTGGTAAAGGATTAACCCCTGTTGAAAAAGCTATACCGCGAAATGCGCATCGGGGCTGCCTGTTGTGAATTCTGTTATCGAACTCCCTCCTGTGGTCATGAATGGTACTGCGGCGAGTTCTGTCCATGGACTCCCTCTGGTGGCTGTGAGTGGAGCTGCTGCTTCTGAGGTTCCTTCCACAGGTGACGTAGGTTATTCTTTGGCTGGCTGCTCTATTTAACTCCACTCATATCGTTACTCCATGCCAGCTGTCAATGTTCTTGTACTGGTTCAGTTCGCTCTTGGATCTTTCTGGTGACCTGTCTACTCCAGCAGAAGCTAAGTCCCTGCTAGTCATTTATTTGTTCATTGTTTCCTTGTCCAGCTGGCTATCATGATTTTTCCTTGCTAGCTGGAAGCTCTGGGATGCAGAGTGGCACCTCCGCACCGTGAGTCGGTGCGAAGGTCTTTTTGCACACTCTGCGTGGTCTTTTTGTAGTTTTTTGTGCTGACCGCAAAGATACCTTTCCTATCCTCAGTCTGTTTAGTAAGTCTGGCCTCCCTTTGCTGAAACCTGTTTCATTTCTGTGTTTGTGACTTTCTTCTTAACTCACAGTCAATATATGTGGGGGGCTGCCTTTTCCTTTGGGGAATTTCTCTGAGGCAAGGTAGGCTTTATTTTCTATCTTTAGGGCTAGTTAGCTCTTAGGCTGTGAAGAGGCGTCTAGGTCATGTTAGGTATGCTCCACGGCTATTTCTAGTTGTGTGATAGGATTAGGGGTTGCGGTCAGCAGAGTTTCCACTTCCCAGAGCTTGTCCTGTGCGAGTTTAACCTTCAGGTCGTTCCGGGTGCTCCTAACCACCAGGTCCATAACAGTACAGCTGGCCCAAAGTATTAATGCATCTCAATAGAGGGATAAGAGAAGTTCTGAGACCATTTTTTTTTTCTCTGCAGTGTTTTTTGTCTTTCTTTTCCGCTTAACCTTTGGGTGGTTAAGGACACAGGTGTAGATATGGACATACAAGGTCTGTCCTCTTGTGTGGATCATCTCACTGCAAGGGTACAAAACATTCAAGATTTTGTGGTTCAGAATCCGATGTTAGAGCCTAGAATTCCAGTTCCTGATTTGTTTTCTGGAGATAGATCTAAGTTCCTGAATTTCAAAAATAATTGTAAACTGTTTCTAGCTTTGAAACCCCGCTCCTCTGGTGACCCCGTTCAACAAGTAAAAATCATTATTTCTTTGTTGTGTGGTGACACTCAAGACTGGGCATTTTCCCTTGCGCCAGGAGATCCTGCATTGCGGAATGTAGATGCGTTTTTTCCTGGCGCTTGGATTGCTTTATGATGAACCAAATTCAGTGGATCAGGCAGAGAAAATCTTGCTGGCTTTGTGTCAGGGTCAGGATGAAGCGGAGGTGTACTGTCAGAAGTTTAGAAAGTGGTCTGTGCTTACTCAGTGGAATGAGTGTGCCCTGGCGGCAATTTTCAGAAAGGGTCTTTCTGAAGCCCTTAAGATTGTCATGGTGGGATTTCCCACGCCTGCTGGTCTGAATGAGTCTATGTCCTTGGCCATTCAGATCGATCGGCGCTTGCGTGAGCGCAAAGCTGTGCACCATTTGGCGGTATTCTCTGAGCATAGGCCTGAGCCTATGCAATGTGATAGGACTTTGACCAGAGCCGAACGGCAAGAACACAGACGTCGGAATGGGCTGTGTTTTTTGTTGTGGATTCTGTTTTTGGGCTCCCTCTGGTGGTTACAGATGGTACTGGGTGACTTGTGTTTTCTGCGGTCTCTGGTGTCCACCTGTTCTATCAGGATATGGGAGTTTCCTATTTAACCTGGCTTTCTTGTCATTTCCTCGCCGGCTATCAATGTAATCAGTGTGTCTTGTTACCTCTGCTTCCCGCTTCTGTAATCTTCAGGACAAGCTAAGTTTTTGATTTTCCTGTTCCACGTTTTGCTTAATTTTTGTCTTAGTCCAGCTTGCAGATATGTGATTCCTTTTTGCTGGTTGCTCTAGGGGCTGATATTACTCCTCATGTTCCATGAGTTAGCACATGAGTTCAAGTAATTTCAGGATGGTTTTTTGTAGGGTTTTTCGCTGACCGCGCAGTTCACTTTTGTATCCTCTGCTATCTAGCTTTAGCGGGCCTCATTTTGCTGAATCTGTTTTCATAACTACGTATGTGCTTTCCTCTCATTTCACCGTCATTACATGTGGGGGGCTGCTATTTCTGTGGGGTGTTTCTCTGGAGGCAAGAGAGGTCTGTGTTTCTTCTAATAGGGGAAGTTAGTCCTTCGGCTGGCGCGAGACGTCTAGGAATCATCGTAGGCACGTTCCCCGGCTACAGCTAGTTGTGTGTTTAGGTTCAGGATCGCGGTCAGCTCAGTTTCCATCACCCTAGAGCTTGTTTTGTTTTTTGTGCTTGTCCTTTTGTGATCCCCTGCCATTGGGATCATGACAGTATAGCCGGCCAAAAAGTGGTAATCGTATTGGCTGAAGTAGGAGGAAAAGTAGTCTGAGGAAGTTTTTTTTTTTTTTTTTTTCCCCCTCAGAGTTTGCTGCCTAGCCTTAATTGCAGCCTGGCTGCGTCTTACCTCCTCTTAATCCTTGAATGGCTCTGACCTCAGCTGTTTATCATGGACGTCCAGAGTTTGGCTTCCAGCCTGAATAATCTTGCTGCTAAGGTTCAAAATATACAAGATTTTGTTGTACATGCTCCTATGTCTGAACCTAGAATTCCTATCCCAGAGATTTTTTCTGGAGATAGATCTAGTTTTCTGAATTTTAGGAACAATTGCAAGTTGTTTCTTTCTTTGAAATCTCGCTCCTCTGGAGACCCTGCTCAGCAAGTCAAAATTGTTATATCTTTCCTGCGGGGTGACCCTCAGAATTGGGCATTTGCATTGGCACCAGGGGATCCTGCGTTGCTCAATGTGGATGCGTTTTTTCTGGCATTGGGTTTGCTCTATGAGGAACCTAACCTAGAGATTCAGGCTGAAAAAGCTTTATTGACTCTCTCTCAGGGGCAAGATGAAGCAGAAATATATTGTCAGAAATTTCGGAAATGGTCGGTGCTTACTCAGTGGAATGAGTGCGCCCTGGCTGCAAGATTCAGAGATGGCCTTTCTGAGGCCATTAAAGATGTTATGGTGGGGTTCCCTGCGCCTGCAGGTCTGAATGAGTCTATGACTATGGCTATTCAGATTGATCGGCGTTTGCGGGAGCGCAAACCTGTGCACCATTTGGCGGTGTCTTCTGAACAGGCACCTGAGACAATGCAATGTGATGGAATTCAGTCCAGAAGTGAACGGCAAAACTATAGGCGGAAAAATGGGTTGTGTTTTTATTGTGGTGATTCAGCTCATGTTATATCAGCATGCTCTAAACGCACAAAAAAGGTTGATAAGTCTGTTGCCATTAGTACTTTACAGTCTAAGTTCATTCTGTCTGTGACTCTGATTTGTTCATTATCAGCCATTTCCGTCGATGCCTATGTGGATTCAGGCGCTGCCCTGAGTCTTATGGATTGGTCATTTGCCAACCGCTGTGGGTTTAGTCTGGAGCCTCTGGAAGTCCCTATTCCTTTGAAAGGAATTGACTCTACACCTTTGGCTATGAACAAACCTCAGTACTGGACACAAGTGACCATGCGTATGACTCCCGTTCATCAGGAGGTGATTCGCTTCCTGGTACTGTATAATTTACATGATGTCTTAGTGCTTGGTCTGCCATGGTTACAAACTCATAACCCAGTCTTGGACTGGAAAACAATGTCTGTGTTAAGCTGGGGATGTCAGGGGGTTCATGATGATGCACCTCTGATTTCTATCGCTTCATCTACTCCTTCTGAGGTTCCTGTATTTTTGTCTGATTATCGGGATGTTTTTGAGGAGCCTAAGCTCAATTCACTTCCTCCTCACAGGGATTGCGATTGTGCTATAGATTTGATTCCTGGCAGTAAATTTCCTAAAGGACGTTTGTTCAATCTGTCAGTGCCAGAGCATACTACTATGCGGGATTATGTTAAGGAGTCCTTGGAAAAGGGGAAAAGGGACATATCCGTCCATCTTCGTCCCCTTTGGGAGCAGGTTTTTTTTTCGTGGCCAAAAAGATGGTTCCTTGAGGCCTTGTATAGATTACCGTCTTTTGAATAAGATTACAGTCAAATATCAGTATCCTTTGCCATTGTTGACTGATTTGTTCGCTCGCATTAAGGGGGCTAAATGGTTCACTAAGATTGATCTTCGGGGTGCGTATAATCTTGTGCGGATAAAGCAGGGTGATGAGTGGAAAACCGCATTTAATACGCCTGAGGGCCATTTTGAGTATTTGGTGATGCCTTTTGGACTTTCTAATGCTCCTTCTGTCTTCCAGTCCTTTATGCACGATATTTTCCGTGAATATCTGGATAAATTTATGATTGTGTATTTGGATGATGTTTTGGTTTTTTCTGATGACTGGGAGTCCCATGTTCAGCAGGTCAGGAAGGTGTTTCAGGTCCTGCGGGCCAATTCTTTGTTTGTAAAAGGTTCAAAGTGTCTCTTTGGAGTCCAGAAGATTTCTTTTTTGGGGTATATTTTTTCCCCTTCTACTATTGAGATGGATCCCGTCAAGGTTCAGGCTATTTGTGACTGGACGCAGCCTACATCTCTTAAGAGTCTACAGAAGTTCTTGGGCTTTGCTAATTTTTATCGTCGTTTCATAACTAATTTTTCTAGTGTTGTTAAGCCTTTGACGGATTTGACTAAGAAGGGTGCTGATGTTGCTGATTGGTCTCCTGCGGCTGTGGAGGCCTTTCAGGAACTTAAGCGCCGGTTTTCTTCTGCTCCTGTGTTGCGTCAGCCAGATGTTTCGCTTCCTTTTCAGGTTGAGGTTGATGCTTCCGAGATTGGAGCGGGGGCGGTTTTGTCGCAGAGAAGCTCCGATTGCTCAGTGATGAAGCCATGTGCGTTCTTTTCTAGAAAGTTTTCGCCCACTGAGCGGAATTATGATGTTGGTAATCGGGAGCTTTTGGCCATGAAGTGGGCATTTGAGGAGTGGCGTCATTGGCTTGAGGGTGCTAGACATCGTGTGGTGGTCTTGACTGATCACAAAAATCTGATTTACCTTGAGTCTGCCAAGCGTCTGAATCCTAGACAGGCTCGTTGGTCACTGTTTTTCTCCCGTTTCGATTTTGTGGTTTCATACCTGCCAGGTTCAAAGAATGTGAAGGCGGATGCTCTTTCTAGGAGTTTTGTGCCTGACTCCCCTGGAAATTCTGAGCCCACTGGTATCCTTAGGGATGGGGTGATTTTGTCGGCTGTCTCCCCAGACTTGCGACGTGCTTTGCAGGAGTTTCAGGCGGATAAACCTGATCGTTGTCCGCCTGAAAGACTGTTTGTTCCGGATAATTGGACCAGTAGAGTCATCTCCGAGTTCCATTCTTCTGCCTTGGCAGGTCTTTTTGGTGGCCTTCCTTGTCGAGGGATGTGCGTTCTTTTGTGCAGTCTTGTGACGTTTGCGCTCGGGCTAAGCCTTGCTGTTCTCGGGCCAGTGGATTGTTGTCACCTTTGCCTATCCCGAAGAGGCCTTGGACGCACATTTCCATGGACTTTATTTCGGATCTCCCTGTCTCTCAAAAAATGTCCGTCATCTGGGTTGTGTGTGACCGCTTTTCTAAGATGGTTCATCTGGTACCCTTGCCTAAGTTACCTTCCTCCTCTGAGTTGGTCCCTCTGTTTTTTCAGAACGTGGTTCGTTTGCATGGGATTCCGGAGAACATCGTTTTTGACAGGGGATCCCAGTTTGTGTCTAGATTTTGGCGGATGTTCTGTGCTAAGATGGGCATTGATTTGTCCTTTTCGTCTGCATTCCATCCTCAGACGAATGGCCAGACGGAACGAACTAATCAGACCTTGGAAACTTATTTAAGGTGTTTTGTTTCTGCTGATCAAGATGACTGGGTTACCTTTTTGCCGCTTGCCGAATTTGCCCTTAATAATCGGGCTAGTTCTGCTACCTTGGTTTCTCCTTTCTTTTGTAATTCAGGGTTTCATCCTCGTTTTTCCTCTGGTCAGGTGGAGCCTTCTGATTGTCCTGGAGTGGACATGGTGGTGGATAGGTTGCATCAGATTTGGAGTCATGTGGTGGACAATTTGAAGTTGTCCCAGGAGAGGGCTCAGCAGTTTGCTAATCGCCGTCGCCGCGTGGGTCCTCGACTTCGTGTTGGGGACTTGGTGTGGTTGTCTTCTCGTTTTGTTCCTATGAAGGTCTCTTCTCCTAAGTTCAAGCCTCGGTTCATCGGTCCCTATAGGATCTTGGAAATTCTTAACCCTGTGTCGTTTCGTTTGGATCTCCCGGCATCGTTTGCTATTCATAATGTGTTCCATCGGTCGTTGTTGCGGAAGTATGAGGTACCTGTTGTTCCTTCGCTTGAACCTCCTGCTCCGGTGCTGGTGGAGGGAGAATTGGAGTATGTTGTGGAGAAGATCTTGGATTCTCGTGTTTCCAGACGGAAACTCCAATATTTGGTCAAGTGGAAGGGTTATGGTCAGGAGGATAATTCTTGGGTGGTTGCCTCTGATGTTCATGCTGCTGATTTGGTCCGTGCATTTCATAGGGCTCATCCTGGTCGCCCTGGTGGTTCTCGTGAGGGTTCGGTGACCCCTCCTCAAGGGGGGGGTACTGTTGTGGATTCTGTTTTTGGGCTCCCTCTGGTGGTTACAGATGGTACTGGGTGACTTGTGTTTTCTGCGGTCTCTGGTGTCCACCTGTTCTATCAGGATATGGGAGTTTCCTATTTAACCTGGCTTTCTTGTCATTTCCTCGCCGGCTATCAATGTAATCAGTGTGTCTTGTTACCTCTGCTTCCCGCTTCTGTAATCTTCAGGACAAGCTAAGTTTTTGATTTTCCTGTTCCACGTTTTGCTTAATTTTTGTCTTAGTCCAGCTTGCAGATATGTGATTCCTTTTTGCTGGTTGCTCTAGTGGGCTGATATTACTCCTCATGTTCCATGAGTTGGCACATGAGTTCAAGTAATTTCAGGATGGTTTTTGTAGGGTTTTTCGCTGACCGCGCAGTTCACTTTTGTATCCTCTGCTATCTAGCTTTAGCGGGCCTCATTTTGCTGAATCTGTTTTCATAACTACGTATGTGTTTTCCTCTCATTTCACCGTCATTACATGTGGGGGGCTGCTATTTCTGTGGGGAGTTTCTCTGGAGGCAAGAGAGGTCTGTGTTTCTTCTAATAGGGGAAGTTAGTCCTTCGGCTGGCGCGAGACGTCTAGGAATCATCGTAGGCACGTTCCCCGGCTACAGCTAGTTGGGTGTTTAGGTTCAGGATCGCGGTCAGCTCAGTTTCCATCACCCTAGAGCTTGTTTTGTTTTTTGTGCTTGTCCTTTTGTGATCCCCTGCCATTGGGATCATGACAGTTTTTACTGTGGTGAATCCACTCATGCTATCTCCGATTGTCCTAAGCGCACTAAGCGGTTCGCTAGGTCTGCCACCATTGGTACGGTACAGTCGAAATTTCTTTTGTCCGTTACTCTGATTTGCTCTCTGTCGTCCTATTCTGTTATGGCATTTGTGGATTCAGGCGCTGCCCTGAATTTGATGGACTTGGAGTTTGCCAGGCGCTGTGGTTTTTTCTTGGAGCCCTTGCAGTATCCTATTCCATTGAGAGGAATTGATGCTACGCCTTTGGCCAAGAATAAGCCTCAGTACTGGACTCAATTGACCATGTGCATGGCTCCTGCACATCAGGAGGATATTCGCTTTTTGGTGTTGCATAATCTGCATGATGTGGTCGTTTTGGGGTTGCCGTGGCTACAGGTCCATAATCCAGTATTGGATTGGAAATCTATGTCTGTGTCCGGCTGGGGTTGTCAGGGGGGTACATGGTGATGTTCCATTGCTGTCAATTTCCCCTTCCAGTCCTTCTGAAGTCCCTGAGTTTTTGTCAGATTATCGGGATGTATTTGAAGAGCCCAAATCCGGTGCCTTACCTCCTCATAGGGATTGTGATTGTGCTATTAATTTGATTCCTGGTAGTAAGTTTCCTAAGGGCCGACTGTTTAATTTATCTGTGCCAGAGCACGCCGCTATGCGGAGTTATATATAGGAATCCTTGGAGAAAGGTCATATTCGCCCGTCGTCATCACCGTTGGGAGCAGGGGCTGTTTTGTCGCAAAGAAGTTCTGATGGCTCGGTGATGAAACCATGTGCCTTCTTTTCTAGAAAATTCTCGCCTGCTGAGCGCAATTATGATGTTGGCAATCGAGAGTTGTTGGCCATGAAGTGGGCATTCGAGGAGTGGCGACATTGGCTTGAAGGAGCCAAGCACCGCGTGGTGGTCTTGACGGATCACAAGAATTTGACTTATCTTGAGTCTGCCAAACGGTTGAATCCTAGACAGGCTCGATGGCCGCTGTTTTTCTCCCGTTTTGACTTTGTGGTTTCGTACCTTCCGGGCTCTAAGAATGTGAAGGCTGATGCCCTGTCAAGGAGTTTTGTGCCTGACTCTCCGGGTGTTCCTGAGCCGGCGGGTATTCTCAAAGAGGGGGTAATTTTGTCTGCCATCTCCCCTGATTTGCGGCGCGTGCTGCAGAAGTTTCAGGCTGATAGACCTGACCGTTGTCCAGCGGAGAAACTGTTTGTCCCTGATAGATGGACTAGTAGAGTTATCTCTGAGGTTCATTGTTCGGTGTTGGCGGGTCATCCTGGAATCTTTGGTACCAGAGATTTGGTGGCTAGATCCTTTTGGTGGCCTTCTTTGTCACGGGATGTGCATTCTTTTGTGTAGTCCTGTGGGACTTGTGCTCGGCCTAAGCCCTGCTGTTCTCGTGCCAGTGGGTTGCTTTTGCCCTTGCCGGTCCTGAAGAGGCCCTGGACGCATATTTCCATGGATTTTATTTCAGATCTCCCTGTCTCTCAAAGGATGTCGGTCATTTGGGTGGTTTGTGATCGCTTCTCTAAGATGGTCCATTTGGTACCCTTGTCTAAATTGCCTTCCTCCTCTGATTTGGTGCCATTGTTTTTCCAGCATGTGGTTCATTTGCATGGCATTCCAGAGAACATCGTCTCGGACAGAGGTTCCCAGTTTGTTTCGAGGTTTTGGCGGTCCTTTTGTGCTAAGATGGGCATTGATTTGTCTTTTTCTTCGGCTTTTCATCCTCAGACTAATGGCCAAACCGAACGAACTAATCAGACTTTGAAAACATATCTGAGATGCTTTGTTTCTGTTGATCAGGATAATTGGGTGTCCTTCTTGCCTTTGGCTGAGTTCGCCCTTAATAATCGGGCCAGCTCGGCTACTTTGGTTTCGCCTTTTTTCTGTAATTCTGGTTTCCATCCTCGTTTCTCTTCAGGGCAGGTTGAGCCTTCGGACTGTCCTGGTGTGGATACGGTGGTGGACAGGTTGCAGCAGATTTGGACTCATGTGGTGGACAATTTGACATTGTCCCAGGAGAAGGCTCAACGTTTCGCTAACCGCCGGCGCTGTGTTGGTCCCCGACTTCGTGTTGGGGATTTGGTTTGGTTGTCATCTCGTCATGTTCCTATGAAGGTTTCCTCTCCTAAGTTTAAGCCTTGATTCATTGGTCCGTATAAGATTTCTGAAGTTCTAAATCCTGTGTCATTTCGTTTGGCCCTTCCAGCTTCTTTTGCCATCCATAATGTGTTCCATAGGTCGTTATTGCGGAGATACGTGGCGCCTATGGTTCCCTCCGTTGATCCTCCTGCCCCGGTGTTGGTCGAGGGGGAGTTGGAGTATGTGGTGGAGAAGATTTTGGATTCTCGTATTTCGAGATGGAAACTCCAGTACCTGGTCAAGTGGAAGGGTTATGGTCAGGAAGATAATTCCTGGGTTTTTGCCTCTGATGTTCATGCTGCCGATCTAATTCGTGCCTTTCATTTGGCTCGTCCTGATCGGCCTGGGGGCTCTGGTGAAGGTTCGGTGACCCCTCTTCAAGGGGGGGTACTGTTGTGAATTCTGTTATCGAACTCCCTCCTGTGGTCATGAATGGTACTGCGGCGAGTTCTGTCCATGGACTCCCTCTGGTGGCTGTGAGTGGAGCTGCTGCTTCTGAGGTTCCTTCCACAGGTGACGTAGGTTATTCTTTGGCTGGCTGCTCTATTTAACTCCACTCAGATCGTTACTCCATGCCAGCTGTCAATGTTCTTGTACTAGTTCAGTTCGCTCTTGGATCTTTCTGGTGACCTGTCTACTCCAGCAGAAGCTAAGTCCCTGCTAGTCATTTATTTGTTCATTGTTTCCTTGTCCATCTGGCTATCATGATTTTTCCTTGCTAGCTGGAGGCTCTGGGATGCAGAGTGGCACCTCCGCACCGTGAGTCGGTGCGGAGGTCTTTTTGCACACTCTGCGTGGTCTTTTTGTAGTTTTTTGTGCTGACCGCAAAGATACCTTTCCTATCCTCAGTCTATTTAGTAAGTCTGGCCTCCCTTTGCTGAAACCTGTTTCATTTCTGTGTTTGTGACTTTCTTCTTAACTCACAGTCAATATATGTGGGGGGCTGCCTTTTCCTTTGGGGAATTTCTCTGAGGCAAGGTAGGCTCTGTTTTCTATCTTTAGGGCTAGTTAGCTCTTAGGCTGTGAAGAGGCGTCTAGGTCATGTTAGGTACGCTCCACGGCTATTTCTAGTTGTGTGATAGGATTAGGGGTTGCGGTCAGCAGAGTTTCCACTTCCCAGAGCTTGTCCTGTGTGAGTTTAACCATCAGGTCGTTCCGGGTGCTCCTAACCACCAGGTCCATAACAGCTGCCGGGTGTGGTGGGAACTTTTTCCTGATTATTCAATGGGTAAGCATGCATTACTGAAATTACTGTGGGGTATATTGGGCTTTATCTGTATTGACACATTGTAACTTATTTCTGGAGGCTCGTGGGATCATTTCTAACTTCTCTATGCTATGCTTGCACCCTGGGGATGAACTTTGTTACCCCTCCTTAACCCGGCGTACCGTCATGTCTCCTCTGTCTTTTCTCCGGGTTTTTATACTTTGTATATGGAGCGCCCCCAGACGCAGGGCCGCGAGTTACTCGGTACCGGTCCTCTCTGTCTCAGTTCTAGGGTTGTCACGGTGGCTGGACCCGGTCGGTTGGAGCGCCCCCAGACGCAGGGCCGCGGGTTACTCGGGACCCGTCCTCTCTGTCTCAGTTCTAGGGTTGCCACGGTGGCTGGACCCGGTCCGTGATCCTGCTAAGGGGCGCCCAATAAAAGGGGTGATGGAAGTCGGCTAAGGGTTCATGACGCCACCTGTGGTATTCAGTCAGGGTGACCGACGCTGCTTAGGGGTCCGCTGGGGTGATGGAATGGCAGCTAGATGGTATACCTTCCCACAGGTGAAGTGTGTCCCCAGGGCTTCCCAGTAGTGTAAGTGGCGATGATGTGAGGCGCAGTTAATAACGAGGACACAGGGTTGCAGTCTCTTTACCTTTTACTGTAGACTTCGGGATCCGCAATCCAGAGCACTGTCAACAGGGCTGTCTGAGACCGGCCGGTCCGAAGGCACATCCAGAGTTCCCATTGCAGGTGGAAATCAGTGCCTACCACTAGCGCCTGTGTGTTGTAGTTCTTCCCTGCTGAGCATTCGGGATAGTCCTCACAACTTCTGTTCTCGTTCTTTCTCTCTCTCCGTCCCCCAAGTTTATCTTGATAGGACGCACCCGTTTGACGGGAAGACTCGGAGCTATTCTGGGAGCCTAGAGACACCCCTCTCCACGCTTGCCCCCTATGTCTGCTTAGGTGATGTATAGTAGACAGCCAACTTATAATTAACTGTCCTGTGGTATTTGAAGTAAGGCATAGAGTCAGTTACTTCCTCAGTGTTCCGGTCACCGGCTACGCGCCTCAGTAGGAAGTTGCCGTTCTCGAGGCACGACTCCTACTGGCTCTCCTTTGTGCTTGATCTTGTTTCTCACTTTCCACAATATCCTTCTCTTCGTGTCCTTTCTTAGGATACCGCCGCAAGGTAGTGCAGGCACGATTCCGTTGCTTTCTATTCGTTCTGCTAGGCCCCTGTCAGGAACCCACCCCTGACAGGTCCTCCCTGGAGCTCTCCCAGGCTGCGTTCTCCCCTAACTTCCTATCCAACCCCCAGTTTTACCATTGTGAGGAGTGGCCTAGTACATAGTGCCTTTTGCTCCCCCTGGTGGCCGGAGTGTGAAGTGTAGTGTGTGACTGTGATACCTGGTTAAGTGAACTCCTTTAGTGCACTCAGACATAACATCGCTCCCCTTAGTGGCAGAGCGACATTACTGCAATGACCAGGACTCTGGGGCGCTGCACTCCCCCCCGGTTAAATCCAGTACTCCCGGACTGGGAAAAGAATAACAACAATACATGTTAATAGAAAACACACAAAATCTTTACATACTATGAACAAGTAAATATAACAGTGCTTTCCATTATGGAAGGTAAGGACGCTTGAACGTTGCAAAAGATTGGTCATGCACAGTCCATGACTCCCAGTTCAGTAGGTGCAACCATGGAACAGCAGGGACCCCGGGTAAACAAAGGGGCCCCTGTGAAAATTTTGGAGTGATTCACTGTCCATCACGCCATTGTCCATTTTTAAACCTATAAGGGTACCGTCACACTAAAACGACGCTGCAGCGACATGACAACGATGTCGATCGCTGCAGCGTTGCTGTTTGGTCGCTGGAGAGCTGTCACACAGACAGCTCTCCAGCGACCAACGATCCCGAAGTCCCCGGTAACCAGGGTAAACATCGGGTTACTAAGCGCAGGGCCGCGCTTAGTAACCCGATGTTTACCCTGGTTACCAGCGTAAACGTAAAAAAAAAAAAAAAAACACTACATACTTACATTCCTGTCGCATCCCTCGGCGCTGTGCTTCTCTGCACTGACAGTGAGCGCCGGACAGCCGGAAAGCAGAGCGGTGACGTCACCGCTGTACTTTACGGCTGGCCAGCGCTCACCAGTCAGTGCGGGAAGCTGAAGGCGAGGGACATGACCAGACACTGGGAATGTAAGTATGTAGTGTTTTTTGTTTTGTTTTTTTTACATTTACACTGGTAACCAGGGTAAATATCGGGTTACTAAGCGCGGTAACCCGATGTTTACCCTGGTTACCAGTGAAGACATCATTGAATCGGCGTCACACACGCCGATTCAGCGATGTCAGCGGGAGATCCACCGACGAAATAAAGTTTCAAACGATCTGCTACGACGTACGATTCTCAGCGGGGTCTCTGATCGCAGTAGCGTGTCAGACACAGCGAGATCGTAAGGATATCGCTGGAACGTCACGGATCGTGCCGTCCTAGCGACCAAAGTGCCACGGTGTGACGGTACTTTAACACAGATATTTACACAAGCATTTTCAACCAAATAGCAACCATCGTTAATATCTCCACGTTTTATAACGAAGTGGAGTCTGATTCTGGGTGCTACGCGTAGACCTTCGCAGCGCAGGGGTGGCTATTGGCCTAACCGGGTCCGCTACGCTTCCTATCGCTGGTGTAGTGCACTGTCTTCTAGCTACACTTCTAGTGAGTCTGGGCAGCACTGGCATGCTGGAGTTCTCAGTGCGGCCACTACTAGTGGTGGGCATGGCAGATTCACCGATGGCAGAGGGAGGGTCCGCTGGTCCATTGGCATCGCATCTTCTGGTGGGGTCGGCTGTGCTTGCGGGTCCAGATGCCCTGGCACCACATTTAGTTCTGGCGGTCTCAGTTGACGAAACGTTAAGACTGGTACCACAATGGCCTGATTTATTTGAGTCCAGGACTGGGGAAAATCGCCAAGAACAGTGTGTATCATCTTCTCCTCTTCCACGGGCGGAGAAGTCCTGGGATCTGTTTCCCCATCTTTCAGCTTATCAGGGCATATTTTAAGGTGGTCTCTGGATATGGCCGTTGAGGTCTCCCCTCCGTCTTTACTGATGAGACAGACCTTCGTATTGTCGAAATCGAAGGACAGAATGGTATACGGTTCCGCTTCCAATTGATCATCAAGCTTGTGCAGTCTCCTCTTTCGTTTGAGTACCTGCTCACCAGGTGACAATGGAGCCGCGGGAGCATACTGGTTGTAGTCCCTCTCTTGCTTTTGTCTGGCTTGAGCGAGATTCCTTTCTACACATTTCTGTACTTTGTGGTACCTTTGCTGCCTCTCGGTGTCCCAATCCACATCTGGCGATATATCTTCGGGGGTCAGGACCCCCATGTCCAGATCGACGGGTAACTTGCTAGACCTTCCTCGCATCAGGTACGCTGGGGTGCAGTTGGTGGAATTCACCGGGATGTGCTTGTACACATCTACCAAGTCTGGTAACTTTGTGGGCCACAAGTTCCGCTCCTCTACAGGTAAGGTCTTCAGTAAGTCGATCACCACTTGGTTCATCTTCTCACACATCCCGTTGGTCTGTGGATGGTACGGCGTGGTTCTGATCTTCTTACACCCGTACAAATTGCAGAACTCCTGGAACACCTCCGCCTCAAATGCCAGCCCCTGATCGGTCAACACCTTCTCCGGGTACCCATGGGGTCTACAGAAGTACTGCTGGAAGGTTTTGGCAGCCGTCCTAGCCGTTAGATCTTTGACTGGTACGACTACCAGGAATCTGGAATAGTGGTCCACAATGGTGAGAGCGTAGATATAACCTGACCGGCTAGGTGTTAGCTTTACGTGATCCAGCGCGACCAACTCGAGCGGCCGTTTGGTGATGAAGGGCTGCAAGGGAGCCCGTTGGCTTTCACGATCCTTCCGGCGTAGGCTACAGGGGCCACACTCTCGACACCACTTATCGATGGCCTTCCTCATGCCGATCTAGTAGAACCTCCCACGGAGTAGCCTCTCCAGCTTCCTCCATCCGAAGTGTCCTGCCCCATCGTGGTACGCTCCCAGGACCATTAGCACATCTTGTCTTGGGACCACGATCTGCCATATCAATTCGTGAGTGCGGGGGTCGATGCTCCTTCGGCACAGCTTGCCATCGTGAATAAACAGTTTGCCCCTCTCCTTCCACAACTGTAATGCCTCTGGTGGATCATCCGGGCCGGGATGCAAACCTGCCTGCGTCAGGAGCTCTTTCACCCGACGGACCGCAGGGTCACCATCCTGGTTGCCTTAGGGCGATGGAAGGCGGGCAGCTTTACTTCTTCAAATGCTTCCGGATCTTCCTCCGTTTCGGCCAGGTGAGGCATTCGGGACAATGCATCGGCATTCGCATTCTTGTGCCACACCCGGTACTTGATGGTGAAGTCGTAGTTGGACAACCGGGCCATCCACCGCTGCTCCAAGGCACCGAGTTTCGCTGTGTCCAAGTGCGTTAGTGGATTATTATCCGTGAAGACAGTGAATTTTGCTGAGGCCAGATAGTGCTTGAACCTCTCCATCACGGCCCAAACGACGGCGAGGAACTCCAGCTTAAAGGAACTGTAGTTGTCCGGGTTCCTTTCAGTGGGGCGAAGTTTCCTGCTGGCGTAAGCGATTACTCGTTCCTTGCCCTTCTGGACCTGGGACAGCACAGCTTGCAGCCCCACGTTGCTGGCATTCATATACAATACAAACGGTTGGTCGTATTCCGGGTAGGCTAGTACTTCTTCTCCCGTCAGTGCCGATTTTAAGCAAGTGACGATCCTTCCAGTCCGTCGTTCCAATCCAACGGGGTATTCTTACCCTTGGGTTTCTTGGGCTGACCCACGGACAGGTCTTGCAACGGAGCGGCCTTCTTGGTGAAGTCCTTGCTAAACCTCCGGTAGTAGCCCACCAACCCGAGGAACTGCCGGACTTCATGAAGGTTACCGAGCTGCGGCCAGTCCTTGATCACCGTGACCTTGTCAGGGTCTGGGGCCACTCCTTCGGCACTCACCACATGGCCCAGGTACTGTACTTTGGGTTTTAGCAGATGGCATTTGGACGGTTTCACCTTTAAGCCAAAGTTGGACAGCGCTTCAAATACCTCGGCCAGGTGCTTCAAATAGTCTTCATAGGTCTAAGAGAAGACAATGACATCATCCAGATATAGCAGCACGGTCTCAAAGTTCTTGTGTCCCAAACAGCACTCCATCATCCTCTGGAACGTCCCCGGGGCGTTACACAATCCAAAGGGCATGTAGTTGAACTCGCAGAGACCCATCGGCGTCGTGAAGGCTGTCTTTTCCTTGTCCGCCTCTGCCACGGGAACCTGCCAGTACCCACTGGTGAGATCTAAGGTAGAGAAGTAATTAGCAGACTTTAACGCAGCCAAGGACTCCTCTATCCTAGGCAGGGGGTATGCGTCCTTATGTGTAATGCGGTTTAATTGCCTATAATCCACACACATCCTCATGGTGCCATCTTTCTTCCTAATGAGGACTAATGGAGCTGCCCAGGGGCTACAGCTGTCTCTCACTACCCCAGCCTCCTTCATCTCTCGCAACATGTCCTTGGCACACTGATAATGAGCTGGGGGTACAGGACAGTATCTTTCTTTTACGGGTGGGTGATCTCCTGTGGGGATGTGATGTTGAATCCCTTTTACCCGCCCGAAATCAAGGGGGTGTTTGCTGAATACCCGCTGATACTCGTGAACCACCCTGTAGGCCCCCTGTATCTGGTGAGATAGAGTAGAATCAGTGCCCACATGTAATTCTTGACACCAATCTTTCGATTGCTCTGCAGAGCCGTTGTCCTCCGCCGACTTGGACGGAGCCCAGGGCCCGGGTGCCTGTATCACGCCATTATTAACAGTAAACAACTTGGCAAGTGTGACATATTTGGTTAGGTGGACTTCCTCCTCCCCGCAGTTAAGAACACGTACCGGCACCCTCCCCTTGCGAACGTCAACCACCCCTCAGGTTGTCAGGTGGGTAGGCCTAATATCCGAATACACGGGTTCTACCAGGGCCTGATAGTCTTTACCCCCGAGGCCTATGGCTGCCCGACACCATATTAACATTTCACTCCTGGGGGGTATTGCAATGGGGTTCGAATCACTCACTGTGACCCGGCCAAATTCACCACCAGTCAGCTCCACCTGCTGTCTCCGCATTAGGGCTCTGATTTCTTTCTGCAAGGCACGTTGTTCACTGTAACCAGCTGTCTCTACTACTTGCTGCAACAAGACAATAACTTCTGCAAGACAATTTTCTATGACATTAGTACCGATGGTCATCATGGGGTTACATTCGCGTCGGTCAATATCAACAATGACAATTCCCTGGGCCTCCAATTCTACCCGCCCCACCTTAATAGTGACCTCTTTATACCCCACTTGCGGCAGCGGCTGACAATTACTAGCTATTATGGTAAAATCATCATCGGGGGCACGGGTAATGTCGGTGTCCTCCCAATAATGTCTATAAAGAATGTAGGGCATAGATGTCACCTGGGAACCGGTGTCCAGCAAAGCGTTCATGGGGATACCGTCGATCACGATGGGGAGAACTGGTCGCCCCCTGATGTATTTGGCTCTCCAATTTTGCGGGCCTGGGTGTTCTACTCCTGGGGGTCGGCCCTTGGCCCCAGGGGTTGCTCGTTTAACTGACAGTACCTTACAAGATGGCCCACCTGGTGGCAGGGGCGGCAGATAGGTCGTCCATCCTGATGAAAGCGATCGTCGTCTCTGCCTCTGGTCGATGGAACTCTCCTCGGTCGCTGCCAGGGGACATCTTCCGGTCTGGAAGCCAGATGGATCTTCTCCTTGGGGGCCTCCTGTAGGGACTGGACGGTCCGGGCTAGGGCAACAACGCTCCTGGTCAGTTCCTGTACCTGGAGGCGCAGTCCTGCAGGGGAGTCATCTTCCAGGATCTGGGCATCGGCCTAGGCGGAAACGGGTGCATCCGGCGCCACCTCCTGGTGGTACGTGAGGGCTTGACGCCTGGGAAGTGTGGCGTAGCTGGGCTATTGCTCTGGTAGTGCCTGGATGACTTTATCTTTGAATTGCGCAAAAGTCAGGTCTGGATTCTGCATGGCCAGGAAGTGTAGCTGGGCCCTTTGGTTACTGCACAGGAGCCCCTCGATGAACCGCTCTTTCACTAGTTTATCTTCATCTTGCATGCTGTTTGGGTCACTTAGCTTGATGGCCCGCAGCCAGGGCTGCCACTAGAAATTTCGGGGCCCCATACTGGCAAAATTTTCGGGGCCCCCTTGAAACTCCGCCCAGGCTCCACCCCAGCCCCGCCTCCAGGCTCCACCCCACGAACTGTCCACAGTCCCACCACTCACTCTTGGAAAATCTCCACTTCTCACCTATCACACATTGACAGTTCCCATCACCAGATCACACATATAGCCGGCAGCTTTTGTTTTGGCCAAAAGATTTTTTAAGCCGCCACCACAACAAGGTAGACACTTTTGGCCGGGCCCTACTCTACTGTAACCTACTAAATATTTGTTAAAATATGCAATACAATTTAGGTATATTTTTATTTATTTTTCAATTTTTAAAATGACCTATAATACTACATACAAGGAACAAATACCACAACACTATGACCAGATGACATATTACCACCACAGTGATCGAATAATATAAAATACAAGGAACAAATACCGCTACACCATGACCAGACCACATATTACCTCCACATCATGACCAGACCACATATTACCAACAATGACTGAATACTACAATATTGATCAGTAATACAAAAAAAACCCACAATACTATCACCATCAGTGCCATTATGCACAGGAGATCTGTAATTAGTAAGCAGTGTCTGTGTACAGGTAATACAGTGATCACTGGTGACATTACACACAGGAGCTCTGTATATAATGTATAGATAATACAGTGATCACTGGTGACATTGTACACAGGACCTCTGTATATAGTATACAGTGTATAGTGTAAGTGTATAGGTAACACTGACTCACCAGTGACGTCTCTAGGTGAAGTCCTTCATCTTTCATCCAGCACAGACCGCCATCACTTTATCCAGCCAGGACTCGTCTCTGCAGGAAATAAAACAGTTATCTCGAGTTCCGCTTGTAGAACACATTACTTAATTTTCCCAACTTCTACATTACACCACATGAAGAAGGCAACATAGTATCACTCTACACAGTAACAGGACCGCCCCCCCCATTTAAAACAGTATACTCAAAAAATAAAATAAATACATCACTGCAATAATAATATCCCTTAATTAGCCCCTATGGTAATATTCGCCATCCTGGCCACCGTGTGTCTCATTTCAGGCTCCAGCCATATGTTCTCTCATCCTGCCCTCATGAGTATCCATTCTACCCCATATGATCTCCCCATCCTGCCCCATCTGTCTCCATCGTATCCATCCTGCACCATCTCTGTCCAGCACTCTGCCCCATCTCTGTCCAGCACTCTGCCCCATCTCTGTCCAGCACTCTGCCCCATCTCTGTCCAGCACTCTGCCCCGTGTCCAGCTTTCTGCCCCCCATGTGTCCAGCTTTCTGCCCCCCATGTGTCCAGCTTTCTGCTCCCCATGTGTCCAGCTTTCTGCCCCCCCCCCCGTGTCCAGCTTTCTGCCCCGCCCCCCCGTCCAGCTTTCTGCCCCCCCCCCGTGTCCAGCTTTCTGCCCCCCCCCGTGTCCAGCTTTCTGCCCCCCCCGTGTCCAGCTTTCTGCCCCCCCCCCCCCGTGTCCAGCTTTACTGCCCCCTCTGTGTCCAGCTTTACTGCCCCCTGTGTCCAGATTTACTGCCCCCTCTGTGTCCAGATTTACTGCCCCCTCTGTGTCCAGATTTACTGCCCCCTCTGTGTCCAGATTTACTGCCCCCTCTGTGTCCAGATTTACTGCCCCCTCTGTGTCCAGATTTACTGCCCCCTCTGTGTCCAGATTTACTGCCCCCTCTGTGTCCAGATTTACTGCCCCCTCTGTGTCCAGATTTACTGCCCCCTCTGTGTCCAGATTTACTGCCCCCTCTGTGTCCAGATTTACTGCCCCCTCTGTGTCCAGATTTACTGCCCCCTCTGTGTCCAGATTTACTGCCCCCTCTGTGTCCAGATTTACTGCCCCCTCTGTGTCCAGATTTACTGCCCCCTCTGTGTCCAGATTTACTGCCCCCTCTGTGTCCAGATTTACTGCCCCCTCTGTGTCCAGATTTACTGCCCCCTCTGTGTCCAGATTTACTGCCCCCTCTGTGTCCAGATTTACTGCCCCCTCTGTGTCCAGATTTACTGCCCCCTCTGTGTCCAGATTTACTGCCCCCTCTGTGTCCAGATTTACTGCCCCCTCTGTGTCCAGATTTACTGCCCCCTCTGTGTCCAGATTTACTGCCCCCTCTGTGTCCAGATTTACTGCCCCCTCTGTGTCCAGATTTACTGCCCCCTCTGTGTCCAGATTTACTGCCCCCTCTGTGTCCAGATTTACTGCCCCCTCTGTGTCCAGATTTACTGCCCCCTGTGTCCAGATTTACTGCCCCCTCTGTGTCCAGATTTACTGCCCCCTCTGTGTCCAGATTTACTGCCCCCTCTGTGTCCAGCTTTACTGCCCCCTGTGTCCAGCTTTACTGCCCCCTCTGTGTCCAGCCTTCTGCCCCCCCTGTGTCCAGCTTTACTGCCCCCGTGTCCAGCCTTCTGCCCCCCGTGTCCAGCTTTACTGCCCTTCTGTGTCCAGCGGCCTTCTGTTCTCCCCCCCCCCCCCCCCCGTGTCCAGCTTTACTGCCCCCGTGTCCAGCGGCCTTCTGCCCCTCTGTGTCCAGCTGCCTTCTGCCCCCTCTGTGTCCAGCTGCCTTCTGCCCCCTCTGTGTCCAGCTGCCTTCTGCCCCCTCTGTGTCCAGCTGCCTTCTGCCCCCTCTGTGTCCAGCTGCCTTCTGCCCCCTCTGTGTCCAGCTGCCTTCTGCCCCCTCTGTGTCCAGCTGCCTTCTGCCCCCCTGTGTCCAGCTGCCTTCTGCCCCCCTGTGTCCAGCTGCCTTCTGCCCCCTCTGTGTCCAGCTGCCTTCTGCCCCATCTGTGTCCAGCTGCCTTCTGCCCCCTCTGTGTCCAGCTGCCTTCTGCCCGCTCTGTGTCCAGCTGCCTTCTGCCCCCTCTGTGTCCAGCTGCCTTCTGCCCCGTGTCCAGCTGCCTTCTGCCCCCGTGTCCAGCTGCCTTCTGCCCCCTCTGTGTCCAGCTGCCTTCTGCCCCATCTGTGTCCAGCTGCCTTCTGCCCCCCTGTGTCCAGCTGCCTTCTGCCCCCTCTGTGTCCATCTGCCTTCTGCCCCCCCTGTGTCCAGCTGCCTTCTGCCCCCTCTGTGTCCAGCTGCCTTCTGCCCCCCTGTGTCCAGCTGCCTTCTGCCCCCTCTGTGTCCAGCTGCCTTCTGCCCCCCTGTGTCCAGCTGCCTTCTGCCCCCGTGTCCAGCTGCCTTCTGCCCCCTCTGTGTCCAGCTGCCTTCTGCCCCATCTGTGTCCAGCTGCCTTCTGCCCCCTCTGTGTCCAGCTGCCTTCTGCCCGCTCTGTGTCCAGCTGCCTTCTGCCCCCTCTGTGTCCAGCTGCCTTCTGCCCCGTGTCCAGCTGCCTTCTGCCCCCGTGTCCAGCTGCCTTCTGCCCCCTCTGTGTCCAGCTGCCTTCTGCCCCATCTGTGTCCAGCTGCCTTCTGCCCCATCTGTGTCCAGCTGCCTTCTGCCCCCCTGTGTCCAGCTGCCTTCTGCCCCCCTGTGTCCAGCTGCCTTCTGCCCCGTGTCCAGCTGCCTTCTGCCCCCTCTGTGTCCAGCTGCCTTCTGCCCCCCTGTGTCCAGCTGCCTTCTGCCCCCTCTGTGTCCAGCTGCCTTCTGCCCCCCTGTGTCCAGCTGCCTTCTGCCCCCTCTGTGTCCAGCTGCCTTCTGCCCCCGTGTCCAGCTGCCTTCTGCCCCCTCTGTGTCCAGCTGCCTTCTGCCCCCCTGTGTCCAGCTTTACTGCCCCCCTGTGTCCAGCTGCCTTCTGCCCCCGTGTCCAGCTGCCTTCTGCCCCCTCTGTGTCCAGCTGCCTTCTGCCCCCCTGTGTCCAGCTGCCTTCTGCCCCCCTGTGTCCAGCTGCCTTCTGCCCCCTCTGTGTCCAGCGGCCTTCTGCCCCCCTGTGTCCAGCTGCCTTCTGCCCCCCTGTGTCCAGCGGCCTTCTGCCCCCCTGTGTCCAGCGGCCTTCTGCCCCCTCTGTGTCCAGCGGCCTTCTGCCCCCTCTGTGTCCAGCCTTCTGCCCAACGAACAGCTGCAGCGCCGGCCGCCGCTAAGGGCCTGGTTCAGCCTGCGGCTGCCGGTAGGGGCCCGGTGAGCAGGTAAGAGGGGGCCCGATGCGGGCCCCCTCTGCTCACCGGGCCCCTTACGCCAGTCACGGCTGTAATGCCCTGATGGCGGCCCTGCCCGCAGCGCCTCCTGCAGATTAAGTGCATAGTCCCGTAAGCTATCCTGCGGCCTCTGCTTGCACCCATAGAACATCAATTTAATTTCCGTAGCGGTGCGGGTGTCAAAGGTGGTTTTAAGCTTTGCAAATACCGGTTGCGCAGTTTTCTTGTCTGCAACGGGCCAGGACTTCACTTCCCACAATGCCGCTCCAAATAGTTGGCCGGTTATCATATGAACTTTCTGAGGCTCCGTCAAGGAATAAAACTCGAGGAGGCTACAAATCCCCTCTTTAAAGTCAGTTAACGTATGAGCTTCTCCAGAGTATCGCAGGAGCTAGGCGCTACCTGGTAGGTACGGCATAGAGAAGGGCATTATGGCTGTTGTAGCAGCGGCAGTATCCGGCTGGCTGATGGGAGCGGCAAGCCCCGTGGCATCCGGCGGTGATACCAGACCCGTGGCTGCGTCTACCACGGAATCTGGAAGTGCTCCCGAGTCTGCAGCTGTGGCCGCCGCCTCCGCTCCTCCGGGATCCAACATGGCCGTTCTTCCTCCCTTGCTAACCTGTCGGGGGTTCTTCTTCCGGGATCGGCACCTTACCGTGTCTTCCGCTCCGCGCTCTTTTCCAGCCGGCTCCACCCACGAAGCTATGGCTCCTCCCCTCGCACTCCACACGGCGCGGCAATGGTGGATTTTTGGCAGCAAATAGCGATACACTGTCTTTGCAATAAGTCACAGTTCAATCACAGTTCCAAGGCACACATCACCTGATTCTTCAGGCTTAAGTACATCCTGTTTGTGATGCCAAGTTGGAGCGCCCCCAGAGGCAGGGCCGCGGGTTACTCGGTACCGGTCCTCTCTGTCACGGTGGCTGGACTCGGTCCGTGACCCTGCTAAGGGGTGCCCAATAAAAGGGGTGATGAAAGTCGACTAAGGGTTCATGACGCCACCTGTGGTATTCAGTCAGGGTGACCGACGCTGCTTAGGGGTCCATTGGGGTGATGGAATGGCAGCTAGATGGTATACCTTCCCACAGGTGAAGTGTGTCCCCAGGGCTTCCCAGTAGTGTAGGTGGCGATGATGTGAGGCGCAGTTAATAACGAGGACACAGGGTTGCAGTCTCTTTACCTTTTACTGTAGACTTCGGGATCCGCAATCCAGAGCACTGTCAACAGGGCTGTCTGAGACCGGCCGGTCCGAAGGCACATCCAGAGTTCCCTTTGCAGGTGGAAATCAATGCCTACCACTAGCGCCTGTGTGTTGTAGTTCTTCCCTGCTGAGCATTCGGGATAGTCCTCACAACTTCTGTTCTCGTTCTCTCTCTCTCCATCCCCCAAGTTTATCTGGATAGGATGCACCCGTTTGACGGGAAGGCTCGGAGCTATTCTGGGAGCCTAGAGACGCCCCTCTCCACGCTTGCCCCCTATGTCTGCTTAGGTGATGTATGGTAGACAGCCAACCTATAATTAACTGTCCTGCGGTACTTGAAGTAAGGCATAGAGTCAGTTACTTCCTCGGTGTTCCGGTCACCGGCTACACACCTCAGCAGGAAGTTGCCGTTCTCGAGGCACGACTCCTACTGGCTCTCCTTTGTGCTTGATCTCATTTCTCACTTTCCACAATATCCTTCTCTTCGTGTCCTTTCTTAGGATACCGCCGCAAGGTAGTGCAGGCGCGGTTCCGTTGCTTTCTATTCGTTCTGCTAGGCCCCTGTCAGGAACCCACCCCTGACAGGTCCTCCCTGGAGCTCTCCCAGTGTTGTGAATTCTGTTGTCGACCTCCCTCCTGTGGTCGTGAATGGTACTTCGGCGAGTTCTGTCCATGGACTCCCTCTGGTGGCTGTGAGTGAAGCTGCTGCTTCTGAGGTTCCTTACACAGGTGACGTGGTTTATCCTTTGGTTGGCTGCTCTATTTAACTCCACTCAGATCGTTACTCCATGCCAGCTGTCAATGTTCCTGCATTGGTTCAGTTCGCTCTTGGATCTTTCTGGTGACCTGTATTCTCCAGCAGAAGCTAAGTTCCTGATAGTTATTATTTGTTCATTGTTTCCTTGTCCAGCTGGTTATCATGATTTTGTCTTGCTAGCTGGAAGCTCTGGGATGCAGAGTGGCACCTCCGCACCGCCAGTCGGTGCGGAGGTCTTTTTGCACACTCTGCGTGGTCTTTTTGTAGTTTTTGTGCTGACCGCAAAGATACCTTTCCTATCCTCTGTCTGTTTAGTAAGTCTGGCCTCCCTTTGCTGAAACCTGTTTCATTTCTGCGTTTGTGACTTTCGTCTTTACTCACAGTCAATATATGTGGGGGGCTGCCTTTTCCTTTGGGGAATTTCTCTGAGGCAAGGTAGGCTTTATTTTCTATCTCTAGGGCTAGCTAGCTCTTAGGCTGTGAAGAGGTGTCTAGGGAGAGTCAGGAACGCTCCACGGCTATTTCTAGTTGTTGTGATAGGATTAGGGCTTGCGGTCAGCAGAGCTCCCACATCCCAGAGCTTGTCCTGTGTGAGTTTAACTATCAGGTCGTGCCGGGTGCTCCTAACCACCAGGTCCATAACACCCAGGCTGCGTTCTCCCCTAACTTCCTATCCAACCCCTAGTTTTACCAGTGTGAGGAATGGCCTAGTACATAGTGCCTTTTGCTCTCCCTGGTTGCCGGAGTGTGAAGTGTAGTGTGTGACTGTGATACCTGGTCAAGTGAACTCCTTTAGTGCAATCAGACATAACATCGCTCCCCTTAGTGGCAGAGCGACATTACTGCAATGACCAGGACTCTGGGGCGCTGCATATACAGCATGTATAATTACACACCTGTTATTTGTATTGTTGAATAAATAAATCTTGTACTTTTTAATCTTAAAATATGTTGTTTGGGACATTTTTACTCCAACCTTTCTTGCTTACAACTGACAGACAAGTACAGTCTGTAATTTTAAGGGTAGGCTAATTTTAACATTGAGAGATAGAATATCAAAAATAAAATCCAGAAAGTCAAATTGTATAAATTTGCATTTTGCAGTGAGAAATAAGTATTTGATTCCTCTGGCAAACAAGACTTAATACTTGGTGGCAAAACCCTTGTTGGCAAGCACAGCAGTCAGACGTTTTTTGTTCTTGACGATGATGTTTGCACACATGTCAGGAGGAATTTTAGTCCACTCCTCTTTGCAGATCACCTCTAAATCATTTAGATTTTGACGATTTCACTCGGCAACTTGGAGCTTCAACTCCCTCCATAAGTTTTCTAGGAAATTAAGGTCTGGAGACTGGCTAGGCCACTCCATGACCTTAATGTGCTTCTTTTTTAACCACTCCTTTGTTGCCTTAGCAGTATGTTTTGAGTCATAGTCTTGATGGAAGACCCATTTTTAATGTCCTGGTGGAGGGAAGGAGGTTGTCACTCAGGATTTTGTGGTACATGGCCCAATCCATTCTCCCATTGATGCGGTGAAGTAGTCCTGTGCCCTTAGCAGAGAAACACCCCCAAACCATAATGTTTCCACCTCTATGCTTGACAGTGGAGACGGTATTCTTTGGGTCACAGGCAGCATTTCTCTTCCTCAAAAAACACAGCGAGTTGAGTTAATGCCAGAGAGCTCATTGGCAAACTTCAGACGAGCCTGCACATGTGCCTTCTTGAGCTGGGAGATCTTGCGAGCACTGTAGGATTTTATTTTTGATATTCTAACTCTCAGTGTTAAATTTAACCTACCCTTTAAATTATAGACTGTACATGTCTATGTCAGTGGGCAAACTTACAAAATCAGCAAGGGATCAAATAATTATTTCTTTCGAGATATCTATATATATCTATATCTCTAGGGGTTACTCAGTACCGGGCCCTTCGGTTCACGTCAGGGATGTCACGGTGGCTGACCCGGTCCGTGGCCCTAGGGGACGTCCGTTGTAAATGGGGAAAGGTCTTTAAAGGGATAGTGTTCGTGACGCCACCTGCGGTATTCGGTCAGGATGACCAACGCTGCTTAGGGGTCTGCTGGGGTGATGTTATGGCAGCTAGATGGTATACCTTCCCACAGGTGAAGTGTGTCCCCAGGGGTCCCCAGGGCTTCCCAGTGAGTAGATGATGGATGGTGTGAGGCGCAGTGAATAACGAGGACACAAGGTTGCAGTCTCTTTACCTTTACTGAAGGCTTCAGCATCCACAGTCCAGGGTAAGGACCAAGGGGTAGGCAGAGTCCGGCCGGTCTGAAGGCAAATCCAGAGTCCCCTTATCCAGGTGGAATTCAATAGCCTTCCTCTAGTGCCTGAGTGTTGTAGTCCCTCCCTGCTGAGCAACTTGGTAAGGTCCTCACAACTATTGTATGTGTTAAGTCTCTTCCTCTCTGTTCCCCTGACGGATAGGACAAACCCGTATGACTGGTGGCCTGAGGCTTTTTATAAGGACCCTAGAGACGCCCCAGCCCCCACAAGTTGCCACTGTGCCTCCTGGGTATATGGTCGGGCAGCCAACATGGAATCAACTGTCCTGCCAGTCTCTGAAGTAAAGCATAGAGATCCTTACTCCCTCGGTGTTCTGGCTACCGGTTACTCGCTTCAGAAGGAGGCAGCGTGCTTCTAGCTGGTCTCCCCCTGATGTTCCTCTCCTTTTGCTATGACTTTGTTTCACACTCACTGCAACACAATTCCTTTCAATGTCTCTTTCTTTGGATGCTGCCGCACGTGGGGCAGGCACAGCTCCGTGAACCCTCCTTCTCCCACAGACCTCAGTCTGCTCTCCTCTCCTCGTTCTCACTAACTTTCTCTCCCGACTACCAGTTTTACCTAATTGTGAGGAGTGCCCTAATAGATAGAAGCATGGCTCCCCCTGGCGGCCTGGAGTGTGAAGTGTGTTTTGTGGTTGTGATACCTGGACAGAAGATCTCCTTCATTGCCCTCAGACGTAACATCACTCCCCCTGGTGGAAGAATAACATTACTGCAACGACCAGGACTCTGTGTGTGTGTGTGTGTATATATATATATATATATATATATATATATATATATATATATATATATATATATATATATATATATATATATATATATATATATATATATATATATATATATATATATATATATAATATATATTAGACATCATAAACCACATGACATACAGTCTATTTCATTACATTCATGAACTAATCACGACCACCAGTCTGTTCATGCAGCAGATAAGCTTCTCTGCCATATATTACAATCCCCTTTGTCTGAGGTCACCCTTCAGGAGCTCCAGCTCCACACACTGACTCCTGCCAGTGCTGGTTCACAGGGAAAAGCTGCCTCACTGGGATCACCATCCTTGTGACCAGCGCACCTCAGATAGTCCAGACCCACAGTAGGAATTGTAGCTTCCCCAACACAGAAACAGTCTCAGGCTCTGTAGATGCAGCCTCTCCATGCACTTCTAGGAAGTCCAATCACAGGCACTTCCAACACACAGGCCATCAGTCCATGGTCTAACCAGATGCTTGAAGGACTCCAGTCCATCCCGGGACAATCCAACACCCTGAGCATTCAGGTCCACAGTCTCTAGTTGCTTCCAGGACATCTCCACTCACAGGAGCTTCCAACACCGACCGTCCAGGACCTTGCACATGGACCAAACAGATCCATACACTCTAACCATGTGACCAGTCCTCAGTCACATTATATGGTTGTAACCACCCCCCTAGATGGGAGTGTGTGTGGTTAGCCAGTCCCGCCCAGCTCACCAGCTAACCCTTTAAGCCAGCCCTTATAAGTAAACAAACTCTTGTGGAACTATAAGTCCAAGCATAACCATATTATTTTGGGCTTACAGCGCAGAGCACCACTGCGACACATACCGCCATTTACAATCCTGCCGGACTTTGTCTCATCACCATAATTATGCCTCGGAGCGCATCCTGAAGCACAGACACAGCGCCTTGTGAAAGTATTTGGCTCCCTGGAACTTTTCAACCTTTTCCCACATATCATGCTTCAAACCTAAAAGATACCAAATGTAAATTTTTGGTGAGGAATCAACAACAAGTCGAACACAATTGTGAAGTTGAACGAAATTTATTGGTTATTTTAAATTTTTGTGGAAATTCCAAAACTGAAAAGTGGGGAGTGCAATATTATTCGGCCCCTTTACTTTCAGTGTAGCAAACTCACTCCAGAAGTTCATTGTGGATCTCTGAATGATCCAATGTTGTCCTAAATGCCTAATGATCATAAATATAATCCACTGTAATCAAGTGTCCGTATAAATGCACCTGCTCTGTGATAGTCTCAGGGTTCTGTTTGAAGCACATAGAGCATCATGAAGACCAAAGGAACACAACAGGCAGGTCTGTGATACTGTTGTGGAGAAGTTTAAAGCCGGATTTGGATACAAAATGATTTCCAAAACTTTAAACATCCCAAGGAGCACTGTGCAAGCGATCATATTGAAATGGAAGGAGTATCATACCACTGCAAATCTACCAAGACCCGGCTGTCCCTCTAAACTTTCATCTTAAACAAGCAGAAGACTGATCAGAGATGCAGCCAAGAGGCCCATGATCACTCTGGATGAACTGCAGAGATCTACAGCTGAGGTGGGACAGTCTGTCCATAGGACAACAATCAGTCATACACTGCACAAATCTGGCCTTTATGGAAGAGTGGCAAGAAGAAAGCCATTTCTCAAAGATATCCATAAAAAGTGTTGTTTAAAGTTTGCAACAAGCCACCTGGGAGACACACCAAACATGTGGAAGAAGGTGCTCTGGTCAGATGAAACCAAATGATAAACTATATGTTTGGCGTAAAGACAACACAGCTCATCACCCTGAACACACCATCCCAAATGTCAAACATGGTGGTGGCAACATCATGATTTTGGTCTGCTTTTCTTCAGCAGGGACAGGGAAGATGGTTAAAATTAGATGGGAAGATGGATGGAGATGGGATGGAGATTTGTCTTCCAACAAGACAATGATCCCAAACATAAAGCAAAATCTACAATGGAATGGTTCACAAATAAACGTATCTAGGTGTTAGAATGACCAAGTCAAAGTCCAGACCTCAATCCAAACGAGAATCTGTGGAAAGGGCTGAAAACTGCTGTTCACAAACGATCTCCTTCAAAACGCACTGAGCTTGAGCTGTTTGCCAAGGAAGAATGGGCAAGAATTTCAGTCTCTCGATGTACAAAACTGATAGAAACATACCCCAAGCGACTTGCAGCTTTAATCTCAGCAAAAGGTGGCGCAACAAAGTATTAAAGGGAACCTGTCACCCCGAATATCGCGGGTGAGGTAATCCCACCGGCATCAGGGGCTTATCTGCAGCATTCTGTAATGCTGTAGATAAGCCCCCGATGTTACCTGAAAAAGGAGAAAAAGACGTTAGATTATACTCACCCAGGGGCGGTCCCGCTGCTGGTGAGGTCGGATGGGCGTCTCCGGTCCGCTGCGGCGCCTCCTATCTTCTTTCCATGACGTCCTCTTCTGATCTTCAGCCACGGCTCCGGCGCAGGCGTACTTTGCTCTGCCCTCTTGAGGGCAGAGGATAGTACTGCAGTGCGCAGGCGCCGGAAAGGTCAGAGGCCCGGCGCCTGCGCACTGCAGTACTTTGTCTGCCCTCAACAGGGCAGAGCAAAGTACGCCTGCGCCGGAGCCGTGGCTGAAGATCAGAAGAGGACGTCATGGAATGAAGATAGGAGGCGCCTCAGCGGACCGGAGACGCCCATCCGACCTCACCAGCAGCGGGACCGCCCCTGGGTGAGTATAATCTAACGTCTTTTTCAGGTAGCATCGGGGGCTTATCTACAGCATTACAGAATGCTGCAGATAAGCCCCTGATGCCGGTGGGATTACCTCACCCGCGATTTTCGGGGTGACAGGTGCCCTTTAAGTTAAAGTATTACCTATTAAGTTAAAGGGGCAGAATAATATTGCACGCCCCACTTTTCAGTTTTTTAATTTCCACAAAAATTTAAAATAACCAATACATTTTGTTCAATTTCACAATTGTGTTCCACTTGTTGTTGATTCTTCACCAAAAATTTACATTTGGTATCTTTATGTTTGAAGCATGATATGTGGGAAAAGGTTGAAAATTTCCAGGGAGCAGAATATCATCTAAACGTTTTTTTCGGTTCTTCAATACATAAAGTGAAACCCATATATAATATAGAGTCATTACAAACAGAGAGATCTATTTCAAGTGTTTATTTCTGTTGATGTTGATGATTATGGCTTACAGCCAATGAAAACCCAAAAGTCATTATCTCAGTAAATTAGAATACTTTATAACACCAGCTTGAAAAATTATTTTAAAATCCGAAATGTTGGCCTAGTGAAATGTATGTTCGGCAAATGCACTTGTTTGGGCTCCTTTTGCATCAATGCAGCGTGGCAAGGAGGCGATCAGCCTGTGGCACTGCTGAGGGGTTATGGAAGCCCAAGTTGCTTTGATAGCAGCCTTCAGCTCGTCTGCATTGTTGGGTCTGGTGTCTCATCTTCCTCTTGACAATACTCCATTGATTCTCTAAGGGGTAAGGTCAGGCGAGTTTGCTGCCAATTAAGCACAGTTATACTGTTGTTTTTACACCAGGTATTGGTACTTTTGGCAATGTGGACAGGTGCCAAGTCCTGCTGGAGAATGAAATTTCCATCTCCAAAAAGCTTGTCGGCAGAGGGAAGCATGAATTGCTCTAAAATGTCCTGGTAGTTGGCTGCGCTGACTTTGGTCTTGATAAAACACAGTGAACCTACACCAGCAGATGACATGGCTCCCCAATCATCACGGATTGTGGAAACTTCACACTAGACCTCAAGCAGCTTGGATTGTGGCCTCTCCACTTATCCTCCAGACTCTGGGACCCGATTTCCAAATGAAATTCAAAATTTACTTTCATCTCAAAACAACTCCTTGGACCACTGAGCAACAGTCCAGTTCTTTTTCTCCTTGGCCCAGGTATTCTGATCTGGTGGCCGAGGAGCAGCATGAGACGTACTCTGCTCTGGAGAAGGTGGTACCTGTACTGACCGCAAACCTGAACTTAGCATCGCAACTAGAAGTAGCCGTGGGATGTACCTAACGTTCCCTAGACACCTCGACACAGCCTAAGAACTAACTTCCCCTAAAGATAGAAACGGGAAAACTATCTTGCCTCAGAAAAAATCCCCAAAGGATAGACAGCCCCCCACAAATATTGACTGTGAGAGGAGAGGGAAATGACATACGCAGACTGAAATCAGGATTTAAAAAAGAAAACCAAAATAACAATAGCAAAGTCTTATTATTATTAAAGGAAAAAAACCAGAGAACTGACAAAAGACCTAAAACAATGAATTTTAATATAATAATTAAAAATATATAGAAAATATCAAATAGACCAGAAAGGGGGATCCTATGGAAAAACAGGGTCTCTGGTCTATATAGCCAGAAAAAATATATATATATGCACAGGAAGAGACTAGGGAAGATAGATGTGCCTATCCCTAGGAAAATTCCCTTCCTGACAGCGGAGGTTGGCACCCTGGGAAACGATATGGCGCCCCCGCTCAACGTCGACTGACCCTGAAGTCCCTAAAAAAGGAATCCCTAAGAAAAAGCCACCACCAACAATAACACCACAACAAAACAAAAAACCAAACTAGTGTAGAAGTGAAAAATAAAATTAGAATACCTGTGCTGTTATAGGCTGATTATAGGCTGATTATAGGAGTAACAATATCTCGATGAGACTGATATATATATATTCTGACATATATTGTGTGCTAGAGATGTACTCTGAGAGGGAAAGAAAAAAAAAAAAAAAAAAAAAAAAAAACACCTCTCACAAAATATATATTTGTGATACTGAAAAAAAAAAAAAATAAATAATAACAATAGTACAGGGAGATACTAAATAGATACCTCCATAAATAGTGGGTACACAAACAAGAGATCCCTGCTATGTAATAAGGCAGTATCACTCGAGTACCGGACACCACAAAAAGAGTATCCCAACAGATGGCCACAAATAGATGGTCACAAACACTAGCCACTGAAGGTATAAATCTTAATGACGTATCTTCAACATTCCTTTAAGACATGCTATATGATACAGAGTCTTTTATTGACTTAATTTAGTCATAATGAGCGTCACCATCAAGCAGAGCTCTGCGCATAGAGTGTTAGATATGCTCTAGTAGCTCATTGAGGAACGCACCTGATAGTGAATTGTCTCTTATCAACCTATGATCAATAGTGCTGTAATAAGAACAACCGTAGAGAATTATAGATGTAATTCTGATAACCTCATGACATAACTGCTAGAAAGATCAGGTTGATATTATTCTTATGTCTCTAAACATCAATAAGACACGTCTTAAAATACAATAACTCTCATCAAACTTAATTCAGTGGTGTCACGTATTTAGATGGATAAAGAGAGTAGATATGCCTGTACATATTCAGTGACCTAATGGTATCGCCGCCGAACAGGGCATAGGCATATGAGAAAATATAATAACCATACTCTCAAAGCTCATTTTAGAACGTCCTTTAGTAAGTAGTGACAATTATTAAATCAAGGCAAATCCCTGAGATAGACAGTTCCAGGTTACTTAATGACCACATAAGCATGTCACTACAAAGGAAGCCGTTCTTGTCAGAATACAAAATATAGCAAAGGAATAAAAAAACGCCAGAAATACATTAAGCATTGTACTCATGTGCAATATAAGTAAACAGGAGTAAACACTCCATCAGCCTCGCAGCATACAGGTATTGATGAAGAATCACTTATCTCATAGAGACAGATGTCTCATCCCTACGCGTTTCGCCCCACATGGTAATTCAAGGGGGCTCATCAGGGGAAATGCCATTAATGGGCGCGGAAGCAGCAGGTAATAGGAGCGCCGCACGCGGTCCGGAGAAAGCCATACAGGAGTCGGCGTTCCCGCAGTATATATGCCAAAGGGCCGGAAGTGATAACATCACATCCGGGATAACAAGAAGCGCACTAGTGCGCATGTACAAAGAGTTCTCGGGCCGGCTAATAGATGAGAGCCGAATTGCCGTGCACATCCCGATAGTGGGCGGGAGTAATAAAGACACAGCGCTTTGGCGTATAAAGCACTGCGCCAGCGCACAATGAATCCTGACAGGAGAAGTTATCCAATAACTATATAAAGGTTTGTGCGGAAAATATAATATATTTACATTTACAGGAGCCCATATATATATAATGGGCACCCAGAAACACAATAGCACAGATGAAAAACAAATGTGCAGGTAGCTGGTATATCCACTCATATACCCAAATTGGCTCGACATACCATTCATAGAGCAGCCACAGAATGTACGGGTACTAAATCAAAGTGGGTAGCAGTGTATCAAGAGGAGCCCTTATACGTATAACAAGATTTATACAATATATCAATCCACAGCCATTATACGGTAGACAACAGCGGCAGGAAGTAACAGCGCTTCTCTAGCATATATCCGAGAAAAAATAGGGCATATATAGGACATTATACTCGCGTATAGGCACTAGACTATCTGGTCTAGGGATATTTAAAGAAATAGAGAAAAGATAATTCATGACAGTCACCAAAGGTGACAAATAATACAGGACGACGTGGTCTGTGAGGACCAATGTGGCGTCGGCAAGAAAACGCAATAACAATTATACCTGGCGAGACCAAGCTTAGATTTAAATAAAGCTGCCAAAATTTAACTGCTCATTGAGTCCCCCCGGACTAACAGATTCCATCAGGAAGATCCATCGGGTTTCCCTCTGGATGATCTTCCTGTCCCAGTTACCCTTTCTCTCTGATTGGGAGACCGTCTCGATAGTTTTAAAAGAAATAGACCCTACGTTACCCGCATGAATTTCATTAACATGGCGTGCTACTGGGGTATCCCGTTGATGTAGAATATCCCCAATATGTTCTCCTATCCTCATTTTAAAGGGTCTCTTTGTTTTGCCTATGTAGTTCAGCGGGCATGTACACGTACATAAGTAGACAACCCCTGCCGTTTTGCAATTAGCAAAAGACCTGTTGTAAAAGGTTCTACCCGTGACGGCACTCGTAAAGGTATTGCTTACTGTTATAAACTTACAAAATTTACATGAGCCACATCTGAAAGTACCTTGCTCACGGCGATCAAGCCAGGTACCCACTGGTTTTGGTATACTCAGATGACTATGAGACACAAACTCCCGTACAGATCTCCCCTTTCTGAATGTAACAGAGGGATGTGGCGAAATGATGCCGTTTAGATCAGGGTCCGCATTCAAGATGCCCCAAAATCGTTTCAAGATCCCCATGACCTTTTGGTTTTGATCGTCAAAGGTTCCAATAAGCCGTGTCATCTGATTTGTATCATCTCGAGGCTTTGGTATGAGGAGTTCAGTACGGTTACAGGCAGCTGCCTGCCTACAGCCCTCATTAATTACCTGTGGAGGATAGCCTCGCTCACTAAATCTTTTTTTCAGATTGTTAGCTTTTGACTCAAAATCCCCCAGAGATGAACAATTTCTCTTTAACCTTAAAAATTGTCCCTTAGGGATACCCTTTCTAAGGCTGAGGGGATGGTAGCTCTCCCAGCGTAGCAGACTGTTTGACGCTGTAGGTTTTCGGAAGATCGAGGTGCCCAGATGTCCATCCGGGCATCTAGAGATGAACAGATCGAGAAATGAAATCTTATCGCCCCCCACCTCACAGGTAAATCTAAGACCCAAGTCGTTAATATTCAGGTGTGCAACGAAACTCTCAAAAGGGGACGGCCCTTGTTCATCTCTGGGGGATTTTGAGTCAAAAGCTAACAATCTGAAAAAAAGATTTAGTGAGCGAGGCTATCCTCCACAGGTAATTAATGAGGGCTGTAGGCAGGCAGCTGCCTGTAACCGTACTGAACTCCTCATACCAAAGCCTCGAGATGATACAAATCAGATGACACGGCTTATTGGAACCTTTGACGATCAAAACCAAAAGGTCATGGGGATCTTGAAACGATTTTGGGGCATCTTGAATGCGGACCCTGATCTAAACGGCATCATTTCGCCACATCCCTCTGTTACATTCAGAAAGGGGAGATCTGTACGGGAGTTTGTGTCTCATAGTCATCTGAGTATACCAAAACCAGTGGGTACCTGGCTTGATCGCCGTGAGCAAGGTACTTTCAGATGTGGCTCATGTAAATTTTGTAAGTTTATAACAGTAAGCAATACCTTTACGAGTGCCGTCACGGGTAGAACCTTTTACAACAGGTCTTTTGCTAATTGCAAAACGGCAGGGGTTGTCTACTTATGTACGTGTACATGCCCGCTGAACTACATAGGCAAAACAAAGAGACCCTTTAAAATGAGGATAGGAGAACATATTGGGGATATTCTACATCAACGGGATACCCCAGTAGCACGCCATGTTAATGAAATTCATGCGGGTAACGTAGGGTCTATTTCTTTTAAAACTATCGAGACGGTCTCCCAATCAGAGAGAAAGGGTAACTGGGACAGGAAGATCATCCAGAGGGAAACCCGATGGATCTTCCTGATGGAATCTGTTAGTCCGGGGGGACTCAATGAGCAGTTAAATTTTGGCAGCTTTATTTAAATCTAAGCTTGGTCTCGCCAGGTATAATTGTTATTGCGTTTTCTTGCCGACGCCACATTGGTCCTCACAGACCACGTCGTCCTGTATTATTTGTCACCTTTGGTGACTGTCATGAATTATCTTTTCTCTATTTCTTTAAATATCCCTAGACCAGATAGTCTAGTGCCTATACGCGAGTATAATGTCCTATATATGCCCTATTTTTTCTCGGATATATGCTAGAGAAGCGCTGTTACTTCCTGCCGCTGTTGTCTACCGTATAATGGCTGTGGATTGATATATTGTATAAATCTTGTTATACGTATAAGGGCTCCTCTTGATACACTGCTACCCACTTTGATTTAGTACCCGTACATTCTGTGGCTGCTCTATGAATGGTATGTCGAGCCAATTTGGGTATATGAGTGGATATATCAGCTACCTGCACATTTGTTTTTCATCTGTGCTATTGTGTTTCTGGGTGCCCATTATATATATATGGGCTCCTGTAAATGTAAATATATTATATTTTCCGCACAAACCTTTATATAGTTATTGGATAACTTCTCCTGTCAGGATTCATTGTGCGCTGGCGCAGTGCTTTATACGCCAAAGCGCTGTGTCTTTATTACTCCCGCCCACTATCGGGATGTGCACGGCAATTCGGCTCTCATCTATTAGCCGGCCCGAGAACTCTTTGTACATGCGCACTAGTGCGCTTCTTGTTATCCCGGATGTGATGTTATCACTTCCGGCCCTTTGGCATATATACTGCGGGAACGCCGACTCCTGTATGGCTTTCTCCGGACCGCGTGCGGCGCTCCTATTACCTGCTGCTTCCGCGCCCATTAATGGCATTTCCCCTGATGAGCCCCCTTGAATTACCATGTGGGGCGAAACGCGTAGGGATGAGACATCTGTCTCTATGAGATAAGTGATTCTTCATCAATACCTGTATGCTGCGAGGCTGATGGAGTGTTTACTCCTGTTTACTTATATTGCACATGAGTACAACGCTTAATGTATTTCTGGCGTTTTTTTATTCCTTTGCTATATTTTGTATTCTGACAAGAACGGCTTCCTTTGTAGTGACATGCTTATGTGGTCATTAAGTAACCTGGAACTGTCTATCTCAGGGATTTGCCTTGATTTAATAATTGTCACTACTTACTAAAGGACGTTCTAAAATGAGCTTTGAGAGTATGGTTATTATATTTTCTCATATGCCTATGCCCTGTTCGGCGGCGATACCATTAGGTCACTGAATATGTACAGGCATATCTACTCTCTTTATCCATCTAAATACGTGACACCACTGAATTAAGTTTGATGAGAGTTATTGTATTTTAAGACGTGTCTTATTGATGTTTAGAGACATAAGAATAATATCAACCTGATCTTTCTAGCAGTTATGTCATGAGGTTATCAGAATTACATCTATAATTCTCTACGGTTGTTCTTATTACAGCACTATTGATCATAGGTTGATAAGAGACAATTCACTATCAGGTGCGTTCCTCAATGAGCTACTAGAGCATATCTAACACTCTATGCGCAGAGCTCTGCTTGATGGTGACGCTCATTATGACTAAATTAAGTCAATAAAAGACTCTGTATCATATAGCATGTCTTAAAGGAATGTTGAAGATACGTCATTAAGATTTATACCTTCAGTGGCTAGTGTTTGTGACCATCTATTTGTGGCCATCTGTTGGGATACTCTTTTTGTGGTGTCCGGTACTCGAGTGATACTGCCTTATTACATAGCAGGGATCTCTTGTTTGTGTACCCACTATTTATGGAGGTATCTATTTAGTATCTCCCTGTACTATTGTTATTATTTTTTTTTTTTTTTTTTCAGTATCACAAATATATATTTTGTGAGAGGTGTTTTTGTTTTTTTTTTTTTTTTTTTTCTTTCCCTCTCAGAGTACATCTCTAGCACACAATATATGTCAGAATATATATATATCAGTCTCATCGAGATATTGTTACTCCTATAATCAGCCTATAATCAGCCTATAACAGCACAGGTATTCTAATTTTATTTTTCACTTCTACACTAGTTTGGTTTTTTGTTTTGTTGTGGTGTTATTGTTGGTGGTGGCTTTTTCTTAGGGATTCCTTTTTTAGGGACTTCAGGGTCAGTCGACGTTGAGCGGGGGCGCCATATCGTTTCCCAGGGTGCCAACCTCCGCTGTCAGGAAGGGAATTTTCCTAGGGATAGGCACATCTATCTTCCCTAGTCTCTTCCTGTGCATACATATATATTTTTTCTGGCTATATAGACCAGAGACCCTGTTTTTCCATAGGATCCCCCTTTCTGGTCTATTTGATATTTTCTATATATTTTTAATTATTATATTAAAATTCATTGTTTTAGGTCTTTTGTCAGTTCTCTGGTTTTTTTCCTGAAATCAGGATTTAGCAAAGGAGGCCATTCTAGCTAGAAAGAAAGAATAGGACAGAGTACTATGCGGTCAGTATTAAAAACACTAGAAAATATCCACCACAGAAAATACAAATCTTCACATCTGACTAAAGACATGGAGGGTATATCTGCATCTCCAGAGACACAGTTTGGCTGCAAAAATCCTTCACAGACAAAGCTGGACAAGACAAAACATGAAAAAGCACTGAACTATAAGGTCCACAGCATGTGGACAGCAAAAACAAAGCCAGAACTTATCTTTGTTGAAAAGATCAGCAAAACAGGAGAGACCAGGTATGGATGTGAATCCTCCAAAAACAATGGACAACTGGCACTGACTAAAGGATCAAGCAAGACTATATAGCCCAGCCCAAACTGCAATAAGCGGACACACCTGATAAATGCTGCGATCCAAAGACAGCAGCACTACCACTCATAACCACCGGAGGGAGCCCAAGAGCAGAATTCACAACACCCAGGTAAGACGCTTCTGGCGTTGTCTATTGGTCATGAGTGGCTTGACACGAGGAATGCGACACTTGTAGCCCATGTCCTGGATACGTCTGTGTGTGTGGTGACTCTTGAAGCAATGACTCCAGCAGCAGTCCACTCCTTGTGAATCTCCCTCAATTTTTTAAATGGCCTTTTCTTAACAATCCTTTCAAGGCTGTGGTTATCCCGGTTGCTTGTGCGCCTTTTTCTACCACACTTTTTCCTTCCACTCAACTTTCCATTAATATTCTTGGATACAGCACTCTGAACAGCCAGCTTCTTTAGCAATGACCTTTTGTGGCTCATCCTCCTTGTGGAGGTTGTCAGTGACTGCCTTCCGGACATCTGTCAAGTCAGAAGTCTTCCCCATGATTGTGGAGCTACTGAAACAGACTAAGGGGCCGTTTTAAATGCAGGTGTTTTTTGTTAATTATTCAAATTTACTGAGAAAATGACTTGGGTTTTCAATTACTGTAAGCCATAATCATCAACATGAAGAGAACTAAACACTTGAAATAGATCACTCTGTAATGACTATAAGAGTTTCACTTTTTGTGTTGAAGAACTGAAATAAATAACTTTTTGATGATATTCTAATTTTGTGAGAAGCACCTGTATATATTCCATGCTTCAGAATCGGAGGTGTATATAACACATGCTCGCTGTAATTTCCCCAAGTGGTGGCCTAGTGGTGGAAGCGGCCACGGCCTCACCCATCACTTGTCAGTCAATTGCATAATGGTCCTGACAATTGGAGACAGTGGAGCTGCATCCCCTGACAAACTGATGGTAATGGAAGGATCTCTCCAGCATTCTCCCTGTCAAACCTGTATACACAAAGCACAGGACTATTTGCAACGCTGCTTCAACCTTCATTTTAGATGCACTGGAAGCATTACAAATCTTTGCAAAAGTTGTACATACCCATAGTGCTCATTCAGATGTCCACTTTTGTTCACAATCGCAAAAAAATGTGTGAGGGTCATCAGTGTTTTTAATCTCAGTTTTATTAATGCTTGGTCAATATGCCAGTTTTTTCCATCAGTGATTTTCACGCATGGATTATACAACGATGACATCTATGCGCAGCCCGCGATTTTCATGGATTCATAGACTTGTTTGTATTGGTATGTTCATCTATGATGACGGTAAAAAAGGTGGACACATCGTCATGACTTTTGCATGTCCACACAAGCTGCAAAAAAAAAAAAAAAAAGGACATGTAGATTATTGTATGCTATCCATGAAAATTATGGATAGAACACATTAGTGAAAAATGGACGTCTGAATAAGGCTTAAATCAACCCTCACAACAATACAATTCACTATCTGTCTCGTAAAGTTTTGGAATTTTAAAGGGAATTCATGCCACTTGAACCACAGGCAGCATGTATCAGATACCAGCTGTTATCGCAGGCATGCATGTTACACTGATACCTTGCAGCACTTTTTAGGAGGAGATAATGTTATTAGAAAGACTAGTCTAAGAGGCAGGTCTTCGGCAACTTCTCACCCCACTCCCATAAAAAAAAAAAAAATGGAGAGACCACAAAAGATTAGTGATCCCTGACGAGCTTTGTAAAGGGGATGTCCCGGTTTGAGCTGAAAGTCGGCAGTCACAGAGTGACTGCAGACTTCCGAATATCTAATGCTGGGAGGTCACACGACCGCAAGTATGTAATTTGGATACATGTGGTCACGTTGTAATAGAGTGCAGGGTTGAGTATGTCACCACGGAACAGACAGACCAACTGCTGATGGGAATTTATTAAGAGGAGTAAGATTCTCCTCACAGGGAGTAAACAGGGGGTTAATAGAGATAAAGCAAACAGTAAACAGCTAAGCGGAATCGCAAACGGTTAATGAATGTTCTGGTAACTTATCAATCCAGGGAGGTCCTGACTGGAGGGTCCTTATTTCAACGTGGATACAGTCACCAGCAGCGCTTGAAGATCCTGAAGTCTCTTCTCTGTCTCCTAGGAACTGGAGACTCCAGGGTTAAGCCTCTGCAGCATTTTCTCCCTGTGCAGCTGGAAGCAGGAAGTCACACAGCCACTCTGCTGCAGGTCTCTGTATATTAGCCTGGCAGTCTCTCTCTCTCTGCAGCAAGAATACACACACACACACACACACACTGAGCAGTTTCCTTAGTCACACTCAGGGGTTCTGGCTTGTCAGTGCGGTCACCGGGGCTGCGCGCTCAAGTCACTGTAAGGGGGTACGTCGTCTCGGATTATAGAGGCTTTCAAGTCCACACTCTCACTCCAGCCCTCACTACGGCTGGTATCTTAGCCTCAGTGCCCTCACGGGGAGCTGCAGCCTGCTTTATCTCTGGCGCGCTGTCCCCTCTGTCTCCCTCTCTTTTTCTGACCACACCCCTCTCTCTTCCCAGCAGTCACCTGGTCCCCTCTGTCCAGGGCAGAAAGTCTTCCCTTCCCCCCAACAACCCAGCTGTCTGACTAAGTGGTTCCAGGCAAGGAACAGGGAAAGCAACCTCCTTACATTCCCCCTCTCTTAAAGCTCGCCATTCCACGGGCGAGGACTCTTCGTGCTTCTCTTTGTTCTTTTGAGGGGAGTCAGATACCTGCAATCCTCGCATCTCCTTCTGCCTTTCTTCTTGCACATACTCCCAAACTAAATGGTCTAGGAGGTGTTCATCAGTCAGGTTGAGATATGCTTTCTCTGCTTCGTCAACAACTGCTGTCCTCTTCTACTTAGCCTTGCCGGTAGCAGGTGTTTTTGCGTAGGGGCTTCTTGCTCGGGTTCCTCAGTCTGGGGGCTCAGTACAGGTAATTCTTCTCTATAGCTCCCCCTCTCTTTGACAGGAGCTTTCTTGTCCAAAGTAGAATCAGATGGATTAAGACCATGCAAGCCGGATTCTTCGTCATCTGCGCCGGGCTCTGCGGGCATCACTTCCCAGGGCTTCTCAGCCACACGCCCCGTCTCACACAGCTGTTCCATTTCCTCTGTCCGATCAGGATCTTGTGAGCCGACAACCAGCACACTCTTCACCTCAGGGGATGATATTAGTGGTTCCTCCTTCTCATCGACGAGGACCTCGAAAATAAGCGTTGCAGGAGCACTTGGCACTTTCTCTCCTTCTTCGGGAACTCGTGCTGGGCAAGGTAGTAAAGCACTTCGGTGGTCTTCTCGAGTGGACGTCCCTTTCTTTCCTCCGGGCTGAGTCTCACAGACAAAACCTTCGGACCCAGGCTGGAGTTCCACCAGGCTCGCCTTCACGCGTTGGGACAGCGCAGTCATTCCACCGGAGATGCTTGACACCTTCTCCTCCTCTCCTTGGCGTCCGACATTGTGGTACTGTCTTGCCTTAGGTGGAACTCTTCTCTTCCTGCCGTACCATTCTCTCCAGGGGCGACGTTCCCTCCAGTTAGCAGGACCCTCAGAGGGGTGAGCGGATCTCTGCCACCGCTCTTCTTGGGTAGGGCAATTTCTGGACATGTGTCCCACCCTTCTGCACGACCAGTACTCATGACTGCGTCTGGCTAGAGGGCGCTTCAGTCTGGATCGTCGACCTTGGCGGGGGACATCTCTCATCTGCGGTTGCTCTTCACACCAGGATACGGAGTTACACTCTGGGGCCACCACTGAAGCCTTCTTCATGCTGCACACCTCTTCTCTATCACTCTCTGGCGGCTTCCGCACGTTACCTCGGGGTATGCCGCTGGTCCCCAAAATGGCAGTAAGGGATTTCCCCAGACTCTCAATCTCCTCCCAGATTCTTCTTATCTTCAGCTGGGAATCTCGGGTCCACATCGCCTCCTCTTCATTTTGACTGGGTGCTCCGCAGTTGTAGCATGTCGGCAGTCTTCTTCGCCGAGCGGCACTAGTCTCACTTTGGGGGCCGGTCTCCCTTTCTCGCACCGGAGGGCTGCACTCTGCACCAGGGGTCTTCTTATATTCAGCTACTTCCTCATGGACTCGCTTAACCTCCTTCTTCAAGTCTTCTACCCATTGAGGGGCTGTTACCTCCCCGCTCCATACCTTTCCCACTGGCACTACCACCCCTTGCTCTTGCTCGCGCGTGCGTGCCTCACTCCCAACCTCAGAGAAAGTCATATCTAGCTTTATGCGCATGCGCTCTCGGAGGGCCTGTTTCACCAACACATCTCGCAAGCCTGTCACCAGTTGGTCTCGCAGCACAACATCAATTGACCCCACACCTATGCCGTCCTTCCGTATAATGGCATGATGAAGCTCCTGCAGTGCGTTCATATATTGCATCACGGTCTCCCCCTCTCTTTGTGCCCGGCGAAACAGTCGCATGCGCAGCTCCCCTACGTCAGTGGGGTCCCCATGCGTCTCCTCAAGTATACGTAATACTTTGTCCAGGGTATCTCTCGCCTGGGGGGGTCTGAGCATAACTGAGTACCATGCATCCCCCTCTAGGGCCATCACAGCTATTTCCGCCTGCAGAGCTGGCGTCATAGGATGCATGGCAGGTTAACCAACATGGCTCCCAGGGAAATGCTAGACCTGGGGCCTCCCCCAACTGCTTGGTCTGCCCTTTCCACGCTACCGTGTGACATCCTGCCGACTACGCCAAGTGTACTAGAGTGCAGGGTTGAGTATGTCACCACGGAACAGAGAGACCAACTGTTGAGGGGAATTTATTAACAGGAGTAAGATTCTCCTCGCAGGGAGTAAACAGGGGGTTAATAGAGATAAAGCAAACAGTAAACAGCTAAGCAGAATCGCAAACAGTTAACTAATGTTCTGGTAACTTATCAATCCAGGGAGGTCCTGACTGGAGGGTCCTTATTCCAATGTGGATACAGTCACCAGCGCTGCAGCCTGCTTTCTCTCTGGTGCGCTGTCCCCCGCTCTTTTTCTGACCACACCCCTCTCTCTTCCCAGCGGTCACCTGGTCCCCTCTGTCCAGGGCAGAAAGTCTTCCCCCCAACAACCCAGCTGTCTGACTAAGTGGTTCCAGGCAAGGAGCAGGGAAAGCAACCTCCTTACAACGTACCGACTAGACGTGAGCAGCCTCACTCAATACAAGTGAATTGAGCAGTGCAATGCACATCTAGTTGGAATGTGACCGGATCTATGCCGGCACCGGAGAATCCTAAGAGCACGCATTGGGAGCGATGCGAAGATTCAGAAGTCTACAGTCACATTAAGTGACTACAGACTCATCTTAAACCTGAAGTGTGCGAAATTAAAACATACACGACTGCAATAACCAAGGTTGTCTCCGATTCACGCTGAACATGGTTCAGACAGCATGAAAGGTTCTCTTTAAGAATAATTAATATGCTGAATATCTTTTGAGGAAGTGAAAAAGCAGATACAAAAGTTTCCATTCTGAAAAGTGAAGGGGCAAAATTTTGTCAAGCTCAAAACCTGTCGACAGTCGTATCAAATATTTATTCCAGCTGACACGGACACTACAGAAGGGAATTATTAAATTAATGTCATTTTACATGAGATTACAATAACCTGAGTATAACATGATAGGGACGGATTCTCCTAAATGCTGCTTCCTTTTCCAAAGAGCATCTTAACTAGTGTCAATTATACTGTTTTAGAAGAAATGATTCCTTTCCCATAATCCTCTGCTTACCCTCCATCTATCCGGTATGATAGAAAAGGAGATTAATGTCCTGACAATTTCATACACGATAAGAAATGAAAGACAATAGTTCAAAATTCAATTTTACAATTTGCAAGGAATGGCTGTACCTATCAATTGTAACCAAATTATTATAGAAAAGCAGGTAGTGTCTAGACACAAGATATGTGTATATTCCCTAAAAGTTTGTGATGCATGTCCTATAAAAATCATAGAATTTACTGAGAATGGGTAAAGGGTTCACTGCAACAGCAAAGAAAAAGTATTCTGTATAATCTAATATGGCCTAATGCCGACCAAGCAAACGCTAGAGTCAAGGCATAAATGTATACGTGTGATTTTAAATGCATCTATAAATTCCTACTGTTACTGTCTACAGCTCCTATGCACATCCATATGTTTCCATAGATACAGACTACAAACAAACCCTGTGTAGTCAGATCTTGTAGTTATACGCCCTTCCTTCTGTCATTAAGGTTTATTCCTCATATAGTAAGTGAACTTGCTTATCAGTGGTGGTCCGACTGCTGGGACCCATACTGATTGATAAAATTTCCTGTTCTGCCACTGTTAGGGCAGGCCAAGATGGACACAGATTCTCTCATCTAAGAGAACAAAACAGATTATGCAAATGACACTCTGATCAGAGACTGATCTCAATGTGATCTGATTCTCTTGGATGAGCAGTTGGCAAAAAGAAAAAAAAAATGTCTCCATCTTTTCCATTCTATGAATGCGTGGAAATCGAACTGCACTCAGATGTCATCCGAGTTCAGTCTGATGTTTCATATGCACTCATTGACTTGCTTGCTTGAGCGTGATCTGGATATTAGATCAATCTTGGGAATGCAGCAATTCTTTTTTCCTTAGTCTCTGTCCAAGGAAAAATATCAGACATGTGCACAGCCCCATAGACTAACATTAGTTTCAGTGTGATCCGATATTTTGTTGGCTCGCACTCGGACAGCAAATACGTTTGTCTTCACCTGCCCTTAGAATGCAGCAGTGTAAATGCTCGCTCGCCACTCCATTCATATGCTGCTGAGTGCTACACAAACTTTTTTCCAGTAGCCTTATAGAGAATGAATGGAGCGGTGGTCAGGTGTCCGAACCCACAGCACGATTTGGTTACAAGAATATAAATTCCCCGATCTGCTAACCGGTGCAGGTCCCAATGGTGGGACACCTAATAATCAGCAAATTATCACCTATCTTGCAGATAATTGTTGTTCAGTGAAAATATCCCTTTAATGATTTGTACCAAATGTATACAATGCTATCACGAAGCAAGAGATGGAAGGAACTGCAGGATTAGATTTAGAAGGATTGTATGTAAACGGAGCTTCCTTAGTATTTAATTTGCACAGCTTTTGAGGTGCGTATTACGATGATTGCAGCAGCTGAGATACAGTGGCTTGCAAAAGTATTCACCCCCTTGGCATTTTTTCGTGTTTTGCTACATCACAACCTGGAATTTCAATTTTTTTTTTTATGGTTTTCGTCAGTTCATATTAAGAACATGCCTACAACTGTGAACATTTGGTTCTTTTTTATTGTGAAGCAAACAAATAGTACAAAATAACTGAACGCTTCAATGTGCATAACTATTCACCCTCCTAAAGTCAGTACTTTGTACAGCCTACTTTTGCTGCAATTACAGCTGCAAGTTGCTTTGGATAAGTCTCTATGAGCATTCCACATCTTGCCCCTGGAATTTTTTCCCATTCCTCAAGGCAAAACTGCTCCAGCTCCTACAAGATAGAGGTTTCCTCTGGTGAACAGCAATCTTCCCATCTGACCACAGATTCTCCCTTGCATTAAGGTCTGGGCTGTGACTAGGCCACTCCAAAACATTACCAAGTTTCCTCTTAAACCTTTTGAGTGTTGCTTTAGAAGTATGCTTTGGGTCATTGTCTTGTTGGAAGGGGAATCTTGGTCTCAGTCTCAAATCACTGACAGACAAACAGGTTTTGCTGAAGAATATCACTATTTTTCGCACCACTCGGACCATTTTCCTTGACCCTGCTGCCAAGAAACATCCCCACAGCATGATGATGCCACCACCATGTTTCACTGCGGGTATGGTGTTCTTGGTGTGATGAGCTGTGTTGGTTTTGCACCAGACATAGCATTTACCTTGACCAAAACGTATAATTTGGGCCTCATCTGACCACAGCACCTTCCTCCATACATTTGGGGAGTCTCCCACATGTCTTTTGGCAACTCAAAATGAGCCTATTTTTGTGTGTAAGTGTGGCAAAAATGGGGTCAGTGGGTGCTCTCATCCGCTGGCCCAGCTGTCTTTAGCAAGACTGCATGGACCAGGGCTCATACCACTGAACGCCCGCTCCAGTTCCCAGTGGGCAATACACTACACAGACAACACAGGGTTATGGTAAAACAGTGTGGCAATACTTTATTGAACCACAACACACAATAGAAAACAGAACAATCTCAGCAATTACACCAAGATGGTGCACATTACAGGGGCCTCACCCTTCCGCTGACTCGCCAAGATAATGGTAGATGTTACGTCAGAGCTCCCAGGGTCGCTACCCCATCTGTGGTATGCACGCAGTGGAGGAGCTAACGACAAGTGTAGGGAGATATCCGAGAGCAGTGCTGTGTTTGCTGTGTTCTTGCAGCCAGGCCCGATGTACCCTCAGCTGAGATCCTGAAGAGAGTCCGGTTGGTAGCTCTGTGTGTTACTTCAGATGTAATGATGTGATCTCTGAGTCTTTTTATACCCAAAGCATGTAAGCTATTTTTAGAATTACCCAGTGTCCTTCAGTCCAACATCAAGATAAGGTAAACAATGGTGACAAGATCAAGTAGCACTACTTGACCATTCAATCTATTTGTACAGTCTTTCCCTCTCTGCTTTAGAAGTCACCAAGTTGGTTCCAAAATTCAATGTACAACTAGCATATCAGCACACATAAATAAACAAAGATAAACACACACTATCTACAAGTCACTATTACAGACTTACACAATATGTTAAATGGTATATCAGTTTGCAAGTCTGTCTTCTTGAACCACCAGACAAACACTTAAATCCACAACCAATATACAGATGAAAAGTCAGTTCTTTTTGGTTTTCAAAAAAACATGGTTGTCTGGGAAATTAAGATACAATCTGGTTTCTTCACAGTAAGTAAAGGCTTTTTTCTGCCCACTCTTCCATAAAGGCCACCTTTATGGACTGTACGGCTTATTGTAGTTGCATGAACAGATACTCCAATCTCTGTTTTGGAACTCTGCAGTGTCTTCAGGGTTACCTTTAGTCTTTGTGCTGCATTTCAGATTAATGCTCTACTTGCCCAGGCTGAGAGTTTTGTTGGGCGCACCTCTCTTGGCAGGTTTGTTGTGGTACCATGTTCTTTCCATTTGCTGATAATGGATTTCATGGTGCTTCAGAGGATCATCAGAGATTTGGATTTATTTATTTTATAAACCAACCCTGACTTGTGCTTCTCAACAACATTGTCGCTGATTTGTGTGGAGATCGCCTTGGCCTTCATGGTGTTGTGTGGAGATCTCCTTGGCCTTCATGGTATTGTGTGGAGATCGCCTTGGCTTTCATGGTATTGTGTGGAGATCGCCTTGGCTTTCATGGTGTTGTGTGGAGATCACCTTGGCCTTCATGGTATTGTGTGGAGATCGCCTTAGCCTTCATGGTGTTCTGTGGAGATCGCCTTGGCCTTCATGGTGTTCTGTGGAGATCTCCTTGGTCTTCATGGTGTTGTGTGGAGATCTCCTTGGCCTTCATGGTATTTGGTTAGTGGTGCCTCTCGTTAATGGTGTTGCAGCCTATGTGGCCTTTCAGAAAAGGTAAAGTGTATATACTGACCGACATGTGACACTTAGATAAAACACAGGGGAACGTCCTGTCACTAAGCATAGGACTTATGAAGGGACTTGCTTGCACCAGAAATTTTTAGGGGCTTCATAGATAAAGGGGTGAATACATATGCAAATTTTTAGTTATTTGATCCCATAAATGTAATTTATGCTTATAGATTTCTCACTTCAGCAACTTAGAATATTCATTGCTGATGCATCACGCACAAATTGACCTGAACAAATATTTATACACAAGTTATAATGTAACAAAATAGGTAAAAAGCCAAGGGGGCGAATACTTATGCAAGCCAGCCACTGTATGTTTTATGATGTTCTACAGAATGTGAGGTGTGTATTATGATGTCCTTCATTATCTGGAGTGTGCTTTACGACAGTTTGGTGCATCTGGAATTTAAGGTGTATATTACATACAGAGGAGTACTATAAGGGGTAGATCTACAGGTAAAAGAATTGCTAGGATTTTACCTACAAATTTATGCATCTAAAATCCACAGTGAAATACAGTAGCAGGCAACTTTGCTACTGGATCGCCCCCACGTAAGGGCAATGGGGTACTCGGTACCGGGTCCTTCAGTTCCCTCAGCGAGGATGTCACGGTGACCCGACCCGGACCGTGGCCCTATGAGGGGCGCCCAATAAAAGACAGAGTTTGTAGATAACGGTAGTGTTCGTGACGCCACCTGTGGTATTCGGTCAGGGTGACCGACGCTGCTTAGGGGTCCGCTGGGGGAGATGGAATGGCAGCTAGATGGTATACCTTCCCACAGGTGAAGTATATCCCCAGGGCTTCCACAAAAGTGTAGATGGTGATTGTGGATGGTGCAAGGCGCGGTGAATAACGAGGACACAATGGGTGCAGTCTCTTTACTGAAGGCTTCAGCATCCACAGTTCAGAGTGCCGGATGACAGGGTAGGCAGAGTCCGGCCGGTCTGATGGCAATTCCAGAGTCCCCTTATCCAGGTGGAAATCAGTAGCCTTCCCCTTGCACACAGTAACGTAGTAGGTTGTTATGACCTGGTGGTTAAGAGGCCACACTGATATGACCTGGTGGCTAAAACACAACATGGAGCGAGCTCTGAGAAGGTGGTATCTCTACTGACCGCAGTCCCTAATCCTAACAACACTAGAAATAGCCGTGGGATGTTCCTGACTCTCCCTAGACACCTCTTCACAGCCTAAGAAATAACTACCCCTAAAGAAGGAAATAGAAAGCTATCTTGTCTCAGAGAAAACCCCCAAAAGGAAATATAGCCCCCCACAAATATTGACTGTGAATGGAGAGGGAAATGACGTACACAGAAATGAAATCAGAATTCAGCAAAGGAGGCCAATACTAAACTAGATAGACAGAGAGAAAAGGATACTGTGCGGTCAGTATAAAAACTACAAAATCCACGCAGAGTTTACAAAAATGAACTCCACACCGACTCACGGTGTGGAGGGGCAAATCTGCTTTCCCAGAGCTTCCAGCTAGCCTGAATAACACATAGTGACAAGCTGGACAAAAAGAGACATATTTGCAAAGCAATAGAGTCCAAACAAATGGACAAACAAAAACTAGCAAAAACTTATCTTTTGCAGACAAGGACTGGCCATATGAGAATTCCAAGGAAAGAACCAAAGCCAACCAAGAACATTGACAGCAGGCATGGACTAAAGCCCAGAGCAGGTTTAAATAACAAACCCAGGCAAGGCGATTAGTGAAGGCAGCTGCTACAGCTACCTAAAGGAGCAGCAGTTCCACTCGAAACCACCAGAGGGAGCCCAAGGGCAGAACTCACAAAAATACCATTAGCAACCACAGGAGGGAGCTCCAGAATGGAATTCACAACAGTAGGTCCCTACTTGCATTAGCTCCCATAGGGTCCTCACTCTTGTTACTTCTCTCTCTCTGTCCCCCAGATGGATAGGACATAACCTGTATGACGGTGGTGGCCTGAGGCTATTTTATAGGGACCCTAGCGTCGCCCCTCCTCCGCGTTGCCACCTTGTCTGCTTAGGTGTTTAGGTCGGACAGCTGTTGTGAATTCTGTTGTCGAACTCCCTCCTGTGGTCGTGAATGGTACTTCGGCGAGTTCTGTCTATGGGCTCCCTCTGGTGGCTATGAGTGAAGCTGCTGCTTCTGAGGTTCCTTACACAGGTGACGTGGTTTATCCTTTGGTTGGCTGCTCTATTTAACTCCTCTCAGATCGTTACTCCATGCCAGCTGTCAATGTTTTTGCATTGGTTCAGTTCGCTCCTGGATCTCTCTGGTGACCTACCTTCTCCTGCAGAAGCTAAGTTCCTGATAGTCATTATTTGTTCACTGTTTTCTTGTCCAGCTGGTTATCATGATTTTGTCTTGCTAGCTGAAAGCTCTGGGATGCAGAGTGGCCCCTCCGCACCGTGAGTCGGTGCGGAGGTCTTTTTTGCACACTCTGCGTGGTCTTTTGTAGGTTTTTGTGCTGATCGCAAAGTTACTTTTCCTATCCTCTGTCTATTTAGTAAGTCTGGCCTCCCTTTGCTGAAACCTGTTTCATTTCTGCGTTTGTGACTTTCATCTTTACTCACAGTCAATATATGTGGGGGGCTTCCTTTACCTTTGGGGAATTTCTCTTAGGCAAGGTAGGCTTTATTTTCTATCTCTAGGGCTAGATAGCTCTTAGCCTGTGACGAGGCGCCTAGGTTTGGTCAGGACTCAGGAGCGCTCCACGGCTATTTCTAGTGTGTGTGATAGGATTAGGGCTTGCGGTCAGCAGAGCTCCCATATCTCAGAGCTCGTCCTGTATGAGGTTTAACTATCAGGTCATTCTGGGTGCTCCTAACCACCAGGTCATAACAGACAGCCAACTTGGAATTGACTGCCCTGCCGGTCTCTGAAGTAAAGCGTAGAGTCTATTACTCCCTCGGTGTTCCGTCCACCGGATCTGCGCTCAGAGGGAGGCAGCCTGCTTCTAGCTGGTCGCCCACTGATGTTTTACCCCTGTTGCTATGACTTCTGTGCTCACTCACTACGGCACACTTCTTTTCTTGTCCTTTCTTAGGAGGCTGCCGCATGGGTTGCAGGTGCAGCTCCGTGTCCTTCTTTCTTTACTGAGCCTCTGATGTTTCTTCTTGTTCCTCTGTCTGCCTGACAGGAATTCCCTGGGCCGAGCCCAGTCTGCTTCTCTCACTCTCTTCCTCCTGGCTCCAAATGTTTGACTGACTATCTCCTTCTCCCTCCAGCCAGCTTCTCCCTCACTTCCTTACCAACCCCCAGTTTTACCCAAGTGTGAGAAGTAGCCTAATAGATAGAACCTTTTGCTCCCCCTGGTGGCCGGCGTGCGAAGTGTGTGTGTGGCTGCGATACCTGGCAGGGTGAACTCCTTTGGTGCCATCAGACGTAACATTGCTCCCCCTGGTGGAAGAACGACATTACTGCAACGACCAGGACTCTGGGGCGCTGCACTAAAAACCGGTGGCTAACTCCACATGGAATTTCTTCTATGTAGAGATTTGTTGCAGATTTTCCAACTTAAGTAGGGAAATAAAGCTTTTACCATAAGGCTATGTTCACGCAATACGGAAATTTGCGGCTGCAGATTTTACATGTCGATTTGACCATGAATTTTACCCTACTAAAACGCTGGATAAAATGAAATCCATGGTGAAAATTCTCACTAGATATGGATATCTGCAGCACGTCTTGATTTTCATGCAGATTATTATTTTTTTTCTACATGTGATTGGGGTATTAAAATGCCATTCACTTGTATTGTGCTATAAATCGCTGCAGATTTGGGGCTTAGAATCTGTATTACAAATGTGCAGCATATTCAGAACGTGTGAACATAGGCTTACGTGTGTTGTTGTGGTAGATCTGCAGCAAAGTGTAAGGGTATGTTCACACATTAAGTATTTGGTGCAGCAATTTCTGCATCTCCTGGAAGGAAAAATGCAGCGGCAAAACACACATGTTTTTTTTACTTGTGTTTTTGGTGCTTTTTTTTTTTTACCCCCCCCCCGTTTCATTAGTATGGGTGCAGCTGAAAGAATTAACTTGCTGCAGATTTTTATCTACAAGTCATAAATAAGCAACGTGTGCACGAGACTTCAGGGTTCTCATTCACTTTGCTGGAATCAGGAATTCTTCACTGAAAAATGCAACATGTGCACACAGCCTAAAGGTGCAGATTTTTCTTTTTTAGTAAGACACATAGCGGTTTTGTATACAGCTTTTGTCACTGCAGCCAAAAATGACTTATTTTTTGTTTTTTTACATGTATCCTTACAAATATTGAGATCCGTTTCAGGGTGGCTTCTGAAGTTCATGGTCCAAGAATGGACCACGATGTACGGACTGGCTGCTAGTCTCCTGACCCGACCTCAACAGCACGGTAGGCCTATACGAGGCTGCAGCGTCATGGTCAGTCTGTGCATGAACCATATTTCACGGACGACTGAAACAGCCATAGGTCTCTATTCAGACATCAGTGATTTTTCTCATATGCAGAAAATTGACAGATTTCTATCAGTGTCTGATTTTTTTTTTTTTTTTTTGCATATGAAGATTTCTCAAGCTTCTCCTATCAAACTTGAAAACTGGACACCACTAGGATGCAACGAGGATGGAATCCTTATGCCGTCTCATTTTTTATAGGAACCAGACACTTGCATTGGTGAGTTTTCTCCAAGAAAAAGAATAAAACTGGACAACTCTCCATTCATATGGTCCTCAAAAAAACAAACAAAAAACCTTGTACATGTGAACAGCTCTACAGACAATAAAGCTGGAGCTACACCGTGACGTGTCATGCGACAGCAATTCTCAGACCTGTCTTGTGACCCAAAACTTTTGTGCAACTTTCTGCCACACAACTATTTTATTGCAAAAAAAAAAAAAAAAGGTTGCCTGGAATTTGCAGTCGCATGTATTGAAGTCTATGGCAAGCGAGTTGCATGCATCTAGCGGTTAGAGATAAAAAATGCAACACGTGTGACTCCCTGTCACAATCCGACACCATAGAAAACCAATAAATGCGCTATTACAATGCAACACTTGTAATCCCAACCTACTGGGTATAAGTACTAGCCATTTAAAGGGCTGGTATGAGAATCGCAGAGATCTGAATGAGCTCGTTCAGAGCCTTCCTTGTGCGCCAGTGACCCATTATGGCCATAGAGATTTTTCACGTGGGCTGATGATCTGCGTGGTAAAAATTTCAGCATGCAATGCTTAGATTCATACATGCAATATAAAAGGCAGCTACAATACCTGTCTAAAATGCATACAGCGCCAGAAATGTCCGTGACTGCCCCGGTTTTCCCCATACGGTCTTCTGAACCCGGCCTAAACAGAATCCAAGAGTTAAAGCAACAGATGGGTTCAACAAGTCCACTCACACCTTCACCTGGTGGTTGCTGGGTGTGGAGTTTTCAACTCATTTCCAAAGCACACAGCTAGGAGACGGTATATATCAGAGATTGAGTAGACGGAGCATTAGGTAGCGCCATTCATCCCTTTATAATGGCGACATCAATACGTGATGTCAGTAGAAATATTATTTACATTGATGCGTATCATAGCTGCATAGTATATCTAATGATTTATCCATGCAGGATCATTTATTATAAGTCTATCATTTACGTGTGCAGCAGATATTGTCCTAGGTGATGCGTGTACAGAGAGCGAGTGATGCCAGCAGGGGGAGGAATAGACACTTGATAGTGTTGCTTTCGCTGTGATGTATCAGCGAGCATGGTTAATTAAACTTCAGGTATTCATCCGATTTGGAGATAAAATCTATCTATTACACAGTATAATGGAGAGTTCTGCTATAATACAGTGCAGAATTACAACTGATTTTTACCTATCATTGCAAATATTGTGAAATAAACCAGTGATTCTGTGATTGGCATTATCAGCCCAGTAGAAATGGTGTAGTAATGGACACAATGGGGAACCAAGAAAACAGAGAACTGAAAATAGAAGAGAAATTGTATAGAAATGAATATTTAATAAATATTAAATTATGTACAGGAGAATCCTCAGCGCTACACAAGGGGGTATAAAACCATAGAGGCAGCCTGTACGGCTGATATGGGGGTCTTTGGAGAGAGAGAGCGCAACCAAGTGGGTATCCGCTGACGGACTCCGTTACATGGTGCAATTGTCGCAATTAACGCTATGTAACGGATCCGTTAGCGCACCCATTGACTGCAATGTGCTAACGGATCCCTAACGCATCGCTAACGTATGCCATTTTTGGCATGCGCCTGCGATGTGCCGTTAGTTTCGGACGGACCTCGAAGGCTGCTTGCAGCGTTCAGGGTCCGTTCCTCGCTAGCGCAGATCGGGATTGCCGAACGCAATCCCTTTTTGGACATTGCGTTAGCGTAATCCGTTAGTAATAGCATGCTCGGCTGTTTCTGTAAATCCTGAAGATCTCAGTGGAGAGAATCGTTTCTATCCGTGGCTGATTCTTTGGATGAAGTTGCCAGCAAGTTGGGGGTTCCGGATCCTATAATATATACAGTAATTTTGGAATGTCCCCTTTTCAGGTTCTCGCCACTCAATAGCTTAGTACTCCTCTCTCAGACTTTTTAAGGAGTACAGATTATCCACTAAACTTCCAACTACCCAACAGTAGATTGTGGCACCACAAACCCCCATCAACTAAGAGCAATTCACTGGTTATTCCTGACCAATCCTGGTGGCTGCCTGAGTCCAGGCTCGGACTGGCCCATGGTAGAACAGGAGAATCTTCCGGTAGGCCAATATGAAGGATTGCTAATGATTCATAATTTGCAGAAAAAGGTTTAATTTAATCATTCATTAAACAAGCTGGCCACGTTAATATTACATAGAAGCAAAAGTAAATCTGTGTACTAGTGGTCAGGTTATTTTTGCATGTAGCTGAACAGTGGGTCCCAAGGATCAATGTCACTGGTGGGCCTTTACCAACCCAGTCCGACACTGCCTGAGTACGTCTGAAGTGAAGACCTGGCAAGAAACCCTCCATAAAGCTTGTGACAAGCCTGAATTGTCCTTTTGCTACCAACTCTATGCATGTGATCATTCATATAACACTAGGATTGGGACCACCCCTGCTTAAATCCCCCTACATTCCAGACACCTATTCCCCTTTTCCAGTTGAAACACCCCCACACTTCATCACCAGCTTTGGGCAGCTGCCTCTTATCCCTCCTGACCCTCTAGCTTTTCTAGCAAAAGTTCTTCTTCTAAGGGTATGTGCACACGTAGGAATGGTCCACTGCGGATTTTTCCGCAGCGGATTTCATAAATCCGCAGGGCAAAAACACAGCTTTTTTCCTGCGGATTTACCGTGGTTTTTGTGCGGATTCCATTGCGGTTTTACACCTGTGGTTTTCTATTATGGAGCAGGTGTAATGCCTCTGCGGATTCCGCACAAAGAAGTGACATGCTGTGGAATGTAAACCGCTGCGTTTCCACGTGTTTTTTTCCCGCAGCATGTGCACTGCGGATTGCGTTTCCCATAGGTTTACATTGTACTGTAAACGCATGGGGAAATGCTCTGGATCCGCAGCAAAATCCGCAGCGTGTGAACATAGCCTTAGGGTCACAAGATCCTCCTTTAGGGCTTGTTTGCATTTGCGAGAAACATGTCTGTGTCTTGCATGTGAAAACCAAGCTCTGGCGCCGGCACTTGGGAGCGGAGCGTGCAGCTCCATGTGTTGCTGTGTTGCTGTGCGGCTGCACGCTCCGCTCTGGAGTGCCAGTGCCAGAGCTTGGTTGTCACATGCGAGACACGGACATGTTTCTCGCAAATGGAAACAAGCCCTTATGGTATTAACGCCCACTTGTCAAGGGTAAAAGATTCTGCTCGAGGACATGAAGTTGCAAAATGCAAAGGTATTCAAAACCTGCCTTCAAAATGCGGTGCTCCTTTTAATCCTTGCAATGTTCACTTTTGCTGGAGAACGCGCCTTAGGCTACTTTCACACTAGCGTTGTTTGCTGTACGTCACAATGCGTCGTTTTGGAGAAAAAACGTATCCTGCAAAGTTGCCCGCAGGATGCGTTTTTTCTCCATAGACTTGCATTAGCCGACGCATTGCGACGTATGGCCACACGTCGCATCCGTCGTGCGACGGATACGTCGTGTTTTGGCGGACCCTCGGCACAAAAAAAGTTACATGTAACGGTTTTTTGTGCGTCGAGTCCGCCATTTCTGACCACGCATGCGCGGCTGGAACTCCGCCCCCTCCTCCGCGGACATTATAATGGGGCAGCGGATGTGTTGAAAAACTGCATCCGCTGCCCCCGTTGTTCATTTTTTTTCACAACCTGCATCAGTACGTCGGGCCGACTCAAGTGTGAAAGTAGCCTTACTCCAAAATGGGGAAAGTGCAAGACGTGAAGCATGCATCCCTATTGTGGCTGTACTATGGGCAATGTAGCCTTAGGGTATGTGCACACGGTGAGGATTTGCAGCAGATTTTTGTGCACCAAAAACTAGAGTGTTCGGAAGAAAAACTCAAGCGCATTTTTTATTCACCCCCCCACCCCCCATTAATTTGAAGTGTTGAAAAACGCTGCAAAGACCCCGAAAGAACTGACAGGCTGCAGATTTGAAAAGACATATTGACAGTTCAAATCTGCAAGGAAAAAATAAGCAGACTGTGCATGACATTTCAGAAATCTCATTCATTTTGCTGGCAAAAATTCTGCATTTTTTTTTTTTTACTAATGAAAAACGCACTATGTGAACAAGCCCTTAGGTTCTGGCTTCACCTGCATTCTGCAATTCCACGATGGCTAAGTACGGTGCACCCTCGCCAGGTATGGTACACGCTCGCCAGGTATGGTACACGCTCGCCAGGTATGGTACACGCTCGCCAGGTACGGTGCACCCTCGCCAGGTATGGTACACGCTCGCCAGGTACGGCGCACGCTGGCCAGTTACCGTGCACACTTGCCTTTTAAGGCTTTGTGCACATAAAGCTGCCCAGGCGCCTTTGTCGGATTCCCATTGACTTCTAATATATCGTGTGGAACGGCTTCAGAGCATAACAAAACCCCTGAGGAATGGACAGGTCTCTTCTGTTCCCCTCTAGGTGCTTTTTTTTTTAAACTGAATCTGTTAAAAGACTCCCAAAAGGATGAACGTGTGAATAGCGAGTTGTTCTTGTGCAGAGATGCAGATGTTCGCTATTTTGAGCGTTTTCTGGGCTCTTTCTCAGGCAGTTTTCGGAGCAGAATCCACCTGAAAAAAACCTTGTGTGTGCACACTATTAGGGGGCGATTCTGTTAAGACTTTATTATTAGGGCTCATACGAGTACAAAATCAGCAACACAAGTCTATGGGTCTGTGAAAAAAGTTGGATCGCACTTAGATGACATCGGACTGACGAATAGAGAAAGTGAAGAAACTTTTCATCTCTATCTACGGCCACGTTCACACGATCAGTATTTTACCTCAGTATTTGTAGCCAAAATCAGGAGAGGAACAATCAGAGGAAAAGTATAAGGGTATGTTCACACGTTCAGGATTTCCATCCTTTTTTTTTCAGGACTGTTTTTTAAAAAACTGCAGCTCTTGGCAGAAAACGCAGGTCCTTTTTTTGGTCCTTTTTCGATGCGTTTTTTGATGCGTTTTTTGATCCTTTTTTTTTATGCAGTTTTCTAACCCTAACCCTAACCCTAACCCTACCCCTAACCCTAACCCTACCCCTACCCCTATTCTAACCTTAGTAAAAAAAAAAAAAAAAAAAAAAAATTCTTAATTTTTTTATTGTCCCTACCAATGGGGGTGACAAAGTGTGGGGGGGTGTCATTTACTATATTTTTATTTTGATCACTGAGATAGGTTATATCTCAGTGATCAAAATGCACTTTGGAGCGAATCTGCCGGCCGGCAGATTCGGCGGGCGCACTGCGCATGCGCCCGCCATTTTGCAAGATGGCGGCGCCCAGGGAGAAGACGGCCGGACGGACACCGGGACGCCGGGTAAGTATAAGGGGGGGAGATTAGGGCACGGGGGGGGGGGGGCATCGGAGCACTGGGGGGGAGGCATCGGAGCACGGGGGGGGACATCGGAGCACGGGGGGCGGGATCGGAGCACGGGGGGGCAGCCACACTCCGCCCACGCACTTCCGCCCGCTCCCCCGCACTTCCTGCTGCAGCGGTTCTGCACATCAAATCGCAGTAAAACCCGCAGATATATTTTTGATCTGCGGGTTTTACTGCGGTTTTGACCTCACAATGGAGGTCTATGGGTGCAGAACCGCTGCGGTTCAGGAAAAAGAAGTGACATGCTCCTTCTTTTTTGCCGCAGCTATTCTGCGCGGCTTTTTAAACGAAATTCCGGATCATGTGCACAGCAGTGACTGTTTTCCATAGGGTTACATTGTTATGTACCCTGCATGGAAAACAGCTGCGGAACCGCAGCGGCAAAACCGCTGCGGTTCCGCAGTAAAAAACGCACTGTGTGAACATGGCCTAAAAGAAAAACGTCACCACTTCTGCATTTATCACCCACTCCTGGTTTTGGCTTACACATACTGAGGTAAAAAATTAACCAAATACGGACCAAATACTGACGGTGTGAACGTGGCCTAACTCCGAGAAATACTGATGCCTTTCTGATCAGAATAATTGGACCTTTTTTTTTTAAATGTGGAGAAAACTGTTGTGTGACTGTAGGGGGATTTCTATTTAAGCAATACCTGAAGGTTTTCCTACATGACTGTAGTAATGCTATAATCTGTATTTAGCACATTTTTAACCTCACAGTGACCGGAGCTGATACATCTTTGGGGGGAGAATGTATGTGTGTACGTGTGTGTGTGTGTGTGTGTGTGTGTGTGCGCGCGCGCGCGCGCGCGCACGCACGCACGCACGCACACACACACACACACACGTACACACATACATTCTCCCCCCTATCAGCTCCGGTATATATATATAGTATTATATATGTAACTAGTATACATATGTAATATATACATGTGTGACACACACACACACGCACACACACTATATATAATGTACACATATTTATATGTGTGTGTATATATATATTTATATATATATGTGAGTGTATATCTATATACTAGTGGCACATAATTTCAGTCAGGAGGTTGCAGCCGGTCACGTTCCCAGTGTTGGCCGTCCGCTTTGTGACTTCCCACCCTATAAGTATGTGCGTCCATGTTCTCTGTCAGTGTTTTATGGTAACACAGTGTGCATGTCTTTATTACAGCGCTCTGCTCTTTATTAGACTGTCTGCATTGCTCAGCCCCGGCCGCTGTCTGTGAGGGAGAAGCTCATGCACCCAGCATCCCTCAGCAGCCCCATCCCTCCGCTCTCTCTTGCTGCCATGGCAATCATAAGACTGTGTGGAGGACCAACGCAAGCTCCGCCCACACACTATGACATCATGCTTTTGAACCGACCAATGGTAAGTAAAAAGAGGCGGGCGGGAAAAAAAAAATCCCTCGTGCTCTCAACCAAGCTTCTTCTCACAGCGGAAAAAGCCAAGCCTGACAGACAAAAGAATTCCTGCCGTTTTGATTGGTCGGCGTGTTTGCTTTACCCTTAGCAACCGCGGTGACTACACCTGGTCGTAGCAACCACCTCGGCGCGCCATTTCTTGAGAGGCGGGGAGACGGAGCGTCCGCCCAGTCCGTCCTCCTCCTCCCGGGGCTGAGGACACGGGGAGGAGGAGCCTGCCTCCATTATTTATATTTTGTCTCCCTTTTTATTTCCTCCCCTCCTTCAAAGTCTGACACGTCCGCAGTGAGTGAGTGGCGTTGGCAGCCTGTCAATCCGTCACCGGGGCCGGCAGCAGCGGCAGCGTAAAGCGGGGCAAGCAGCCGGAGCCATAAATCCCGCCCGGGAGAGCCCCGACTACCGGCCCCCCATCCATCTCTCCTCATCACCCCCGCAGCCGCCGCCACCGAGGAGGAAAAAACTTTTTTGATTGCTGCTCTGAAGCATCATCATCGTCCCCAGCTCCTGTCATTAATACTCCCCCACCCACAAGTTCTTCATCTCCTTCCTCTTCATCCCTGAGACTTTCTTTTATATATCTTATTTCTTCTTCTTTTTTTTTTCCCCCTTATTTTTATTATTTTTTTTTTTAAATAATCTTCCATTTATTTTATTGGAGGTGATCAGCGAGAGGAGCTGCAGCCACTACAACTCCCACCATCCCTACTACTACTCCTCCATCACCATCGGACGCTGATTTATTAAATGAAAGACTGGGAGATTGTCAGCACCCGGAGGCGAAAGGATTGAGATAAAGATCCCCAGGACTGATCCCAGGAGGAGCACCATGCCTTCATCACCGGGAAGGAAATCATCTTAAAATTAAAAAAAAAAAAAAAAATGATTTTTTTTTTTTACTCTTTTGTTTAATTTTTTAGGATTTTTTTTGTAATTTATTTCCATTTTTTTTTCTACCTTGATGGAATAAAGCATTGATAAACCCTGCGGCACCCAAGAACTGTCCCCAGAAGAAAGTGCTGCTGCTACCGATCATCCTTCAAGTCTCTTGACTTTTTAATTTTTTTTTTATTATTATTTTTTTTAGGGGTGTAGGGGGGATGATCTCGGAATAAAGAATTTTAAAATTGGCCCCCCCAAAATATTTACATTTGAGACATTGAATGAATGGATTTTTCTTCCCTTTTTTTTTTTTCTGTCCTAATGGGATGAATCGGAAGTGGCCTTAAGAAGCCGAGACTTTTCATGAGACCCCCAGAAATTTGTTGCATTATCCTGGGAATAAAAATTGCATTGAAAAATAATAGACCTCCAGAGATAATAAGAAGGTGAAGCGTGAGAGGGGCTGCAGCTTTGTTACTTTGTATAAGGTTTTTTTTTTTTTTTTCTTTCTTGGATGGAGTGAACTGTATTATTATACGCCTTGTTTACCAGTCGGGGTACCCAAGGCTGGGATTTTTTCCGCTTGCTGCCATTGTTGATGTGCGGGGCATTGACCCCCCAAGCGGTTGTTGTGCCCCTCTGACTGTGAGGTTGTCTCCTTGCAGTCTTCCGTTTCTATTGATTCGGCTGCGGAGACGAGTATGGACGAACAGACCAGGATGTTGCAGACTTTGGCCGGGGTGACTATGGCCGGTCACTCGGTGCAGGGGGGAATGACTTTACCTCCTCCCCATGGACACGATGGGACGGACGGAGATGGCAGGAAACAGGACATTGGCGACATCCTGCACCAGATCATGACCATCACTGATCAGAGCCTGGATGAGGCGCAAGCAAAGTTGGTTTCCATCGCAATAATAAAAAAAAAAAAATCCCCACACACATATACACGCAGCAGCATCACGCTTTCCCTCCCCAAACATGAGCGCAGCTCATCACTCCTGTACATCCTGGAGTGAGCAACTTGCAGACAGTTTGTCAAATAATCCGACACATGTTTGGGTAGCAACGATGAGGAGCAGAGGCTGCCATGCAGCTGGAGCGGGGGGACGGGGGTGATCTGCTCTAAAGAGGGGCCGCAGCAGCTGTGTAAGAGGTGCTGCTGCCTCCACACAATCCATTCTAGGATCTGTCCCTACATACGAAGAGTGATCACTATAAATGTAATTCCGCGCGTTGAGGGGCTACACCAGTCAATCCGCACCCTTTTATTAGTCCATATATTGTTAAAGTGATGACCATAAACTCAGCTCGTCCCTATGTGCAGAGGATTATTCATAGGGCTTCCTGTAGGAACAGCGGCTAGAAGGTGCCAGGATCTGCATCGTTCTGTGCCCATCTTGTAGCCCATAACCAGATGCAGACCGCTGTCGTGTGTTTTGTATGGTTTCTGCTGCCTTTTAGGAGCAGATGCTACCGCAGGAGAAAAAAAAAAAAAAAAAAACGTTAGGAAAATATACTGCTGTTTAAAAGTTGCCCCTTTTTAATAAATCAGTTTTGATATGGATTCAAGCCGGTTATTGCCGACAAGCGATGATTTATATGGGCTGTAATAGTCGGCTAATCTGACATGTGAGTAAACATTACAAATCGCCAAACCTTTAGTGGGGAAAGCAAGACTTACACTTTTTACTTTAAGTTAATAGTTGTAAGCAATGCGCATTTAAAACTACAAAGTTAGGGCCAAGTTATCAAAAAAGTTTTCCCCGACGCCTCAGGGATCTGATGTTTGCTGCTATAGGTAGCGATAATCATGATATGTATTGTTGTAAATACTATTGTTCTGCTTCCTGCCTATTTAAAGGGTGCAGTATATTTCTAAAGAAAGTATCTAATATTTAGCAACATGTTCAGTAGTTTATTACAAATCCTACACGTTTGGATATACACACGCCAAATATATATATACACATATGTACATATGAAACACATATTTTATTTAAAAATGATCTATAGATCTATCCATACATCTGTCTATGAATGAATTGTCTATATATGAATGAATATGAATATGTGAGTGAAATGTCTATATATGAATTATCCTTTCATTATATCTATTAATGAGTTATCTGTCATCTATGTAGCAGTCTATTTTTTTTAAAGCCTTTTTATCTAGTTAAATACAGTATCTATCTATCTATCTATCTATCTATCTATCTATCTATCTATCTATCTATCTATCTATCTATCCTCATATCTATCCATCTATACTTGTCTACATCTATCTATCTATCTATCTATCTATCTATCTATCTATCTATCTATCTATCTATCTATCTATCTATCCTTGTCTATATCTATCTATTTATCTATCTATCTATCTATCCTCATATCTATCCACCTATACTTGTCTGCATCTATCTATCTATCTATCTATCTATCTATCTATCTATCTATCTATCTATCTATCTATCTATCTATCTATCTATCCTCATATCTATCCATCTATACTTGTCTATATCTATCTATTTATCTATCTATCTATCCTCATATCTATCCATCTATACTTGTCTGCATCTATCTATCTATCTATCTATCTATCTATCTATCTATCTATCTATCCTCATATCTATCCATCTATACTTGTCTATATATATATCTATTTATCTATCTATCTATACTCATATCTATCCATCTATACTTGTCTATATCTATCTATCTATCTATCTATCTATCTATCTATCTATCTATCTATCTATCTATCTATCTATCTATCTATCTATCCTCATATCTATCCATCTATACTTGTCTACATCTATCTATCTATCTATCTATCTATCTATCTATCTATCTATCTATCTATCTATCTATCCTCATATCTATCCACCTATACTTGTCTACATCTATTCTATCTATCTATCTATCTATCCTCATATCTATCCATCTATACTTGTCTACATCTATCTATCTATCTATCTATCTATCTATCTATCTATCTATCTATCTATCTATCTATCTATCTATCCTCATATCTATCCATCTATACTTGTCTATATCTATCTATTTATCTATCTATCTATACTCATATCTATCCATCTATACTTGTCTATATCTATCTATCTATCTATCTATCCTCATATCTATCCATCTATACTTGTCTACATCTATCTATCTATCTATCTATCTATCTATCTATCTATCTATCTATCTATCTATCTATCTATCTATCTATCCTCATATCTATCCATCTATACTTGTCTGCATCTATCTATCTATCTATCTATCTATCTATCTATCTATCTATCTATCTATCTATCTATCTATCTATCCTCATATCTATCCATCTATACTTGTCTATATCTATCTATGTATCTATCTATCTATCTATCTATCTATCTATCTATCTATCTATCTATCTATCTATCTATCTATCTATCTATCTATCCTCATATCTATCCATCTATACTTGTCTACATCTATCTATCTATCTATCTATCTATCTATCTATCTATCTATCTATCTATCTATCTATCTATCTATCTATCTATCTATCTATCTATCCATCTATACTTGTCTACATCTATCTATCTATCTATCTATCTATCTATCTATCTATCTATCTATCTATCTATCTATCTATCTATCTATCTATCTATCTATCTATCTATCTATCCCATATCTTTTCAGTTATGTATGTATTTATGTATATATACACGTTATCCGGCGATTATTTATCTACATTATGTATTTTTTTTTATTCTACCATGCTAATATCATGTTTCTAAACCCTTTTTTTTTTGCAGGAAGCATGCACTAAACTGTCATAGGATGAAGCCAGCCCTCTTCAGCGTGCTATGCGAAATCAAAGAGAAAACAGGTAGGGAGTTGTAATCTTTCTGTCGTTATTAACCCCTTAATCGCGCCCGGCTTAACATGGCTTTTAAGCTGGGCGACGCCATCTTTGTTTCCTCGTGCGGTCAAGAAACAATCCAAAAAAAAAAAAAACTAGCTTGTATTGATCATTTGTGTACTGATGGTTGTGTATGTTGGGCAAGGGGACAGGTCAATCCTGCCTTTTGGCAACACTTCTGTCAGACTTCTGTCAGACTTCTGTCAGACAAGCGATATTGAAATGTTAACCCTTTAAGGAGGTAGGCTGAATAGGTATAGGCCGCAAAGTTGTTCCTGTGGCTCACAAGCCCCCCAAAATAAATGGTTGGTGGTATGCAGGAAGTGAAGTGGAGATGCTTTTTACCCCCCTCCAACCCCTATGAAAAGATCAATAAGGAATCTGTGCTGGTGACACCAAATCACATCATTAATTAACTGCCAAAATCACTGGGAAAGATATCTTTATTGTGACGGATGCAAAATTAATTCCTATCTTAATCCACAATTAAAGGAAGAAACAAAAAAGAAATAGATTTTCTTCTGGGTTTTCTTGACTTGGTCATAAGTTTCAGTACTGTACCGTCATCCACAGCAGTATGAAGTATTTTTCCTGTAGGGTATATATCATCTATACATACATGTATATTGCATACGGAATTACGTCAAGGTAATTGAATGTTTATGTATGTGAGCGTTCCTAGGACATATCTCTATGGCTGCATTAGAAAAAAAAAAGTATCTTTAAAAAAAAAAAAAAAATTCTTTTTGTGAGGCGTTCTTATATATTTTCATAAAAAGCCGTCATTAAATAATCCGATGATTTCAAGGGTGTCAAATCACCAGAACCTATTAAGGGTGTCAGTTTCAGTGTTGAGCTTGTCATTGATACATTGTAGCAAATCAAATGACTACAATATATATATTAATTGCTGGCACACCTAATCAATCACCGTCAATTTTCTGTGTGCTGAGAGGGTTTTTTTTTTCCCCTTAAACCCCCCCAAATCTATCTCCGTAATTGCTGCTTTCTGCTGGAATAATACACAATGACCTGATCTTATGAGCACTTCCACTGTTTACTAGACGCCGTTAGGTCGTTTAGCAATTCAGAGGTTAATTTAATGCAATCTTTATACGGTTGCTACATATTTCTCTTAGAGATTAATTTTTAAAAAAAATTTTTGCGTTTCGCTTTTAATTGCTCTTTTTCTCAGGCTTTTGTCTACACTTTTTTTTACAGCGTATGTTGCCACTTAACAGGGGGGGGGGGGAATTAATAATTGAAATAATTGTACATTTCATGCATTCTGCAAAGTGAACTTAATCGGACTGACTAGTGCTGTAAGGAAAGGTGTCAAATCTCAGATCTTCATAGATTAGATAAGGGGGCGAAACCCGCCTCCGCGGCTGAGAGGGCTGATCGGTACAAATGTCCACTGGCACCCCCCCGGCTTATAAAAGTGACAGTAAAATTGACAAAAGGAAAAATGGAAATTGGAAAAGACGTGCCTATTACATTATGAATGAGCACAAGACTCTTTAGTCGCTTTAGCAGACAAAGAACGCGGAGCATTGGCCGTGACATCAATAACCAGCCGAATTGTTTAAATGAGAAGATTCGGTTTGCATCATCATCTCTTTAGTGTGATATAAAATCGTAGGCTGGGTACGTATGGATTTCACACATTGCACCGCTTCGCTCCGGAGCCGTGGAAGCAGCTGCTTCTTCCAGTTAGAAACAATGCTGAATTTCAAGTGTTTTTTTTTTTTTTTTTTATCCTCGGTGGCTGCAATCTGTTTAATGTCACAGAGGGCGGCTGGTGTGGCGTGTGCTAATGCCAGCCCCGGCAACTTTACCTTATTAGCCAGCGAAAATGAAAAGGGTCAGGAAACGTCTTTTGTTTTCTGACCGCTTCATTGTTCCAAAGCTTCTCTCTCTCTCCGTCTACGGAGAATCTATTAAAATATTGCACGAGGGTAAGACGCTTCCCCCCTCTATCCACACCTACACTTTTTTTTTTTTTTTTTTAATTATGTTTGTTCATTTTAATTATCACATCAGCCAGCAGGTTTTATTGAATAAAAAGCCAGATAACAAGCAGGTTTCAGTTTGTCCGGCACATTTTATCTTCTTCCCATTTTGCATACTTGGGAGTGGATTTTTTTTTTTGTTAGGTGTTAAAATTATACACTAGTTATTGCAAGGTAGAAGCAGTTTTTTATTTTATTTTTTTTTTTTTACCCTAAAATGTTTTTTTTTGCCCCAAATTTTTCAGTTTTATGCCATTTTCTAGATTATTTTATTTATTCGGGAAAAGGAAAAAAAAGAAAGAAACGTGAAAGATTTAGCTGCCTGGGCTGTGTTTGCTGCATGTAGATGAGAAATGACCTTTTTTTTTAATTAAATAAAAATGCTCTGGATTTTTCAGCATAAAAATCAATACACGTGAACATATGAGTGTGTATGGATGGCTTTTTTTTTTTCCTTTTTGTCAACAAGCCTGAGCCTAAAGCTGCCATCACACTAGCAGTATTTGGTCAGTATTTTACATCAGTATTTGTAGCCAAAACCAGGAGTGGAACAATTAGAGGAAAAGTATAATAGAGACATATGCACCACTTCTGCATTTATCACCCACTCCTGGTTTTGGCTTACAAATACTGATGTAAAATACTGACCAAATACTGCGAGTGTGACGGCAGCCTAAATGTAAGTTTTTATTCCCGAGTGGGTACACAGTGGCAACAAAAAACAAAAAGCATAAGATTGTTTCATTAGTTGTTGGCAAAGCGAGAAAATTAGAAATATTTGTTAGTTTGTCATAGATCTCGGAACATGTAAGCAAAACAAATAAAAAGTAATAAAAAATAAATAATAATAATTTTGGTTCTATAGCTCCAACATATTCCGCAGCACTTTGCACTTATGTACGTGTAAGGATATGGATAAAGGTGTCTTCCTTAACACCTATAGAGTCAGTCCGTTAAGATTTTAGGACTTAGGCGCATTGACAGCTGCCAGCCACCCCATAATATAGGTGTCGCGGAGCAGAGATCTTAAATGCCAGTCATTTCATAGTAATGCCTCGTGGCATACATGACGGTTTGCCAGATTTGTGGCCTTTTGCAAGCCTTGTAAGCAGCAGGACGGACTTGGGAAGATCATAAAATGTAATGAACTTCTCCACTGAGCGTGGTGTCCGCAGGGGGAAGCTAGAAGGACCGTCTCGGGCTACTTGAAGGATTTTTATACGCCTAAAGAGAGTCTGTAGAAAACACTCGCTGAACGTTTTTGACCCAGAAAAGATGCGAGTAGCCAGTCGGAACGTTAACCTGTTTGTCGCCGAGGCTTATAGCGAAAGATTAAAAGTTTGTGACCTAAAAGTTAAGAAGTCACTTGTTGATAAAGGAGATCTAAATATTACTTGACGAAGCGCGAGAAAAACCTCATACGGGTAGCATGCAATAGAATATGCATCGACATAAATGCGCCAAAATGTATTCTTTATAGTTCTGCATGTAAAAACAAAAATTAAGAAAGTACAACTCGTGGCCGCATAGTCAAATACGACTATTCAGTCCTCATCATTTCCTTTCCTGGGGGGACAGTAAAATTATTATTATTATTATTTATTTATATAGCACCATTGATTCCATGGTGCTGTACATGAGAAGGGGTTACATACAAGTTACAAATATCACATACAGTAAACAAACTAACAATGACGGACTGATACAGAGGGGCGAGGACCCTGCCCTTGCGGGCTTACATTCTACAGGATTATGGGGAAGGAGACAGTAGGTTGATCCATAGTTAAGAGAATGGGAATGTGCCAGAGTGCAAGCGTAGAAAAAGGGGAAAAAAAAAAAAATATATATATATATATATATTCTCCAATATTACACCCACCAGTCCTTGTAGAACCTCAGAAATTATTACTACCCCCAGGCTAGCCTATCATGCATACCTACATCATATCATGCGTTGCCTATACTGCATGAAAACGTTTAACATATAGATTTTTTTTTTAACTTGCCGCTACACAGAGATTGTCACCATCCATATCAATCACATCACGTCGCATAGAGATTCAGAGATATGGGACAATCTTTCCTGTTAATCATTGTTTTTTGTTAATTTTTAACTTGATTATTGGCCTCCCTATACTGCAGTAGGTTCACGTACAGCCTCCTATCAAAAATTGCAATACGTTTGCTTTCAGTGCATCAACTTTGCTGCATCTGTGCGTTGGATAAATACATTGATTCTTCAGAACAGTAGTGTAGTCAAGTTCATGCATGGGATGATAATGCAGGTGGAACTGCAGCCCCATGTAAACGGTGCGATTGCATTTGCTTGCAACCCATTACACTAGAAAGGGAGGTGGGTTGGGTGTGGGTCTATCTGGCTTCCCAAACCCGGTGATTATTAGTATTATGTATGATCAGTAGTGCCGGCTCTTGAGTAACGTAGGGGGTTAACCATCCAACAAAACTTCAACTCAATTACAGAGCTCTGTTTCCAGCGTACGTCTCGGCTTCCTCTTGTAAGGTTAAGCGGCATCCAGTTATCAATGTAAATGTAATAAATGAAGATAATGAGGGGCAGGTTCAGACAGTAGGACGCACACACGTATGTCATATGTACCAACGGGGATCTGTTCTAATATTCCATCCTAAACTGGTTTTATTGTGGCGGGGTTGTACATGGGAATGCAGCCCTAGCGTTGGTCACTGAACGCTTTCTTTTATTCCTTTCCCCTTTTATATGTGTTGCATTGCGCCGTATCTTTTTTTTTTTTTTTTTTTGCCCAAAGTGATGCATATGTTGGTTATCTATAAAAAACGTATAATTATTACAGCGTGGGGACACAAGAATATTACACATTTATTTCTTTTTTTTATTTTTCTGCACATTCAGAACCATTTTACGAGGACGGCAAGAAATGTCATATTTTCTGACTGCCCAATAAAAGTTATCACATCCTGAATGTAGAGCTGAAATTTTTTTTACCGTAAAGCAAGGACAGGTCCAAAGAAGAATTGATATAGTTCCCATGCAAGGCAGAGATTAGAAGTTTTAGTCATGGGTTTCTTTAGTTTGGTCTGATTAAAAAGTGAGCTATGTTGCTGGCAAAGCAATAGTCAATCATTTTTTATTTATTTCTCTTTTTTATTTTTTCCAGTAAACATATATCACTTCACGGATGACACTTTGTTTTTGTTTTTTTACCTAAATCTTAGAAACCTGAACAGGTCACCCCGAAAATGAACAGGAGGGTTGTCTGGTATGGCGATCGCTCGTTGGATCTGTAAACTGCGTGTTACACGTGTCCCTTATATATTTGATGTTATTTATTTTCGTCCCAGAATTATTTATTGCTGATTTGAAAAAAACAAAAATTTGAGAAAACCCACTAATGATTTTTTTTTGTTATTTTTACAGGGTGCCTGAAATGCCTAAACACAATGTGGGCACATAGACAGATAAATAGATAGTTGGATGGCGGCTTTATTAGACGTTGTAGACATTTATAGTTTGATAGAAAAACACAACATCTATTGTATGGGGAAGCTTTAGAAATGAGGCGTATAATCACATGTTGCTTTATGTTGTTCTGACTCTTTGTCGGTCATTGTGTTGCCTTATCCGCGAACCTATTGTGACTTTTCCAGTACACAAAGCGTGGGTAATGTAACCTTACAACGCAGTAGGGCAGGGGTGTCAAACTGCATTCCTCGAGGGCTGCAACCAGGTCATGTTTTCAGGATTTCCTTGTACTGCACAGGTGATAATTTAATCACCTACACAAATAATGTGTTGGTGATTAAATTATCACCTGTGCAGTACAAGGAAATCCTGAAAACATGACCTGTTTGCAGCCCTCGAGGAATGCAGTTTGACACCCCTGCAGTAGGGTAGGTAATCTCGTCTACTGCATATCCCCCCCATACATTGTGAGACAGGTATCCCACTCGTGATGAGACATTTTCTTAGATAAATGTAATGACATTTGCACAGAACCCGCATACCTGCAGCCACGCAAGGTTCGTCCACACTGCTATCGTTCTATCCTACCCCGTACTGACAATCGCTTTAACATTGTAACCAGTCATAGGTAATACAAGTGCTGACGGAGCAGTCGCTGGATATGCCCGGGAAGCTTCCGCTCGCCTTTCCCTCCCATAACTTAGTCATAGGAGGATCCATCATCTGTGAGCCCTAAACTCTCTCACCAAGGTGAAGAAGCACAAATCCGGCCTATCTCACCCACTCGATCACCCCTCCGCGTCACTCCCGCTCTGATCACGTCTCAAGGTTTTTGAATTATGAGCGTTGTAAATAATTCACATCAATATTTAAGATCAATTATTAAAGTTTCTGTCAGGCCTTACGTTCCGCCACCTTTCTAAAAGCCCCGGCATGTTGCGATGAATGACAATTTGGAAAACACGAAAGTTTCTGGGCAGAAACTCCATATTAAGAGCTACACCCCTCTGAGAAAGGACCCCTATCACCCTGCAGTTTTCACTTAGCCATTACAGTATAAAGTGTAGAGGGAAAGGGAATAGGATGTGAATATTCCTGCTCGGCCTATGTGTCAGAGAACCACTTATGGCATTATAATCTCGGGGGATAGGATTACAAATTCTTCTTGAATTATTATTATTTTTTAGATATTTTTCACGTCGCAGTTACTATGTCCCCCTACATAGTCCTTCTCCAACCTCTTCTAACAATACTCTTTTTCTTATTAAGATACTTTTTAAGACGTACGATTTTACCTTCACTCCCCACACACTCCAATACTACATTCCCCGCATTGTAGGACGATTTTGTCATCTTTTTTTTTTTGAGATAAGAATTAGACACGCTAACATAAATAATTCACTTTTTTCTTTTTTATGTTTAATTATTTCTTACACATCCCCATTCATTTCAATGGTCTGACGTTTTTCTTTTTCTTTTTTTAAATCTAAAATGGATTGGATGATAAATGCACTCAAAAATGACTTTGTGACTAATCACTAACCATCCATATTTCCTTTCTATTGACTTTACTAGAAAAATGTGCATTTCTATGGTGCAGATGTCCCATTCATTTTTTTTTCTTCTAGAATTATTGAAACTGATGTCACTGGCTCGTCTGTTATTTAATTCAGAGGAAAAGCCAAAAAAAGACAGAAAAAAAAACCCTTAGCCTGACATAAACTTTGGAGTAATTGTGTGATTTTTTTACTGACTGTAGCAGGCAGACAGATCCGTCCTTACATCAGTGAGCCGCGCTCATAAAAAAGGGAAATTAGAAAGCCGGCGTTTTTTTTTAAAAAACTGTATACGATCTTCCCGGTGCGTGTGTTCTCCTTACAAGCCGCAGGGAGCGTATAGAAATTGCCAATAAATGTAACAAAGCCAACGTGAACGGTAGAATTCCCAATTTTGTTGCATAAAATTTCCAAAACGCACCAAATTAGCTGCCAAAAGAGGGTTTCCCCCCTTAAGCCCACGTCAGAGCTACTGTTCATTATCTGCCTTTTCAAAAAAGAGAGAGGGATATGGGCCAACAACGTAAAGTGACAGCGCACGTTCTAGTACGGGGTGGGCACGGCTGGCACCAGGAATCACAAGTGAAGTGTTTTAGAGCTGATTATGAATAATCCTATTACACATATGCTGCTTCGTGTGTGTGTATTATGCACACCATGCCTGTCTTTTTTTTTATTTAAACACAAGGAAATTGTACCGTTTCCGCCATTATTTTTCAGCGCCTTAAAGTAACCCTTTAAGAACCGGTTCCCGACTCCAACCAAATTAGAACCATTAATGAGCATTGACTATTTAGAGAAAGTTACTGTAGGTTGAGTGATACGGTTATTGTATGTTATGTTGGTTAATTGTATCTAAGTTGTGGCGTTGTCACGGGCGGGCGTCCCCGGACCTTGTTAGCGCAGACACTGCGAGAGATATACATTGTGCTTTCCAGCACGGCACGTCCTGAGATAAAACACATCGGGCAGAGCAAGTCCGCAATAAACACCATCCACTATTACAGAAAGTTTTATATATATAGTTGTGTCTCACAGCGAGTGAACTTTGAGCTCAGGCGAAGCAAAATATATGTATCATCCCCCACGTTCCTCCACAATCCGTCTGCTGGAGTTTCCCGACTTCGCAGTTAGTATTGAAAATTATTCCCCACTTCACGGATAATATTGATTTTTTTTTTTTTTTTTTTTTTATGTTATCGTTATTGGCCATTCATTATCCTAAATAATAATTATTCTTATTGCATCAATTACGTTAATGTTATTCTGCATTAATCTTAATATAGAGCAGCTGATTTCTGTTTTTCTCATTTGCTTTCTGTACATTTTATTTTATATATTAGCTACTATTCTTATTTATTAATAAATGTAATCCCCTTTTATATCGCATCCGCTCATAATTGACTGTGTTACGTCAGGTGGGACAACTTGTCGCTTGCACAATACATACATGCATCTATGGATGTGTTAGGCTACTTTCACACTTGCGTTTTCTGCAATCCGTCACAATGCGTCGTTTTGCAGAAAAAACGCATCCTGCAAAAGTGCTTGCAGGATGCGTTTTTTTCCCCATAGACTTGCATTGACGACGCATTTGCGACGGATTGCCACACGTCGCATCCGTCGAGCGACGGATGCGTCGTGCTTTTGCGGACCGTCGGGAGGAAAAAACGCTACATGTAACGTTTTTTTCTCCTGACGGACCGCTTTTTCCGACCGCGCATGCGTGGCCGGAACTCCGCCCCCACCTCCCCGCACCTTACAATGGGGCAGCGGATGCGCCGGAAAAATGCATCCGCTGCACCCATTGTGCAATGCAGCAAACGCTAGCGTCGGAATCTCTCCCCGACGCATTGCGACGGGCAGATTCCGACGCTAGTGTGAAAGGAGCCTTAGACTTGTTTTCTGCTGCTCTCATATTTGTGTCTGGTAATAGAGCTTTAGTCATGGAAACATTTTTGCTTTATTTTCAATAACACTGACAGCTAACAGCTCTTTTCAGTCATTCATTTATTATAAAATACTGCCTTACACATATTGTTTTCCCCGAATTTATCATTTTTTTTTAGGTCACTGTCATTGGCCCATTTTAGATCTTGCAAAACCTGCAGCTACTGATGTCGTGATACCATGAGTCCGGGCGATCAAGGTCCAGCTAGTTGTTGTTGAAGATGGTTGATTCGCTGCATTCTCTCTTAAATCTACAAGCAGATTCCACTAAATTTTCCTTGAAAGGCTATAGACTACTATCTAATCTATGACCAGCTTAAAGGAGTTGTCCAGGATTTAAAAAAAAAACAACCCACCCCATATAACAATAATTATTAGGGGTTTTGCCTGCTCTTGTGAATGGACCTGTTGTAATGACATGCCGTACTTGTTCACGTGGTGACTGTCTTCATTATTGATGCCCACATGTACAGCTTGCAACAGCTAATTCCAATGATATGGGACGACCAGATCAAAAGAGCCGAAAAATTGGCGGATTTACCGGATTAGTACCTTGTTTTATAGCATTCTGGGAGTGGTTTTCTAATTTCTTGGTGCATAGATTTAGTTTTGTCCCAGTCACGCTAAATATCCCGGCGTTGTTAGAATAGGGTAATAGTGCCACCCATCACCAAGGGCACTTGCCCAGCTAGCAACCCCAAACTATGACGTTAACTTTATTTATTCTTATTTTTCTAATCTATATTTATTTTAAATAATATAGTTCAGCACAGTGGCTCATTGGTTAGCACTGTCGCTGTGCAACTCGGGGGACCTGGGCTCAAATCCCACAAAGGGCATCTGCAAGGAGTTTGCATGTTCTCGCCATGTTGTCCTTTTCCCTCCCACATTACAGAGACATACCGGTAGGGAATTTACATTGTGAGCCCCAATGAGGACAGTGGTGATAATGTATGTAATGCCCTGCAATGCATAATAATAATATTTATAAAAAAAAATAAGAATTAATATTTTATCTCACATACAGCTGCTCTTGGTTAGGGTCATAGCTAGAGGGTGCTAGCTTGACAAGTATATGTATTTATATATAATATATCTTTTTTTAATTTTATTTTTGTGTTTGTCGAGTTGATTTTTCCCTGTAACTTTAGAGACGCATCAAGAATGAAATGGGTTCCCAGACAGTAGGTGAGATAACAGACTTTACTACCGTGACTAGTGGGAAGTTGGGAGGTCCGCAGGCCCCATCTGTAGCTTCACAGCATGACTGCATTACGGTACAGCATGCGGGCAGCTCCAGGCCAGACAGCGGCGTAGCGGTATAAAGTACTGCTGTTCTCTGCGCAGCTTTCCAAGCTGCAGAACCAAACCATGGGCCAACTCCTCCATGGCTAAAACGAGTCCTAATAAGTAACGGCAAAGCCAGCGCCCCTCCTGCTGGGTTTCATAATGTTACACATGTCATTAAGCATGCATTACTCGTATTGGATCTATTCTCTGGGAAAGTCAAATATTGTGACTACTGAAATATGTAATTCACTGTAGTTAAACCAACATGCTCCATTTGTTTGGCTAACAAGATCTCCGCAGAGTCTAGTAATCCTTTTTTACAATAATCAGTGCAGTGGGGATAAAAAAAAAATAACCTGATGCCCGTAAGCATCCAGATGTCCTCAGGCCACGAATGGCATGCTTATGTGGACTTTTTTGAGGGCACTGACTGTTTCCTGTAGTGCTAGATATTGTCTACAGCAGTGGCAAAATTGGGGCTTGCTTGTGTGTGGATATATTCAGCGGCTTCTCTTACTATGTACATATTTTATTGCAAAGTTGTTCTTATGGCAAAAGATAAAAACTGCGTGAGCGGCTGACACTGGCCTCCCTATGGTATTATTCAAAGGAATGGCAAATTCAGACTTGAGGGTGCCAACTATTCGCCCCCAAATTCATCTGAAAAAGGCTTTTTACACAAGCAATGCCCTGTTTTGCAAGCAGTCTAATAAAAGCACAGCCAGCATGAATATTACTACCCCTAAATAATGCAAGTGCTTATTTGTTTCTAACTACACCATTAAAGGTACTGCTAAAAATTGCATTTAGCACAAAAACGGATTTAAACAATGGGTCATTCTCTAATGAAACATTCCCTTTAAATGGTATATTAGTCAACGCAGAGCGACACATCGCTAGTGAAAATCCTTATACACTGCTCAAAAAAATTAAGGGAACACTTAACAGAATCTAGCTCCAAGTAAATCAAACTTCTGTGAAATCAAACTGTCCACTTAGGAAGCAACACTGATTGACAATCAATTTCACATGCTGTTGTGCAAATGGAATAGACAACAGATGGAAATTATTGGCAATTATCAAGATACCCTCAATAAAGGAGTGGTTCTGCAGGTGAGGACCACAGGCCACATCTCGGTACGAATGCTTTCTGGCTGATGTTTTGGTCACTTTTGAATGTTGGTTGTGCTTTCACACTCGTGGTAGCATGAGACGGACTCTACAACCCACACAAGTGGCTCAGGTAGTGCAGCTCATCCAGGATGGCACATCAATGCGAGCTGTGGCAAGAAGGTTTGCTGTGTCTCTGAGCGTAGTGTCCAGAGGCTGGAGGCGCTACCAGGAGACAGGCCAGTACACCAGGAGACATGGAGGGGGCCGTAGGAGGGCAACAACCCAGCAGCGGGACAGCTACCTCAGCCTTTGTGCAAGGAGGAATAGGAGGTGCACTGCCAGAGCCCTGCAAAATGACCTCCAGCAGGCCACAAATGTGCATGTGTCTGCACAAACGGTTAGAAACCGACTCCATGAGGATGGTCTGAGTGCCCGATGCCCACAGATGGGGGTTGTGCTCACAGCCCAACACCGTGCAGGATGCTTAGCATTTGCCACAGAACACCAGGATTGGCAAATTCACCACTGGCGCCCTGTGCTCTTCACAGATGAAAGCAGGTTCACACTGAGCACATGTTACAGACGTGACAGAGTCTGGAGATGGTGTGGAGAGTGAGCTGCCGCCTGCAACATCCTTCAGCATGACTGGTTTGGCAGTGGGTCAGTAATGGTGTGGGGTGACATTTCTTTGGAGGGCCGCACAGCCCTCCATGTGCTCGCCAGAGGTAGCCTGACTGCCATTAGGTACCAAGATGAGATCCTCAGACCCCTTGTGAGACCATATGCTGGTGCGGTTGGCCCTGGGTTCCTCCTAATGCAGGACAATGCCAGACCTCATGTGGCTGGAGTGTGTCAGCAGTTCCTGCAAGATGAAGGCATTGAAGCTATGGACTGGCCCGCCCGTTAACCAGACCAGAATCCGATTGAGCACATCTGGGACATCATGTCTCGCTCCATCCACCAACGTCACGTTGCACCACAGACTGTCCAGGAGTTGGCGGATGCTTTAGTCCAGGTCTGGGAGGAGATTCCTCAGAAGAACATCAGCCGCCTCATCAGGAGCATGCCCAGGCGTTGTAGGGAGGTCATACAGGCACGTGGAGGCCACACACAATACTGAGCATCATTTCCCTGTCATTAGGCATTTCCACTAAAGTTGGATCAGCCTATAATTTGATTTTCCCCTTTGATTTTGAGTATCACTCCAAATCCAGACCTCCATTGGATATTCATTTTGATTTACATTGATAAGTGTTATGTTTTATTATGAACACATTCCACTATGCAATGAATAAAAATTTGCAACTGGAATATTTCATTCAGAGATGTGGGATTTTAGTGTTCCCTTTATTTTTTGAAGAGTGTATAATGCCATTGTGCAATCGGTAGCAATAGGGGCATTTGTAAAAAAAAAAAAAGTGGTATTCACCTACAGACCAGTAAAAGTGATAAGACTACGTTATTTTTAACCCGCTAACAAATTATGATGCAACTGTATATCATTGCGGGGGTCAACGTGTTTGGAGGGGGGCTTAGGACCTGAGCTCCATCCACATGTGATAGATGCCGGATAACAGCAGCAGCTGGAGTAGCGCTCCTATCACTGCTGTTATCCACTTACATACCACTGTCAATGTCTGACAGCGGCGGTAAATGGAGCGGTTCCCTGTACTTGTGTTCATCGAGCCACTGGCAACGCCATTATGGGTCACCACTGCAGATGGTGACCAGTCTACAGGTTAAAGGTGACCAGGTTTTTTTCTTATTTTGTTCCTTCTGTTCCCTTGTGTGTTACGTGTTTTCCTATTTTTTTTAAGTCCATACTGTTCCAGAGATATGGTCTTAAGGCTGCTCTACGTTATTTACTTACGTTAGAAACTCCCTCTCAGTGGAGACAATAAAAAGAGGCACTTTTATAAAAAAAAAAGCCCAAATCTCTGGTATCATCCAAGGGATTTAAAAAAACAAACAAAAAAATCTGAATATTCCCGGGAGCAGCAGGAAGAAAATAAGAGCAAAAACTGGCTACTTTTGATCTGGTGACAGATTTTTTTAAGGGGTCTAAGGACCACCACAATGAAGAGCGTGTCCAAAAGTTGTATACAACATTTTTCAAGTACCAATAATATTGACTGTCAACGCCAACATTTACCATTAACAAGAATTAATCTAATGATCTAAATAGCTCGATAATGAAGCTATCTATCTATCTATCATCTATCTATCATCTATCTAGCTATCATCTATTATCTATCTATCTTTTATCTATCTATTATCTATCTATCTTTTATCTATCTAGCTATCTATCTAGTTATCATCTATTATCTATCTATCTTTTATCTATTATCTATCTATCTATCTTTTATCTATCTAGCGATCATCTATTATCTATCTATCTTTCTATCTATCTTTTATATATCTATCTATTATCTATCTATTATCTATCATCTATCTATCTATTATCTATCTATCTATCTATTATCTATCTATCTATCTATCATCTATATTATATCTATCTATCTATTATCTATCTATTATATCTATCTATCTATTATCTATCTATCTTTTATCTATCTATTATCTATCTATCTTTTATCTATCTAGCTACCTATCTAGTTATCATCTATTATCTATCTATCTTTTATCTATCTAGCGATCATCTATTATCTATCTATCTATCTATCTATCTATCTATCTATCTATCTATCTATCTATCTATCTATCTATCTTTCTATCTTTTATATATCTATCTATTATCTATCTATTATCTATCTATTATATCTATTATCTATCTGTCTATTATCTATCTATTATCTATCATCTATCTATTATCTATCTATCTATCATCTATCTATCTATTATATCTATCTATTATCTATCTATTATATCTATCTTTTATCTATCTAGCTATCTAGTTATCATCTATTATCTATCTATCTTTTATCTATCTATTATCTATCTATCTTTTATCTATCTAGCGATCATCTATTATCTATCTATCTATCTATCTATCTTTCTATCTATCTTTTATATATCTATCTATTATCTATCTATTATCTATCTATTATATCTATTATCTATCTATCTATCATCTATCTATTATATCTATCTATTATCTATCTATTATATCTATCTATTATATCTATTATCTATCTATTATATCTATCTATCTGTCTATCTGTCTATCTATTCTATCTATTCATTCTATCTATCTATCTATCTATCTATCTATCTATCTATCTATCTATCTATCTATCTATCTATCTATCTATCTATCTATCTATCTTTTGGTCCCTTAGCATAAAATAAAATGCAGCAGCCCCTGTATCTTGTAAATTCAGATACTTAGCAGATGCCGATAAGTTTGGCAATTATCATTTTCTTTTCTTTTCTTCCTTCGTCTTGGCGAAGAGTAGTAAAACAGTGTGCGGTAAAAGTGTTTAGAGAGGGAGATAAATAAGTTGAACAGTTTTGCAATGCAAAGTGGTTGGTGGTATGTGTATTTTTTTTTTCTCTGAGCCTTTCTTGGCTTCTTCTAAACTGCTATTGTGAGCCCCAAGCAGATTTTCCCATTGCTAATGTCCTAGAAGTATTAATTCACTTTGAAATGCTAATTAGAGGGCATTATGCAAGAAATGAGATTAAGTGGCAGCGTGAAGCCATTTGCCTGTCAGTAAATTGAGAGTTTTAGCATCAAGAAGAGCTTTGTTTTTTTTTTTTTTTCTTTTTTTTTCTGTGGGTTTCTCTGGATTTTGCATATAAATAAAATTGATTGAAAGCACTCAAGAAGCTTCCAGAACGGAGCTAGATCTTTCCATCCGCCCTTTGTTTCTTTTTTTTTTAATATATATATTTTGGTATTTTGGATGTTATGAAGTAACGATGAAAGATTTGAATTTAGTGTTCACTGTAGCCCTATATTTCCCATACAAGTTTTTACATATTACCCTCTGCTGTTGCATATGTTCTTCTTTCGGAAAAACTACATGATGACCACGTTCACGTTGTGACAATATGTGATGTATTGAATTGCCATGGATTATATATAAAACAAAAAGAAAGTGATGGCAGCTTAAAACATTTTAACCTTACACAAGAAGATATGAATGGTTTTCTGATAAGTTTTATGCCATAAAGTAATTTATGTAAGTTTTCTCTTCTTGGCTTTCGTAAGGATTACAGAATTGTGAATGGTACAGGTGTGTCCGTGCTAATAGATACCATAACAATTAACATGAAGGATGTTTTACATTGGCACCACAATATGGCATCTGATACATTTTGGTACCATTTTGTTTCTTTTCTTCAGGGGAGTCAGTAAAGGGGTTATCTCTTGTTAAATGGGAAATGTAAAAACAAACATATCCGCAATCTACCTTTTCTTATTAAAGATCCTCTCCATTGTGGCAAGATTTTTAATTCTATAGTTTACTGATCATTGCCTAGGTTACTGGCCACCACTGCAGTCTTATTAGACTAGGCAGGCACTTGCAAGCTCTTTGCTTTTTGAGTTTTCAAGCTATTAATGTGAGCCCTAATGCAAAATCTCCAACGTGGCCCCCAGCTATTAGCGGTCTTTAATATTAATAGTCTTTTTATGTGGATCAAAGGAACCTTCTGGGCCCTCTAGGGTCCGGGGCCACGGTGCAATTGCAACGCTTGCACTTTTTATTGTTACGCTTCTGCAAGTGATGTTCTGAATCTGAAGTATTTGTGGATCAGCGCTCATCCGATGCTGTGGAGTCGGTAAGCCAAAGCTTCTACTCCGACTCCTCAATTTCCCTAACTCCCGACTCCGACCCCACAGCACTGGTCACTACTGAGCATGTCCATAAAGTGCAGCACAGATTCGTCTCAACTAAAAGCCGAGATCCTTAGATCAGGAACACGACAGACCTTTATAGGACATTTCCTAACTTTCCCAAATTATGAAAAATATTACAACACATACTACATTGAACTATTGTATTGAGTCGGTCCATTTTATGCCGATTCCGTCAAAATGGACACGGACTTCGACTCCACAGCCCTACCACTTGTAGCATTGGGTAGTGGACAGCTTGGATCATGCAACCAAGATGCTCTGTCAGTCTTCAGGAGCACATCGCCACTCGGTAAGTAGGAATCCTGGAGACCAAGGAGAGGCTCGCTCCTGAAGAAAGACACAACAAACCCTTTAATGAAGTACAATAAGGCATTTATAGCTGCCGTAGTATGGCTCTAATCCATTTTTAGGTTACATGGAGCCATACAAAATTAAAGAATAGAGCTTTTTACTTTAGGCTACAGAATCAGAACCAGATACGGAAACCAGGGAAGATCTGCCGAGGGTTACTAGTTCTATCACCGGTTTTATTGGTAGACTGTAGGTTTGTTGCCCATGTAAAGTCCTACTGCGGTGGAAGGTGAGCTAAGGTTGACCAGTTTCTAAAAAATTGCCTCTGGTCTGTTCTAAAATAAGTTATGCCACCTACTAATACAATTTTAGCTCCTATTCCCCTTACATTTTTTTAAAGATGTGGAAACAGCATTATACGCCTCCAAGTAAACAATTGTAGCTGTAGTAATAGAGAGGATGGTCCCGTGATAGCACATGGTCAATGCATCAGTTGCTTCCTGCGTGGGCACACACATACAGAAACTCCTGTTCAGACAATCGAGTCATTGCTTTTGTAGTAATACCCAAGCAATGGACGCAGTGCTCAAAAGATTTATCCCATGACCATCACCTCTGTCCCATAGTGTCGTGTCCACATGCTGAATAGCAAGAATTGGAGCAGACAGGTGGAGAAGGCGCCCAAGGACCTACACAAGGGAACGCCGCCTATTCCTTGTAATAGTTATATTAGTACACGCCATCATTTTGTATTCAATGACAGATGAGAGCCATTTATTAGAAACTGGCCAACCCATTTAAGTCAATAAATTGTAGTAGTCAGCAGAAAACCGCGGACATCAATATCCTTCCATATTTAGGCCATCTAGTCATTTGGGTTTTGTCTAGCTTTGATATATGCAAAAAAGCTAACCATTAAATTAATTATAATAATAATATTATTATTAGGGTAATGTTGGGTAATTGTGACATCTACCATATTGTTGATTTTGCTACGTCCACTCCGTAGGCTGCATTACACTTTTTGCTTTGTTCATAAAGACCCCTGCCAAATATCATCTCCACCTGCAAGGATTCCACCGGGAAACATTAATGCAATCACTCAATGTAGGTAATGAGTTTTCATGAATCAACTACATGTCCACTAAGTCCGCTGTCTGTACTAATAATTCCCAGGTAAAGATATCTTCCATCACAATCTATCTCATTAGTTAATGTTGATGCATTATATGATGATGAGAACCAACAGGTCCACTAGCCTGTGACTAGTAAAAACAAAATATCCATCATATCCAAACCTCAGAATTCGTGAAGCAGAAAACTTTTTTTTTTTATACTTTTTACAATCTAGCAGTCTTTGATACATTGAGACTGAACTCTCTCTCCTCGTCTCGTCTCTTCTCTCTCTCTTTCTCTCCTCTCTTCTCCTTTCTTTCACTCTTCACCCTCGTCCGCGTTCGGCCGAACACTTCTGTCCTGGTTCGCCCATCTCTGCCACTTAGTATATTCTGAACTCTTGTCAGCAGGACTGAAAAATGGACTCTTCACCAGCCCCCCATTTTATATTGTCAGCACTACGGTGGTCTGCAGTTATCACACAGATACACAGCTTTCCATGTATGAAATACGTAATTCTTTATTTAGTAGATTATTTGCTCAGGATGTTTTATGTGGCTAAAAGTCACTTTTTAGATTGCATTTACAGTCCATTATCAATTGCTGTCCTTTCATGTAAAATGTATAGAAATGCACGGCGTTGCTATCCTCATCCCTCACAGGTTAAAAATGCTACACATACCATTCTAATATGTCTTGAAACTGTAAAGTTTTTTTTGCAATGCAAACTGCCATCCTCTGTTTTTGAGTGAGCTCAGCACTCTGCCAGGACTACAGGTACTGGAATTTACTTTCCCTCAATTCCCACCATATTCGTGTCCACTGGCCCTGTCTGTCTGAACCTCCTCTCTGTTATACCTGGATACAGTTTGACATGCAGAAGAGTAGGAGCAGAGATAAAGCCCCCCACTGCCAGTAGAGGGTCATAAACTTGCCCCACACCTCCTGTAGAGGGTCAAAGACACACATCCACTTCCCATATGGGGTCAAAGACCCACCCCCCCGCTTCCTGTAGAGGGTCAAAGACCCACGCTCTGCTTCCTGTAGAGGGTCAAAAACCTGCCCCCAATTTCTTTTACAGGGTCAAAGACTCATCTCCCACTTCCTGTAGATGGTAAAAGACCTGCGCCCCCACTTCCTTTATTGGGTCAAAGATCTGCCCCCACTTCCTTTAGAGGGTTAAAGACCCAACCCCCCTTCCTGTAGAGGATCAAAGACCCTGTAGAGGATCAAAGACCCAGTGTAGAGGGTCAAAGACTCAACCTCCACTTCCTGTAGAGGATCAAAGACCCAGTGTAGAGGGTCAAAGACTCATCCTCCACTTCCTGTAGATGGTAAAAGACCTGCGCCCCCGCTTCCTTTATTGGGTCAAAGATCTGCCCCCTACTTCCTTTAGAGGGTTAAAGACCCAACCCCCCTTCCTGTAGAGGATCAAAGACCCAGTGTAGAGGGTCAAAGACTCAACCTCCACTTCCTGTAGAGGATCAAAGACCCAGTGTAGAGGGTCAAAGACTCATCCTCCACTTCCTGTAGAGGGTCAAAGACCCAACCTCCACTCCCTGTAGAGGGTCAAAGACCCGACCTCCACTTCCTGTAGAGGGTCAAAGACCCTCCCTCCCGTTTCCTGTAATTGATGTCAATGGCTCTGCTGGTAAAGAGAAATTACACTTGGCAACAATTTAGCCAGAAACCTATTGGCCATCACTTTGCAGTTATTTTTTAGGGGTAAGATGACCTCATGATTATGATTGTGATCTGCAGATTGGCTACCTATCACATTATCATAGTCTGAAGTGTACTGACCATTATCACACTGTTAGGGTATGTGCACACGTTCAGGTTTTTTCCCGATAAAAACGCATTCAAAACGCAGACATACGCATCTTATTATTTAGAATGCATTCTGCAATTTTTGTGCACATGATGCGTTTTTTTCAGCGAAAAAAAAACGCATCGCGGTAAAAAAAAGCAGCATGTTCATTAATTTTGCTGATTTTTCGCATTTTTCCCACTATTTAATGCATTGGGAAAAAACGCATCAAAAACACATAAACGCGAAGAAAAACGCATGTGGATTTCTGGCAGAAATGTCCGTTTTTTGTCAGGAAATTTCTGCAAGAAATCCTGACGTGTGCACATACCCTAAATGTGTCTGAGCATTTTTCAGAATTCATCCTATGATGGTGCTTTAAATTGCTATCTCCATGATCCATTCTAGATCTAGCAGTGGTTGCATGTCTGTAATGTCAAATGTGAATACTCTGCAGCCTGAGCGAATCTTCCCGGGCCTGCTATCTGCTACGTCTGTTGTACAGTACAGTGAATTCCTGTCCCTATATCCTGTCAAAAAATGACTTAGGATTTTAGCCTTATGGTCAAAATGTGCAATGATTCCTGTTTGACCTCATGGATGTATATATCTCACCATTCCTGAGTAAATTACCCCTCCATAAAAAGTACAGCCAGCGATTGTGCAGAGCCTAACATGATCCATAGCGCCAATGTGTGAGTTTTATGGCATTTTATGCTGAAGTTTTCTCAAAAATTATAGCACAATCCTGTCACTATAAAACCCAGATGATAGGTAATAACAGGCAGGGGGAGGATTTCAACATTTTTTTTCTCGTTGTTCCTGTAGAAATTGATTTTTTGTTTTTCTTTTTTTTTCCCTTCCTTTTTCTACAAGCAAACTGCAAGGTCTTGCAAAATTAATCTGTTGCCTAGCCAATACATATGATAGCATTTCTGAGAATTAAAACAAATACAAGTACGGTATATGGTCGGTTTCCTTTGCTCTTAGAGGTTTCGTCCTTAATTTGATCAGGGCTTCACTGAGCAAATTGTCTCAAAGATAAAGATGGAGGAATTTTAGGCTAATTTAAGGTTCCCATACACATTAGATGAATATTGGCCGAGCCTCCTCCTCTTAATAACAGATGTATTGGGGGAAAGAAGGGCTGGGCTGATGAGATTTCTACATGCCTAACCCTTTTGTCATCATGGGAGTTTAGTGCCTGCTGTAGATGTCTTTCTCCTCGCTAGGGGATACATGTACTCTTAATGGGACTTATTATTATTATTATTATTATTATTATTATTATTATTTATTTATATAGCACCATTGATTCCCTGGTGCTGTACATGAGAAGGGGTTACATAAAAATTACTGACATCACTTACAGTAAGCAAACGAACAATGACAGACTGATACAGATGGGTGACAACCCTGCCCTTGCGGGCTTACATTCTACGGGACTTAGTGGTATTCCCATCTTCAAGATCCTACCCCAGTATGTAGTCGGTGTAATAATATTAGCAAATACCTCCAATTAGAAATGTAGTATAGTTCTTCTGATTCACTATGTCTCTTTCCTCATATGCAGGGCAATGCAAGACCTTTGGTATCCATGGTAATAACCACGATACAGTGACAGTTAGCTAGTTGATAGTGGTTGTAACCAGGGATACCTAAGGTCTTGTAGTGATCTGCACATGAGGAAAGAGACATAGCGAATCAGAAGAACTATACTACATTTCTAATTGGAGGTATTTGCTAATATTATTATTATTACACTGACTACATATTGGGATAGGATCTTGGAGATGGAAATACCCCTTTTTTTTTGTCAGATTTCAACATTCCGATTTTCAGGAACAAGTGTTTCAAGAAGTATTTGTTTCCCGATAATTCACTGATGTAAGCAAGCCGGCAGTCATCTGACAAATGAGTAAAATGCTGATTTCAGTGATGTGTCACTTATAGGGCTGCTTGTTGTAGTTTCAATAAAATCACTGTTTTATCAGCAGATTATCAGTAGAGGACTAGTCATCTTGTGCCATGCAGTCCTTCTACTCCATATAACCCTGCCCCCAACACTGATTAGTAGTTTTTTGCATATGCACATTGTATGCAGAAAGCAGCCAATCAGAGGTGTGGGTGGGATTATTCAGAGTTCAGCATTCAGAGAACCGCTAGATCAATGATACTACACTCTCTGTGATTGGCAGCCTACTGGATTACCTTCACTCATCAATGATTTTGGTGCTGGACTTTGCCCATATTTTGACCGTAGACTTGATTTTCTTTTTTGCAGTAAATAATTTTCTCCAGCCTCCAATCCCATTTCTCTCCTCCCGGACACTTACACTGGGCAGACTGCCTTTAACAGCTATAGGTTTTACACACATTAGTTTTATAATAAAGGATTTGTTATATCCCCCGCCCCTAAAAAGTACGGTAGCTCCATTTACAGAAAAGGACCAAAAGCTCATAGAATATTAATACAGTGAATGAGAGGTTCTAACAGCATCACAGTGAGTGACATGTCACTACAGCTAGGAGTGGAAATAAAGAAGACTTGTCCAATTAAATATTATTGTCTGTCCTCTATATTTTTGTACCTATTATTTTACATACCACGGACGTCAGTTCATCTCAGTCCATGCAGGGTTTGTCGAGTATTAACAGCCAGACACATTTGTTGAAAATCTGTCTTTTGCTGCCTAATAAAATCTGCTAGAGCCAAACAACCTGACTTACGTTTTTTATTTTTTTTGCAAATTGATTGCAGGGACGCTGCCAGCTCTATTTTGCATGACAAAATGCTGCTTCTCTTAACTTTTCCCTTTTGAAGACCTCTTCCTCTGCCTATCTCTAAGGCAGAGATTCTTATTTGTCATGTCCTTGGATGTATATACATTGTATTAAAGGCGTGGTCCTCACCGAAAGTGGCTTACCAGAAATGTAGCCTTATTATTCATCCAATGTCACCTTTTATTTTATCACTGCAGACTGGAAATAAGAGCAGAGCTTTAATTGTCCATGAAGCAATTATGGCTTTTGCAAAAAAAACGTTCAACCTTCTTCCAAAAACAGTGAGTGGTGATAAATCCATAGTGATCAGTGTCCCACTCTTACACTGGGGCCCACCGGGGGATTCTCCTGTTCTCCTGAATGCCAGTCCAAGCCTGATAGTAATAGTCAGTATAAGTTATTGCTGCCCTTTGCCCAATTGAAAGTACCACTGGTGGAAAAAAAACAGAACTGGACCCCGTGCAAGAACAGTATATGGGCCCTTTGCAGCCCAATAGCTCATCATAAATGGAAATTTTTAGCTCTTGGTCCCCTGTCTTGCTGCACAGTTTGCACCAATGATATGTCCACCCCCAGAAAGACTACTCCATTATGGTTGGAGATGTTCAACCATTGGGACTGAGTAGAACTGACGTCTACAGTAGGTTCTTGGGTGGACCATTAAGCCGGTATCTAACCAGTTGGGACTGCTCCAGTCTGGTTGCAGATGTTCAACCATTGGAACTGAGTAGAACTGACGTCTACAGTAGTTTCTTGGGTGGACCATTAGGCCGGTATCGAACTAGTTGGGACTACCTCAGTCTGGTTGGAGATGTTCAACCATTGGAACTGAGTAGAACTGACGTCTACAGTAGGTTCTTGGGTGGACCATTAAGCCGGTATCTAACTAGTTGGGACTACTTCAGTCTGGTTGGAGATGTTCAACCATTGGAACTGAGTAGAACTGACGTCTACAGTAGGTTCTTGGGTGGACCATTAGGCCGGTATCTAACTAGTTGGGACTACTTCAGTCTGGTTGGAGATGTTCAACCATTGGAACTAAGTAGAACTGACGTCTACAGTAGGTTCTTGGGTGGACCATTAAGCCGGTATCTAACCAGTTGGGACTGCTCCAGTCTGGTTGGAGATGTTCAACCATTGGAACTGAGTAGAACTGACGTCTACAGTAGTTTCTTGGGTGGACCATTAGGCCGGTATCGAACTAGTTGGGACTACCTCAGTCTGGTTGGAGATGTTCAACCATTGGAACTGAGTAGAACTGACGTCTACAGTAGGTTCTTGGGTGGACCATTAAGCCGGTATCTAACTAGTTGGGACTACTTCAGTCTGGTTGGAGATGTTCAACCATTGGAACTGAGTAGAACTGACGTCTACAGTAGGTTCTTGGGTGGACCATTAGGCCGGTATCTAACTAGTTGGGACTACTTCAGTCTGGTTGGAGATGTTCAACCATTGGAACTAAGTAGAACTGACGTCTACAGTAGGTTCTTGGGTGGACCATTAAGCCGGTATCTAACTAGTTGGGACTACTTCAGTCTGGTTGGAGATGTTCAACCATTGGAACTGAGTAGAACTGACGTCTACAGTAGGTTCTTGGGTGGACCATTAGGTTGGTATCTAACTAGTTGGGACTGCTCCAGTCTGGTTGGAGATGTTCAACCATTGGAACTGAGTAGAACTGACGTCTTCAGTAGGTTCTTGGGTGGACCATTAAGTCGGTATCTAACCAGTTGGGACTACTCCAGTCTGGTTGGAGATGTTCAACCATTGGGACTGAGTAGAACTGACGTCTTCAGTAGGTTCTTGGGTGGACCATTAAGTCGGTATCTAACCAGTTGGGACTACTCCAGTCTGGTTGGAGATGTTCAACCATTGGGACTGAGTAGAACTGACGTCTTCAGTAGGTTCTTGGGTGGATCATTAGGCCGGTATCTAACTAGTTGGGACAGCTCCAGTCTGGTTGGAGATGTTCAACCATTGGAACGAAGTAGAACTGACGTCTTCAGTAGGTTCTTGGGTGGATCATTAGGCCGGTATCTAACCAGTTTGGGAGTACAGTACTATGAGACATAATCCGGCTAGATGTAGCGTGATCTCAGGTGAATTGAGACACAATTTGGGGTCGGTGAGAAGAAGGGCACTCAAAGAAGTCTGAATCTCAGGTGGAAAGGGATAATCTTGGGTGTCCAAGGAAGAGATAATTAACCAGGGCAAGAAGACACGTAAGAGAAGATACTTTAAGGCAGAGAGACATGGATCCAAAGTGATCTATGGTGTAGAGCCATTTTTCGGTGAATATGTTCCCAGCAAGTCATTTTTGTTTGATCTGCGATTTCATTTAAGAGAATAAGATCAGTGGATGGAAGACGTCTTCATTCTGTCTTTCATTACTCCTGAATACAGCTGCAGGAAGCTAACAATTAAATGGGTTGTCTTCCATACAGTTTTAATAAGGCTGTTTAAAAAAAAGAAATCCCCGAACAGCCTCTTTACCCTCTGCCGCCTGGCTTACCCAGCAGTAATAATAACACAGATCACAGCGCTGCTGGTATGTCACCCCAGAGGTGGCTGCACGCTGACCTGTGAGGAATAATTGTAAGAGCACAGTGGCACTGATAGATATTATTACAGATTGCCTGTCCTGGCTGGAGCTTTGCAGCAGGAAAGCAACTTGTCTTGTTCACAAAGTGCTAGTGTTTCTGCTCTTATCCGCAGCATCAATATAACCCATTCTGTCAGCAGCCTGGCTGTGGTCAGCAGTAATGTAAATGTTTGTAGGATGAGTGTGTTTTACAGGCTTCAATCTACTGGTGTAAATCTGTTCTGTAAGTATATGCCGGAAAACAGATTCCCATTCATCCAGAAAACAATTGTCTTTGTTATCAGAGAGGCTTTGCTGGTGCTTACGCAGCCACCAAATCCAGGCCTGCTGCCACAAGCTGGTTAGTAGCCACTGCCAACATATACTTCCCAAGCGTCAGTGCCAGGAAACGGGTACAGAGAGGGGATTTATCACAGCTCTGACAATTTTTGCATTGAAAGGCTAGTTAAATGATATACATGAGAGCCAGACACGGGGAAAGCAGAAATGTTCTTGTTTCACTTTCTGCTATAGTGAACTGTCCATTGCGAGTCATATAACTTACACACATAACTATATATATATTTATTTAAGATGTTGCATCGTAGCAGCCCGATGTTATCCTGAGGATCTTATTGGTAATCTCTGCAAATTTTGAAAATTCGCATGCCCCAGTGCAAAAGTTGTAAGGTTAAAGGGTTATTTCCACAATCACATTATTTTTCATAAAACACAGTATTCATATCGCTGTTGTAAATATACAGACCTTTTATTGTACCTTTGTATCTTTTTGATCTCCTTCTACCCCTCTGTGCAGCACCACCCTGCTTCTCCTCAGTGCTGCAGGACTCTCTCTGCTCTCCTGTGTGTTTATGAAGCGCGTTTACTGCAGTTCTCAAGAGTAAGAACGAAAGATATCACTTTCTTTCATATTACAGATATAATACGAATACATATTTGTAATATGGATGTTGTAACCATAAAATGTATTGATCTATATTGTGGTTCCAGAACTTTCTGTCTCTTGCATAATTGGAAAAGCAACAGTATATACATAAAGACTAGTCTATTTTTATATTTACGCAGACTATTTTACTATAGTTTAAAAAAAATCATTTTATTTATTTTCATCACTTATATAGCGCCATTAATTCCACAGTGCTTAATGGCACTGTCCCATTTGGGGCTCACAAGCTGCATTACCTATCAGTATGTCTTTGGCGTGTGAGAGGAAACCCACGCAAACACGGGGGGAACATACAAACTCCTTGTAGATATTCTCCTTGGTAGGATTTGAACCCAGGACTCCAGCGCTGTAAGGCTGCAGTGCTAACCACTGATCCACCGTGCTGCCAACTGAGCCACTGTTTAGCACCAAAATCATCTAAACCCAGTACATCATAAACTGGAACAGCGCAGTATACTGTACATTAGACATGCACAGCAGGGGCCTACATGGAAATATTGGGGTCCCTAATAGAAGTCACAGGGTCATAGTGTAGAAGATGATTGGAAGCATCAATAGATTCAGTTGTTTATTAGCCTGTGGAATCTGCTGACGCTTGTCCACACGGGATGCTGATCCTGGGAGTCCAGGTTTAGAGAAGTGGATGGGTCCTATGATGGGGTGGGGCAAATCAACAGCTGCATGGTCTGCCTTCTATGGATGCATGCCAGATCTGCAGGAGGGCAAATGATAGACTGGTAGCCTATGGAGCAATGAAGGATGTAAGTACCCAGGCTTGTCAGTTGTCATTGGTACTACAGGAGGATTGTTTTAAAGGCAGCCAGGGAAAATAACCCAGTGAGGTTGAAAATGCCCAAAAATATGGCAGTTCTACAGCACCCGCTGTAGAATGCTATGGTAGCACCCGCAATATGTGAATACAGCTGTAAAAGGCTCACACCTATAATATGCCATGTGTAATGATGGTGTCCTCTTATGCGTCAGTAGGGCCTTTATGGTGTTTCTGGTGCTAATGCAACCTCTGCACCCACTAGCTAAATCCCCTGCAGATATTCTGTTTAAGGGCTGCTTAGGACAGACATTTGTTGCTTATTTCACTTTTAGTGTCAGATTAGTGGGGTCTGACTCATGTCTAGTAAATAGTGACAGTAAGGGTACCGTCACACAGTGCAATTTTGATCGCTACGACGGCACGATTCGTGACGTTCGAGCGATATAGTTACGATATCGCAGTGTCTGACACGCTCCTGCGATCAGGGACCCCGCTGAGAATCGTACGTCGTAGCAGATCGTTTGAAACTTTCTTTCGTCGTCTAGTGTCCCGCTGTGGCGGCATGATCGCATGGTGTAACATATATCGTATACGATGTGCGCATAGTAACCAACGGCTTCTACATCGCACATACGTCATGAAATTATCGCTCCAGCGTCGTAGATTGCAAAGTGTGACAGCAGTCTACGACGCTGGAGCGATATTGTTACGATGCTGGAGCGTCACGGATCGTACCGTTGTAGCGATGAAGATTGCACTGTGTGACGGTACCCTAATAGTAACAGTTTGAGCAGACCAAAGGGTCAATCATGTGCCATCTGATAAATGCAGTGCCAGCAGAGGATGAGCGGGCATGCTTCTGTCTCACTTCTTCTGAGAGGTTACTGTGCTTTGATCCCTGCCATTTTAATGTAGGTGGCATAGCCAGGCAATACCACAGTCTATTTAGGCACTACCCTTTAAATAAACTGGTGTGGATGTGCCAAAGCTTGTTTCGGGGGTCCTCCTGTTGTGTGATCCCACCATACTTAGTTGGCAATGTCTTGTATGTGGGTAACCTAGAATCACCTGAATGTAGAGCTCTTCCCGGAGCTCATTTATCTCCATGATTGTCCAATGCTTGTATTTGTGTTGATGTACGATCCTCGCACTGTGAAGCAATGATGTCTCTGGGCCGTGTAGGGCATCTGATGGCGGTGTATGGCTGTAAAGGAAGCTTTGACACACGGGGGGGCAATGTATACAAAGCAAATGGAGTGGGAAGAGTTCCCCTTTCACGCAATACATCCTAAACCATGTATATTTGTATTGACAAACGCAATCATCTTCATGAACCTTTGAGGTTCTTAGGATGGCGCAAAGTCTCGAGGTCGTTGCCTTAAGAGTGTGAATCGTGCCTTTGCCTCGTACTCTACTACTGATGTATATAACTGTTATGTCAGCGGAAAATCATAGCTTTTATTATGATAGATACCGCTTTATATGGTCATTGTATCTGAATATACTATATACCCTTGTGTGTTTTAAGTCTGATGATTTGGGATTACTAGCCTCCATGCCGTTCATAGGACAGCACATAAGCACATACCTCTCCAATGTCTGCTCGCCCACTGCTTACCATTCGTGACGGGTATAGTCCCCCTCCTATCTGCCTTGTCGAGGTGTCATATCACTGATATTTTCCAGAAGTGGACCATCCCTTTGAGGATAAATTTATGCTTATGTAGTATTGATATTATTGATGGTTGGTCTGCAAATGTTTTCTATAATTTATTATGTTTTCTATAATACAGCGATTTATCATAGTGAGGGATGGAGGCACGTGGAACTTGGTTTCATACAGCTGGAAGATAGTCTTCTTCATCCTATCTCTCTGGCTTTTACATAAAATGACTTTTTGTTTTTTTTACACTTCCAAAATAAAATTTCTATTTATGTACAGACAAAAAGGAAAAGAAATAACGCATATATAGCACCGAGTCTTTTTTTCCCATTTATTGTTCAGTAAGGTTTCCAGGCTAAATCATTGGAAGCACTGGCCTTTGATCAGACTCGCATTATAATCCCATAACCACAAAACCACCGGCAATGTTAATGAAAAAGAGGGATCAAGACGAGCGAGTCCCGAGCTTTTATCTTAATCAGAATCAAGTTCCGCTGTTTTCGGCCGAGGATCTTTTTGTTACAGAGCAATCTATGGCATTAGTGCTCCTCGTCTGTCATTGGCGGTGGGTCCTACCATTGCCGCACGTACAGTATGAGGCTGTACCTTATCAAATCTGACGTCACCAGAGATATCGCTATTTAAAAACAGTTAATCCCCTTCAATTCTTTTAATAGAAAAGTGTTGCGTTGACGTGCATGGGTTTCTGCAGTCAAGGGTTGATTGCGGGTACATGGGTTGGTGCAGTGAATAAAAATCGGTGGTCTGTAATGGTCTGCCTGATGAAGGGTTAATAATGTGTTTTCATGCATGTACAAGAGCGTCCATTCCAAGGACACGATCATTAAAACTTCTCCTGCTAAGATTCCTAAGTAAGGCTGCGGAGTTCACCCCAGTAATTCATCTGACTTGTATTTATACATTCCTCCACCCTGAGGTATATACATTCTCTGCTCTCGGGTTGGGAGGACTGTGATGGAAATACAATACATGGTCACTGTAGATCTTTTTTTTGAAGGGTTTGTTTTTAATGTAGGTAAAGATTAGAGCTACACCGAACAAGTACATTGGTTACCACAAATGCAGAGCTCCGTATTCAGTATTCCTTCATTCCGGGACAATGAAAACGGTAAAGTCTATGGAAAGCAGCCAAAACATTGTCTCCACATGTAAAAGTAAGAAAGCTCCAATCTAGAGGAGCAGGGGATTCTTTGGGGTCCTGTCTGATACGCATACCCTCTGGGATCTTGAAGAGTGTGACTAGTCGTATACATAGGAGGACGCTCGCCATCCTGACTCCCTCTGTATACACACAGAAGCCACCCGACACTCCATGTTTGGCTTATCTCTGATCCCCAACTGCCCGATCCTTCTCCTTGTCCAAAATTAGATGGTTGCCCTTTCCCGTCAAAATGGCCGCTTTGGCTAACATACGTCTAGTGTGCATGGTCAGCTTCACCTTCTGCCAGCTCTGTCCATTTCTCTTTTTCCAGCCTTCTTCATAGAGGGGCTACACTGTAAGCGGGAGACAGACCCCCCACCAATCGTACATTTAGCTAGTTGACCCTCCAGGATTCCTGCATTTGTAATCCATGCCGAAATACTCATTGTATTCCCCTTATTGCCAATCTACCAGCAGAGTAGATCAGTTAGTATAGATTCACGTGATCATACCTTTTTCGATTCATGTTATGGTCACATGACTGAAATATCAAAAGACATTTAATGTCACGGCGTTGTGAACCAAGTGTCCTGGAGCGGAGCTGAAAATATTTTGGTATTGCTCTTTCTTAGATGGATCGTTACCGATTTCCATGGATGTAGTTTATCATTCTCCCCCAGGTCAGGGTTTGTGGGTACGAAACATTAGGGAAATTCTTATTATTCAGGACCCATGAACACCGAAACCTTGCATGCAAAATCCAAGTGTTGACTGGTTGATGGGAAACATTTGCTTTAAAGGGAATCTGTCAGCAGATTTTTGCTACGTTATATTAGAGCAGCATGATGTAGGGGCAGAGAGCCTGATTCCAGGCACGTGACACTTACTGGGTGCAGAAATTATTCTAGAATCCCTGTTTTCTCAGCTATAGATGTAGCAGCGCTCAGAATGCTGGGCTGTGTCTAACCCCCGCCCACACCCGATTGGCCGCTCCCTGCTAATCGATGGGTCGCTGCACGTGAGTCCTAGTCAGGCAGTGATAATCTCCTGCCGATAAAACACTGATTGTATTGAAGCTACAGCACACGGCCTGGTAAGTAAGAAATCCCTGGAATTAGGCTCTTAGCCCCCAATGCTGCTCTCAGATTAAAAAGTAAAAACCTACTGATAAATTGGAAAGATGCTTATATAGCCTGTGTAACCAATTCTGGCTAATAGAAGGGGGCAGGCTAGCGGGAGACCACCATGTGTGATGTCCATATGTGCTAATAGGCCATAAGGACGGCGGATGTCTTCATGACAAATCCCCTCTGACGTCTTGCAATAATATAGCCGCTTCTGTTGATTTTCGCCGTCATCCTGTTGTATTCTACGGATTTTCCCAATGAAACGACAAGATATTAATAGGCCCGGATTCTGCTATTCATACGCGATAATCCCCTTTTAACTCGCTGCGTATTGTCTCCATGTGCATTTCTATCAAAATATTCAGATATTAAAAAAAAACAACCCAACCCTTTTCTTACGACGAGGCGCGCTGTTCTAATATTTACATTTTGCTGTGACATGTCAACATCCCCTCTGTGCCATTTCTGATATGTTGCTATCAATAACTTTGTCAGGCACAATAGAAGCTTCCCGTTTTCAATCCACCCACCGCTATGTTTAATCACACACTTTTTTTTTTTCTCTCCCATACACGAGATGTGAAATTAACCGAACAATCGGGATGAGAAATCTCCGCAGACGCTGGAAGCGCCAAGACACAGGCAGCCGTCCTCCGTGCGCCTTCCCCAGCCTCTTTCCAGCATGCCTAAATTTACTGCCGCACAACACACCACTCAATATCTGTTCACTTGTGTACACTGGAATTGCAAGTATTGTATTTTCAATAGGAGTAAAACAAGATTTCTCAATCGTTAACACGGACCGATTAAAGCCTCCGCTCTTCCCATTAAAAACGTGTTCAATTTCCAAAACTCCCGGTTTTTTTTTTTTAAATAGTATTTTGGGTAACACATAACCTTTTCTTCCTCAACAACTTATAGGGCTCTGTTGGGGATAGGATGAGGGGGAGGAGGTTGGTAAAAATCAGTTTAAACAACAACAAAAAAAGAGCAAATACATTTTTTTTTTAAATTTTTAAAAAATTTAAAGGGAATCTGTCACCATTTTTTGCTATCTCATCTGAGAGCAGCATAATGTGGAGAAAGAGTTCCTGATTCCAGTGATGCGTGACTTAGTTTACTGGCTGCAGTTTTTAGATATAGCATGTAGCAGCCTTTTGTGTATATTGACAGAAAGCTGCTAATCGATGTTGGACCAGGCGGCACGAGGCAGCTAGTCCATCAGTGCTAATCTCCTGCTGATAAACACTTATTGCATGGCACCCAGCATAATAAGTGGTACATCGCTGGCATCGGTGTCTCATCCCCTCAGATTACATAGCACAACCTGCTGACAGATTCCCTTTAATAACATTGTGGGGGACATGCACGCAACTGATTTTCTTTGGATGAAATTTCATACAATCTCATTTACGCCCTGCAAATAAATCTGCAGAGTAATTGAGTGACCCTGTAAATGTCACTTCCGCCTACTGTCAATTTACGCTGCAGATTTTCACAATGGATTTCGCCCCTTTCGAAATCTTTGCAGAATCGCTTAATTATGGGGCACTCGATCAATGTGAAATAACTGATTTGTGGTTGGCTTTTTTAATTTTTTTATTTTTCAGTAGTAGCGCCACTCTAGTCACTGGGTTGTGTTTGGTATTGCAGCTTACCGTGACACAAATGCCTGCAGTACCAGACACAAGCGATGGACCCGAGTGGGGATAGAAGACCCTTTTCCCTGATAAGCATGGAGGGATTCCGTCTGCCCCTTCTTCTGGATGTCTGGATAGTGTACAGTCAGGACTGCGGTTTTTGCTTCTTCACATCTCTCAGCCTCTCGGTATCGATCATCCTTTGGGGAAATATTGAAAGTTATTAGCTTAAAGAGGGTCAGCGGCAGAGGCGACTTCCAACGCGAGCCCTCTCTCCGTAATGACGCCGCTATTTATAGATCCCCCATTTCATTAGTCGCAGAGTTTCAGGGAAGAGGATTTCTCTTGGGGAATGGGATACTTGAAGTTCATTTTCTCCCTGATACACATTAAAGCACAGGGAAGGAAAAAAAAAAAAAACCTGCACGCAGCCGTCATCTCTCGGTATTTATCTAGGACACAAGCTGACATCTGGAGGAGGCTGGTATTCCTAAATATATATTTGTAGCAATCCGAGGGCAGCGTGTTCTGCACGGCGGCGTATTAAATATCTGACGGTGCAATATCATTTAACCCGTTTGCTGCCGGCGTGATCCCTGCCCTCTCATCAACTATCGTGTAGGGTCTGTGCATAGGCTGGGGTAAGACCAAGACGACTGCCTCGCCATACCTTGGCCTGTAGAAATGTACACAGGTGGGATTTGCTGGTTTCTTAGGCTAAATTCATTTATTCTGTGATTTGGAAAAGTTACTAACTAAAAAAAACCAAAAACATTTCTGCAAGTTACATGTCCAATTTTACAACATACTGGTTATACGGTCGTCCTTTTATAGGGTAATGATATAATTTCTCGCCAAGCATGTGTCCATAGGGTACCGATACATTTGCAGTATGCATTTTTTTTTTTATAACTGTTAGATATGTCAGGGCTATACACAATATGATCCGAGCCTTGATCCTCTGTGTACCCTACCGAGAAGCGTCCGACTCTTATATATGACACCTTTTTATTTATTTATTTTTTTATGGAAAAGGTTTTTTGTCATCTTTATAAAAAATATTTTGCCTTGTTGGGATCCCCTTAATCAGAATCGACTGCCGAACGTTTCCTCGGAAAAGTATTTATAGTATTTTTTTTTCTTTTTCTGTATTTGCATTCCAGAAATGAAGTCCCCCCACGCCAGTACTCGACATGCCTTTCATACATTAGAATGATGAATTGAGAGCAGAAATGGGGGAAAGACTGCAATGCAATGAAAATTTAATCAGCATCTTCTGCTGCTTTAATAAGGCAAATAATTCTTATTGGTCGCTGCGTTAAGATTTCTAATATTTAATTCATAACAAACCTTGCATTAGTTCGCAGCAGTCGCAACAGCTACACTTTGCTGCCTGCCAAAAGGCAACCATAACAGCTTAAAAGCGGATGTAAATGCCGGGGTACAACTAGAGTGATTTGATCTAACAATCCGCGGCAATGTCACCAAATCATTTGACAAGTCCAATATGTTTACCAAATCATATTTAATGATGGATCACCACCGGCCGCCCCCGGCTTCATAGTTGTGGGCGAGGAATAGACTTCAGCAAGGTTTAGCCAAAGGTCAGCGTGGCAGTATATGGCGGCGATGAGTATCTGTCACCCTCCACTTTCATTATTACTGAATGGATATAATATATATATATATATATATATATATATATATATATATATATATATATTTATTTATTTTTTTCAAACTGTGTTGATATTCCTTAGACTGAGACAGACAGAATTAGTGGTATCTTTCAATTTTCGGGTTATTAAGCTATCCGCACACATTTGAGCTGTCATGTCCAAAGGAAAGAGATGTATGGCAAGCAGCAGATCTCGCTGCTCCTCTTTGTCATGATATTGTAAGCAGTCGCGTTGGCCGAAGTGAGGCCGCACCACCGCGCTATGGTAATACTCCTCTTCAGTCTATAGAGGCTGCCCGGAGGAGGATGCAGAAGGCAAAGGATGGGGTTTAGTAACTCGTTGTATTCTTTGTGTTACCTTCTAGAAAGCACTCGGTCATGATTCTAAGTCGTATTCAATTCAAGTATTAATCTACACAGCTGAATAACCTTTTGCATCATTTGTGATCTATGGTAACTGTAAACGTGGCTAGGATGTCATGAAGCGCACAAGCACATATTCATGTTGCATTTCAATGAAATACTTCTAGTCATATAGTAACAGATAGTCCTTAATTGCAATATGCTTCACATGCGGATATTGTATATGGCCGATAATTAACCTCATGTACTCCAGGTGCTCGTTTGTAATGACCTTTGATGACCTTAAAGTTAATAATCCATAGAAGTGTAGCCATGTTCTGAGACCTGCAACTGTGAAGGGTAAAAGTCATGAAAATACACGTTTATACGCACATATATGTGTGTGTATATGTTTGTATTTATGTGTGTATGTAATTATGTATGAATACATGTGTGTTTACATATAAATGTGTGTATATTTTGGTTTGTACGTGTGTGAGTATAAATGTGTGTGCGTTTTCTATTTTGTTTGTCTGTATGTATGAATGTATGTATGTGTGTATTTGTTTATTTGTGTGTATATTTATGTGTAGGTACAAATGTGTGTATATTTGTGTGTATTTATGTTTGCTACATGCGCGCATATGTATAAATGTGTGTGTGTGATTGTTATATGTGCGTCTGTGTATAAATGTGTTTAAATATTGTTGTGTATGAATAAATGTGTGTATTTGTTTGTGTATGTATAAAATTGTATGTATTTGTTTGCTGTTTCTGCGCATGTGTAAATGTGTGTTCATTATGTTTATGTGTAAACTAGATGGTGGCCCGATTCTAATGTATCGGGTATTCTAGAATATGTAGGTAGTATATAGCACAGGCTACGTACTATATTGCACAGTGACGTAGTATATAACACAACCGACGTAGTATATAACAGAGCTACGTAGTATGTAACACAGCGTACGTAGTATACAGCAGAGCTACGTAGTATATAACACAGCCACGTAGTATATTACACAGCCACGTAGTATATAACATAGCCACGTAGTGTATTGGACTGGTATGTAGTATATTGGTCAGCCACGTAGTATATAACATAGCCATGTAGTATATTGTAGAGCCACGTAGTATATTGCACAGCCATGTAGTATGTAACACAGTCACGTAGTATATTGCACAGCTACGTAGTGTATTACACAGCTATGTAGTATATTGGTCAGCGACGTAGTATATAGCAGAGCCACATAGTATATAACAGAGCCACGTAGTATATTGCACAGCCCACGCAGTATGTAACACAGCCCACGTAGTATATAGCAATCTGGGCACTATATGAGTGGTTAAAAAGAATTAAAATAAAAAATAAACATATACTCACCTTCCGAAGGCCCCTTGAAGTCCTGGCGCATGTGTGCGGTGCACGCGGCAGCTTCCGGTCCCAGGGTTGGTATGAGCGCAGGACCTGTGATGACGTCGCGGTCACATGACTGTGAATTTATGGCAGGTCCTTCTCGCATAGCATCCTTCGCACCGGAACCTGCCGCTTGCACTGCCGAGGACAGTGCGCGACCTTGGAGGGTGAGAATAACCTTTATTTTTTTTTAATTATTATTATTTTTAACATTAGATCTTTTTACTATTGATGCTGCATACGCATCATCAATCGTAAAAAGTTGGTCACACAGGGTTAAAGACTATGCCCGTCGCTGATTGGTCGTGGCAATGGTCGTGGGCGTCTTGCCACTACCAATCAGCGACTTGGATTTCCATGACAGACAGAGGCCGCGACCAGTGAATATCCACGACAGACAGGAGGACAGACAGAAGTGACCCTTAGACAATTATATAGTAGATGTGTGAGTTATATGTATACTACTACGATAATACTAGGGGAAGAGGAAAATGCAGTGGCCGTAGCAGCGGAATATGTCAGTGCCTGCCACAGACTAAGAGGAGCCTGATATGTCTTGGACTCCCGTACCCCAACACTGGACATATCCCTATCCCCCGACTAAAGAGCCTGATATGTTATGGACTCCTATACCCCACCCTGGAAACATCCCCTATCCTCTAAAAGGAATGTGATATACCCTGGACCTCTATATGCCTCCCTCCCCCACCCCCGTATTTTTACCATATGCTTTGGCAATGCTAATATGTATTTAGTCCTGCCAATAAAGCTCATTTGAATTGAATTAACCCCTTAATGACCGCCAATACGCCTTTTAACTGACCTGACATATAAGAGAATGGCCTCCCCATACAGATGACAATCCAGCATCTGTTGGTTGTACACTATAGCTGACAACTTGCTGTATCAGCCATGATCAGTATTTGCACCTTCTAAATCTGTTTAACCCCTTAGATGCTGCTGTCAATAGTGACTACATCATTATAAATGGTTAACAGAGTGTGGGGGCTTCCTCTTTATCCCAATTGGTGCCCTCAGATCATGATTTTGTTGTCCTGATGTTTGCGATGGCAATTCATGACCAAATAGCGGCCTTAAGGTACCGTCACAGTAGACGATATCGCTAGCGATCCGTGACGTTGCAGCGTCCTCGCTAGCGATATCGTCCAGTGTGACAGGCAGCAGCGATCAGGCCCCTGCTGGGAGATCGCTGGTCGGGGAAGAAAGTCCAGAACTTTATTTCGTCGCTGGACTCCCCGTAGACATCGCTGAATCGGCGTGTGTGACACCGATTCAGCGATGTCTTTGCTGGTAACCAGGGTAAACATCGGGTAACTAAGCGCAGGGCCGCGCTTAGTAACCCGATGTTTACCCTGGTTACCATCCTAAAAGTAAAAAAAACAAACAGTACATACTTACCTACAGCCGTCTGTCCTCCAGCGCTGTGCTCTGCTCTCCTCCTGCTCTGGCTGTGAGCGTCGGTCAGCCGGAAAGCAGAGCGGTGACGTCACCGCTCTGCTTTCTGGCTGCCCGGTGCTCACAGCCAGACCAGAGAAGCAGAGCGCCGAGGACAGACAGCGGTAGGTAAGTATGTAGCGTTTGTTTTTTTACTTTTTAGGATGGTAACCAGGGTAAACATCGTGTTACTAAGCGCGGCCCTGCGCTTAGTTACCCGATGTTTACCCTGGTTACCGGGGACCTCGGGATCGTTGGTCGCTGGAGAGCGGTCTGTGTGACAGCTCTCCAGCGACCAAACAGCGACGCTGCAGCGATCCGGATCGTTGTCGGTATCGCTGCAGCGTCGCTATGTGTGACGGTACCTTTAGAGTCTGACGGCTATAGTAATCTGTTTAGAAGTTAGCAACATTTAGGTGGTAAAAATACACATTTTCATTTCTGTCATGTCACTTTGCATTAATTCCTGTAAAGCACCTGATGGGTTAATAAACTACCTGACAGCAGTTTTCAATATGTTTAGGGGTGCTGTTTTTAAAATGGTATCACGTTTGGGGGTTTCCCAATATATGGGACCCCTAAAGTCACTTCAAACATGGATAAGTCCCTAAAAAAATAAATGTGGTAAATTTCTTTGAAAAAATGAAAAATTGCTGCTACATTTTTAAACCTCCTAAAATGCTAACAAAATAAAATAACATTTTACAAATGGTGCTGATGTAAAGCAGACATGTGGGAAATGTTATTTATTAATGGTTTGCTGTTGTATGACTATCTGGATTAAAGGGATAATCATTCAAATTTAGAAAATTGCTAATTTTTTAACATTTTTCTCAAATTTTTTATATTTTTTATAAATAAACACAAAAAATGTTGAACTAAATTTACCATTATCATAAAGTATAATGTGTCACGAAAAAACAATCTCAAAATCACTGGGATTTGTTGAAGCGTTGCAGAGTTATTACCACATAAAGTGACACTGGTCAGATTTCAAAAATTTGGCTCGGTCACTAAGGGGTTAAATTGAATTGTATGTAGCAAATGTGTGTATGTATAAATGTGAGTTATGCGTATGTATAAATGTGTGAGTTGTGTATGTATAAATGTGAGTTGTGTATGTGTAAATGTGTGTTATGTATATGTATAAATGTGTGTATGTGTTGTGTATGTATAAATGTGTGTATGTGTTGTGTATGTATAAATGTGTGTGTGTTATGTATATATCTGTGTATGTGTTGTGTATGTATTAATGTGTGTATGTATAAATGTGTGTTTATAAATGTCTGTTATGTGTATGTATAAATGTGTGTATGTATAAATGTGTATGTATAAATGTGTGAGATATGTGTATGTATAAATGTGTATGTATAAATGTGTGAGATATGTGTATGTATAAATGTGTATGTATAAATGTGTGAGATATGTGTATGTATAAATGTGTATGTATAAATGTGTGAGATATGTGTATGTATAAATGTGTATGTATAAATGTGTGTATGTATAAATGTGTGTATGTGTTGTGTATAAATGTGAGTTGTGTATGTGTAAGTGTGTGTGTTATGTATATGTATAAGGGCCCCTTTCCACTTGTGAGAAAAACGGACGAGTGCAATCCGATAAAAAATCGGATTGCACTCGGACCAATGTTAATCAATAGGTGACATTCCATTTGCGATTTTTTTTCTCAGCTGAAATCGGACTGAGCAAAAAATCGCAGCATGCTGCGATTTGCTGCGATTCTCGGACGAGACTCGCCAATGCAAGTCAATGGGTGCGAGGAAAAAAAAACGCATCGAATACGGACCATCCGTATTCCATCCGTTTTTAACGGATACCTTACCATTCTGTGGCACAGAACACTGTAAATAGTCCTGTAAATGACTGTATAAAAATAGTTGCAGAGAAAAAAAAAGGATTGCATACGGATGTAAAAACGGATGATGCGATTAAAAATCGCATTGCACTCGCATTACATTCGCATGACAATCGCACACGTCACATCTGTTTTTTCGGTCCGTAAATCGGACCGTTTTTTTTCTCACACAAGTGGAAGTATATATAAATGTGTGTTGTGTATGTATAAATGTGTTTTTGTGTTATGTGTATGTATAAATGTGTGGGATGTGTGTGTGTGTGAGAGTTTCTATGTATTTATGTTGTGTGTGTGCATGTATGTATAAATCTGTGTATATTTTCTGTACTATATATACATTTTGTGCACTTTTGTGCTTGTGCCCCTCCCAGACAGGCAGAGCAATGTTCACCATTGGAGGAACATGGTCGTTCTCCATTAATTGATGTCCTTTCCCCCGAGGTAGAGCGCTCCCCGAGCCCCGAGCCTGCACAGTCCACAGTCCTCGCTGCGCCCTGACAGTCTCCGGCCCATGTTTGGCATGACAGGAATGAATACAGGAAGGCTGCAGGAAAGCAGTGATTAATGTCAGGTGGGAAGGGATGCTCGCTTGCTCTCGCTCTGCTTTGATCGGGATTGAGAAGTGGAGAAGGCTCATTTCCTTCAGAGCAGAAAGCAGAGGTCGTCCGGAGTACATTAAAGTCAATTTCTTCTTATCTTCTGTTTCCCGTTAATATTTTGAACCCCTTCGTTGCCAGCAGCGGAGAAATGTCCTCCCGTTGGGTGTAATGACTCCTAGCGTGCAGGGCCGTCATAAAGTCGTGGACTCCTTAGTTTAGTAAATGACCATGCGGGTGGTGATCTAGTAGGACGGGGTCAGCAGATTCTTCTCACACTCCCCCCGTAATGGTACTCATACCTTGTGTCCATAGGTAAATTGTACCCCTATACGTCATATGCGGGGGATCAGGGAAGGGTCTCGTACGGTCAGATCCGCCGAGGGTAAATGTCTCTGAAGACGGTAATTCTATATCATGTACACCATATTCTACACATGTCAATAGCGGACGACGGAAACATAAATGGAAGTAAAGGGAACGGAAAATTGGTATTAATAATGATTACAGAATTAAATAGCAGGGGTCCTTTGTAGCATAGAAGCGTATGGGATCCGTACAGAACCAGGACACTTCTTCCCCCATTCATACACGATACATTTTTTTTTTTTGCTGTAAGTAAAACCTGTATCTTTTTTTTTTGTAGTCACGGTGCTGAAAATAAATGATAATAAACTGATTTCTTGGTGTTTTTCTGCCTTAAGACATATCCTGGGCTTTTATACCCCAGTGAAACGTGAGCGAGGAGCCTGTCAGTAGCAGTGCATGACAAAATAGATTATTAATGAAGATCTGATCTCCAGAACTCTATTAATTTATGTCTGCCTGTCGCATCTCCCAGATATATCAGCCTCCTCACTCAGGGAAGGGAAGAAAAAAAAAACTGTCTGCCAACATTTCTGCTTTGTTTTAAAGTTCCCCCTAAGATAAAGGATTCGTTAGTAGGAACATGGTGTTGCCGGCGAGAGGAGAGGGAAAAAAAAAAAAAAAAGACTTTTTATCACGTTCCTTGGAAAGGCTTTGGCAAGAATTAATAACTATCTGCACTGGAAACTTATCTTGATAGGAAAAAAATAAAATATTGTGAGATTTTTTTTTTTTTTTATATATAAAATAAACGTACATTCATTAGACAAGCCTTTGTTTAGTCTGGGAGATGTAGATATTCCAGCGTCATTAGTAATGCTGCACAGTGGAAAACTATGTATGTAGTGCAGATAATTGGAGTTATAGTCGTCTGTACCCAGACATGCTGGATATATGCATTATTATACACGGCCCCCACCCCTCCGTTTTTTTTCTGGTTGGAAATCGCCCATTCTCTACATCCCTCCACAATGAGGCAGACACTGGGATATTTTTATTAATTTTTGGATACAGGTATAAGGACTGCTAGCCTAGCTATTAAAGGGACTTTCCAACCGTTAAAAAAAAAAAAACTTGGATCCGACCGAAAATCAGTGATAATAACAGCCCTCAATGTACGGTACTTTATTACTAGTTCTTGTCAATTGTACACTCCTATAAGGTGAGCAGATCAAGACAATATTTCTGTAAGTTCAATAGTGACTGGGTGCTTTGGATCTGATAATTAGGCTTTAGTAATTATCATTATGACTTTTTCAGGAGGATTGTAGTATTGATGACTATAGACTATACAGACCCAGACATGGTGTCAGACAACCACTTAAAGGGATTATCCAGGAAATAGTCTTTTGGCTCATAGTAAAAAAAATAACAAACAGGCGGGTAGTTGCTAATTAGTTAGCAGCTACCTTCCTCTTTTATCTAGTGTCGTCTCAGAGCGGTCACTGACTGCTGCTGCTGCTGGCGATTCAGCTGCTCCACGTCAACAGAGCAGCTCTTTTTCTTTGGCTGCACTGATGATGGGACATGACTGCCAACGTCATGCTGACTGATTGCTGACTCCCCGCAGTTATGCGGCAGGGAGCCGGCTCTCAGCATGATATTGGCAGTTATGTTCCGTCAACAGAGCAGATTAGAAGAGATGCAGCTGCTCTGTTGACATGACATGAGCTTAATCCGCAGAGATCTGCATTGGGCAGAAAAGTCCGCTAGTAAGCAAATATCTGTTAGTTCTTAGGCCGCAGTAAAGAAAATTAATATAGTCCTGGACAACTTCTTTAAAGACGTTTTCTCAATTTATTAGGAGCGCACTGCTCAACTGTCTCCCAACTTTCAGCTTGACAATTCAGTACAGTTGCACTGCTGGCCCGAACCATGCTTTCTCCCATGCTGCAAGCAGAGACAGCTTTACCTCTGCAGCATCGGAAGAGCTCAGGGGAACTGACACTTGCCGGATCCAGCCAGCTTCAGAACAGCCCTTACAAGCTCTATAAAAGAGAACTTATAAGTGCTGCGCTCCTTGCCTTGGAAACTGGCCACCTCTGATGGACTGCAGTGGTAGGTTGTAACCAATAAAAAGTAAAAACGCCTCCATTCTTGAGAACGAAGAGGAATTTTAATACTAAGTAAATTGCAAAGTTGCTCGTTTTCACTAGCACTTTGCAATTTTACCCATTTAAGAAGATGATAAAAAAAACCCTTTTAGGCTGGTTTCACATTTGCATTTTTTTTTTTTTTTGCGTTTCTCCCTATACTTAACATTAAAAACACATGCGTTTTGCCGCGTTTTGCCACCGCATGCGTCTTTTTTATGCATGCGTTGTGTTGCAGAAATGCAACATGTAGTAATTTTAGGGGCGTTATTTTAGCCGCAAAAAAACGCATTTTTTTTTTTTTGCGGCAAAAAAATGCATTGCTGTCTATGTAAAGGCATGCGTTTTTATTTAAAAAAACAAAAAAACACACTGATAAACCACCTCACACCATAAAATTAATAAAGGGATCCTACCCCTAGCCCTAACCCTAATCCCTTTAAGGGTAGGGGTAGGGCTAGGGTTAGGATCCCTTTCGGGTTAGGGTTAGAGTTAGGATCCCTACCCCTAACCCTAACTCTACCCCTAACCCTAACTCTAGCTCTTTCTGTTTATAGTGGGTTTTTTACTTTATTTTGATGATTGGCAGCTGTCACACATTTATCTGCATGCGTTTAAAAAACGCAAACGCATAAAAAAAGCATGTAAACGCGTTAAAACGCCGCGTTTTTTTCACCACATGCCAAAACGTATGCATCAAAAAAACGCGGCGTTTGCACGCGTTTACATGCGTTTTCTTCACCATGCGGTTTTTTTAAAAAAACGCATGCGTTTTAAAACGCAAGTGTGAAACCAGCCTTAAAGAAGAAACACGTGAAAACCAAAGAACCTGTTATACGGTCCCAAGATAATTTCTGTATAGGAATATCCGTCAGCCAGGTCGTTTGTTCCTTTACGCAGACGTTAAAAATGTTTGTCACCAGCACATCCCCTCGCGTAAACTGGGACTGTGACGCAGACAATAATGAGGCCGTATATGAGCGATCGATTAACGATCATTAGACTGCATACAAAGCCAACAATTGATCCATGCAAATGGAGCAAAACGAGTGCCAGCTTGTCAATAGGCGCTAGGTTCGTGGAGAAAATCTGTGTATGGGGACCAAAGGTCTATTGCAATTTACTTACATTGTTCAAAAAAGCACTAATAATATGCAAGTAACCGTTTCTATTTGTCTTGCCGTTTTCCAGTGTGTTTTATAATATCTGACATTTTACGTTTGCGTGCTGCCGCTTACTGTTTTGTTTATTTATCTTCAGATATTTATTTGTGATTGTTATTCCCAGGCTTTTAATTTCATGTTTACTAATAGTATGTGTGTGTGTGTATATATATATATATATATATATATATATATATATATATATATATATATATATAATATTTATACTGCTTTATTGCCCTACTGTATGTCCTGGATCCGTTTCCAATCTCGCTGCTTGTTAGAAGCCTGTTTTTTTTTTTTTTTGCCCAGAATGTAAGTCGCCTTTCAGATGTAAGAATGAAAAATGAAGGGCTCTGTCTTTGGGAAGTAAAAGGCAGAGTGCTCAGTTCCTTCATATCACCGCCAATAAATGCATTGAAGCCCCCCTCCACGTCCTCCCCTCCTTCCAGACACATAGACGCGTTTTCGAGGCGGACAGCTATATTTTTCAGAGTGCCTCGCGCTGAGAGATTTCTGCTCTCTGCCTGACACTAGACACCAAGAATATTTCCTGAAGTCGGGAGAATTTTGAAAGGGTAGAAGGAATAAAAAAAAAAAAAAATCACGTTGCAGGATGATATTCAGGTCGGGAGCAAGGGGGTAACCAGCAAATCGATTTAACCCATGAGTAGTTTAGGTAATCAGTAGCTGGACAACTTCTTTAGTAGTAGTTTGTTGAATCAATGTGGCCCTTGAAATTGATGAAGACAATTGCAATGCCTCCTTTAAGGAGACTAAAAGCTTGGTGGAGCGGTTACAGCCAGGATGATGGTGATGATGGAATATATTTAGCAGAGCATCCCTTTGCTTGCCATTCATGTCCACACATTAATGACAGTTTGCTAAGCAGCTTGGCTATTCAGCGTTTGGAAAAGGCAGCCCTTGGCTTTGAGCCGTTAGCCGTGTGAAGCCCATCTCATTTGTAGGGTACCGAACTCTCCTCCAGCATCGGAACAGGATGCCGTGTCTATCGCGGAAACGCCACTGGCAGCAAAGGGTTTGTATCTTTTTTTTTTTTTTGGTTAAAAGAAAAGAAAAAAGAATCGTCTGGCATTCTGTAAGAATTTATTTCCCCCCCGCTGGTCTTGCCAGCCAGATTTTTTTTGCATGCGTGCATGAATATTCTGACGAGAGCAGGGACTGGAAGCATCCCATAGCTGCTCAAAAGACGCAAGTTTGGCCAGTTCCTTCGCTAGGAAGAAAAATTGATGGCCGCGCAAACAAATCATTTCTATTTGCCAGTGCCTTAACCATCTCGCGCACAACAATGCGAGGAACAAAAGATAAAATAGCCCAATCAATCTGTTTAGCAACATATGCTTTGCACAGGGATCTGGATATGAAGGTGTTGAGGTGGCAGATAAAGCCTCTGTTATGTCACCGTCTAATTTTATGGCCCACAGTATGTTACAATTACAGAAGCGCCAATGTGTTATGGTGCCTTTCTGACTGCGGCTCTCGAATGGGGAAGTGACTCTATAACATCTGTGAATAGCATTGTGCACAATAGCAGCGTGTATAACATCTGTGAATAGCATTGTGCACAATAGCAGCGTATATAGCATCTGTGAACAGCATTGTGCACAATAGCGGTGTATATAACATCTGTGAATAGCATTGTGCACAATAGCAGCGTATATAGCATCTGTGAATAGCATTGTGCACAATAGCATCGTATATAGCATCTGTGAATAGCATTGTGCACAGTAGCAGCGTATATAACATCTGTGAATAGCATTGTATACAATAGCAGCGTATATAGCATCTGTGAATAGCATTGCACAATAGCAGCATATATAACATCTGTGAATAGCATTGTGCACAATAGCAGCGTATATAGCATCTGTGAACAGCATTGTGCACAATAGCAGTGTATATAACATCTGTGAATAGCATTGCGCACAATAGCAGCGTATATAACATCTGTGAATAGCATAGCATTGTGCACAATAGCAGCGTATATAGCATCTGTGAATAGCATTGTGCACAATAGCATTGTATATAGCATCTGTGAATAGCATTGTGCATAATAGCAGCGTATATAACATCTGTGAATAGCGTTGTGCACAATAGCAGCGTATATAACATTTGTGAATAGCATTGTGCACAATAGCAGCGTATATAACATCTGTGAATAGCGTTGTGCACAATAGCAGCGTATATAGCATTTGTGAATAGCATTGTGCACAATAGCAGCGTATATAGCATCTGTGAATAGCATTGTGCACAATAACAGCGTATATAGCATCTGTGAATAGCATTGTGCCCAATAGCAGGGTATATAACATCTGTGAATAGCATTGTGCACAATAGCAGCGTATATAACATCTGTGAATAGCATTGTGCACAATAGCAGCGTATGGAACATCTGTGAATAGCATTGTGCCCAATAGCAGCGTATATAACATCTGTGAACAGCATTGTGGGCAATAGCAGCGTATATAACATCTGTGAACAGCATTGTGGGCAATAGCAGCGTATATAACATCTGTGAATAGCATTGTGCGCAATAGCAGCGTATTTCCGAGCTGACTGCTTTATACTTTTACTATATTGCATATATGGTGCTGAAATCTAACACACAGGTTGGTCCTATTTGTGTTACTTTGATCAGGGTAGTATATACCGATAATAACCAGCAGGGCTGCGGTGAATTTCATATTCTCCTAGGTTTTCTTGAAGATTTATAATTGCCGGTAATACCGAGTCCATTGTCAAAATACAGGCCTCCATAATCTGCAGCCTGCACTCTGCTTACAGATTCACAGTGAAGTGATGGAAATACCGTATATACTCGAGTATAAGCCGAGACCCCTAATTTTGAAACAAAAAACTGGGAAAACTTAATGAGTATAAGCCTAGGGTGGGAAATGCAGCAGCTACCGGTAAATGTCAAATATAAAAATAGATACCAATAAAAGTAAAATTAATTGAGACATCAGTAGGTTACCGTAAGTATTTTTGAATATCCATCTTGAATCAGGAGCCCCATATAATGCTCACTACAGTTCATGATTGTCCCCATAAGATGCTCCATATTAAAATATGCCCCATATAATTCTGCACAACTGTTGATTATGGCCCTATAAGATGCTCCATACAGACATTTGCCCCGTATAATGCTGCACAAATGCTGATTATGGCCCCATAAGATGCTCCATAGACACATTTGCCCCATATAATGCTCCACAAATGTTGATTATGGCCCTATAAGATGCTCCATATATAAAAATGTGCCACATATACTCCATACAGTTCATTATGGAAATAAGATGATCCATATAAAAATGTGACATATGTAATGCTGCTGCTGCAAAAAAAAAAAAATGACATACTCGCCTCTCTTTGCTGCCCGCTGCACCTCAGCGTCCCGTCTCTCCGCACTGACTGTTCAGGCAGAGGGCGGTGCGCACACTAATACGTCATCGCGCCCTCTGACCTGAACAGTCACTGCAGAGGACGCGGAAGACAGGGCGGCAGTGGAACGCGGAAAGGTGAATATGAAATACTCACCTGCTGCCGGCACGGTCCCTGGCAGACTCTCCCTGACAGATGGTCTTCGGGAGCCGGCAGCTTCTTCCTCTGTTCAGTGGTCACGTGGTACCGTTCATTACAGTAATGAATATGCGGCTCCACCCTTATGGGAGTGGAGTCCATATTCATTACTTTAATGAGCGGTACCACATGAAGAGCTGCGGGCGCCGGAGACCATGGGACATGCAGGGACCGCGCCAGGAGCAGGTGAGTATGTGACAGTTGTTGCTCCCCCTCCCCTGCCGACCCCCCACCGACCATGACTTGAGTATAAGCCGAGAGGGGCAGTTTCAGCCCCCCAAAATGGGCTGAAAATCTCGGCTTATACTCGAGTATATACTGTATATTGTTATCTATCTGCAGGGCGTCAGAGTGCTCTTATCTAAAGACTTTTTCTATCTTGATTGTAGTAGGAAGTTGCCCTTTATACATTTTCTTAAAGGGTTTTCTTAGGTTATCAAAATGCAAAAAATCGATAGTTATAAAGAAAATAAATAAGAATTTCCACACATCCACAAATCTTCATCTCACCTGTGGCTTCTACCAGTGCAGGATGTGATGACATTCATGCCATGAATTGCATTACCACTGCAGCTAATCCCTAACCTCAACGATCACATATTTGAAAATGTTCTCTACAATTTGATACCTTTTGAAAATCACTTTAAATGTCGTGTACAGCTCCATTTGTTACAATGACCAGATGAAACTGCTTTGTAAATGGTCTTTAAAGGGAATCTGTCAGCAGGTATGTTATGTAATCTGAGCACCATATTGTAGGAGCAGAGACCTTGATTACAATGATGTGTCTCTTACTAGGCTGTGTTTTGCCGTTTCAATCCAATCAACATTTTATCAACAAGAGATTATCATTGCAGGACAACATGGCACATTTCGGGTAGTCCAACCTCGCCTCCAGCACTGATTAGCAGATTTCTGCCTCTGCACAGTGTACACAGAGATCAGAGGTGTGGGGGATGGGTTATACACAACTCTGCATTCAGAGCTCTGCTAGATCTGCAGCAGAGCAAACTGTGATTCTATCACAACTGCTGCACCCAGTAAACTAAGTTATACATTGCTGGAATTGTTTTCCCTGTCACAATTTCATGGTGCTGTCAGATTACGCAACAAAAACCTGCTGACAGGTTCCCTTTAAATAAAAATCTTGTTTGTGTCTAGAGTTCCCATGCAGACTTATGTGTCGCCCTGGTAACAATCCGATTCTAGCTTCTACTCTGAGACCAAGGTTTCTTGGTAAAATACAGTTGAAAGGTTACAGACAGATGAAAAAAGGAGAGTGTCTGCAGGATCAGACTACCCAAGGTTTGTCTGTAGTCTGTTTCTATGGAGAGCCATATATTAAATGCTTTGGAGTAATTAAAAAAAATGTTGAATAGGCTTATATAGATTTTAAAGGGTTTATCCAGGTCCTTTTTTTTCATTTTTTTTTTTTTACTCTGGCTCTAAAAAAATAACAGGCAGGTGTTTGATAGCTACCTGCCTGTTGTACCCGATGCTGGCTCAGAGCTCCTGCCGGCGATTCAGCTGCTCAACGTCAACAGAGCAGCTCTTCCTCTGTCGACAGAGCGTGACTGCCGGCATCATGCTGATTGACAGCCAGCATCCTCAGCAGGGAGCAGGCTGTCAATCAGCATGACGTTGGCAGGCACTCCCCGTCAACAGAGCAGAGGGAAGAGAAGCTGCTGCTCTGTCGACGTGGAGTCAGCGAAAGCTGCTGGATCGCTGGCAGTAGCCATCTGTGACCACTCTGTGCCATCAGAGATCAGCGCTGGGCACAACAGGCAAGTAATTAGGCCCATAGGAATCAAAAATGTCCTGGGTAAACTGTTTAAGCACCAAAAAGTGGTGTAGTTGTTTGCTTGCTTGTAAGATACATTTGCCTTTCAGTGCAGGCAGACATATGCTTGTATATGTGTTTGTATTTTTCCCTCTTTCTAGCCCTCATTGGATAACATGGATCTGGCAGGCGGCTGTAAAGATCTTCCCTTTGTAAACTCCTTCATACTCTTGTACAGCCTTATATACATAAATTAATATTTACAGATGCATGTGCGGGAAACTCCCGGGCGTTCTTGATCTCTTTCCATCCCCCTGACTCCCCTTTGCTGGCTTAGCATCTGATAGCAGGCGAGTGTTTGTTAGAGGATGGGATAGTTTAAAAGCACCGAACGATTACCTGCCCCTCCTGAGCCGCCGGCATCTAAGCACCAGTACACACCATCCACACATACATCTTTCCGTGAAGTAGCAAAGGACATTTGTCTTTGCGAATTGTGGTGAGATTTTAAAGAGCGGCTTTGACAGGAGACATTTTGCTGACATGGAATATTTTGTTCACTTCTGACTCTGGAATAAGTGCTCCTTCTGTCACAGTGATTGATTTATATTTGTTTCCGGCTGCACCGCGTGCCGCGTGCCGTTTGGTGTTGATCACTAGCACTATATGCGACAACACATTTCTACCAACGCGCACCGCGTTTCATCGTGTCAAATAAAACTTGGGGGAAATTAAATTCATTTTTCTTTGTCTCATAATTTTTTTTCTTTTTTCCCCACTCCATCGGGCTAGACGTAATTTTTAGGGCAGGATAATATCACATGGACGTTATTCAGGTTTTCAGTATATTACCGTGCTTGGAAACTTTTATAATCCGGTAATAAGGAACTTAAGGGGAATCTGTCAGCAGCTTTTTGCTACCCCATCTGAGAGCAGCATGATGTAGAGACACTGATCACTTACTGTACTTTGCCGCTTGCTGTCGTTTTCTCGAAATCACTGTTTGCTCTGCTGTAGATCTCGCAGTTCTCTACTGCTGAGCTGTGTATAACCCTGCCCACACCCCTGATTGGCAGCTTTCTGTGTGCACTGTGCATAGGCAGAAAGCTGCCAATCACTGGTGGGGGCGGGGTTATACAGAGCCAATTAATATAGAGGACTACCTGGCAGCAGGTTTTTGGTGCAGAAAAATCTGCTGCAAATGCTCAAGTTGTGCATATATTCTTACAGTTTGTGTCTAGCATTGTTTCCAGTGCCGTCATGTGAACGGAGCCATGTGTGAAGGGGAATGGCTAAGTAGTTTAAGTTAATACCTAAGCCAGACCATGTCTGTACATCAGCTGTGACAGAGAAGGAGGCTGGCTTAGCTATTGAAATAAGCCGTCAGCCAGCCTCCTTCACAAACCGCTGTACTTCTGTGTCGGAGACCTACTATAAGAAGACTCGCTGGGGCCGGATCTTGTATCTTAAATTCAGGGCACCCTTCAGATGTGACATGTTTGGCCATGATATTGTGTGTGCATCATGTGATGACTACCGTCATGGCCACTGGACCAGGATCCTGCAAAAAATTTTTTCAAACTCTGAAGTATCAGGATTGGAAATGTTTCTGTGCTCTCTGAAGATACAACACACACAGTTGTAGGTAAAAATGTAGGTTTCTTGTCTCAGCATTTCAGAGTCCACCGACTCCTTCTTCAGGACAACCATACATAAATAGCGAGGTAATCCAGACATACATGGCTTACATACAGAAAAAATAATAATAAAGGTGCCAAGAGCAGATGGATGAGAATGTAAAGTCACATGTCAAAACACCGTGATCGAGGCTTAGTAAAAAATACACTGCGTGCAGAATTATTAGGCAAGTTGTATTTTAGAGGTTTATTTTTATTATTGATCAACTATGTTCTCAATCAACCCAAAACACTCATAAATATCAAAGCTTAATATTTGTGGAAGTTGGGGTGTGTTTTTTTTTTTTTAGATTTGGCTATCGTAGGAGGATATCTGTTTGTGAAGGTACTGTAACTATTAGGCTGTGTGCACACGTTCCGGCTTTGTCGCTATAAAACCGCCAAAAAATGCTCACATTAATCATCCTATTAAAAGAATGCAATCCGCATTTTGTATGCACTTGCTGTGTTTTTTTCCTGAGCGGAAACGCATTCCGGAAAAAAACGCAGCATGTTCATTAACCTTCGTCCGGCTGAGTAGGTACAATTGTAACTATTCCGTTTTAAAATTGCAATAACTTTTTTTGTTTTCGAAAAGCCGTACAGGGCTGAAATTTCGTGACATCTCTGCAGTTTTGGTCCAGAATATATCGGCCAAATTTCAATAAAATATATATTAAGGTACAATTGTACCTCTGCAGCCTGTTAACATTGTAAAATTATGCAGCCTGACGAAGGTTAATTTGCGGAATCGCGGGGATTCCGCACACATAGACATTCATTGATCCGCTTACTTTCCACATGGGGCTATGCCCACCATGCGGGAAGTAAGCGGATCATGTGCGGATGGTACCCAGGGTGGAGGAGAGGAGACTCTCCTCCACGGACTGGGCACCATATAATTGTTAAAAAAAAAATTAAATTAAAAATAGTGATATTCTGATGGCCCCCGGAGTCCTCCCGCCTCTCAGCGGTGCACGCGGCGGCTTCCGTTCCTAGGGATGTTGTGTGCGAAGGACCTGGGATGGCGTCGTGGTCACGTGACCGTGACGTCATCCCAGGTCCTTCGCACACAGCATCCCAGCCGCCGCGTGCACCGCTGAGGAGATCGGGTAACGTCGGAAGGTGAGAATAACCATTTTTTAAATTATTTTTAACATTAGATCTTTTTACTATTGATGCTGCATAGGCAGCATCAATAGTAAAACGTTGGTCACACTTGTCAAACACTATTGTGACCAACCTGTCAATCAGTTTTCCAAGCGATGCTACAGATCGCTTGGAAAACGCTAGCATTCTGCAAGGTAATTACGCTTGCAAAACGCTAGTGTTTAGTGGGAATACGCATGCCAATTCCGCATGCGATATACCCGCGGCAGGAGTTGCGGAATTGGCGCGGAAATTTCCACCGCAATTCCGCAACGTGTGCATTTAGCCTTATTGTGCAGAATTATTAGGCAACTTAATAAAAACCAAATATATTCCCATCTCACTTGTTTATTTTCACCAGGTAAACCAATATAACTGCACTAAGTTTAGAAATAAACATTTCTGACCTGCAAAAACAAAAACCCCCAAAATTAGTGACCATTATAGCCACCTTTCTTTATGATGACACTCACCAGCCTTCCATCCATAGATTCTGTCAGTTTCTTGATCTGTTTACGACCAACATTGCGTGCAGCAGCCACCACAGCCTCCAGACACTGCTCCGGGAGGTGGACTGTTTACCCTCCCTGTAGATCTCACATTTTATGAGGGACCACAGGTTCTCTATGGGGTTCAGATCAGGTGAACAAGGGGGCCATGTCATTATGTTTTCTTCTTTGAGACCTTTACTGGCCAGCCAGGCTGTGGAGTAGTTGGAGGCATCTGATGGAGCATTGTCCTGCATGAAAATCATGTTTTTCTTGAACGATACCAACTTCTTCCTGTACCATTGCTTAAAGAAGTTGTCTTCCAGAAACTGGCAGTAGGTCTGGGAGTTGAGCGTCACTCCATCCTCAACCCGAAAAGGTCCCACAAGTTCATCTTTGATGATACCAGCCCATACCAGTACCCCACCTCCACCTTGCTGGCGTCTGAGTCGGAGTTGAGCTCTCTGCCCTTTACTGATCCAGCCTCTGGCCCGTCCATCTGGCCCATCAAGGGTCACTCTCATTTCATCAGTCCATAAAACCTTTGAAAAGTCAGTATTAAGATATTTCTTGGCCCAGTCTTGACGTTTTATCTTATGTTTCTTGTGCAAAGGTGGTTGTTTTTCAGCCTTCCTTACCTTGGCCATGTCCCTGAGTATCGCACACCTTGTGCTTTTTGTTACTCCAGTAATGTTGCAGCTCTGAAATATGGCAAAACTGGTGCAAATGGCATCTTGGCAGCTTCACGCTTGATTTTCCTCAATTCATGGGCAGTTATTTTGCGCCTGTTTTGCCCAACACGCTTCTTGCGACCCTGTTGGCTATTTGCCATGAATGAAACGCTTGATTGTTCGGTGATCACGCTTCAAAAGTTTGGCAATTTCAACACTGCTGCATCCCTCTGCAAGACATCTCACAATTTTGGACTTCAGAACCCGTCAACTCTCTCTTCTGACCCATTTTGCCAAAGGACAGGAAGATGCCTAATAATTATGCTCACCTTATATAGGGTGTTGATGTCATTAGACAACACCCCTCCTCATTACAGAGATGCACATCACCTGATTTACTGAATTGGTAGTTGGCTCTCAAGCCTGAACAGCTAGGAGGAGGACAACATGTATAAAAAGTATCATGTGATCAAAATACAACTTGCCTAATAATTCTGCACACAGTGTATACTTAATTATATAACCTAGTACGCGGTGTTTTGATATGTGACTATATTTACTCCTCCCTCTGCTCTTGGCGCCCTTTTTTAATTTATTTTTTCTGTATTTAAGCCATGTATGTCTGGATTACCTCGCTATTTATGAATGGTTGTCCTGAAGAAGGAGTCGGTGGACTCTGAAACGCATCGTCAATAAACCTACATTTTTACCTACAACTATACCACTATTTTTGTCGTGACTCCAGAGAGCGCAGAAACCCTTCCAATCCTGATACCGTGATCTGATAACTCTATGTACGCTGCATCTGGATTCCAGGCTCTTTAAATGCTGTGCCTGACACAACCGTGTAAGGTGAGCAGTATTACTGATGTTAAACCTGTTCACCTGGATAAGACCCTTTGCTCTCTTGCATTTCTTTACAACTTAATAATATATGCACATTTGACTACATTTTTTTTAGCTGAACAACCCTTTAATTCAAAAAGCCTATTAGATCGAATCTATGTTTATTGAAATGCCATTACGATTGGTCAGTAGCTGAATCAATTGATTAATGATGTTATTAAGGGATCTCCCTACCTATAAGTGTAGGTTAGCAGTATAGTTATAGCTTCATAGTTAAGGTTGAAGGTAGACTTCAGTCCATCGCTCTCAACCTATAGCCTAACATGTTGATCCAGAAGAAGGCACAAACCCATGGGGCAGACTTCAGTAGCTCCTTATTGAGGGAAAATGATTTTCCGACTCCACATTCAGCAATCGGACTAGTTCCCTGGATCAATACCCCATTACAGAGTCTAATGCCCATAACCTGTAATATTAAATATTTAAAAAAAAAAAAAAAAGCATCCGGGCCCTTCTTGAACATAGTGAATCAACCAGAGTCATGTGGCAGAGACTTCCATAATCTCACTGCTCTTACAGTAAAGAATCTACAACTGTGATTATGATTAAACCTTCTTTCCTCTACATGTAGAGGATGCCCCCTTGTCCCCGTCGCAGGCCTAGGTATAAAAAGATCATTAGAAAGATCTCTGTGCAGTCCCCTCCTATACGGTCTTTGCACATTGTAATAAGATCTCCTCTAAACCTTTGTTTTTCCAAACTGAATAGCCCCAAGTTTAATATTGCAGTCCACCCATTACCTTAATAACCTTGGTTGTACTTCTCTGAACCTGCTATGGTTCAGCTAGGTCCTTATTGTACACCAGGGTCCAAAATTTTTCCCAATATTGAAAGCGCTGTCACACTAGAGAGTTGTAAACAGCTATGTTCTTATCATATGTGTCCATGCCTCTATTAATGCATCCCAATTATTTTATTATCCTTGGCAGCAGCTGCCTGACACTGGTCACTAAAGTGTAGTTTGCTGTCCACCCATGCACTCAAGTCTTTTTCAGTGAGGGTATGTTTCTACGGGCCGGATTACATCCGGATTAGCTGCGGACTGAATAGCCGCAGCGTTCAATCTGCAGCTTCCAGATGTTACAGCATAGTGGAGAGGGATTTAATGAAATCCCATCTCCACTATGCGTACGAACACGCATCCGGCGCCCCTGCGTTTCCGGACATGCGGCGCATCTTTTTAGACCGCAGCATGCCTGTTTACCTTGCGGCGACGCTCCATCTCCGCAAGGTAAATAACACAGTCCTATGTATGGGGTGCGGAGATTCCGGATGTGTTCAATGAACACATCTGGAATCACCGCGCGTACAGAAGGGGGCGGCACTTTGGGCGGAGCAGTGTTTCCGCTCCGTCCAAAGCGCCGACAATCCCACCAGTGGACATGTACCCTGACAGTTCTACCCAGTGTTTTACAATTTAATACATAATGATACATTTTACTTCCTATTACCTTACATTCATCTAGCAAAAGCAAGGAGAAAGCCAGCTCACCGCTGCATCGAGAGGATCCAGTGTGCTCAGAACCGCTGTAACATAGTAACATAGTAACATAGTTAGTAAGGCCGAAAAAAGACATTTGTCCATCCAGTTCAGCTTATATTCCGTCATAATAAATCCCCAGATCTACGTCCTTTTACAGAACCTAATAATTGTATGATACAATATTGTTCTGCTCCAGGAAGACATCCAGGCCTCTCTTGAACCCCTCGACTGAGTTCGCCATCACCACCTCCTCAGGCAAGCAATTCCAGATTCTCACTGCCCTAACAGTAAAGAATCCTCTTCTATGTTGGTGGAAAAACCTTCTCTCCTCCAGACGCAAAGAATGCCCCCTTGTGCCCGTCACCTTCCTTGGTATAAACAGATCCTCAGCGAGATATTTGTATTGTCCCCTTATATACTTATACATGGTTATTAGATCGCCCCTCAGTCGTCTTTTTTCTAGACTAAATAATCCTAATTTCGCTAATCTATCTGGGTATTGTAGTTCTCCCATCCCCTTTATTAATTTTGTTGCCCTCCTTTGTACTCTCTCTAGTTCCATTATATCCTTCCTGAGCACCGGTGCCCAAAACTGGACACAGTACTCCATGTGCGGTCTAACTAGGGATTTGTACAGAGGCAGTATAATGCTCTCATCATGTGTATCCAGACCTCTTTTAATGCACCCCATGATCCTGTTTGCCTTGGCAGCTGCTGCCTGGCACTGGCTGCTCCAGGTAAGTTTATCATTAACTAGGATCCCCAAGTCCTTCTCCCTGTCAGATTTACCCAGTGGTTTCCCGTTCAGTGTGTAATGGTGATATTGATTCCCTCTTCCCATGTGTATAACCTTACATTTATCATTGTTAAACCTCATCTGCCACCTTTCAGCCCAAGTTTCCAACTTATCCAGATCCATCTGTAGCAGAATACTATCTTCTCTTGTATTAACTGCTTTACATAGTTTTGTATCATCTGCAAATATCGATATTTTACTGTGTAAACCTTCTACCAGATCATTAATGAATATGTTGAAGAGAACAGGTCCCAATACTGACCCCTGCGGTACCCCACTGGTCACAGCGACCCAGTTAGAGACTATACCATTTATAACCACCCTCTGCTTTCTATCACTAAGCCAGTTACTAACCCATTTACACACAATTTCCCCCAGACCAAGCATTCTCATTTTGTGTACCAACCTCTTGTGCGGCACGGTATCAAACGCTTTGGAAAAATCGAGATATACCACGTCCAATGACTCACCGTGGTCCAGTCTATAGCTTACCTCTTCATAAAAACTGATTAGATTGGTTTGACAGGAGCGATTTCTCATAAACCCATGCTGATATGGAGTTAAACAGTTATTCTCATTGAGATAATCCAGAATAACATCCCTCAGAAACCCTTCAAATATTTTACCAACAATAGAGGTTAGACTTACTGGCCTATAATTTCCAGGTTCACTTTTAGAGCCCTTTTTGAATATTGGCACCACATTTGCTATGCGCCAGTCCTGCGGAACAGACCCTGTCGCTATAGAGTCACTAAAAATAAGAAATAATGGTTTATCTATTACATTACTTAGTTCTCTTAGTACTCGTGGGTGTATGCCATCCGGACCCGGAGATTTATCTATTTTAATCTTATTTAGCCGGTTTCGCACCTCTTCTTGGGTTAGATTGGTGACCCTTAATATAGGGTTTTCATTGTTTCTTGGGATTTCACCTAGCATTTCATTTTCCACCGTGAATACCGTGGAGAAGAAGGTGTTTAATATGTTAGCTTTTTCCTCGTCATCTACAACCATTCTTTCCTCACTATTTTTTAAGGGGCCTACATTTTCAGTTTTTATTCTTTTACTATTGATATAGTTGAAGAACAGTTTGGGATTAGTTTTACTCTCCTTAGCAATGTGCTTCTCTGTTTCCTTTTTGGCAGCTTTAATTAGTTTTTTAGATAAAGTATTTTTCTCCCTATAGTTTTTTAGAGCTTCAATGGTGCCATCCTGCTTTAGTAGTGCAAATGCTTTCTTTTTACTGTTAATTGCCTGTCTTACTTCTTTGTTTAGCCACATTGGGTTTTTCCTATTTCTAGTCCTTTTATTCCCACAAGGTATAAACCGCTTACACTGCCTATTTAGGATGTTCTTAAACATTTCCCATTTATTATCTGTATTCTCATTTCTGAGGATATTGTCCCAGTCTACCAGATTAAGGGCATCTCTAAGCTGTTCAAACTTTGCCTTCCTAAAGTTCAATGTTTTTGTGACTCCCTGACAAGTCCCCCTAGTGAAAGACAGGTGAAACTGCACAATATTGTGGTCGCTATTTCCTAAATGCCCAACCACCTGCAGATTTGTTATTCTGTCAGGTCTATTAGATAGTATTAGGTCTAAAAGTGCTGCTCCTCTGGTTGGATTCTGCACCAATTGTGAAAGATAATTTTTCTTGGTTATTAGCAGAAACCTGTTGCCTTTATGGGTTTCACAGGTTTCTGTTTCCCAGTTAATATCCGGGTAGTTAAAGTCCCCCATAACCAGGACCTCATTATGGGTTGCAGCTTCATCTATCTGCTTTAGAAGTAGACTTTCCATGCTTTCTGTTATATTTGGGGGTTTGTAACAGACCCCAATGAGAATTTTGTTACCATTTTTCCCTCCATGAATTTCAACCCATATGGACTCGACATCTTCATTCCCTTCACTAATATCCTCCCTTAAAGTGGACTTTAGACAAGACTTTACATAGAGACAAACCCCTCCTCCTCTCCGATTTTTACGATCCTTTCTAAACAGACTGTAACCCTGTAAGTTAACTGCCCAGTCATAGCTTTCATCTAACCATGTCTCGGTTATTCCCACTATGTCAAAGTTACCTGTAGATATTTCTGCTTCTAGTTCTTCCATCTTGTTTGTCAGGCTTCTGGCGTTTGCGAGCATGCAGTTTAGAGGATTTTGTTTTGTTCCAATCTCCTCACTGTGGATTGTTTTAGAAATGTTCTTACCTCCCTTCTGAGTATGTTTTCCTGGGTCGTCTTTGTACGAGTCTAATGTTTTTCTTCCCGTCCCCTCTTCTTCTGTACATATTGATATAAGAAAAAGATTGGGGTATGCTCCAGCTACTGGATGAAGGTTAAAAAAGTATTGTCTTTATTGAAATATTCTTAAAACATAGCAGAAAAAGGTGGGTGGAAGGAAGTGGGTTAAAGCGACGCGTTTCAAACATTATCCTTTGTCAAAGAACGCCGGATAGCATTCAAAACACGTTAATTTAGCCCGTTTCCTTACACCCACTTTTTTCTACAATTTTTTTTTAAGACTATTTCAATAGAGACCATTCTTTTTTAACCTTCATCCAGGAGCTGGAACAAACCCAAAATCTTTGTTACCTTTATCTCTATTACCTTATATATAGTAGAGCTTAAGGTACCTTCACACATAACGATATTGTTAACGATATCGTTGCTATTTGTGACGTAGCAACGATATCGTTAATGAAATCGTTATGTGTGACAGCGACCAACGATCAGGCCCCTGCTGGGAGATCGTTGGTCGCTGAATAAAGTCCAGAACTTTATTTCGTCGCTGGACTCCCTGGAGACATCGCTGGATCGGCGTGTGTGACACCGATCCAGCGATGTCTTCACTGGTAACCAGGGTAAACATCGGGTAACTAAGCGCAGGGCCGCGCTTAGTAACCCGATGTTTACCCTGGTTACCATACTAAAAGTAAAAAAAAACAAACACTAGATACTTACCTACCGCTGTCTGTCCTCCAGCGCTGTGCTCTGCACTCCTCCTGTACTGGCTGTGAGCCGGAAAGCAGAGCGGTGACGTCACCGCTCTGCTTTCCGGCTCCCAGACAGTACAGGAGGAGAGCAGAGAAGCAGAGCGCAGCGCTGGAGGACAGACAGCGGTAGGTAAGTATGTAGTGTTTGTTTTTTTTTACTTTTAGCATGGTAACCAGGGTAAACATCGGGTTACTAAGCGCCGCCCTGCGCTTAGTTACCCGATGTTTACCCTGGTTACCGGCATCGTTGGTCGCTGGAGAGCGGTCTGTGTGACAGCTCTCCAGCGACCAAACAGCGACGCTGCAGCGATTCGGATCGTTGTCGGTATCGCTGCAGCGTCGCTAAATGTGAAGGGGCCTTTACTCTATATATCACTCTACTTTTTAGCGGTGTTGATTATAACCTTATTGTGAATAGGATCAAAATAGCTAGGTGTCCGGTAACTAAACGCTGAGCTAATTTGCGTACTTTTGTTAATGATCCCCCAAGATATGCATTAGGACTATTTTATAGGTGCCCATTATACACTACAAAATGTATACAGTCTCACCATTACACTTCTTGGTTACGGTTCTCAGGAGCTGGGGTTTTGTTACCTTGAAGCATCTGCTCTGCAGACACAGGAACGCCAACATAATCCTAATTTCCATTATCTGTGACAATGTGAACCAAGCCAGGAAAGTTTTGGCATTGAAGCTTTTGCACAGAGCTCACAGATTGTTCCACCGTAGGAAGCAAAGCCAGATATTGACTAAGTCTCATAAATCAAGTGTTCTGCTCTGGGATTGTGCCTGATGAAATCCACTGCCTTAAAACAGGATGGGATCTTTTGTCAGACTTTTTTTTTCCTGCAGTTTTTTTTTCTTTCTGTCAAATTACGGTAACACTTGCTCCATGGCTTTCATTCATCACAGTAACATAGTTTAAATGCAAACTATTTAATAGTAGACTGAAATAAATAAATGTATCTTTATCAACAATATATGAATACAATACGGTAAATATTTTTCATTAATACATTGATGCCAGATGTTTACAGATTAGGGCCCTTTTTGCCTTTTTTCCTTCGGTCAATGGCTCCGTCGGGGCTCATGTCTGAACAGGATTTGAGTGTATGTACCGATGGGTCCATTGACTATAATGATGCAGATGAGGTTACCGTTTTTCCGCTCCGCACATAGTTCTCGGCCATATACGCCTATTTGATTCAGGCACTAAGACATACATGGCCGAAAATGATGCATACGGTGGCTCCATCTGCATCATTATAGTCAATGGCCCGTCTGTGCATACGCCCGAATCCCATTTTACGGGGGTAGGTAGGAGAGGGAGAATTTAGGTATTAGACATAAACCCCGACGGGCCACTGAGCATAGGTAAAACGCAATGTGAAAGGGTCTTTTCTGGTAAATAGTTTGCATTTCACAGAAATGGGGTAAAAATTGCAACAGAGTAGTTATTAAAGGAGTTGTCCACTACTAGTTCGATGGTGGGAAGACATTTTTGTATTTGGAGAATTTTTTTTTTTTATAGCAGTCACATTTCTATATTGGTGAAGGTATATAGATGACATTCAGATTTTTTTTTTTTTTTTTAGAAGATGAGACACAATTATTGTTTTATTTTGTCACTATTTGTCACTATTTTACTCACAATCAAATAGTGGAGAGCAGATTCATTTCCTTGATTTGAATATCTGCTTTGATGTAGACTGTAGTTTGCAGGCAGAAATATTCCGTAAGTCTACTGCAACTAATAACTTTGTGCATTGGTATAGCTTTCATATAATGACAGACAGCCCTGCTCTCCTTACTTATTTCACTGCCGGCAGCTACTGTATTTATAAGTGGTGGAGGGGAGTAGAGCAAGCACCGCTGCGGCTCTCTTCTCACAGCTCTGTTACCTCCCCTCTCCCCACACTGACTGCTGGGAAATGAGAGCTGCAAGAGGTATTTGACATAACACATACCTCTGCTCTACGTTCCGTCCCCCTACCCTGACTGCCATGCAAAGAGAGCTGCAGATGCAGAGGTGTGTGTTTTGACACACAGCTCTCGTCTACTTCCTTTCCCGCCACACTGATTGCCGTGGGATGAGAGCTGCAGATGCAGAGGTGTTTGTAATGACACACAGCTTTGCTCTACTTCTTTTCCCGCCACACTAATTGCCGTGGAATGAGAGCTGCAGATTCAGAGGTGTTTGTAATGACACACAGCTCAGCTCTACTCTCTTTCCCACCACACTGATGGCCATCGGTTGAGAGCTGCAGATGCAGAGGTGTTTGTAATGACATACAACTCTGCTATACTCTCTTTCCCGCCACACTGATCGCCTTGGGATGAGAGCTGCAGATGCAGAGGTGTTTGTAATGACACACAGCTGTGCTATGCTTCCTTTCCCGCCATACTGATTGACGTGGGGTGAGCGCTGCAGATGCAGAGGTGTTTGTAATGACTCGCAGCTCTCCTTTACTTGCCTCCCTCATTTATAATCATAGTAGATGCCGGCCATGAAATTAGTTAGGAAAGCAGGGCTATGTACTGTTATAAAGTCAGATCTGATATTTCCTGTGGGTGTTTTTTTCTCCTTGGTCTTGGCAAAAATTTGAATTTAAACTAACATCTCCGCAATGGAGATGAGAAATTTAGTAAAAATTTTTAAAAAAAGGTCAGGATAACATGCTGAAACTGGTGAAGGGTGCTCTTTAGGTAGAAACTTCCTTTAAAAGGAAATGTGTTTGTTGCCATTAGATTTAATACAATTTACGGTTGCTATCTACTGACTATAACTGCAAATAAAATGTAGACGTCTGAATCTGGAATTTACCATGCAGCTCTCCATTTCTCCAGGGTAAAGTTCCTGGGTATGAAACTTGTGTGGAGCAGAAATCTCCATCCTTAGAGAATTGATGTGAGGAACTGATCATTTACATCTCCCTTTGACCTCGCTGTCCACTAATGGCTTAGAAAATTGCTCATTAGAGCATTCAATACCTAACAAGCCTGCACCTCAACAGCTAATATCCACCTTTCAGTTGGTTGCTCGCTTACCGTTTTATAACCACATTTGATTAGGGGTCATATAAAGCCAAACTCATCAAATTGTGTGATTTGCATGAAGTTGTTTGGAAATTTGGATTTCTAGTGTCTATGTTTCATTTTCAGTGTCCTTTCCCAGGTTTGAAAGGTTTAGTTTTTTCATATGTGACATAAATAATAATTAACCTGGGGTTAAAACTAGCAAGAAATATTCATTTTATCCTTATTTGTCTGAAATTTAAATTCTATGCTTTCATCGGAGTAGAAGTGGATCCTGCGCTGGTAGTGGTACCAGTGGTAAATTTAGAGTCTTGTATAAAGATGTTACAAATCATGTATAAAGCTGGGAAGACCTAGTTGTCAAAGTTGTGCAATATACCCTCAATTTATGGTTCACCTAAAGGAATATGTAAAAGTGTCTGTCAGTCTTGGCTCTGAGGAGTAATGGAAGACAAGTATACTATTTGGTTGTCCTATGTCCCTTGTGACACGCATCTGCCTCCCAGGTCCTACATTGGGACCTATGTATACCTATGTGTATATACGTTTTGCTAAATAATTTATATATCAATTTAAATTTAGAGAATCTAATTCATGGGTCCCGATTCATCAAAACTGGCAATGTTCACAATGGTCTTGATGAGAGGGCAAGTTGTGGTCAGAGGCGCCCGATTCATTACGAGTTTCGTATCTCCATGAGCCTCACCACAAATCTTACTCTAGTCAGGGACTGGAGAAAGATTATTGGCATAAGGAACTCACTACTCGACATGAACGCCACCATATGGAACGCCACCATAAGGAACACCACTACTCGTCATGGACACCACCATAAGGAGTGCCACCGCACGCCACTGCTTGTCCTGAATGCCACCATAAGTAAGGCCAGCGCTTGTCAGGTGTAAGAAATGCCACCGCTGGACATAAACACCCCCATAAGGAACACCACCACTCGTCATGGACGCCACCATAAGGAACGCCAGCACTCATCAGGTGAAAGGAACGCCACCACTTGATATGAGTGCCACCATAAGGAACACCACCACTCGTCATGGACGCCACCATAAGGGGTGCTACTGCTCATCATGAACGGCACTATAAGAACCGCCACCGCTCATGATGAACATCACCTCAAGAAACACCACCGCTCTTCAGAAATTCCGTGGTAAGGAATGCTACCACTCGTCATGAATGCCACCATGAAGAATCAGACCGCTCTTCAGAAATACTCCCGTAAGAAACGACACCTCTCATCTCGCCCCCATTTTGGTACATCTGGGTGTAACAGGCATTGAAACGCCAAAAGTTGCAACACTTCTCTACAAATCTATGTTGTGCAAAAATATGGCCATATTTCAAAGCGATTAACTCCATAATTCTGGCTTAATCCTTTTGATAAATCGGAGCCTTGGTCTTTTATCTCAAAGATAATTACATTATGCCACTCTGACATCACACAAGATTGACCACTTGTCTGAATAGGAAAAGGAAAACGCTTCCTCAGAGTTTTTCCTGTTCCTACCAGAACAAGGGCTTGAGAGGAATTTTATAAATTCATGAACCTTGCTTCTTAGGTGTATTCCAGTGGTCTTCCAAGAGTTTTCTTAGTGTGGTCATGTGATCTCTCGCATTATTTTTGGTGTTCACATGGGACCAAGTGGTGACATCATACACCTATGACTTCTGGTTTCCCAGCAGGTACACCACAGATTCCAAAGATTTTTTTTTTCTTCCTCTTTTCCGTCTTTTTTTTATTTTTTGGCCGGCTAGTCGCTTCCGTTCTGTTAGGAAACTGGGATGGGGAATGTCACGACTCCTGGGTAATACTGCTGTGGGAAACGCTGCACACAGCAGCAAAGGAGCTGAACAAAACGCCGGGTTACTAACCAGGTTACAAACAGGACCTGAACCATGTAACAGAGTGGGAGGTGGTCAGGGGCAGAGCCAGACGCCAGGGTGCAGAGAAGGGATAAACACAAGAGTTGCCAAACAAGCAAAGATCGTAGCCAGGAGATCACGAAGTACCAAAGGGGAGGGACAGGATCGTCAAAAGTGAAGCCAGACGTCAGAAATCCAGAAGAACAAACAAACAGAGTAATGCACGGAGAGCAAGGGGAACACTTTGCAAACTGGGCACACACTCCAGGGGTCAGGCACACAGACTAGGAGAAGTATAGCTGACAGTCAAACCTAGTCTGGAGTGGGTATAAATACCCCTCCCATATATAAGAGAGGCCAGCAAAATTAACCCTGAGAGAACAGGACATTAACCATGTCCTAACCATGACAGGGAATCTTGGATTGGGCCTATTCTCAGCATGTCTTCTGGGATATTCGATATATGTTTGGAGATGGTGGCGTTTAACACTTTAACTGCTTTTCTTTTCATTTTCTGCCATTGCTAAAAATTAGTATCAGCCATTGCTATATTTTATAGTGCAGCATGACCTCTTTTTAGGTGTTCCCCGCCAAAGACCGGTGTGATTGTTACCATATTGCTTGTCAATCAGGTTTCTCAGAATCAATGTGCTAAAATCTAGACAGAAGAAACCATCACTGGAAATTATAATAATATTTTTTTTTTATTTTAGGGGGAAATCTTAGCTTTACATTTCGTCTTTAAAATTTTTACTCAAACCCATTTTTAAATATCTCGTTGATGGAATTGGATTCTCATTTATTAACCAGAGTTGATCGTGAATACCAAGAGAGTCTTTATATTTGGGGGACCCAATCCAGAATTATCATTAGGTGCCATGTAAGCCTTCATTTCACCTGCGGGGGCACTGCAGGAAAATGAAATACTTGAAACCTGCTTCCCTAACTAATTGCTGAGCCTCCTATTATCGGGACACTATGTGACCAGTGTAGTATAAAGTGATTGCCCATAGTATACGTCCCAGTGCTAGGATCAGGATCAGATTTAATCTTGACCTGTTCATCGTATTGATTAAGTGCAGTATATTTCTGTCGCCAGGAACTGCAGCAAACAATTTCCATAGAAAATAAACCTGTAATAGCCAGGTGTATAGGTGAGACGCAGGCACCTCTGCTCTCGGGGAAGTAATTTCTTCCTCTAGTTAAACCATGTTAGGCTGCGGAGGCATAGCCCTGTCCTTGCCTGTTCTCTCGAGATCACAGCGCAATATTTGTATCCTCTTGCAGCCATGGAGGTCAACCATTCTAATAAGAATGGCGAGATAAAACGACTGGAGTAAAGTGGATATATATCCTGTATTGCTTTCGGTGCCCCCTTTATTATCACAAGACATGTTATAAATTGCGTGGGCTTTTAGATGGCACTGATGTCTATAGACTGAAAGTAAGGCCAAATAAACTTTACAATCATCTCACAGATTTGGTGATTAATGAAAATTTAAATTTAGCACTTAGATTTTTGAACCTTTAAAACCCCCCACGCGTCATATTAATTGCTTATTTTTTTTAGTTTCTTTGATATAGGAACAATAAAGCTTTTACATAGGCCGTCTGGGTATGATCATAGTGGTCCGCGGCCCTTTCATTATTTAACCGCAGCCCCACTCATTCAAGTCAATGGCCAAAAATGGTCAGGTCTCTTCTTTTAGCCACTTGGCGCCTTTTTAAGCCCGATGCAGTAAAAAGTCACTCAAAAGCCTTAACGTGTGAACAGGAAGTCATGTTTTACATAGAAATGCACATGTTCATTCTTTTAAGTGCTTTATCAGGCTGAATCTGTCTCAATAAGATGTCTGCACATGCCCTTACAGAGTAATGGAGCGGTAGTGAGCATGTGAGACCACCACTCCTGTGAAGGTGGACACCGAGATCAGTGGTCGGATCTCCATTGATCAGACATGTATCCCTTGTGGAGAGGTTAGACTTGCTTTTTATGGGACAGTACCCAGAACCAGGCCATACCCTTTCCATGCGACCATACCAGTAAGTATGTTTTGAGGGCGCCATCTTTCTTAACTACCGTAATAAACAACATCTACCAAATGGTAAAAGTAGATGACGTAGGGGAAGATAAACTCCTCTGGGGCAACAGACCACCGAGCGAGGATTTGGTCAGCTTTGACAATAGAGCAATGTAGATCCGATCACACTATTTATTACAAAGATTTCTTGCCAAGGCGGCACCTTTTGTGGTAAACGGAGAGACATTTGCAGTATGTAACGGGGGAGGAATGCGAGAAATAATCTTCCAAAACACGCCACATTACGGATGTATTTGACAACATTAGCAATGTAAACTACAGATTGAGCGTATAAAAAAATAACTAGCAGGGAGAGGGTTTTACAGTAATGCCAGGGAAAGGAGCGTCTGTGATTTTCATGAGCAATCATCAGTTATGGTGTAGCAAGTTCACAAATCAGAAATGATATCTTCAGGCAGCGCTGTCAAGTACTATTCAAATAACCGCAGCCCGCATGTGAATAACAGCAGACATTTTGAATTAATTAATCAGAGGAGATAGCCCGATCCCTCTTCTCATTAGTCTGCGGGTCGGGAACAGGGAGATGTATGTGATGACGATGATAGTCTTGTCTTTTAATGGTGATTTATGAAGATTCAGAATTGACTGAGATTTGTACGAGGGCTTTGGATAAAATAAACCTGTGTTTTTGATTAGAAGTGTCAAGCAATGCAGGTTTCCGCTTCCTTCACTCCACATAGGACCTAGCGTCGTAAATTGCACTAATCACCGTCTACTTGGCGCGTTGATATACAAACGCTTGGACGTTCAGGCACAATAGACGTGGAAGAGTCCTAAACTGTGCAGGAGGCTTTACAGCAGAACATGGAGTCTCTGCTCCTCCGTAATACACAGCTATGGGCACTACATGTGCCGCCACATAGTGACAGGTCCTGTCATAACTGCAGGTGCCATGAAGGGTTAAATTCTGCTCGGGTGTTAAACCTTAAAGCCCTCATACACATTAGATTAAAATCGGTCATACTCGCGTATATCTGGAAGAGTAGATGGTATTCAGCTCACGTGTACCTAGACGGTTGCTCTGCTATTTGCTAAGCAGTAAATTCGAGGAAAGGGAGACCACAGCCAGCGCGCAAAATATGATAACAACTTACATTTAAATAAAAAAAAAAAGATTTATCCAATGAGATTCCAGAAAAGAAATAAAGACATTGCTGACGCGGTTTAGGCACAACTGACCCCTAAGGCCACTAATATCTGCTGAACGCGCCTAAATCGACGGGGTCGGCCGCCGGTGTAATATGTATGGGGGCGGTGGCCGACTGATGTTTGGGACATATGCCGTCCACACATCCTCCATTTCAGACTGATGATTGCATTGGTAAGTCGCAATCCGACATGATATCAAGCACCTTTCTCATAGAGAACACAGGAGTAGAAAAACCAATACACAGACAGGGGTGTAAAAACTTTTACTCCTGAAACTTTTAAAATCCATGGTGTTTTGGGTTTTATGCCACGACAATTGGCGGTTTGTGCCTGAAACGCGCAAACGATATCTATATCCCTTGTTTGTGGAATCTCATTGGATGTATGTTTTTAATCTGAAAAAATAAACTGAAGACTTTATCTTGAACACGGACTGTGGTCTCCTTTTCCTCAACTGGTTTGGACCACAGTTCAATGTGTATAGGGCCCCCTGATGACTGTCGGGGGAGATCGTGATCCGGCATGTCTGATTTCAGACTGTTGAGGCCTTTGTTCTCGAAGAGAAGTCTGGCAGCGACTCTCTGAGAATACAGGAGCACGTGGCACAGTGGGCGAGGTATCTACCAACCAAACGATCTGTGGGATGGTTGTTCAGCCGACAGCTATCTAAAGTGTATGGGTGCTTTCCATGTATGCTTGGGTGCTTTTGTCACTCGCAGACCCAGAGATGCATCTGTGGACGCAGGATGATGGGGTCCCAGTAGCAGACCCTCGTCATACGTTTATCCTAGGTTATTTTAAAGCAGTAAAGCGTCTCACTGGGCCTGCTTAGTAGAAGTGGGCCTGGGTGTGAGATTACCGCTGGGACGTGTGGGAAGAGCCGCTATACTCTGCAGTTTCAGACCTTTTTTACAAGCTTATCTTTGCAACTGTCAACTGATGCTGTAAACCTTTACTACCAGCCGTTAACTGGCTCTGCTTTAATTATAGGCAAATTCCTCATTCTGTCCTAAGAGGAAGTTCCAGCAGTTCTATATTTACAGCCCATAACAGAGTTACTAACCCGCTGATACAGATGTCAGCTTCATAAAGGAAGCCAGCTCCTGCCAGCAATAGCACACGGCCAGATCTGCGGGCGCTTTACGAAGGTCAAGAGAGGAAATTACCAGCGAAAGCGATTTGGGCTCGTTCATATTCATTCTCAAGGTGACATGGCCCCCGTCCTGCATCGAGAGATAGCGGAGCCATAGCCCTAGTGAGAACCAGTGTTCACGTCTTCACCTATGGCATTAACCCATTAACCTTATGCACGCAGGTGCACAATTAGGACAGCCAAGTACTTTCAGCATATTTTTGGTCACTCTTCTTTAATAGGATTTGTACGCAGAATTTGGGCAAAAAAATGTTGCGACTTTGGGCATTTTTTACGCCAGTCCAAATTTTGGGCCAGAGATTAGCAATGGTAAAAAAAAGGATGTGGCTGAGCATAAAAGGGCAATTCATTATAATTTACCAGATATATAAATGACAGATATATACTCCAGGCCATGATTTTAGTATATTTTTTATGCTGTCTTAATGAATTTTACTTCTGCACACTGTTTATCCAGACTGACGTCCAAAACACCAGTCGTGGTGACTCGGGGCCTTTTTTCAATTATTTTCCAACCATTTTTGTTTAATTATGTTCATTTTTTTAAACAACTAAAAACAGTTTTTGGTGCCCATATGTCCAGGAATTATCTTGATGATGTGTAACTTTCCATTCACTCTTTTTTAGTGGACGCATTTCTCTTTATTAGCATTCTGCCAGCACTTTAAGTACTGGAACTTCCTCTCCCTTACTTTTCAACATCGGTCATCACTGCACTAGATGTCTAAGGCCTACATGATTCATAATCAAGACTTTAACCCGCTCTTCGTAGTGGTTCTCAGCTTTTATATCATAGTATATGGTAAGGTATTTTTGTTTTTTTTACAGCAAACAAACCCGTTAATTCATTCTCTAAACACTGGAAATCGCTGATATCTTGACCACAAAGTCTTTTCACGATTTGTTACTTTGGGGGCCAAGATGTGTAGTACACCCGGTAATAACAAGCGTTGCCTCGGCACGGTGAGCGCTGACACTTCGGGACCATTGTCTGCATGTCTCCTCTGTTCTTGTTGTCACATCTCCAGCCCACATGGTGTTCTAGGTAAAAAAATCAGATTTCTTCCACAGCGGCAAGCGTCACAAAAATCACCGCGTAGTTTTCAGACTAATGTGACAATGCCTTTTGGTAGAAAGGACTGTCACTTTTCTAATGTGCAAAATCTGGTTAGTGTCTGCGACATCAACCTCAAGACGTAGGAGTAGGATCCCCACCATCCGGACGACCGCTTATTAAGGAATGAACCCGGAAATAAGTCATGGGGGGGTAGTCATCATCGTTACCTTTAATGGTTAATACAGGAATATGTTCTATAAGAAAATGTCAGAATTCCTGTGCGTATGTCATATTTCTGCCTGAATATGGGCAGAAGCACCTCGAGGTGGAAAGGCTGATGGAGCGACTGAATATTCCTCTCTCCGTACAGCGAGGGGCCTCTCTACTGCTCCACACATATTATGAGAAGGCAAATATGTTTTGGAGGGTGGAATAAATTGCCAAATCATTCAAAATAGTGCAGGTTTTATGGCTATGAAAAAAACATTACAAGAATCTGAATGTGCCCATTCATTCCTAAAGAATGATTCTTAAACTGCAGGCAGAAAGGCAGAATGCACAGGTGTTAGCGAGTGGAGCCGCTCGTTCCGACGCGCCCAACATATGCTCGGTATTATTCCCATTATTAATTGTGGTAATAACATGTAATAGTCATCCGATGAGATACAAATGGATGCCATTCAATAGGACGCTCCGACAGCTCAGCAATTACCCAGACAGCTCGCAGTCAGAAAATCTGTTCAAATCTGAGATTATCACAGATACACTGGTGACAACGGCACCTTGTCAGGTCTAAAGAATGTGCGCAGTCTCTGTTTTAATTGGCCTTGTTTATTAATTATCCTTATCGGGCAATTCTTTATTGTGCCTCGATTTAACCCCGTCCTAGCAGACGCAATTGGGCATTGAGTTAGTTCAGCTTTGATAGGCTTGGTTCATGGATTTCGCTAATGGTGTTCATGGTGATAATTAATGAGAACATTTCCGCTATATGTGTATTTTTTGCCTTTGTGTATATTGTGCCTGATCCTTGCGTTGGACCTATCCATTCACCCGATGGCCTACAGAGCGTCATGCTTTGATACCTTTTCTTCATCTGTTTCATAAAGCATAGCAGGCTATGTTTTCTTCTATAGAAGCTACTCCAAAAACGTATGTCTATATGGTGGCATATTTTGCTGATGAAATCTTTCCAATGTCCTCCGCAGATGAAAGGCTCAAATGTAATGTGCATTGAGACTTAGAAGGATTCTCCGGTGCCGCGCACTCCTGCAACGGGAGGTGAGCAATGCTGATGACGTTGTGTTGGCAGATGCCTGCATGATACTTGCCGGCCGTGTCCACTTTCTGGCAGGCATCTGCCAACGCAATGTCATCAGCGCCGCTTCACTACTGAAAACCCTTTTAAGGTTCTTTTTGTACACAAAAAATATAAAATATTGACTATTTCTTGATACAATATCAATCATTTTTACAGTCTTTAAATACTCGGCACAAAGCACAGCTGCACAAAGGAACGCCAAGTGCCTGCGGCTTCACAAGACCGGTGCCCTCTTTGTCCTCATATTAAGACTTTTTATAAGACTCAATTTCTCTAGGATTCCGAATATATATTTCTTTGTTTTGCTTTGGATTTGTATAGCATGCGGCAGACAAATGTTTTATGCTCCCGTTTGACATCAGAAGCATCTAAAAAGGTGCGCTCTAAACGGCAATCTGTAAGCGATCACTCAGTGTGCATAGGCTGTCATTGATCTCGGCAGCCCAATTCCTGTTTACACAGGAGAATGTGCTGCCGAGAACGATAATCATTAGTACAGCACATAAGATCATTTTACCCTGTGAACGAGTGTTTTGCTCCTTCGTGGGGGGGATTGGCAGCCTTCTTAGAATAAGCGATTGTCGTAAAATTAGTGTTCCTAGTTATTTAATGTTTACAGCCCTATTAGTTTGGAGAGAATTAGAGAACAATCAAAAGTGTGTGTTTCTTTAAAGACTTTGTGTAGTGTCACCTGTGTGATATATGTCCTTATATACTAGAGACCTGCATTAACAGATAAATAATTAGAAATATTTTTATCAGTGACATGGCTTCCTTCACAAGCCATAGCAATCCGATAAGTAGGATATTCCTGTGTGAGGCTCCTGGGCAAAATGGTCTGTCTATGGATGATGCTATTATCGATGGAAAGGAGTCAAAATTAGCCCAAAGTGTAACATTTTGGACTCCCATTTAGCTCGTCCAAATCAATGGCTATTTTAGGGGACATATTTTCAGCACATTTTTTGGGGATGGAGCAAGAAGCTCCTGATGGGTGACATATTGTTTGTGAGCCGGGCCTTAGGGTTATTGCAGTGGGGCCCCCCGAGCTGAAGTCTCAGGGTTTAGCCATGGACCCCCTGGCGCACTCATGCGAAGGTCTTCAGGACTCCTCATGTTAATTAAGTGCAGTTTTGGACTCTTGGAGACCCCAATGAGTGAGCGAGGCGAGACCCATCTTATTGCAAGATCGAGGCTGTTTATTGTAATGTATCGTAAAGTACAAGCATGATCCACTACCTTCCATTCCTGTTTCATTGATGAACACAAGTGATATCTTTTGAAGGCCAAATGTGTGTGTGGTGTCGGACAGAGTAGACTTTGTTAGCTCCCTGGGAAAAGAACAAACCGTTGGTAACTTTATTGAATAGAACGGTCCCATAAGACCTCCCTGTGATCAACACCAGAGTAGCTTCTCTACGAAATACCGGACACGGCATCACAAGAAGTGTCGCCACGGAGAACGCAGACATGTATTTTATATGTTCAAAAGACATATGTCAGAGTTTATCCGGTCATTCTTGGACTTTAAATTGATCACCAGTAGTACTTCTTTACTAGATTTGTTTATTTTTATATTTGTTTTATGAACGATTATACAAGTTTACATCAAGGAACAAACAATATGTCTCATCGCTCATTAATACTGTCTGACAACATTAACCTTTCCCTTAATATACCATGGTCTAATACAGTGATTTTCAACCTTTTTTGAGCCGCGGCACACTTTTTATACTTAAAAAATCCCGAGGCACACCACCAACCAAAATGGCACAAAATGGTGCGTCCAGGTTTGAGATGAAAATCTGCAGTCATTCTATGTGACTGCAGGCTTCTGAATTCTCACAGCGCAAGCACTGCACACTTTCAGGATTCTCCCTTGCCGGTGGCCAGAGTGGACGGTCATGACAGCACAAGTATGTGATTTGGATACTTCTGGCCACATTCTCATTTTCATTGAATGAGGCCACACATGTCTAGTCAGCACGTGACCGCATGTATGTAAATCACCAACATCAGAGAATTATGATAGCAGTGTGCACTGTGAGAATTCAGAAGTCTGCAGTCACATAGTATGACTGCAGACTCATCACAACCTTGGACATCCCCTTTAATGTTCCTAACAAATAAAAATGAGAATTAGTATCACAAAAAAAACACATTTACATCCAGGTACCTGATAGATGACGTTGTTTGTGGAGTCGCCTCTTTCTTTTCATCTTCACCTTGTCCAGATGCCATGACGACTCTTCTCATCCACCGGCAGAGCTCGTTTCTGCAGACTTCCATCTTCTCCTGTCTTCTGCAGCACATCCCGACACAACACCCTTAAAGATAGCAGTGTTATTATAATGCTCCGGAATAACAATATCTGCCCTAGGCTGAGACCCTGAGTAAATAATTGCCCCTCACTTTATTCCCAGCACATAATATGACCCTCACTGTCCCTCTTACGGTACATGCCATCCACACTACCCTCTCTCTCTTTTCCATACTTCACACTGCCTTCTCATACGGTGTCCCTCATAGAGAGCCCAGTCTCTCTACTGTGCCCCTTCATTACACTCCTCCTACTTGGCATACTGTCTCCTCCTGGCTGTTACCCTCACACTACTCAGTATCTATTATGTGTCCACTCACACTTTCATCCCCCCATACTGCCTGCACACATTTCTAATAGCCTCCTCCTGTACATCCCCCCCCTGCTAACATACCCCTTTGCTCTCTCCATATTTCCTCCTCACACATTCCCCCCTCACACATTCCCCCGACTCCCCATACTGTCCTCACACATCCCATCACCGTTGCTCCCAGTACTGTCAGCACACATTTTTCCCCTCGCTACTGTGTCCACCCCCATCTCCCCACTCACCTCCACAGAATATATCCACTCCCCTTCCGATAGAATAAATCCATCCCCTTCCACAGAAATGCACCCTGCCCCACACATGCTAAATAAATTCCAGCCCCCCCCACACACTGAATAAATCCCCCCCACACACTGAATAAATCCCCCCCCTACAGAATAAATCCCCCCACACACTGAATAAATCCCCCCCACACACTGAATAAATCCCCCCACACACTGAATAAATCCCCCCCCTACAGAATGAATCCCCCCACTCACTGAATAAATCCCCCCCACACACTGAATAAATCCCCCACACACTGAATAAATCCCCCCCACACACTGAATAAATCCCCCCAAACACACTGAATAAATCCCCCCCAAACACACTGAATAAATCCCCCCACACTTAATAAATCCCCCCAAACACACTGAATAAATCCCCCCCACACACTGAATAAATCCCCCCAAACACACTGAATAAATCCCCCCCACACACTGAATAAATCCCCCCACACACTGAATAAATCCCCCCCACACACTGAATAAATCCCCCCACACTTAATAAATCCCCCCACACACTTAATAAAGCCCCCCACACACTTAATAAATCCCCCCACACACTTAATAAATCCCCCCACATACTCCCCATAAACCCACCCCACGCTGAATCTTCGGTGTCTTCAGCTCCACAGCACAGGAGCACTTACCACCAAGTCTCTTCTTTCTCCTGCGCCGGATAGTGACGTCAGCAGCGTGATCACATGACTTGATCACGCTGCTGGTGTCGCTCTGACCCAGCGGTCAGAGCCTCAATTGTACTCGCAGCTGGTAGATGTCTGCGAGTACAATTGATCTCCGGGAGCCGGCGCGCTGCAGCTTCTCTGTGCCGGCTGTCAGCTTGACAGTCGGCACAGAGAACAGCTGACTCCCGTTCCCCGCGGCACACCCGACCATGTGTCGCGGCACACTAGTGTGCCGCGGCACACTGGTTGAAAAACACTGGTCTAATATCTTAACCAAAAGCAGAAGGCACCAAATATCACATATTTTAATCATAGTGACTGACGTGTGTGATTGGCTAATCGTGCCAAGGCTTCCATACCTTCTCATATTTTTGAGGATAATATCTATTTTTTATATACCACCCCTCATAAGAAGCTGCAGTATTTACCGTATTGATCCATATGAAATCCACAGGGGTAATCTATCCATTCCAAGAATGGTGATAGTTCTAGGGGCTAAAAATGTTTCCCTGAAGAGAGTGCGAGGGTAGTGAGGCCTCCTCATCAAAGATTCCCAATAAGAACTCCTTAGGACAGGATATCACAAGGGATTGGAAGATCTCGATAAGGATAGCTATGACGTTCCAAAAGGAAGGCAAAACCACAGCAGATTTACAAAATCTGCCAAAACCGGAAGAGAACAGCCAGTTCACCATTAAATAGACAGTCCAGTCTGTAAGGAACGACATTCAGATCAAAAGTGAGAAAAAAAACAATGGGTTCCAACTTCTGGTAAAAATATTTATCAGTCCAACTTTATTGGGTTAAAAATCCATATTTAAAGTAAGGTACAAGAGACAAGACAACACGTTATAATCGCAATCCGGCGATCTTATTCAAAATGTTCCCAATAATCCTATATAACGACCTGGACGAATCACGGAAGGACTAGATATCACATGATATAACAAGGAGAGAATTAATGCAAAAACATGAATAGAGACATCAAATACAAAAAAGTGCTGAATAAATAGAACTAAAGAAAAACATGAAACAATATCATGGCGCAAATTCGAACAATTATGATGTCAAGTACGGAGATTGAATATCCAGAAAGCCTCACAAGTTCACTGCCGTCTTTGGTTATCCCCCCCAATAGGCTCCTTAACTCTTTCAATACCAATAATTCGGAGGGAGGAGACCTGGCGTCGATGGTGAAGGATGAAACGTTTAGCTGCAGATGATACGTTTCTGTTAGTATTGTTGCTGCCAGAGATGCCATTTAAATGTTCGTTTTTTCACTTAGGACTGGTGTAACCAATATATAATAATAATTGACAGGAAACACATTTGATCCCATAAATAAAATGTTTAGAATTACAATTAATGTATTGATTAATTTGATAGGATCGTGAATTGTCATGATTGGAAAATGTACGACAATGAAAGGCATAATTAGAAGTTTTGCAACGTGCTGCTCCACCCTGAAGCAATTCCGATGCCAGCAAAGTGAATGAGAAACCTGAAGTGTCATGCACACGTTGCTTATTTGTGACTTGCAGATTTGGTGCAGAAAATAATCTGCGGTATGTCTATTCTCTGTGCATTTTTACCCTGAATTTTTCACCATTGACTTCACTCAAATCAGTGAAAAGCGCAGGGCAAAAAAGATACGTTTTTGCAGCTGCATTTTGCCTGCCAAGAGATGCAGAAATGATGCAAAAAAGTCTGCATCCATTTACTCTAGGTGCGCACAGAGCCTTAAGGACCTCTGGGAATAACCGCTTGCAATTAAAGCCTATTATGTGCAATACTAATATTCTTCTCAAATCAATGTGCATCACTGCAAATCCTCAATATTCTGGTGTATTCTCCTACCGGTATAGATTTAATAGTGTGATTGGGGTGACTGCTGGTAACATGAATGTTTTCTATACATGGTAGTTAGAATAACTTGGTTTGGAATACCAGTAAATTGTAAATCTAGAAAAGTGACGATGGATGAATGACGTGAGACTTTCTGGATATTCATCCTATGCACTAGACATCACGATATTTCATTATTAATGTTTTTTTTTCTTAGTTTTATGTTTTTCCTTAGTTCTATCTATTCATCACTCTTTGTATTTGATGTGTCTGTTCATGTTTTTTTTTTATTGATACTCTCCTTGTTATATCATGTGATACCTAGTCCTTTCTTGATTCGTCCAGGTCGTTATATAGGATTATTGGGAACATTTTCCCATCAGGCTTTGAAAAAGAACTCCGGATTGTGATTGAAACGTGTTGTCGTGTTCCTGTCTCTTCCACTTTACTTTAGATAAGGATTTTTAACTCAGAAAAGTTGGACTGAAAAATATTTTTACAAGAAGCTGGAACCCATTGCTTTTTCTCTCCATTTTTCACTCTTGGTCAGAACGTCTTTCCTATGGATTTTTAACCCAATAAAGTTGTATAAAATCTGCCACCTGCTGCCCACACCTATGGCAACCTGCAGGTGTAGATCTATCCATTTTATATCACTTTATTGGAGACTTAATATACAGTATGGGCAGTGGCACTTCTTCTATGGGACCACTATATAGCTTGGGAAAACGAAAGGCTCCCCACTCATCAAAGCAATTTCACCAGAATTCTGTCGGTAATTGCTTTAAAAAGTTGTAAAATTTTTTGTGCAACTCTGAGTTGGGCAAAAATGGGTCATTTGTTTGGTATTTTGTTGCCAGTTTATCCAAGTGGGAGGAGCTGGGACGGGGGTGCAGCAGGGCTGTGATGCTACAACTCGTCTAATTCATGATCAGATGTGGCGTTTCTTGCACCAGAAATCTTACTCAACCGGAGTAAAATTTCTGTTGTGGCGCATGGAGGCGCTCAACACTCATCAACCGCTGCTGATTCATTAAGATGGGCGAGCCTCTGACTCCAGCATTCCCTCTCATTAAGACAGGTGAGAAAATCACTGATCTTGATGAATTGGGGCCAAAATGTACGAACAGACCAACCTGAGCAAAACTTACAGCTGTTTTTAGGATTTATGTAGGAACCATCATAACCTATTTCTATTGTATATTGAGCACCTGTCTCCGTATATTACCACTACTGCTTGATTCAACACCAAGTCACCTGGGCTACCTTTACCCTTGGCCTATCGCTCCTGTACAAGATAAGTAATTACTTCTGCTTTGCTCTGCACATTTCTAATTACTTTATCCTTTTTCCCACCCCCCCAGAGGTCACTGTGATTTAAAGGGAACCTGTCACCAGGTTTTCCCTATGTAAACTAAATGCACCATTTTTATGTCTTCTTTACTAGATCTCCTGCTTATGAGTGTCCATTTTGCCCGCATATCAAAGAAAATACCTCTTATAACACTCCTGCATCAATGGGTGTCGCTGGTCCTTGCTCGGCGCCTCCTCCGTCCTCTTAATCGCTAGCCCTCCTGCCTTGATTGACATGGCTGATGTCCTCTACTTTATCCACGATGTCTGTTGCTCCAATTCTCCACTCTGCAGGCGCGAGAGTTGAACGTAGGAGACATCAGCCCCGTCAATTAAGGCAGGAGGCTCCGAGCGCAGACCATCGAGACCCATCGGCACAGGAGGGTATGCTGGTGAGCTGGACACTTACGACAAGGTGACTTCAAAGTGGTAGATATGGTTTGTATAAGGAAATCCTAGTGGCAGGTTCCCTTTACGGCCAGAGTCACACACGGCAGATTTGTCGTTGACATTTTTTCTGCCTTTCATGTGTAAAGGTCTACACTGGTGGCAAATCCGCAAGTGTGCGTTCACCCTGAATCTTCCATCTGTGCCCATAGACAGACTGTCTACAGCTGCAGCAAGGCCAGAGTTTCCAAAAAGTTAAGATTAGACCTAACTTTATAACTTCTCTTCCCACACCCTTGTATGTTAGGAAATTGCTTGTGCTAGAGGGTACGCCATAAATTTGTCTGCGCCCCCTTTTCTAATTTGCCATCGCTCTCTCCTAACGGCGTTTCTCCCCTTGATGCGGCGACAGCCATATTGTGTCCACAGCACACACTTTTGCTTGGTGGACTAAATGCTTCATTTAGGAGCCATTGCATCCCAATAGATTTTGGAACGACAGATCAGCTTGGGGGGACAGTTAATTGCAGATGGCACAGACAGCTGCTTTAAATGAGATCCCAGTACGACATATATTCCGTAACGGAGACCTTCTCCTATTAACTACCAGCTCAAAACTCTGTTGTATTGTACATCGGCGTCGCACAAATTGCTTTGTTCCTGCATGCTGATCCTTTAGGGGTTTGGTACGAGACACCGTGTTATTGAAACTCCTAGGAAGCAAGGCATAGGATGTTCTAAGGGATGAAAAAAAAAAAAAGAAATAGACGAAACCGGTTTTAACCATTTTGGTGGCGGTTGGATGTTGTGAGCGTCAGCGCTAGCTCGCAGCTCTACTCGGTCACACAGGTGTATATATTAGATCAGCGCCACATAATGAATGCTTGCCGCCGGTATAAGGAGGAGGAAGCCGTAATAATGTTAATAAAGATTCAAGAACTGCTGGCAGCCCCGGAGCACTTCCTTCGCTTCTGTAGCTGTCCGACTTCCGCTGTTTCATGTGATATCGGCAGCAGAACGAACGCTGCTCTTGGTCCTTCGCTCGGAGGTAGCCTCTGGCAAACTGCTTTATCTCCTCGTGTTTCTATTTACTGAAGTCTAAGGGGGTCGTCATAAAAAGACCATTTCCCAGCATCTTTCCCACTGACCACTGTATGCTCTCGTCTTTTGCCAGCCGCTGCTGCCAAAAGACCATTTGAAAGGCAGCAATACAATTTAGCTCGGAAACTGTGAATGATACTTGACTGCACGATTGTCAGCCACCGCCTCTCTGACGGAGATGCTTTTCTGTATAGTATATAGCTCACCCGAGACATGACCCACTCATTTTTTTTTCCTTTTGGAATGGTATCATTGATTTGCAAGACCCTGGGTTATTTCGGACATATCCGCTCCCCTTTACACGTTTTTTTTTTTTAGTAAATACTACCATTCCCCATAAAATAATACCTTTTCTAAGAACTCTGCATATTAACTCCTCTCTCCTGGAATTAAATATGTTGAGACGTTACTATTCCCCTTGTGTGTTTTTACATTGTGCCTCTATCATTCCTGATTGAAAAGTGTCCGAATGCAGAAGGACATAAAATAAAAAAGTCATATTTCCAGGAGGAATAACAGAGGAAGCACACAATACAAAGTTCTATGTTCTGTAGAATATGTGTTTGATGGGGATCCTCTTTTACAATTTCAGCTGTGTACTGACATTTAATCAGTTAGGAGCTCAGTAACTCTGGGGCAATAAAACCCATGACTATTGTTGCCCTTGAACCAACAGAGAACAAAAAGGGATCGTTGAGGGTTAAAAGTGGGGTTTCTTTTTTTTTATATCTAGAAATGGCACCATTCCTGCATTGCAGCTCGACATTATTCACATACAGGCAATGCGTCCTCAGAAAATGATGTACTGTTTAAAATCAAGTGTTACGTTACATTTATTTGTTTTATTGCCTGATCTGAAAAGAAATAGCAATCTTGTAATTTTCACACTTGCGACTGGAGCTATTTTACACTCATGTCCTGTTGTTTCAGAAAATGCACATGTACATGAGCAGCAATAGACATCTAATGAGTGTGTGCAAATGCCTTTGTGAAGGGGATAACACAGGAAAGGTAGATCAGCTGTGTATAGAGGCGTTACCTCCCAGCGTAATCCTGCCTGTGATGATAATGAGACTTTTGAAAAGTCATCTGTAAAGCGCAGTAAGTACAAGTCTAGAGTTGCCTCTTTGACCAGTTTTTTTTGTGATATGGGAAAAACATTGCCATTTTGATTTTTAACACATTTAGCCATATTTAAACAATAGGTCTTTTTCTGATGACTGTAAAAGCCAAAATGGTCCCATATTTTGAGCACATTCATTTCTCTTGAATAAATTGGATAGCGTGAGCTGGTAATTCCTAGCTAAGAGCCCAGTGGCATTTATCATTACATATCCTGTTTCATAAAGGCAGGATTGATAAATATAATTTCTCTTGGCCGTAGAGCGAGGGAAATAGTTAATTTGTTACATCGGTGTCAATCGTTGATGTATAAACTTTAAGTGCATATCAATACTTTCAGAAGGGTTATGAATTTGCGGAACAGATAAATTCTGCTATAAGAGCTCATTAAAGCCACGTACATAGAGCCCTGTGCAGGTAGCCATTCATCAACATTCATCTGCAAATGCTCCCCAGGTGCAGATCTGCATCAGCTTAGACTGATACCGGCACCAATCACCGCCCTGAAATGCAGCTAAATGATTGTATAGGAAGACAAACCTCTGCATCGATCCGGCACTAAAACCGAGTCCTGATGCTGGTATACTGTGATACTTCAAAGCGCTTTGCAAAGCGGTGCAGGGGACCGGCAGGGGTGCACATAAGTTTCCTAACTTAAGAGGATGTTATCTTGATGAGTTGGACAAGTTGATAAACTTTAATATTCACCTATAAAGTGATGGCTTGTCGCTAGACTATGCCATGACTTTATGATCGGTGAGGTCTCGGTCTCCCTTAGGACTTCCATAGATCCTGAGAACGAGAAGTGTGTAAGGATCCTATATGAGGCCACTGCACTAATGAAAGGTTTACTGTCATTGATATAAAAATCATTGCCTCTTTAGAATTCGTGATTGGTGGGGGTTCAAGTGTTGTGGCCGCTACTGATGAATGGACCCGATTGGCACTTTAGGCTTAGTCTTATAATGTCCACGTATGGACTGGACGCAGATTTCCTGACTTAAACTCTACAGACGCGTATAGACCAATACGGCCGTCAAGCTTGGGTAAGGAGACCTGCAACTCATCTGAATTCGGACCCTGAGGCACGGTTGCGTGACACCAGCCTGAAATTGGGTTCTGAAAAAAATACCGAGCCAAAGGGATCCATTGCTGAACCTGCACGCTCACATATTTGTTATCACACCAGGTGCAGTCTTGTAGGGTTAAACGGAATTATTCACACCTCTTTTTTTGTGTGTCCATTCTATCAAACGCCATTCATGTTCTCTATCTGTTTTTGTAGATCAGACTCAGATTCATATCTTTGGAGATCCATCAAAAAAGGATTAAAGACCTCCGTTTTAGATCCCCTTTTACCAATGGGAAAAAATAAAATAAAAAATTTGCCTCTTTCAGTTTTTAAAGACCGATGAGAAAAAAATGGAAGCAAAACAGAGGCATAGATGGAAAGTAATTTTTTGATGGATGTAACATTGGAAATGGATGTGTGAAAGTAGCTTTATGCACTCCTGATTCTTTTTTTTTCTTCCAGTGATTAATGGGGGATTCATCATCATCTGGGGTCCCACCAATCAAAACCTCTGCTGTGTCACTAAAATTACAAGCCCATACACATTAGATTAAGAACTGTCTAAACCACTGATATCTATGAGATCTGTTTGGGGGACCTCCTGACTCGGAGAGCTTTTTTTTTTCCTTAGGGCTTTGTGACAAATCCCTGCTGCAAACAGCAACAAAATCCATTAAAACGCAACGCAGACTTGCGCAGACCCCAAGATGGTTTTGTCACAAAATCTGATGGATTTCCTAGTACCGTTAAACTGAACGAGATTCCTGAAGTCTCATTCACGTGATTCTTATTTTTTTCCGTGCAGATTTTTTTTTTTCCTTAGGGCTTTGTGACAAATCCCTGCTGCAAACAGCAACAAAATCCATTAAAACGCAACGCAGACTTGCGCAGACCCCAAGATGGTTTTGTCACAAAATCTGATGGATTTCCTAGTACCGTTAAACTGAACGAGATTCCTGAAGTCTCATTCACGTGATTCTTATTTTTTTCCGTGCAGATTTAATTCTGCAGCACGTCAATTCTTTGTGTTTTTGAATAGGAGAAAATGCATCAAAAAAGCAAAACAAAAATGCAAAACTCGTCAAAAATGCACGTTTTTCATGCTGTGTTTTTCCTGCCAACATATCAGTATTTTTCTGTCCTTATACAGCATTTAGATCCCATTTGCCTGTAGATTATCACTAGATCTGCAGTTATACAGCGTTTCTGGATGTGACAGGTACACTTTGGCTATGTGACCACTATCCGTTTTGGATGCAGCATATTTTCGCTATTGAACACCGGTAAATCCGCATGTGTTCACTGATCCATGGGGATTTACTGCACTTAATACAATCTATTGATGATATTTCTGTTGCGGAGACGCTACATGCTGGGGACCTGATAGTCGCACCGCATGTCCGTTTCCACGGGTGATCCACGCTGCACATCCACGCAGGGTGGACACGGCGTTTCTAGAAACACTGTATAAAAAGACAAAAAAGTCAGTAATGCGCCAAATGTTACCATATCCCCCAATGTGAACCCATTGCACAAGGTACAAACAGAAAATAAAAATGAAGCAAGTAATAATAATTTTGCGTGCGTTGACGTGTACTCTACGAACATTGTCAGGACTGTAATATATGATCCATCACTTAGATCCAAATCTGGCAAAGAAAAAAGCGATCGCTCTGCCGGGTTAAAGATTGTGGCGCATCAGTACGATAGTCTGCAAAGTTCCAGTGAGTGGGACTCGGAACCAAAATCCAATTATTTATTGATACTTTTCATAGCTTGTTACTTTTCTAGAAATATAGAAATGCCAATAAAGACACATTTAACAAACTATGATGGACATGTCCGTAACGAATACCTCTATTTCTCATTGTTCTTCTCATGGAGTAATTAATGCAAATATTAAGAATATCGGCATCTGTAAGATAGAAGTGACAGTAGGTTTTACTGCGACGTTATTAACTCAGACAATAGGAGCAGCGAGAAGAGAAGGGGGAAATAAATGGCTTGGAAACTTGCGGCAAGTTGGAGAAGCCTCCTGCCAGGGAGATAGATTTGGAAGAGGAGGAACAGACAAAGAGAGAAGAGAAAGTGTTGTCTTTGTTTTCACTTCTACACATGACATGTCAGCAGCATGAAGGACACAACTTATTCCAGAACCGTGGATTGGCACCGCTTGTCAACACTTTGTAATGATGTTAAGTCAGCAGTATGTAGGATTTGGGATGCCACAATGTCTCAGTGTCTCCCGGGATGCATGTTTTAACTGTGCCACTTCACCAACTCCTCACTGAATCATTAAAAAAAAGAAAAGTCTGTGTTTCTTCACTAAACCTGTAGCATCTGGCAGCTGAAAAAGTGCAGCAGAAACGAGCAACATGGTGCAGAGCATAGGAGAAATTTCATATTGTGACAACACATCAAAATAAATTGCTGTCAACAGACCCAAACACAGAGTGCTGTGATTTTATCTGACGTGTGAAGGGCTGAGACAGGCTGTCTTGACAAGTATTCCTGGAGCACCTGATATATACACAAGACAGTGATGTAAATCTGATTTTCCTGATACGAGTGCGTGGATACAGTTACAGCTATAGAAAATATCCCTACTCTTATTATTCACACACATGCTGGCCTTTCATTTTTGGCTGCAGGCTCCTTCCATCTCTGGTCATTGTTGGCCAACCATATTGAAACGCTTCCCAACCTTGACAAGGAGATGATATTTCTTTGGCCAGACTATTCTACCTCTACGTCAAAGCAGTACGGTACTTAAAAATAAAAAAAAATGTAAAAAATAAATTAAATAATAATATAAATATATATATATATAAATATTTTTTTTTTTTTGTCTAAGGGTTTTTCCGTCTGTCTGTCTGTCTGTCTGTCCTGGAAATCCCGCGTCTCTGATTGGTCGAGGCCTGGCGGCCTCGACCAATCAGTGACGGGCACAGCGACGATTATGTCATAAAGGACGTAGAAATCCCACGTTATCGACGTAGATGTCATAATGGTTGCCATGGCGACAATGATGTCATAAAGGTTGCCTCGACCAATCAGCGACGGGCACAGTCTGCCGCGAATTCTGGAATCATCATTGTCCATATACTACGCATATTCTAGAATACCCGATGCGTTAGAATCGGGCCACCATCTAGTATGTATGTATTTGTATATATATATATATATATATATATATACACACACTAGATGGTGGCTCGATTCTAACGCACTGGGTATTCTAGAATATGTATGTATGTATGTATATAGCAGCCACATAGTATATAGCAGAGGCCACGTAGTATATAGCAAATACTACGTGGCCTGTGCTATATACTATGTGGCTGCTATATACATACATACATATTGTAGAATACCCGATGCATTAATACAGGCCACGCAGTATATAGCAGCCACGCAGTATTTAACACAGGCAACGTAGTATATAACACAGGCCACGCAGTATATAACATAGGGCACGTAGTATATAGCACAGCCCACGTACTATATAACACAACCCACATACTATACAACACAGCCCACGCAGTATATAGCAGCCACGCAGTATATAACACAGGCGATGCAGTATATAACAGCCCACGTAACATATAACACAGGGCACGGAGTATATCACACAGCCCACAGAGTATATCACACAGCCCACGGAGTATATAACACTGCCCATGTAGTATAGAGCAGCCACGTGCTATGTAACACAGCCCACGCAGTATTTAGCAGTGTGGGCACCATATGCCTATTAAAAAAAAATTATTAAATTATTAAAATAAAAAATAGTTACATAGTCACCCCCTGGGATCCAGCGAAACTCTGGCGATGTGCGCGCGGCTGCCACAATCTTCCGTTCCCAGGATGCATTGCGAAATTACCCAGATGACTTAGCGGTCTCGCGAGACCGCTAAGTCTTCTGGGTAATTTCGCAATGCATCTCTGGGAACGGAAGATGGCGGCCGGCGCGAGCGCATCGTCGGACGACTGAAGGTGAGAATAGCAGGTTTTTTTGTTTTTTTTAATTATTTTTAACATTACATCTTTTTACTATTGATGCTGCAACCACGTAGTACAGGGGTGTCAAACTGCATTCCTCGAGGGCCGCAAACCATGCGTCTTTTCAAGATTTCCTTAGCTTTGCACAAGGTGCTGGAATCATTATGTGTGTAGGTGATTAAATTATCACCTGTGCAGTACAAGGAAATCCTGAAAACATGACCTGTCTGCAGCCCTTGAGGAATGCAGTTTGACACCTCTGACGTAGTATATTGCCCAGTCACGTAGTATATTGCCCAGTCACATAGTGTATTGCCCAGTGACGTAGTATATTGCTCAGCCACGTAGTATATTGCCCAGCCACGTAGTATATTGCCCAACCACGTAGTATACTGCTCAGTCACGTGGTATATTGCCCAGTCACGTAGTATATTGCCCAGTCACATAGTGTATTGCCCAGTGACGTAGTATATTGCTCAGCCACGTAGTATATTGCCAAGCCACGTAGTACAGTATATTGCCCAACCACGTAGTATATTGCCCAACCACGTAGTATATTGCCCAGTCACGTAGTATATTGGCCAGTCACGTGGTATATTGCCCAGCCGCGTAGTATATTGCCCAGCCACGTATGTAACAGGTTAAAAAAGACTTAAAATAAAAAATAAACATACTCACCTTCTGAAGGGCTCTTGTAGTCCTGGCGCCTGTGTGCGGTGCACGTGGCAGCTTCCGGTCCCAGGGTTGGTATGAGCGCACGACCTGTGATGACGTCGCGGTGACATGACCGTGACGTCATGGCAGGTCCTTTTCGCATAGCATCCTTAGCACCGTAACCTGCCGCTTGCACTGCTGAGGACAGGACGCAACGTCGGAGGGTGAGAATAACCTTTTTTTTTTATTATTCTTATTTGTAACATTAGATCTTTTTTGGTCACACAGGGTTAATAGCTGCGTAACTTGAGTTCGTTACACCGCACTCCGGTAACGCTGGCATTAACCCTGTGTGAGGGCTGACTGGATGACTGGAGGGGAGTATGGAGCGGGCACTGACTGCGGGGAGGAAAGAGCGGCCATATTGCCGCCGGACTGTGGCCGTCGCTGATTGGTCGTGGGCGTTTTGCCTTCCCCCTTTAACTCCTATATAGGGATCTGGTCTTCCACAGAGGTTCCTGGGTTGGGTCAACAGAGTGGCTGCTGGCCGATAGAGCGATCTGGCAGAGGTTGGTCAGAAAGCCTCATCAATACGAGGAGGTCGGGGACAGGAACAGAATAGTTAGGCAAATGCATAGTCTAAACATGGGCTGAAGGTAGAGCATGATCAAACAGACTGAACAAGAGATTATTAACGGGACTGAACCAGAGCAAGTATAAAGTATAACTGGCAGGGAGGGTAGGGTGTGGTGCACTAACATTGGCCACAGCATGGAGGTGATTGCTCCTGGTCAGCAAACACACCTACTGCCAGACTGGGCAGCACTACAGGTGCCAGCTGGCTGAACAGAGCCTGTGCCTCCCAGAGCTTCTGGTCACAACGTCTCCACCATACCCTGCACTGCCAAGAGAAGCAGACTTCACAGGAGGAGGCCCAAATGGAGATGTGACAAAAAGGAACTTGTGAAATCTTTTTTTGGCCATCAAGTCACCACCTTTGACAGTCATAGGTATTCTTGTGTCCTTAGTAGCCCAGATAAATGCCTCCTGTTGATGCTCGCTCAGGAGACAAGTCAGTAACTTGTCCAAAGCCAGATGGGTTGGGATTATGACGAGGCTAGCTTGACGTTTCTCCCAAGCGTGCCTACCTTCTTCATTACGGACCAGTCATTTGAATGTGTCACACGGGCAGTAAACTTGGGTATAGGAGCAGAGCAGTCAGCATCTTATGGCAATTTGAAGGGTAATAAAAGGCATTTGACCCGTTTACTTTAAAGTTGTTTTTTTTGCCATTTCATGGCTGAGACGGGAGTAACTCCTTCAAGACTTTTTCCGTAACTCGCAACTATTTCTATGAGATTTCGGGAAACAAAGCAGCAGTGCCGCTCTCCGTACTCCACCTCTACCCCGCAGATAGTTATTCCTGTTCCCTCTACAAATGGCTGGAAGTGGAATAAGCCTTTAGCCACGTGGCAGACAGCGCTTGTGATATTGAAGTTGCTTAGATTGACTCTTCATGTAGATACTTTTTCGTAACGTGCAGGGTTAAGAGTGCGGCATCTTTGAAGCCATAGTTGTCTACTTGTACTTACCTAGCACAGACAATCCATTTGGCACCTACGCAGAACCATTACAGATCATTTAGGAATGCTAAACAATCTCCCCCAGATTCTCCCCATCCTACAAGTCTAAATAGTGCATATTTCATCTCGCCGGAGGCAGCAGGGAGCTCCGAATGATGCATAGAAATTTGCCTCTCACTAGATCATCTTGGTGTATGCATATTTTGCTTCAATCATCTCAACGTAGATTGTAAATGGTGGCGAGTGATTGGAGAAGAGCTATGCTTTCAGTGTGAAGGAAGAGGGGGCAAAAACCTCTGCATGTAATCTGCATGTCAGGGCGTTCTGCATAATTCTGATTTTCCTCCATAGCTCTATAAAACAATATTTTGCTTGTGCTCCCCTGAGACATTATGCATGAAGTGAGTGGATTCGCATTTGCAATTTACATATATTGCGGCCTTAGTGCAAGATAGAACAGCAAGCCGCAATAAGGGAGGATTTTCTCCGCTGCCGACGTTCCTTTTCTCTAAAGCCGGAAACCATAATTAATGCTGGGAGTTCTAGTTTTCCAACAGTGGGGAGCCACAGGTAGGGGACCTCTGGTATGACATATTGTAGATGGGGTGCGACGCGTGATGAGGAGCTCTTAGGCTATGTGCACACGATGCGGATTTAGTGCGGATCCGCAGCGTTTTTTTCCACGCAGAAACGCTGCAGATCCGCACTGTGATTTTACAGTACAATGTAAATCAATGTAAAAAAAAAAGCTGTGCACATGGTGCGGAAATTGCTGCAGATTTCAAAGAAGTGCATGTCACTTCTTTTGTGCGGATCTGCAGCTTTTCTGCACCCTTCCATAATAGAAATCCGCAGTGGGAAAAACTGCAGAAAATCCGCACAAAATCCGCATCAATTCCGCACTAAAACCGCATGAAAACCACGGCAAATCCGCAGCTGCGGATTCTGCCAGGAGCTGTGGATTTTGTGCGGAAAATTCTGCACCTCTATCCCTACGTGTGCACATAGCCTTATTACAATTCTGCCATAGTGATCGTTAAAGATATACCTGTCCTAGTGTATCCTATTCCCTTAATTTGCATATATTCTAATTATTTACTAATTAGAAAGAAACCTTTTTTTCTCCTTCATTCTCTGAGGGATCTGTGGCATGACTTGTCTTGGCGATACCCAACACAACCCATTGAGTTATATTGACTAGCAGTGGATTTTGTTGCGTGTTCATTGTTTTGATGGGAAGAATAGTGCAATATTAAAGTTCCCCTCTAATATTACTGAATAACTTGGCAGATTTGCCATCTAAAGCTCGTTATACACCTGATATAGCAGCTCTATCACCCAACTCCTTTACACAGCTGAACGCTCAGCTTGGCCGAGCTTTTACGTGTTTGTATTGTCATAAGGGAAAGCCGACAAAGGCTCTGCGAAATGTCTCTGGCGGAGGCTTATCTCACACAGATGGGAGGCATGAAGGCCCCGATTCATTACAACTGGCTTTTTTATACCAATCCTAATGAATACGGCACATCTAATCTAGTGCTCCCTCCATTAATCGCTGCGTGCCACTTAAAGGGAATCTGTCTTAGGCCGGCGTCACACTTGCGAGTTTTACGGACGTAAGAGCGCAGAATCTACGTCCGTAAAACTCGCAAAAAATACGGCACAATTATTCTCTATGCCTCTGCTCCTATTTGCCGTATTTTACTGATCAGTATTATACGGCTTTCTACGGCCGTACAAAATCGCAGCATGCTGCGTTTGTCACCGTACTGCGCAAGAAATACGCCAATGAAAGTCTATGGAAGCGTGAAAAATACGGATTACACACGGACAAGCAGTGTGACTTGCGAGAAATACGCAGCGCTGTTAGAGAGAAAAGCCGGCAATTCAGTGCGGTGTACAGTAAAATCACACTGACAGCTTACAGTCCAATACGTAGAATAAATGTGTACACATAGAATAGGTATATATATATATATATATATGTCAGTGAGACACATATATATATATATATATATTAATATTTATTCCAGCGCTATACAGCTTGAAAGCCGGTAATTCCAATACCGGCTTTTTCTTTCTCCTTCCTAAAACCCGACATGATTTGAGACATGGTTTACATACAGTAAACCATGTCTTCTCTCCATTTTTTTTGCAGATTCCACACTACTAATGTCAGTAGTGTGTATCTGCAAAATTTGGCCGTTCTAGCTCTTAAAATAAAGGGTTAAATGGCGGAAAAAATTGGCGTGGGCTCCCGCACAATTTTCTCCGCCAGAGTAGTAAAGCCAGTGACTGAGGGCAGATATTAATAGCCTGGAGAGGGTCCACGGTTATTGGCCCCCCCCTGGCTAAAAATATCTGCCCCCAGCCACCCCAGAAAAGGCACATCTGGAAGATGCGCCTATTCTGGCACTTGGCCACTCTCTTCCCATTCCCGTGTAGCGGTGGGATATGGGGTAATGAAGGGTTAATGCCACCTTGCTATTGTAAGGTGACATTAAGCCTAATTAATAATGGAGAGGCGTCAATTATGACACCTATCCATTATTAATCCAATTGTAGTGAAGGGTTAAATAAAACACAAACACATTATTTAAAATTATTTTAATGAAATAAAAACAATGGTTGTTGCAGTATTTTATTCAACGCCCAATCCAGTCACTGAAGACCCTCGTTCTGTGAGTAAAAAAACATAATAAACCAACAATATACTTACCCTCCGCAGATCTGTAACGTCCAACGATGTAAATCCTTCTGAAGGGGTTAAAACATTTTGCAGCAAGGAGCTGTGCTAATGCAGGCTGCTCCTCGCTGCAAAACCCCAGGGAATGAGGCTAAAAATAGATCAATGATCTATATTTAGCTTTATTTGCGGTGAGGCGCCCTCTGCTGGCTGTTCATAGATCGTGGGAAATTACCTAGAAAGCCAGGGAGCTTTCTAGGTAATTTCCCACGATCTATGAACAGCCAGCAGAGGGCGCCTCACCGCAAATAAAGCTAAATATAGATCATTGATCTATTTTTAGCCTCATTCCCTGGGGTTTTGCAGCGAGGAGCAGCCTGCATTAGCACAGCTCCTTGCTGCAAAATGTTTTAACCCCTTCAGAAGGATTTACATCGTTGGACGTTACAGATCTGCGGAGGGTAAGTATATTGTTGGTTTATTATGTTTTTTTACTCACAGAACGAGGGTCTTCAGTGACTGGATTGGGCGTTGAATAAAATACTGCAACAACCATTGTTTTTATTTCATTAAAATAATTTTAAATAATGTGTTTGTGTTTTATTTAACCCTTCACTACAATTGGATTAATAATGGATAGGTGTCATAATTGACGCCTCTCCATTATTAATTAGGCTTAATGTCACCTTACAATAGCAAGGTGGCATTAACCCTTCATTACCCCATATCCCACCGCTACACGGGAATGGGAAGAGAGTGGCCAAGTGCCAGAATAGGCGCATCTTCCAGATGTGCCTTTTCTGGGGTGGCTGGGGGCAGATATTTTTAGCCAGGGGGGGGCCAATAACCGTGGACCCTCTCCAGGCTATTAATATCTGCCCTCAGTCACTGGCTTTACTACTCTGGCGGAGAAAATTGCGCGGGAGCCCACGCCAATTTTTTCTGCCATTTAACCCTTTATTTTAAGAGCTAGAACGGCCAAATTTTGCAGATACACACTACTGACATTAGTAGTGTGGAATCTGCAAAAAAAATGGAGAGAAGACATGGTTTACTGTATGTAAACCATGTCTCAAATCATGTCGGGTTTTAGGAAGGAGAAAGAAAAAGCCGGTAATTGAATTACCGGCTTTCAAGCTGTATAGCGCTGGAAAAAATATTAATATATATACATATATGTGTCTCACTGACATATATATATATATATATATATATATATATATATACCTATTCTACGTGTACACATTTATTCTACCTATTCTACTGTAAGCTGTCAGTGTGATTTTACTGTACACCGCACTGAATTACCGGCTTTTCTCTCTAATATATGTGTCTACTGACATATATATATATATATATATATATATATATATATATATATATATATATATATATAGACAGTATATATATATTTTCTTTTCTTTTTGGGACACATGGATCACTTCTATAGCGGTATGTTGGTTTTGCTAGCCTGCGAGAAAACCACGCAGTACGGATGCCATACGGATTACATACGGAGGATGCCATGCGCAAAAAACGCTGACACACCCTGCCTACGGAGGAGCTACGGACCACTTTTTTCGGGACTTTTCAGCGTATTACGGCCGTAATATACGGACCGTATTGTTTTACGCTGTGTGTGACGCCGGCCTTAAGGTTTTTGCTACCTTATCTTAGAGTAGCATAATGTAGGTAAAGAGAAGCTGAACTCCATGATGTAGCAATTCTGACACAGAGTTGTTAGCAATGCAGCAGAGCTGAGAAAGCAAACCCCGCCCACACCAGGTTCCGTGTGTTTAGAGTCCATAGACAGTGAGCTGCTTATCACAGGGCGAATGTAGTCCAGCAATGTTAATCTGAGTGATAAATCCTTCACAGTTAGTACACACTTTGTACAAGTGTCACATCCCTGAATTCTGTGTTCCAGCCTCTATCTCCTGCTGTCTCAAGATTACATAGCAAACACCTGCTGACAGATTCCCTTTAATGACTTTGGGTGTATATTACAAATGCCATCCACCTTCCCCAGAAATGTTACTCCATCCAAGGACTAGCGTACGTTTCTGGCATAATTTACACCACTTTTGCGGCATGAATTATGATGAATTTTTGCTCCGGGCTTCGCCTTGCCCTGCCCAGCGCACCCTCCACACACTTTGGTCAGACTAGAGTAAAAACTCCAAAAGTTGCAACATTTTTCTACAATTTGGAAGCAACATTTCGAAGTGTTTTTCTCCAGAATTTTTGATGGATTGGGGCCTTAAGCTACTTTCACACTAGCGTTAACTGCAATCCGTCACAAATCAATGCGTCGTTTTGCAGAAAAAAACGCATCCTGCAAAAGTGCTTGCAGGATGCGTTTTTTCCCCATAGACTTGTATTGACGACGCATTGCGACGGATTGCCACACGTCGCATCCGTCGTGCGACGGATGCGTTGTGCTTTGGCGGACTGTCGGGAGCAAAAAACGCTACATGTAACGTTTTTTGCTCCTGACGGACCGCTTTTTCCGACCGCGCATGCGTGACCGGAACTCCGCCCCCACCTCCCCGCACCTCACAATGGGGCAGTGGATGCGCCGGAGAAATGCATCCGCTGCCTCCGTTGTGCAGTGTGTTAAACGCTAGCGTCGGAATCTCTGCCCGACGCATTGCGATGGGGAGATTCCGACGCTAGTGTGAAAGTAGCCTTAGTCTATGTTCAGACGTAGCAGGGTTTTTTTTCGGCCGCAAAAACACTGGGTTCAAAACTAAGGTATTGCTACTTTTTTTTTCATGTGTGCACATTGCATGTTTAATAAACTTAGTTTTATCCACAAAAAAGTTTTTTTTTCTTTTCTTTTTTTCTTTTTGCTTTCTATGCGTGGAAAAAAATGCTGCAAGAACGATGAAATAATTGACAGTTTGCAGATTTTAAAAACGTGGTCCAAGTCTAAAACCAAAAAACAGTGTATGAAATTTCTATAATCTCATAGTTTTTGCTGGTAAGGTATAAAGCAGTTTATTTTCTGCGGGGAAAAAACCCGCTGCGTGTGAACATTGCCTTAGAATTTAGAAAAACCATCTGAAAACTCGTGTAAGTAGTTTCTGTGATGATGGTCGTCCGTGTTGTCAACCAAGTGGTCCCGAAGCCTCAAATTGTATAACTAATGGGGAAAAAAAGGTATAAAAATGTGGCATAAAAGGAGAAGTCAAGGACTCGTGTTAGTGGTTGATCCTAGAGGGAAATACTCCGTCTGTGAGTTATGGAGAAGGAATCCTCGTCTTCTTGATATCACTCCATTTTTATAAAACCCGGAGACCTCTTACCGGGGCTTTTCTAGTAATACCTCGATTTTTCGGTTAAAATGCGAGTCGCCTATTTCCTGTATTGTTATTTTATCCCTTAAAGGCTGCTAATGAGAAATAGAGCCTCATTATGATTTTAAGGATGAGAGAGGAATGCTTTTAATTAATGATATGTAAATGCTCTTGAATTGATTATGTTAGAATATCAAGAGAGATGGGTAGAAGCTGTGGTGTAATATATTTTAATTAAGAATTAATTAAAAATGATGGCAATTTCATAAAGCCTTGCAGAAAATAGTGGGAATTTACTTTCTGTCAGGAGTAAATTAGCTCGTGATTAAATAAAAGGGCCTTGCATTAATAGCAGAGTTATTTTTACATTGCGCAATGAAAAATTGCATCTTTCTCCTAAATATATAATCCAGCGTTCTGTGCATCTTATTCAACGTTGCACAAAAAAAAAAAAAAAAAACTTTGGTAAAGAAGTTATCGGAAGACAAAGAGGACACCTAAAAGAAAGCTATCCATGGCCAGCTGTCAACTTCTGACTCCAAGCAAACATCACAGGATGCAGTAGATGGATCCTGATGGCCGCGCCGTGTTACATCTTCCCAGGTGACAGTCAGCGCTCCTATCTTAATGTATGCCTGGCTCCCGTCCATACTTTAATATGACATCCCAGGGTTAGTAGCATCACTTGTGCAAGGTGACCTGGCTGCTAACTTGGGACACCTGTGACAAGTGCGCATAGCAGAGCCAAACAAAGGAGAATATAAAAAATGCGCTATGGGCGTAAATCCAAAATGAAAATTAATTGGGGCTTTTTTTGTATTATTTTAATGTAGGTTTTAGGCTTTTGCTAACAACATTGTTTTTGAATCATTATGTTGAGAGGTACACATTCTGTAAAATAGAATATGGGCATCCTACTCGATGGGTTTTGGTTGCAAATACCCCGGCGCAAGGCACATAATGCGCCCCCAAACCCACCTAATCTGAAAGCAGCATAATATAGGGGCAGTGACCCTGATTCTTGTGATGTATCGTTTACTAGGGTACTTGTAGTTTTGATAAAATCACTGTTTTATCAGCAGGAGATTATTGCTAGGTAGTCCTTCATATTCATGATCTCTGTAGAACCCCGCCCCCACCACTGATTGGCAGGTTTATGCCTACGCACAGTGTATACATAAACCTACCAATCAGTGATGTGGGCGGGATTATGCACAGCTCAGCATTCAGAGAACTGCTAGATCTGAAGCAAATATAACTTATCTTATCAAAATGCAGCTCGGTGAGTGATACATCGCTGGAATCAGAGTCTCTGGCCCTTTATTATGCAGCTCTCAGATGGCAAGTAAAAACCTGGTGACATATATTCTCTTTAATGCTCCCTTAAAATAAATAATGCCCTTAGAAATCAATGATGCCCTTTGAGTTTCCCCTCCAAAAGTAATAATGCCACTTTTGTGCCAACCCCTATAAAAAAGTTTCTGCTCTTGTAATTTTAGGGAGTGAGTCCTCTTCTCTGCATACAGAGCCGGAAGGCATGGACAGCCCAATGCGGTGACGTCATTGTGTCGCTAGCTCCGGGATGCTGACAACTCGTGGGCCTTGTGTCTATAGTAGGCTGTGGTGTACAGAATGGTGAGAGGTGGAGCAGAGAGCCTATGGCCACTGGTTGGTCGAGGTTGTCTTTGGCTTGTTTATTTTATCAAGGTGTGGCCCACCAATGGTGACCATAGTGTAATCTGCCGAGCTCTGTCGGCCACTTCAGAAAATTTTTTTGATTCTCTGATTTTAAAGGAAGAGTTCAGCCAGAAGCATGCGTAGGATAGGGGATAAAGGCTAGCTTGGTGAGGTCTGGCTGATGAGCTTTGCAAGGAGCATTCATGACTGCTACTCCACTCATACTCCTCCTAGCCATGGTCTTGTTGCAGCCAGTATCCTAGTAGTCATGGTTGTCCCAGCAGTCGAACCCCCATGAAATAATATTTGACATGCTCAATTCCTTTTTCTCTTTCAATAACCCTGTTGATTTCTACATTTTTGTTTTACCAATTTCACTTTTAATATAACTGGAAGAAGAGATGTTGTATGTGATTCAGCATGAGTCCACCGGGAGCCAATGATGGCCAGACCTGGTCACTAAGTTCACGACTTTGTATTACTTCTTACTTCTGAGAGTTTCCATCTATTGGATGAATTAGTTATTTCGCCCTTTCAGTTCTTTCCTGCATAATTTACAATCTTTTTTTTGATTGAGAATGACCTGATTTTTCTAGACTATAAGACTAGAATCAGGCGGCTTCTCACATCCACGTGTCACGGGTCAAGTACAGACTGGCCACGAATTTCCTGACCTGAATTTGGCAGTCTCATATATGCTTATGAGGTTGTTGTGTTCAGGTCGGTAAACCCACAGTGACACAGATGTGTGAATGCTGCCTTAGGGTATGTGCCCACTGAGTTTTTCAAGCAGAAACTGAGTGGCAACTCTACAGATCTCAAAAGTATAGTCAAGTGCGGCATTGTGAGAGGGCGTGCTGGAGTCAGACCCTCCTGACGAGTGGTGTCTGCTTTTGTGCATCACACCAGAAATGTCTCTCACGTCAGGTACTGGAGTGGGATTTGTGGCCTGGGGAACTCCACAGCTTGTCATGAATGAGACGAGCTGTTCCGACATGTCCCCGCCGCTCTCCTGTCCCACCCTAGTCCCGCCAATTTTGTCATGTCTGGGAGAAACGAGTGAAATGTCAAAAGTCGCGACTCTAAGTTGCATCTAAATTATGCGACTTTTTAAAGCTTTGCCGTCATAATTCTGGCATGAAAGCTTTGATGAATGTGGCGCTCAGTGTGCACACAGCCTTATATTAGTTCCTCAACATTTCCCTACAGAAAAAAAGTCATACATCTGGAAACAGTGAGGTCGCGGAACAGGAGAGCTGCTTCAGTCTATCGATGATCTGATAAAACCTTTCTGCCTTACTCCATAGAGATCAAGAGGTTTTTTTTTGGGGGGGAAGACATTGTCTGGACACTCATGGGTGGACCATAGAAGATGACACATTCATGTGGTTACAGATTTCTAATTTTCCCTCTAATTATAGATGTATTACATCATACTTGGTGGGCCTGGCATGCTCTACTCTCATTCTCTTTACAGAACTACAAATAAAAATAATAATTGGCAATCCAGTGATCTGTGGTGGTGCTAAATGTCTGCGTGCCATTCCCCCACATCTACGCGCGCTGCCTGGCAGGACAACAACCGGCAGCACGTTCTGCTCTCTGCCTCCTGTGGCATTGTGCCTTCGGTGTGGAGTGAAGCGCTCGGTTGAAAGGAACATTCCCGATCTCCATACACGCCATGGGTTCAGCAGCACTTAGCCCTGGGAGGGAGGCAAAGACTATCTCTGAAATGTTTCTAAATTGACTTCACACCCATCGGAGCATCAGGGTTCATTCTCCTTAAGTATTCTCTTCCTCACCACGATGCCACCTAATTGCTTCTTGAATAATTTCAGCGTTTCTGCCTGGACAGTTGTACCCACCGGCCCAACCGCATTTACCATTCTCTTGCTGAAGAAGATGCGTTTTTCTGCTCTTGCCTTGAATTTAGCTTTGGTCTTAATCTCTTGTTCTATCCATGTTTGTGCTCATTTGCTTTTTGCTGGCGAGCCCGCTACTAATAACTTATATTTACATATCCATCTCGGTGATTTGCATTAGAACTTATTTTAGTTCATTATCCGCTTAGTGAATAATTTCTTCTCTGATTATATTTAAAATGCGTTAGCGCTGTTTATTGCTTCTTACAGTCATCAAGATGGTACGATGGCGACTCTTCTGCTAAATATCTATTCCGCAACCAGTCCACTATACTCTTCCACGTGGCACCTGATACATGTATATATGTGTGTGTGTATATGTGTATATATATATATATATATATATATATATATATATATATATATATATATATATATATATATACACATACATATATACATAGTGTGTGTATGTATGTATATAATGTGTGTGTGTGTGTGTATATATAATGTGTGTATGTGTGTATATATATATATATATATATATATATTTTAATCATCTTTATTTTTATATAGCGCTGACATATTCCGCACTTTATTTATCACTGCTGTCCCCAATGGGGCTCACAATCTAAATTCCACATTAGTATGCATATATCTACGGTATATAAATATATGTATGTATCTATATATGTGTGCATGAATATATAAATATATACATATATATACAGTATATACACACACACACGTTTGTATTTATACATGTGTTTGTACGTATGCGCGTGTATATACATGTTTGCGTATATACCATATATATATATGTTTATATATTGTGTGTATCTGTGTATATTTGCGTATATATATATATATATATATATATATATATATATATATATATATATATTTGAAGAGCACCAAACAATTGCCTCATCTAATGTGCAAAGCTTTTCTAACCGACAGTCCAGTGGTTCCTTACAATAAAATAAAAAAGAAAAACAGCACAAAAATATAGAAATGAAGTGAACTTTATTGCCCAATTGCATTTTTCTGTATTTTTTGTGCTTTTTCTCTTTAATTATATATATATATATATATATATATATATATATATATATATATATATATATATATATATATATATGTATGTATGTACATAGGAGTGTGTATTTTTCCCAAATTTCTGCACTTTTTCTTTGGAGTTGCATTAAACAAAAGCTTTTTGTTTTGTTTTTTTCTCTCCCTGCATTAAGTGCTGGCTCCTCCACGGTATCCACGCACCTAATTAGCCATCAAGTATGCACATGAAGGGTTAAACCAAAGGCAAATTACATATGCGTACCTGCCAGCCAACTCTTGTCACACACCCATCAGCCGGAAAACATTAAATGAGTCGGAAAACATTAGCGAGATATGACAGCAGCAGCTTTTAAAGCATTTAATGCGTCTGCTACCACTCAAACCACAATGACCTCCCAGGACTAGGGGTCTCGCAGACCCGGGTGCATGGTGGGGAGGGTGCTAGTTGTACATTTTTAGAGATTGAGCGCTAGTGGATTGGGGGTAGGGGATAAAGGTGGTCATGATTGTAGGAATAAGATAACCCGTTTCATACACATGGGCCTCGGAGCTTTGTCGTGCTCGGGCCAGTATCCGGGCTGGGGTTAGACTATATCATCACAGTCTATGAGAGGTAGCGATGGTGTGGCTTGCCAAGATGTAACGGTAGACTGTGGTCAGGTGAGGTTAATGTGTACAGCTGTCACATTCTGCATTTAGAAACGATCAGCATAAAATAACTTTTGGGACCGGGACATGCCATTGACATCCATTCAGTGTCACGGTGATGCATGCCACGTCGGTGCCCTGGAAATGAATTTGTCCTCTCCTTTTGTGTTACTTGACATTAAAGAACCTGCAGCAAAGATCCAGTAACAAAAGGAACATTTCTAGCTTGGCGAGGACTGCGTTGTAATTATACAGTTCTTAAACCTTCAGACCCCCCGGCTGCTTTCCCCCCCAGCTGTGCGCCAGTCACATTGCACCCCTGCCGACTCCCCATGCCTTCCCAGGAATCCTTCCTCGCACCACCCTCTGTGTTACAATCTGCCAGCGCAGATATAATTGCCGGGTAGCTCCTCTCTCTCTCTCTGTCTCTCTTCTGAGCCTGTTAAAGTTGGAGCTGACACTGCCCTATGAATCTCCTGTCAGAAACAGTAGAACCTGAGCCCTTAACCCTAGATGTGCAGAACCCTCAATTGCTCCTGAGCCTTGAGTCCGTAATACAACGACAAGACGCTCAGTGCTTTTTCTTATTTGTTTGATCAAATCCATACATTGTATTTTTTTGTATATTTGCCTGCATTTATATAATTATGTTCAGATAAGCACAACACTAGTGTCACGAAGTAGTAATTTATGTACTATGTTCGCCTCGAAGCTAGGCTTGAATGACTTTTATACATGTTTAATAATAATAATTTTATATAGCACCAATATATTCCATGGCACTTTACAACTAAGATGAGGAAAATTTAGAAAGAAGGGAGAGAGAAGAGATCTGTTTTTTTAAGCACGGTTAAAAATGTGGTGGCTAGGTATTAATTGGATCGTTCCGAGGTAGTGCATTCTGAAAAACCAGCACAGCACGAGTGAAGTCTAGGAGACGGAATTTGTAGGTTTGTATTATGGAAGATGTTAGTTTTTGATTAGTTGCAGAATGATGAGAACAGGTAGGGTGGTAGATAGAAATAAGGGAGGAGATGTGTGGTGGTGTATGACTGTGGAAAGCTTTGTGGGTGAGAGATAAGATTGTATTGGATTCTGTAGCAGATGAGTAACCAGTGCAATGGCTGGATGCACAAGGTGGAGGCATCGGTGTAGCAGCTGGACAGAAATACAATCCTAGCTGCCGCATTCAGGACAGATTAGAGAGGAGAAAGTTCGGAAAGTGGGAGACCAATCAGTAGAGAGTTGCAATAGTACAGACGAGAAAGAATAAGAGCTACAGTAAGGGTATGTGCACACTTTCAGGAATTGGCAGCGCTTTGGACTCGGCACATGTTTACTGTGTCCAAAGCGCTGCCATCTGTTGAACGCAGATGAATCTGCATGTGTTCACTGAACCGTGTGGATTCAGCTCGTCCAATACATTGTGCAGGTGAAATTTATCTTGCGGAGTCTCGCGTCTCCACAAGATAAGAAGACATGCTGCGGTCTGGAGAGACCCACCGCATGTCCGTCTCCTTGGGTGAGCCGCGGGTGTCTCTGGAAGCATAGTGGGCACTATGCTGTAACGTCTTGATGCTGCGGGTTGGATACCGCACAAGTACGCAGTGTCCAACCCGCAGCTTTTACTGACCGTGTGCACCTACCCTAACAGTTTTTGCAGTTTCAAGGGAGAGAAGAGCTCAGATTCTGGAGATGTCTTTAAGATGCAGGTGACATGAGCGAGTGAGCAATTTGATATAGGGAATAAAGAAAGTTCTGTGAAATATGACCCCAAGATAGCGAGTGTACTGCTTGGGAGTTATGGTTGAACCATCCACGGCAATTGCAGTTTGGCTATAGAGGGAGGAAGTGTTTGCATTAATTATATTGTAGTATTTCAATCAATAAAATAATAAGATTTGTTCAGAATAGAAAAAAATACTGCAAACTTATACCTAGTAGGTGGAGGGGCTGTGTCTAATATCATCTAAGAAGGAGGGACACTGTTTCTATTTTGTTGCGGGTTTCCACTGCTTAAAATAAATAAATAAAAAACTTTTTCAATGGCCTGAAGACTCCCTGCCTGGCTCCTGGATTTATTTATCTACAAGCCGCATCATGAGGCGGCTATTACAGTGAGCGGCCGCTGATTGACTGCAGCCTGGCTTCCTGTATCGGTGGGCAGCATCTACCCACAACTACTGCCAGCATCTGCTGATAGCTTCAGTGTTGGTATCCCATCCGCTCAGACCCAATGTCAAGTGATGCCACCCGCTGGAAGAGGAAGTCTGGATCCTGGCAGAGAACACCGACAGCAGAAAGGTTCCGTGGATGAGTCTCTGAATTTTTTTTTTTCAAGCACCTACTGTGGGTCATTGAAAAAGTTTTTTTGTTTTTAAAATAGTGAAGAACTCTTTCAATATTCACAGTCTCAAACTAGAGAAAATAATTTATCTTACCACTTTATCTATTCTAAACTTTTCTCCACAGACGTATACCTGTTGCTAGACTGTTTTGACCTATCTGATAAGCTTGTGTCAATGGTAGCCCAAGTTTTTGAGGAGGATTTGGAGAGTTTCCGCTCGGTTTCCTCACTAACACCTTAGCAAATAGACCCAGGACCTCAGGAGACATATTCACTCTAATGATGGCTCTATGTGGGTTTCCCCAGTGTTCTCCAGTTTCCTCCCACACTCCAAAGACATACTGATACGGAAATTAGGTTGAGAGCCCCAATTGGGACAGTGATTGTATTATCTGTAAAGCTTTGCGGAATTAATGGCGCTATATAAGTGAATAAAATGAAAAGTATTTGTAGTTAGTTGCTCAAACCCATAAAAAGTATCCCTTTGTACACTGATGGCACTTGGTGGGCACACAGTGAGGGGTAATTAACTGATCTGGTAATTCTATATTAACAAACCCTTTTGAGTGGGTCCTCGATTCTTCTCCCTCACTGTAGGAGAGTTTTCTCTCATACTGAATCATTTTCTCTTTTTTCTTAGCTCTTTCTGTTCTCCGCGCCTCTTGCCAGCAATAACAATCACACAGTATGCGGCAGAGCTGATTGTACTGCTGCTGGCTCTATATGGCTTTTCATGACAGATATTTTTAATTTATATTCACAATCATATCCAGGCTCCATTCACACCAGAATTTGGAAAGTATCTAACCAAAAATTGGAAACCGGAAATCAGTCCAGAAAGTAGAGGTTTGGGGTGATTTAGACTTTCTGCCATGAACCATATTATTTTTAAATTATCATTTTTCTTTATTAATTTTGCATTTTATTTTAGGTGTTCACCATAGGATTGATGTTTGTATATACTTAGATTGTTGATCTACTCTTGTTCTCTTCATAATGTCTACAAGTAATCCAAAATGACCTGAAGATTAAAAAAAAAAAAAAAATCAAATATAGGTGTGTGTGTGTGTGTGTATATACACCAAGATTATATATATATATGTATATATATATATATATATAGTTGTTTTCTGTTATTAATAATAATAATAATAGTTTTCTAAATTTAGTGACAGAGAATAGCAAATATGTACATATTTCTGACTTTAATACCCATTAGTAAAGTGTTTTATTCAATTGTCAGAGATTGTAAAATCAGTAGGGTCCAATTTTAGTCTATATCTGAATTAGCAAAACAATACATACCCTCCACATGTCATATTACTGAGAGAATCTCCACTTAAATCATTAATTTGAGGGAGAAATTGTATAACACTGTGGCTGTGGCTCTCCTTTCTGTGTTTGCCAATGATCTAAGCAATTGTGGGGGTGTGTTCTTTCTCTACTGTGTAGCTGCCTGCTCATAATTGGTCAGCAGCATACAGGGAGAAGAAGTACACACCCCCAGTGAAAACAATCTGATAACACCCACTTGGACATAACAAAAGTTGATTCATTAGGTGCCAAATACGGTACTTTGTTTGCTAATATCTCCACTATGGAAAAACTGAATAAAAAACAAACAAAAGACGTTATATTCTGCCCTGTAGCCACTATTACATCATGTGTCCATATCAACATGAAACATTTGGTGAAAGGTCCTCTTGAATGAGTCCTAATTCACTGGTTATAGATAGGGTATATTTTTACCCCGGGTAGGTACTTCCTTACTCAAAGTCAGTGGGGTAGATGACAGTACAAAATGAGAGAGAGCATACTATTTTTAATCTAAGAGAAAAAACCCTAAATTGGTCATTACATTATTTTTTTTTTTAAATCTTACAATGTTGTAGCTGTTGCATAAAGAATGCACCACTCCACAAGGTGTTTGTACCACCTATAAAAAGAGTTCACTTCAAGTAATTCTACCATATGAATGTATCATTTATTTTATATTCTACCTTATAAAAAGAACTATAAACAATGTAAAAAAGTAAACAAAGTGCAACGTCATCCCATTTACTGCCAAGGCAGCAACTCATTCATAGTGCGTCACAGTCGGGGAGTAAGAACTGCGTTCATTGAGATTCACACAAGTAACTGGTTTTACGAATTTCGTGTGAAAACCCATCAGGGCTAGAAAATAGAGAAATGGAGAGAGCTAGAGGAGAAGTCTACTGTCTTAAGAGCAGGGTACAATAGGACACAATGTGGTTGGTCGTGTGGGTTGTCATTTTAATTCACACAGAGACCCCCATGGTGGAGGCCCAGTACAAGAGGCACCTTCATCAGGAATGGCATTTTTCACAGGCAGATTTCAACCTCCGTTTTTCAAAGGCTTGTCTATTGGTTCCTTTGCTCTGCTGATCAGTTAGGCTCCTGGGGGGCTAGTTCCCCACGTATTAATAGCCTAACCTACAATGGGCTATCCAGATGTTTTTTTTTTCTCTTAAACAAGTGTGTGTGTGTATATATATATATATATATATATATATATATATATAATATAAAACATTTACCGTAATTTAAAGGAAAGTGTCTGCCTTTTCCTCAATATTCAAATTATATAGGGTTGAGTGCATTACCAAGCATTCAGGCTTCTTTTGGGGTATATTACAATGATATATTTAGATGTTTCTTAATGACATACCGGCAGATTTTTAGCCCAAGTTCCCCTGTACTTTTCATTGGTATTTTGTCTTTTGATTCCCCGTACCAACCTTCTTACCCATTTGCATTATGTGGTCCTCAGGGCTTTCTGTGGTTTATTAACTGGTGCATTTGGCACAATACTTTTTTTTATGTAGGCAAACAATGAGCTTTTGGAAGGAGTTAGGCCCTAACTACCTGGCACCACATGGTATGGCAGTTTTTTAGGTGCCACCCTGGAACCAGTTGCAATATATCACTGTCAGCCCGGTGCCCTCCACATCTCGGATCTCCAGATCAGGTGCCCGGGCGGCACTCACTGCAGCAGCTGAACAATCCTGACACACCGTCCCCGGTGGAGGACTGAGGTGAGGCACGGTTGGAAGGCACAGAGATTGGCGTCACTGTCTGCTGCCTCCTTACAAGGGGAAGCCTGATTAAAACTGAAAGGAGGAATTTATCGTTAGCTGTCGACACAGGCAAAAGTAATCCGACAGACCCTGCACACTATTGCATGCCTCTTATTATTCGTCCCTCAGTAAAACGGAAAAATACATTTTGCCCCATAGTAAAAGGGAGACGAGGGGGTTGAACCCAGGAAACCAGGGAGATCATCTTGCGAAGGTCTAAATATTGAGCCCTACAGTAAAGCATTCCTTCAGATGACAACTGCCAACATTCATGCCCGGAGGTTTATTAACCTCTGCCTACGCGCTGTGGGTCAGGAAGGAGTTACGGGTGTTAAACAATGTGCTGTTTCCCTCCATTGTCACGGCGGTTGTTTGCAGCACGGAGTAAGTGGAACGGTGGCCGTCACCGGGAGGAGGGTGGAAGTGGCTGGATGTAATGTAGGCAGTGACACAGGGACAGTGTAAATATCCCAGTGCGGCACAGGGGAAATTAGATTTACTCCAGCAGCTTGAAATCAAGGACAGGCAAGTGCCCTGTGCGTATTACTGTAATAAAGACACACTGTTCCTTGTGTAATGCTACAAGCCACCCTTGTGTGTGATACCGTAATATAGATGCCCGGCACTGTACATTTAATACTGGAAAATGGATTTGGTGCTTGTGGGTAATTTAGAATTGCTTCATAGGTTAGAGACTAATATACCATGCACCATAATACTGTACAGGTATTGCATATATGTCCAACAGATGCCCAACGGTGATGTATGAACACCTGAAAAATAGGGCATGGAAATGCCGGCATATATATATAACCGAGGTAGCAGAGATCCTATATAATGGCATGTTATGTGTATATGTTGGAAAGAGTCTTGTGATACCAGGCAAGCATGACTATTCAGGGTCCAGAGGTTGTGATCACGCCCAAGTCTTGTTATCTTGGCGGATGCAGTGGTTTCATTCTCACAAGAATGGAAACCAGGACCACAAGTGATGGTTAGAGGTGGCCCGGGGATAGGTGGAGAATTGGGGCCACTTGCAATGTATGGAGAATAGGAGACAACAGACAGTGCCGCGTCCAACTATTTTTAAAAATTACTTTCGAAAAGCTAAACCTTGCCATTGAGATGAAGGCTTGTATGCCAATATCACAATGACTAATGTCACCATATACGGTACATCCCTCCTTATACTTATACATAGGACATTGGTCTACCCTGCCATCTTTCAACACTTTATCTTTAGGTTTTTTCTTTCAGGTTCAGGTGCTCCTATGGATGAGCCATTTGCAAAAATACCACCACTGTACATAGCCACTAACTGTATAACACTGGGCAGCAAGATGTTAGACCCTCATTCATCAGAAATCTGGCTAAAAGCACTTTGAAAAGTTGCAAAAAAACACTTTTGCCATTTTTACGCCAGTTTCTAGGGTGGATCTGGGGTGGGACCCTGGGCATGGTGACACCATCTTGTTTAATCCATTACAAGTTTTGTCATATTCCACAAATTTTATTTTCGTCTTACAATTCATCTTCTAACGATTCATCAAGACAAGCATTGTTCTCATCGGTCTTGATGAGAGGGTGTGCTGGAGTCAGAGGTACCTGACTCATTAAGAGGACACGTCACTCAATGAATCAGGCGCCTCTCAAAAGTGGAGTTCGCTTCGCCCCAAATCTTACTCCAGTCTAGTACTGGAATAAGATTTGTGGAATAATGTACATAGCACAGGTCGTCTTGAATCAGACTAGCAGGAATTGCCATGTTCTATCCTGCCCCAGTTCCACACAATTTGGCCCAAATTGGCAAAAGTTGAAAAATCAACTGGCGTTGGGCAACAGTTTAGCCACTTTTCTAATTGTTTTACTCCAGATTTGTGGCATAAACTCTTTGATGAATCGGGGCCTTAGTGGCAAGTGTGTGTATGGCTGATTTGCATTGATTTAGTTGACATTCGGACATAATTGCGTAGTATTGCTGTTTTAATTGTTGCTCTAGGAGCATTTTAAAATGCTCACCACCTTCATCGTACACATGGATGGTTCTTCTCTGTGGCACTTTGTATGGGGAAGTCATGTTTCTCTCTCACAAGTAAGCAATATGTCAGCTCACACCCAGACTTGTAAATGCAAATATGCCGAGGCAGCATATTTTCTGAGTGAGGTACACCGTGGCCATATGTCTTGCTCTACATTTATATTCTTTACCTAAAACTTAAAATTTAGGCATTTTTTTAAGATGTAAATGTAATGACAATTGGACCTCCATATTAATGTCCTACAGCACCAACTGGACAACTCCATTACATGGCATTTTATCTCTATAAACATAATTGGCAGATGTGGTGGCCAAGACATGGAGAATTATAGTAGTAGGTTTTTAAGATTTTTTTAAATTCTCATGCTTTTTACTTGTGTCATCAATTTGAGACAACCCGTGTAAAATGTAATGACTGTTACAAATGCATCTCTTAGGGTACTGGTTCTCCTTGTGGATCTACAGTTACGTCCATATATATTTGGACAGAGACCACATTTTTCTAATTTTGGTTATAGATATTACCACAATGAATTTTAAACAAAACAATTCAGATGCAGTTGAAGTTCAGACTTTCAGCTTTCATTTGAGGGTATCCACATTAACATTGGATGAAGGGTTTAGGAGTTTCAGCTCCTTAACAAGTGCCACCCTGTTTTTAAAGGAAACAAAAGTAATTGGACAGATTCAATAATTTTAAATAAAATCTTCATTTCTAGTACTTAGTTGAAAACCCTTTGTTGGCAATGACTGCCTGAAGTCTTGACCTCATGGACATCACCAGACGCTGTGTTTCCTCCTTTTTGATGCTCTGCCAGGCCTTCACTGTGGTGGTTTTCAGTTGCTGGTTGTTTGTGGGCCTTTCTGTCTGAAGTTTAGTCTTTAACAAGTGAAATGCTGCTCAGTTGGGTTGAGATCAGGTGACTGACTTGGCCATTCAAGAATATTCCACTTCTTTGCTTTAATAAACTTCTGGGTTGCTTTGGCTTTATGTTTTGGGTCATTGTCCATCTGTAGTATGAAATGACGACCAATCAGTTTGGCTGCATTTGGCTGGATCTGAGCACACAGTATGGCTCTGAATACCTCAGAATTCATTCGGCTGCTTCTGTCCTGCGTCACATCATCAATAAACACTAGTGACCCAGTGCCACTGGCAGCCATGCATGCCCAAGCCATCACACTGCCTCCGCCGTGTTTTACAGATGATGTGGTATGCTTTGGATCATGAGCTGTACCACGCCTTCACCATACTTTTCTTTCCATCATTCTGGTAGAGATTGATCTTGGTTCCCTCTGCCCAAAGAATGTTCTTCCAGAACTGTGCTGGTTTTTTTAGATGTTTTTTAGCCTTTTTCTTCTTGATGCTTATGAGTGGCTTGCCCCGTGCAGTGAACCCTCTGTATTTAGTTTCATGCAGTCTTCTCTTTATGGTAGATTTGGATATTGATACGCCGACCTCCTGGAGAGTGTTGTTCACTTGATTGGCTGTTGTGAAGGGGTTTCTCTTCACCATGGAGATTATTCTGCCATCATCCACCACTGTTGTCTTCCGTGGGCGCCCAGGTCTTTTTGCATTAATTAGTTCAGTGCTTTCTTTCTTTCTCAGGATGTACCAAACTGTAGATTTTGCCACTCCTAATGCTGTAGCAATTTCTCGGATGGGTTTTTCTGTTTTCGCAGCTTAAGGATGGCTTGTTTTACCTGCATGGAGAGCTCCTTTGACCGCATGTTTACTTCACAGCAAAACCTTCCAAATGCAAGCACCACACCTCAAATCAACTCCAGGCCTTTTATCTGCTCAATTGAGAATGATATAGCGAAGGCATTGCCCACACCTGTCCATGAAATAGCTTTGGAGTCAATTGTCCAATTACTTTTGTTCCCTTTAAAAACAGGGTGGCACATGTTAAGGAGTGGAAACTCCTAAACCCTTTATCCAATTTTAATGTGGATACCCTCAAATGAAAGCTGAAAGTCTGAACTTCAACTGCATCTGAATTGTTTTGTTTAAAATTCATTGTGGTAATGTCTATAACCAAAATTAGAAAAATGTTGTCTCTGTCCAAATATATATGGACTTAACTGTAGCTGGTGTAAAGAGTCCTGTAGGCAATGTTTTCAGGAAAAAGATGTGTAGATTACTGTAGCTCGCCACTAGAAGTAAAACAATTGCCTTTCTAGTGCCACTTTACCCTGTCAATATGTGATCCATTAAAGAGCCCTAAAATATGTCTAAGAATTTCAGCCAAATCAACGACTTTTAAAAATAACTTAATTTCCAGCAATTCAGTAACAAATCAAAATTTGTTAAAGAGACAATAAAAAATATATCCTTTTTTTCTTGGGTGATTTAGAAGCCAGAATGGTTTAGTGATCGGGGTCCGATGATTTGGGCTTCCATAGCTGCTATGAACAAATAAGTCCAAGGCAGGACCCATTAGCTTGATATTATAGGTAATTTCTTCCAAATGATTTGGTCTCAGGTATCTGAATTGTGTGAAAAGCAAAGTGGCTTTATTGTCCATGGTAGCCAATTACAATCCTTGTTACTTCTTTTAGGTTTAGTTTATTTTGTGCAAAAGCTGTTTTTTTTCCCCCTCTGTTTTACCTAAAGCCAAATAGGCATATGAACCAGAATCAATAGACTGTGATCACTTTATTAACGGCTTTCCTACAGGTATGTCAGGAAAAACCTAAATTGGATAACCTCTAATAAAGCATCATTTCCTTTTCTTCATCTTTTAGTAATAGATTTTTTGTGTGAGATAGTGAGGAAAAGAGTTTTGGTTGAAATTTGTCAAGTACTTCACTGCAGGGCAGCTCTGCGGGGGTGGGACTACGGTGTGATTGGCAGCTTGGCTTTCTGGTCCTGTTATTAAAACATCACAGCACTTAGTAGCCATCATAACTGCTATAAATATAGTTACATAGGTTGAAAAAAGACCTCGGTCCATCAAGTTCAACCTTTCTCCATTAATTGTACATTTTGTCACTAAATTAACTGTAACCCACAATGTTATGCGTATCTAGGAAATTGTCCAGCCCTTGTATAAAAGCTGTTATAGTGTCGGCCATTACTGCAACCTCTTGTGGTTGGCATTCCACTGTTTGACTGCTCTAACTGTAAAGAACCCTTTCCTATGTAGCTGCTGGAATTGCCTTTCTTCCACCAATAATGAGTTAACTGTAAAGAACCCTTTCCTATGTAGCTGCCGGACTCGCCTTTCTTCCACCAATAATGAGTTAACTGTAAAGAACCCTTTCCTATGTAGCTGCCGGAATCGCCTTTCTTCCACCAATAATGAGTTAACTGAAAAGAACCCTTTCCTATGTAGCTGCCGGAATCGCCTTTCTTCCACCAATAATGAGTGCCCCCTGGTCCTTACTATGGTCTTTGGAAGGAATAAGTCATGTATCCGTCCTCTGTACTGACCACACATACTGTATATTTATACATGTATCTCTTCTGAAGCCCATCTTTTCCAACCTCTCATCATATGGCGGGCCTCCATCCCTTGTAGCAATCTAGTTGCCCAACTTTGAACTGACTCTAACTTCTGAATATCCTTTTTAAAATGGATCCCATATTCTACATGTGGCCTAACCAGTGATTTATAAAGGGGTAATAATACGTTGGGATTGCAGGATTTTATCTCTTTTTATACACCCTAGAATGTTGTTTGCTTTTGCAGCTGCTGCCTGACATTGAGTGCTGCTGCTCAGCTTACTTGTATCCGGAATCCCCCGTCCTTCTCCTGTTCTGTGGTCCCGAGGATACTCCCATATGTGTGTATGTGTATACATATATGTTATTTTATTACCAATCTTTGTCGTTAACATTTGTTCCTTATGGAATTAGGCTTCCATTCCTTGTCCTTTCCTTCTCTCTCCTTCTTTCCGTCTTGCTTTTTATTTCTTAATAAATGAGAGCGCAGTTCGATGGAGAACAAGAAGGGGAGAATAAAAGAAAACAAAAGATTTTTAATAGTTGGCACCGAATCTCTATGGCAACACCCCCAACATACGATTTCTGTCTCCTAAAGATTATCACATTAGGGCCCAGAGAAGTTTCTTAGAATCTAAGTAATGGAACGCGTTAGCCGACACGCCACCCACTAGTCATTTTGGCCACGGCGCATAGAGGTCATAAGCTGCGTTCAGTGAAGGGAGCCAGGACGGCAAATGATGCTGAGCCTGCGTCTGGGATCCGAGAAGAACAGAATTACAAGAAGAGTGCAGACCTGCTGAGGCAATTACCACTTAATGGGGTCATTTGGAAGGCAATTGCTAGGGGTTAATGTAGTATGGAGAGATGAGGTGAGATTGAAGCGGAATTTGGGGGCTGCAAATATCTTAAGATAAGAGAGATCAGAGAGCAGAGAATTTCCTTGCGGGCAGGACATGGATGAAAATGCACTGAAGGGGCAGGAGGGGTGCGGGCGGTCTGCGATGGTGGCGGTCTGCGATGGTGGCGGACATGGGGGGGGAAAAGAAGGTACACACGTGGTATTGAGAACGGGTAGAACATGCCAAATTAGGTCTGAAGCTTGAGGCGCTAGCTCATGGATGACCCGGTAGCCATTTTTACCTGACCCTACAAAGAACTCACAACCTTCAATATCTCTACGTCAGTAAGTGATGAGGTTTCTCTCATTGCATAGATAGGAATCACATATTTCTGAGCTTTCCAACATACAGTCCTGGGGGTCAAATTATTCTATGGAAGAAGGTGTACAGGTCACATAATAGAAATCTGTTGGGTGTCTCCGCGAACCTGGCTTTTAGGAGAACAAAAATAAAATTAATAAAAAAAACAAAACAAACCCTTCAGCGGCATTGTTAGATTGTACAGCGCGAGGCTTAGGAGCACATCACGTTTCCCAGCATCAGAGCAAAGCAAAGAGAATGTCAAAATATTATATGAATATCAGCTAGCGTTCTCTGAACGGGTATTTGGGTTGTGCGGAAAAATTACAGGTGTTTCAATTAAAAGTGTCAAAACGCTGATGGCATAATGAAAGTCATCATTTTTGTGTTAACCTATATTTTAGGCGCTCGTGTACAAACCAGGCCTGGAAGCCGGGAGCTGAGATTAATTTCTGAATAAACTGTTAGGAAATTATTAACTATTATAAGCATCACGAAAAATGAAGCAGAACCGATGGTAGAACAGAATAGTGTTGAAGGGAATTTGTCAGCAGGTTTCTGCTATGTAATCTGAGAGCACCACGTTGTAGGGCCTGAGATGCTGCTTCCAGCGATGTATCACTTACTGGGCTTTGGTTTGCTCTTTTAAGAAAATGTGTTTTATCAGCAGGAGATTATCAATACAGGACTAGGTGTCTCCTAGGCCCAGCTATGCCCCCGCCACTGATTTTTGTCAATATACAGTGTACACAGAAAGAAGTACTTCACCAGTCATGGGGTGGCATAAGATTCCCTTTCTTGTAACATGAGTTCCCACCTGCGGTACCATCACCGATTTCATGCATTTAGTAACTTTTGGGAATAACCCTTTAACCTTTGGAAAGGACAGTAGTTGCTGATCTCTAGAAATCCTCCTGCTGGGACCCACAATGATCCTGACATTGGACCTCTGGAGCGCATGCTTGGCTTCATATCCATTCATTGTCAATGGGACTGCTAGAAATAGCACAGTACATCTTTTGGCTTTCTCCCGCAGTCACATTGCCAGTGAATGGAGTCAGAGGTCAAGCATGTAAGACAGGCTGCAGAGTTCCAGAGCCCCGATCTGGAGATCGCTTAGGGTCCTAGTGGTCAGATCTCCTGACTTAATTTTTGATGCACATTTTTGTGGGAACAATTTCAGTAAAACTTGCTTTTTTTTTTAAAAATCCCTGGTGTTCTTATTCATATGAGTCCAGTGAGCAGTCCCTCCTAGGACTCTGCATGCAGAGATAGCTGTCAATCACTGAGTAGGACCGCCCACTGGACTCATATACATACAAACCCCAGAGATGTCCATGAGTAAAATACAAGTTATACTGAATCTTTTCCTACTAAACCTGTATATCCTTCTGCTCAGCTTCTCCTTTCTCTATAGCATGCACTCCACAGATGGGGCTGCATGTACACCGTGACAAGTTGATGCCTGAAAAAAACCTGTTCAGTTTGTCATCTACTTCTTGCTATACCTCTGAATCTTTGTCACCAAGAAGTAGGAAACAGATGGAAGGGAGTATGACTGTCGGATGAGACTACGGAAGGCTGCTCCATAGTCTTTAACCATGGAAAAATATGGGTCTGAAAAAAAAACAGCAAAAAAAATATGTATATACAGTGGGGAAAAAAGTATTTGGTCTGCGACCAGTTGTGCAAGTTCTCCCACTTACAAAGACGAGAGAGGCCTGTAATTGACATCTTAGGTAGACCACAACTATGAGAGTCACAATGAGAAAACAAATCCAGAAAATCACCTTGTCTGGTTTGCCAAGATTTATTTTGCAAATTATGGTGGAAAATAAGTATTTGGTCATTAACAAAAGTTAATGTCAATATTTTGTTATATATCCTTTCTTGGCAATGACAGAGGTCAAATGTTTTCTGTAAGTCTTCACAAGGTTGGCACACACTGTTGGTGGTATGTTGGCCCATTCCTCCATGCAAGTCTCCTCTAGAGCAGTGATGTTTTGGGCCTGTCGCTGGGCAACACGGACTTTCAACTCCCTCCAAAGGTTTTCTATTGGGTTGAGATCTGGAGACTGGCTAGGCCACTCCAGGACCTTCATATGCTTCTTACGAAGCCATTTCTTTGTTGCCCTGGCGGTCTGCTTGGGATCATTATCATGCTGATAGGCTCATCCACGTTTCATCTTCAATGCCCTTGCTGATGGAAGTTTACACTCAAAATCTCGCAATACATGGCCCCATTCATTCTTTCATGTACATGGATCAGTCGTCCTGGTCCCTTTGCAGAGAAACAGCCCCAAAGCGTGATGTTGCCACCCCCATGCTTCACAGTAGGTATGGTGTTCTTTGGATGCAACTCAGCATGCGGTCTCCTCCAAACACGACGAGTTTTGTTTCTACCAAACCGTTCTACTGTGGTTTCATCAGACCATATGACATTCTCCCAATACTCTTCTGGATAATCCAAATGCTCTCTAGCAAACTTCAAACGGGCCCGGACATGTACTGGCTTAAGCAGGGGGACACGTCTGGCACTTCAGGATCTGGCAGCGTAGTGTGTTACTGATGGTAGCCTTTGTTAAGGTGGTCCCAGCTCTATGCAGGGCATTTGCTAGATCCCCCCCATGTGGTTCTGGGATTTTTGCTCACCGTTCTTGTGAACATTTTGACCCCCCGGGTTAAGGTCTTGCTTGGAGCCCCAGATTGAGGGAGATTATCAGTGGTCTTGTATGTCTTCCATTTTCTTATTATTGCTCCCGGAGTTGGTTTTATCACACCAAGCTGCTTGCCTATTGCAGATTCAGTCTTCCAAGCCTCGTGCAGGGCTAAAATTTTGTTTCTGGTGTCCTTTGCCAGCTCTTTGGTCGTTACCATAGTGGAGTTTGGAGTGAGACTGTTTGAGGTTGTGGACAGATGTCTTTTTATACTGATAGCTCGTTCAAACAGGTGCCATTACTATAGGTAATGAGTGGAGGACAGAGGAGCCTCTTAAAGGGAACCTGTCACCCTGAAATTCGCGGGTGAGGTAAGCCCACCGGCATCAGGGGCTTATCTACAGCATTCTGTAATGCTGTAGATAAGCCCCTGATGTTACCTGAAAGAGGAGAAAAAGACCTTAGATTATACTCATCCAGGGGCGGTCCCGCTGCTGGTCAGGTCAAACGGGCGTCTCTGGTCCGCTGCGGCGCCTCCCATCTTCATTACAAGACGTCCTCTTCTGATCTTCAGCCACGGCTCCGGCGCAGGCGTACTTTGCTCTGCCCTGTTGAGGGCAGACAAAGTACTGCAGTGCGCAGGCGCCGGGCCTCTGACATTTCCGGCACCTGCGCACTGCAGTACTATCCTCTGCCCTCAACAGGGCAGAGCAAAGTACGCCTGCGCCGGAGCCGTGGCTGAAGATCAGAAGAGGACGTCTTGTAATGAAGATGGGAGGCGCCGCAGCGGACCAGAGACGCCCGTTTGACCTGACCAGCAGCGGGACCGACCGTGGGTGAGTATAATCTAACGTCTTTTTCTCCTCTTTCAGGTAACATCGGGGGCTTATCTACAGCATTACAGAATGCTGTAGATAAGCCCCTGATGCCGGTGGGCTTACCTCACCCGCGAATTTCGGGGTGACAGGTTCCCTTTAAAGAAGAAGTTACAGGTCTGTGAGAGCCAGAAATCTTGCTTGTTTTTAGGTGACCAAATACTTATTTTCCTCTGTATTTTGCAAAATAAATCTTGCAAAATCAGACAAGGTGATTTTCTGGATTTGTTTTCTTATTTTGACTCTTATACTCGTGGTCTACCTATGATGGCAATTACAGGCCTCTCCCATCTTTTTAAGTGGGAGAACTTACACAATTGGTGGCTGACTAAATATTATTTTCCCCACTGTGTGTGTGTGTGTGTATATATATATATATATATATATATATATATATATATATATATGTATATATACACACATATATATACACATATATACAGTACAGACCAAAAGTTTGGACACACCTTTTCACTTATAGATTTTTCTGTATTTTCATGACTATGAAAATTGTGCATTTACACTGAAGGCATCAAAACTATGAATTAACACATGTGGAATTATATACTTAACAAAAAAGTGTGAAACTAGTGAAATTATGTCTTATATTCTAGGTTCTTCAAAGTAGCCACATTTTTCTTTGATGACTGCTTTGCACACTCTTGGCATTCTCTTGATGAGCTTCAATAGGTAGTCACAGGGAATGGTCTTCCAACAACCTTGAAGGAGTTCCCAGAGATGCTTAGCCCTTGTTGGCCCTTTTGCCCTCACTCTGTGGTCCAGCTCACCCCAACCATCTCGATTGGGTTCAGGTCAGTTGACCTGTAGAGGCCAGGTCATCTGACGTAGCACCCCATCACTCTCCTTCTTGGTGAAATAACCCTTACACAGCCTGGAGGTGTGTTTGGGGTCATTGTCCTGTTGAAAAATAAACCGGATGGAAAAGCATGCCACTGCAAGATGCAGTAGTAGCCATGCTGGTTCTGTATGCCTTCAATTTTGAATAAATCCCCAACAGTGTCTTCAGCAAAGCACCCCCACACCATCACACCTCCTCCATGCTTCACGGTGGGAACCAGGCATGTAGAGTCCATCCGTTCACATTTTCTGCGTCACACAAAGACATGGTGGTTGGAACCAAAGATCTCAAATTTGGACTCATCAGACCAAAGCACAGATTTCCACTGGTCTAATGTCCATTCCTTGTGTTATTAAACCTGACAGGGCACACCTGTGAAGTGAAAACCATTCCCGGTGACTACCTCTTGAAGCTCATCAAGAGAATGCCAAGGGTGTGCAAAGCAGTCATCAAAGCAAAAGGTGGCTACTTTGAAGAACCTGGAATATAAGACATAATTTCAGTTGTTTCACACTTTTTTGTTAAGTATATAATTCCACATGTGTTTATTCAAAGTTTTGATGCCTTCACTGTGAATGTACAATTTTCATAGTCATGGAAATACAGAAAAATATTTAAATGAGAAGGTGTGTCCAAACTTTTGGTCTGTACTGTATGTGTGTGTGTGTATGTATATATGTATATGTGTGTGTGTATATATATATATATATATATATATATACATACTAGATGGTGGCCCGATTCTAACGCATCGGGTATTCTAGAATATGCATGTCCACGTAGTATATTGCCTAACCACGTAGTATATTGCCCAGCCACGTAGTATATTGCCCAGTGACGTAGTATACAGCACAAAGCCACGTAGTATATTGCCCAGCCACGTAGTATATTGCCCAGCCACGTAGTATATTGCCCAGTCACGTAGTATATTGCCCAGTCACGTAGTATATTGCCCAGTCACGTAGTATATTGCCCAGTCACGTAGTATATTGCCCAGTCACGTAGTATATTGCCCAGTCACGTAGTATATTGCCCAGTCACGTAGTATATTGCCCAGTCACGTAGTATATTGCCCAGCCACGTAGTATATTGCCCAGTCACGTAGTATATTGCCCAGCCACATAGTATGTTGCCCAGCCACATAGTATATTGCCCAGCCACATAGTATATTGCCCAGCCACATAGTATACAGCACAGACACTTAGTATACTGCCCAGTCACGTAGTATATTGGCCATTCACGTAGTATGCACCATATCCATGTTAAAAAAAAACCAATTAAAATAAAAAAATGTTACATACTCACCTTCCGGAGCCTCCCGATCGAAGCGGCCGGTTACCGATGGTCCTCTTGTTTTCCGGTCCCAAGAGTGCATTGCGGTCTCGCGAGATGATGATGTAGCGGTCTCGCGAGACCGCTACGTCATCATCTCGCGAGATCGCAGCATGGACCGGTTACCGGAGCATCACGAGCGGGAAAGGCCTGTTGTGGATCCGAGGGGCCGACGGATGGTGAGTATATAACGATTTTTTATTTTTTTTATTATATTTAACATTAGATCTGTTTACTATTCATGCTGCATAGGCCGCATCAATAGTAAAAAGTTGGTCACACAGGGTTAATAGCAGTGTTAACAGAGTGCGTTACACTGCGGTCAACGCTGCCCATTAACGCTGTGTGAGCGCTGACCGGAGGGGAGTATGCGGACGACGGGCACTGACTGCGGGGAGGAAGGAGCGGCCATTTTCTTCCGGACTGTGCCCGTCGCTGATTGGTCGTGGCTGTTTTGCTGCGACCAATCAGCGACTTGGATTTCCATGACAGACAGAGGCTGCGACCAATGAAGATCTGTGACAGACAGACAGATGGGAGTGACCCTTAGACAATTATATAGCAGATATATATATATATATAGTGGGGGAAATAAGTATATGATCCCATACTGATTTTGTAAGTTTGCCCACTGACATAGACATGAACAGTCTATAATTTTAAGGGTATAATAATTTTAACATTTAGAGATAAAATATAAAAAAATGAAAAAATAAAATCCAAAATATATATATATTTTTTACCCAAATTTGTTTTCCAAGTTGCTTCATTTTGTATTTTAGGTGCATCGGATGAAATTGGGGATAGAACCTTTAAAGTGTTTCTATCGGCATATTTTTGCTATTCATCTGAAAGCAGCATAACGTAGGGGCAGAAAGCCTGATACCAGTGATGTGTCACTTACTAGACTGTGTGTCGTAGTTTCAATACAATAAGGGCTTTATCAGCAGAAGATTATCACTACAGGACTGCGTGTCATGTGCAGGCCAGTCCTGCTTATCTGTGCAACCCCGCCCACAGCACTAATTGGCAGCTTGCTGACAATGTACACAGTAAGCTACCAATCAGGGGTGTGGGCGGGGTTATACACAGCTCAGTATTTTGATCGCTGTCACATCTACAGTAGAGAAAACAGGGATGCTGTCAAAACTGTAGCAAGCAGCCCAGTAAGTGACACATCACTGGAATCGGGTCTTTGCCCCTACATTATGCTGCTCTCAGATTACATAGCAAAAACCTGTTGACAGATTCTGTTTTTATGCAAATTCACAAAGTAACTACCTATATGGGGCATTATAAAGGGTTTTCTTTAGTTTGGAGAACATTGCATGTAAGACCGAGGGGTACCAGCACCCCGAAAACACCACCTCTGATACAAATAGGATTACCGCTAGTCGTCTCCCCTTTACCTGACAAATAAGTGCTGCGAGACTAATTCCCACTATAATGCCGCAATCAAGACGATTGCCGATCCCTTCGCGGCTCTATGTAAGAATTGCACGGTCCATGCTTAGAATGATTGCATTTGCTGTTAATACAGGTATTCATTGTGTTTGCCCACGTCCTCATTGTTGTTCATATTCCGCCCTGAAGAATATCCGAAGGAGAATAATGTTTCCATCCTGTAAAACCAGCTTTTTCTTTTTTTTTTTTTTCTTTTCTTTTTTTTTTTTCCTCTTTCTCCTCAAACCGAAGAGCATATCAAGAAAAAGCATTAAACAAGAGAAGGGAAGCTAGAAATTATGACTTAAAAAGTCTGAAGGGTTGGAATTCATTGCTGGCCCCCGTCTGTACTGTTGTAAGGTAGAAAAATCAATGATGCAATCTTTTCCCTCTCTCCTTGTCCGAGCCCTAATTGAAATGGAAAATCAGATGAACGGCCAGCAGATAATTGTTTTATCAATAGTGCCTGCCTGCCCTGGAAGGGTCAGCCTAGAATGATGGCGAGCCAGAGGTATGACGGGGACAAAATGTGAAATTGAACGGGGAGGAGGTCATAAATCAACCGTGACAAGGAAGAGTGACCGATGTGCGTGCAGCTGCTGGGACAGACTTGCTCCACTGCTTGGGATGTCTTAACCCCTCATGGGGATACAGGTGTTCATAATAATATCTCGGGCCTGCTAATTACAATGATGTGCGGCGAGCGGGCGCAATGACAAGAAGTTGGCACAAGACGGTTCCACGTAGAGTCATTTCGCATCAAAGCGTGAAGGTTCCCGGTGCCTGATCGTTATTATTGCAATTACCTACAAGACCGAAACCTTCATTCGTCGCGTTAGCAGTACATTATTTTTTTTATCTACGGTATTTTTTTTTTTTTTAGAAACAGTAATATTAATTGAACGCTGCTCACGTTTAAAATTCCAGAATTGTATTGGCAAAGCACCGAGTTTGTGTTTTTTTTCCCCTACAGTAGCTAATTTTTGTATTTTGTGTGGTTTTTTTTTTATAAATATGTTTTTTTATTTTGTATGTTTTTATGAAGAACGTACATTGGTGTAAAATTCAAGCAAAAAAGTTAGGGTAAGTACAAGTGTTAATTATTATTAATTTTTTTTATACTATGACATATCAGCCATGCAAACCATCTACTATATAATTGTCAAAGGGTCACTTCCGTCTTTCTGTCCTTCTGTCTGTCTGTCTGTCACGGATATTCATTGGTCGCGGCCTCTGTCTGTCATGAAATCCAAGTCGCTGATTGGTTTCGCCAGATGCCTGTCATGGCTGCCACGACCAATCCGCAACGGCCACAGTCCGATTAGTCCCTCCCCTGCAGTCAGCACCCGGCGCCCGCTCCATACTCCCCGCAGTCACTGCTCACACAGGTTTAATGCCAGCGGTAACGGACCGCGTTACGTCGCGGGTAACTCACTCCATTACCGCTGCTATTAACCCTGTGTGACCAAGTTTTTACTATTGATGCTGCCTATGCGGCGTCAATAGTAAAAACATCTAATGTTAACCCCTTCCCGACCCATGACGCCACGTAGGCGTCATGAAAGTCGGTGCCATTCCGACCCATGACGCCTATGCGGCGTCATGGAAAGATCGCGTCCCTGCAGATCGGGTGAAAGGGTTAACTCCCATTTCACCCGATCTGCAGGGACAGGGGGAGTGGTAGTTTAGCCCAGGGGGGGTGGCTTCACCCCCTCGTGGCTACGATCGCTCTGATTGGCTGTTGAAAGTGAAACTGCCAATCAGAGCGATTTGTAATATTTCACCCATTATAACGGGTGAAATATTACAATCCAGCCATGGCCGATGCTGAAATATCATCGGCCATGGCTGGAAATACTAGTGTGCCCCCACCCCACCCCTCCGATCGCCCCCCCACCCCCCCGATCTGGCCGGTACACTGCTCCGGCTCCCCTCCGCCCTGTGCTCCGCTCCCCCCCGTGCTCGTGTCCGCTCCCCCCGTGCTCCAATCACCCCCCGTGCTCCAATCACCCCCCCTGCACTCCGATCCACCCCCCCCCGTGCTCCGTTCCACCCCCCCGTGCTCCATTCCAGCCCCCCCGTGCTCCGTTCCACGCCCCCCGCGCTCCGTTCCACCCCTCCCGCGCTCCGATTCCCCCCCCGTGCTCCGATCCCCCCCCCGTGCTCCGATCCCCCCCCCCGTGGTCACCCCCCACCCTATCATACTTACCGATCCAGCCGTGGTCCCGTCCGTCTTCTCCCGGGCGCCGCCATCTTCCAAAATGGCGGGCGCATGCGCAGTGCGCCCGCCGAATCTGCCGGCCGGCAGATTCGTTCCAAAGTGCATTTTGATCACTGAGATATAATCTATCTCAGTGATCAAAATAAAAAAAATAATAAATGACCCCCCCCCTTTGTCACCCCCATAGGTAGGGACAATAAAAAAATAAAGAAATTTTTTTTTTCCACTAATGATAGAATAGGGTTAGGGGTAGGGTTAGGGTTAAGGTTAGGGCTAGGGGTAGGGGTAGGGTTAGGGGTAGGGTTAGGGGTAGGGGTAGGGGTAGGGTTAGGGGTAGGGTTAGGGTTAGGGCTAGGGTTAGGGCTAGGGTTAGGGCTAGGAATGTGCACACGTATTCTGGTCCTCTGCGGATTTTTCCGCTGCGGATTTGATAAATCCGCAGTGCTAAACCGCTGCGGATTTATGGCGGATTTACCGCGTTTTTTTCTGCGCATTTCACTGCGGTTTTACAATTGCGATTTTCTATTGGAGCAGTTGTAAAACCGCTGCGGAATCCGCACAAAGAAGTGACATGCTGCGGAATGTAAACCGCTGCGTTTCCGTGCAGTTTTTCTGCAGCATGTGTACAGAGATTTTTGTTTCCCACAGGTTTACATTGAACTGTAAACTCATGGGAAACTGCTGCGGATCCGCAGCGTTTTCCGCAGCGTGTGCACATACCTTTAGAATTAGGCTATGTGCACACGGTGCGGATTTGGCTGCGGATTCGCAGCAGTGTTCCATCAGGTTTACAGTACCATGTAAACATATGAAAAACCAAATCCGCTGTGCCCATGGTGCGGAAAATACCGCGCGGAAACGCTGCGTTGTATTTTCCGCAGCATGTCAATTCTTTGTGCGGATTCCGCAGTGTTTTACACCTGTTCCTCAATAGGAATCCGCAGGTGAAATCCGCACAAAAAACACTGGAAATCCGCGGAAAATCCGCAGGTAAAACACAGTGCCTTTTACCCGCAGATTTTTCAAAAATGGTGCGGAAATATCTCACACGAATCCGCAACGTGGGCACATAGCCTTAGGGTTAGGGTTGGAATTAGGGTTGTGGTTAGGGTTAGGGGTGTGTTGGGGTTAGTGTTGTGGTTAGGGGTGTGTTGGGGTTAGGGTTGTGATTAGGATTATGGCTACAGTTGGGATTAGGGTTAGGGGTGTGTTGGGGTTAGTGTTGGAGTTAGAATTGAGGGGTTTCCACTGTTTAGGCACATCAGGGGTCTCCAAACGCAACATGGCGCCACCATTGATTCCAGCCAATCTCGTATTCAAAAAGTCAAATGGTGCTCCCTCACTTCCGAGCCCTGACGTGTGCCCAAACAGTGGTTTACCCCCACATATGGGGTACCAGCATACTCAGGACAAACTGCGCAACAATTACTGGGGTCCAATTTCTCCTGTTACCCTTGTGAATCTAAAAAAATGCTTGCTAAAACATAATTTTTGAGGAAAGAAAAATGATTTTTTATTTTCACGGCTCTGCGTTGTAAACGTCTGTGAAGCACTTGGGGGTTCAAAGTGCTCACCACATATCTAGATAAGTTCCTTGGGGGGTCTAGTTTCTAAAATGGGGTCACTTGTGGGGGGTTTCTACTGTTTAGGCACACCAGGGGCTCTGCAAACGCAACGTGACACCCGCAGACCATTCCATCAAAGTCTGCATTTCAAAAGTCACTACTTCCCTTCTGAGCCCCGACGTGTGCCCAAACAGTGGTTTACCCCCACATATGGGGTATCAGCGTACTCAGGAGAAACTGGACAACAACTTTTGGGGTCCAATTTCTCCTGTAACCCTTGGGAAAATAAAAAATTCTGGGCTAAATAATTATTTTTGAGGAAAGAAAACGTATTTATTATTTTCACGGCTCTGCATTATAAACTTCTATGAAGCACTTGGGGGTTCAAAGTGCTCACCACACATCTAGAAAAGTTCCTTTCAGGGTCTAGTTTCCAAAATGGGGTCACTTGTGGGGGGTTTCTACTGTTTAGGCACATCAGGGGCTCTGCAAACGCAACGTGACGCCCGCAGAGCATTCCATCAAAGTCTGCATTTCAAAACGTCACTACTTCAATTCCAAGCCCCGGCATGTGCCCAAACAGTAGTTTACCCCCACATATGGGGTATCACCGTACTCAGGAGAAACTGGACAACAAATATTGGGGTCAAATTTCTCCTGTTACCCTTGGGAAAATTAAAAAATTCTGGGCTAAATAATTATTTTTGAGGAAAGAAAACGTATTTATTATTTTCACGGCTCTGCATTATAAACTTCTATGAAGCACTTGGGGGTTCAAAGTGCTCACCACACATCTAGATAAGTTCCTTTGGGGGTCTAGTTTCCAAAATGGGGTCACTTGTGGGGGGTTTCTACTGTTAAGCCACATCAGGGGCTCTGCAAACGCAACGTGACGCCCACAGAGCATTCCATCAAAGTCTGCATTTCAAAACGTCACTACTTCACTTCCGAGCCCCGGCATGTGCCCAAACAGTGATTTACCCCCACATATGGGGTATCAGCGTACTCAGGAGAAACTGGACAACAACTTTTGGGGTCAAATTTCTCCTGTTACCCTTGGGAAAATAAAAAATTGCAGGCTAAAAGATCATTTTTGAGAAAATAATTTTTTTTTTTATTTTCATGGCTCTGCGTTATAAACTTCTGTGAAGCACTTGGGGGTTCAAAGTCCTCACCACACATCTAGATTAGTTCCTTTGGGGGTCTAGTTTCTAAAATGGTGTCATTTCTGGGGGATCTCCAATGTTTAGGCACACAGGGCCTCTCCAAACGTGACATGGTGTCCGCTAATGATTGGAGCTAATTTTCCATTTAAAAAGCCAAATGGCGTGCCATCCCTTCCGAGCCCTGCCGTGCGCCCAAACAGTGGTTTACCCCCACATATGGGGTATCAGCGTACTCAGGACAAACTGGACAACAATATTTGGGGTCCAATTTCTCCTATTATCCTTGGCAAAATAGGAAATTCCAGGCTAAAAAATCATTTTTGAGGAAAGAAAAATTATTTTTTATTTTCATGGCTCTGCGTTATAAACTTCTGTGAAGCACTTGGGGGTTTAAAGTGCTCAATATGCATCTAGATAAGTTCCTTGGGGGGTCTAGTTTCCAAAATGGGGTCACTTGTGGGGGAGCTCCAATGTTTAGGCACACAGGGGCTCTCCAAACGCGACATGGTGTCCGCTAACAATTGGAGCTAATTTTCCATTCAAAAAGTCAAATGGCGCGCCTTCTCTTCCGAGCCCTGCCGAGTGCCCAAACAGTGGTTTACCCCCACATATGAGGTATCGGCGTACTCGGGAGAAATTGCCCAACAAATTTTATGATCCATTTTATCCTACTGCCCATGTGAAAATGAAAAAATTGAGGCGAAAAGAATTTTTTTGTGAAAAAAAATTACTTTTTCATTTTTACAGATCAATTTGTGAAGCACCTGAGGGTTTAAAGTGCTCACTAGGCATCTAAATTAGTTCCTTGGGGGGTCTAGTTTCCAAAATGGGGTCACTTGTGGGGGAGCGCCAATGTTTAGGCACACAGGAGCTATCCAAACGCGACATGGTGTCCGCTAACGATGGAAATAATTTTTCATTCAAAAAGTCAAATGGCGCTCCTTCCCTTCCGAGCCTTACCATGTGCCCAAACAGTGGTTTACCTCCACATGTGAGGTATTGGTGTACTCAGGAGAAATTGCCCAACACATTTTAGGATCCATTTTATCCTGTTGCCCATGTGAAAATGAAAAAATTGAGGCTAAAAGAATTTTTTTGCGAAAAAAAAGTACTTTTTCATTTTTACGGATCAATTTGTGAAGCACCTGGGGGTTCAAAGTGCTCACTATGCATCTAGATAAGTTCCTTGGGGCGTCTAGTTTCCAAAATGGGGTCACTTGTGGGGGAGCTCCAATTTTTAGGCACACGGGGGCTCTCCAAACGTGACATGGTGTCCGCTAAAGAGTGGAGCCAATTTTTGATTCAAAAAGTCAAATGGCGCTCCTTCCCTTCCAAGCCCTGCCGTGCGCCAAAACAGTGGTTTACCCCCACATATGAGGTATCAGCGTACTCAGGACAAATTGGACAACAACTTTCGTGGTTCAGTTTCTCCTTTTACCATTGGGAAAATAAAAAAATTGTTGCTAAAAGATAATTTTTGTGACTAAAAAGTTAAATGTTCATTTTTTCCTTCCATGTTGCTTCTGCTTCTGTGAAGCACCTGAAGGGTTAATAAACTTCTTGAATGTGGTTTTGAGTACCTTGAGGGGTGCAGTTTTTAGAATGGTGTCACTTTTGGGTATTTTCAGCCATATAGACCCCTCAAACTGACTTCAAATGTGAGGTGGTCCCTAAAAAAAATGGTTTTGTAAATTTCGTTGTAAAAATGACAAATCGCTGGTCGAATTTTAACCCTTATAACTTCCTAACAAAAAAAAATTTTGTTTCCAAAATTGTGCTGATGTAAAGTAAACATGTGGGAAATGTTATTTATTAACTATTTTGTGTCACATATCTCTCTGGTTTAACAGAATAAAAATTCAAAATGTGAAAATTGCGAAATTTTCAAAATTTTCGCCAAATTTCCGTGTTTATCACAAATAAATGCAGAATTTATTGACCTAAATTTACCACTAACATGAAGCCCAATATGTCACGAAAAAACAATCTCAGAACCGCTAGGATCCGTTGAAGCGTTCCTGAGTTATTACCTCATAAAGGGACACTGGTCAGAATTGCAAAAAACGGCAAGGTCTTTAAGGTCAAAATAGGCTGGGTCTTGAAGGGGTTAAAAATGCTAAAAAAAAAAAAATCATTATATACTCACCTTTCACGACGCTCCGGCAGGTTCCGGTGCCAAGGATTGTATGGGAGAAGGACCTGCCATGATGTCATGGTCATGTGACCGCGACGTCATCACAGGGCCTGCGTGAGAAGGACCTGCCATGACGTCACGGTCATGTGACCGAACTGCAAGGGGCCCCCGGAAGGTGAGTATATGGTTATTTTTTATTTTTTAACCTGTGATATACGTGACTGGCCAATATACTACGTGCCTGGGCAATATACTACGTCACTGGGCAATATACTACGTCAATGGGCAATATACTACGTGACTGGGCAATATACTACGTCACTGGGCAATAGACTACGTGGGCTGTGCAATATACTACGTCACTGGGCAATAAACTACGTCACTGGGCAATATACTATGTCACTGGGCAATATACTATGTCACTGGGCAATATACTACGTGACTGGGCAATATACTACATGACTGGGCAATATACTATGTGACTGGGCAATATACTATGTGACTGGGCAATATACTACATCACTGGGCAATATACTACGTGGCTGGGCAATATACTACGTGGTTGGGCAATATACTACGTGGGCTGTGCAATATACTATGTGGCTAGGCAATATACTATGTGGGCTGTGCAATATACTACGTGGCTGGGTAATATACTACGTGGCTTGGCAATATACTACGTGACTGGGCAATATACTACGTGACTGGGCAATATACTACGTGGCTGGGCAATATACTACGTGGCTGGGCAATATACTACATCACTGGGCAATATACTACGTGGTTGGGCAATATACTACGTGGGCTGTGCAATATACAACGTGACTGAGCAATATACTACGTGACTGGGCAATATACTACGTGACTGGGCAATATACTACGTGGCTGGGCAATATAATACGTGGGCTGTGCAATATACTACGTGGCTAGGCAATATACTACGTGACTGGGCAATATACTACGTGGCTGGGCAATATACTACGTGACTGGGCAATATACTACATGATTGGGCTATATACTACGTGACTGGGCAATATACTACGTGGCTGGACAATATTCTACGTGGGCTGTGCAATATACTACGTGACTGGGCAATATACTACGTGGCTGGGCAATATAATACGTGGCTAGGCAATATACTACGTGACTGGGCAATATACTACGTGGCTGGGCAATATACTACGTGACTGGGCAATATACTACATGATTGGGCTATATACAGGTCCTTCTCAAAAAATTAGCATATAGTGTTAAATTTCATTATTTACCATAATGTAATGATTACAATTAAACTTTCATATATTATAGATTCATTATCCACCAACTGAAATTTGTCAGGTCTTTTATTGTTTTAATACTGATGATTTTGGCATACAACTCCTGATAACCCAAAAAACCTGTCTCAATAAATTAGCATATCAAGAAAAGGTTCTCTAAACCAGGGGTCCCCAACTCCAGTCCTCAAGGCCCACCAACAGGTCATGTTTTCAGGATTTCCTTTGCATTGCACAGGTGATGCAATTATTACCTGGGCAAGACTAAGGAAATCCTGAAAACATGACCTGTTGGTGGGCCTTGAGGACTGGAGTTGGGGACCCCTGCTCTAAACGACCTATTACCCTAATCTTCTGAATCAACTACCGTAATTAACTCTAAACACATGCAAAAGATACCTGAGGCTTTTATAAACTCCCTGCCTGGTTCATTACTCAAAACCCCCATCATGGGTAAGACTAGCGACCTGACAGATGTCAAGAAGGCCATCATTGACACCCTCAAGCAAGAGGGTAAGACCCAGAAAGAAATTTCTCAACAAATAGGCTGTTCCCAGAGTGCTGTATCAAGGCACCTCAATGGTAAGTCTGTTGGAAGGAAACAATGTGGCAGAAAACGCTGTACAACGAGAAGAGGAGACCGGACCCTGAGGAAGATTGTGGAGAAGGACCGATTCCAGACCTTGGGGAACCTGAGGAAGCAGTGGACTGAGTCTGGTGTGGAAACATCCAGAGCCACCGTGCACAGGCGTGTGCAGGAAATGGGCTACAGGTGCCGCATTCCCCAGGTAAAGCCACTTTTGAACCATAAACAGCGGCAGAGGCGCCTGACCTGGGCTACAGAGAAGCAGCACTGGACTGTTGCTAAGTGGTCCCAAGTACTTTTTTCTGATGAAAGCAAATTTTGCATGTCATTCGGAAATCAAGGTGCCAGAGTCTGGAGGAAGACTGGGGAGAAGGAAATGCCAAAATGCCTGAAGTCCAGTGTCAAGTACCCACAGTCAGTGATGGTGTGGGGTGCCATGTCAGCTGCTGGTGTTGGTCCACTGTGTTTCATCAAGGGCAGGGTCAATGCAGCTAGCTATCAGGAGATTTTGGAGCACTTCATGCTTCCATCGGCTGAAATGCTTTATGGAGATGAAGATTTCATTTTTCAGCACGACCTGGCACCTGCTCACAGTGCCCAAACCACTGGTAAATGGTTTACTGACCATGGTATTACTGTGCTCAATTGGCCTGCCAACTCTCCTGACCTGAACCCCATAGAGAATCTGTGGGATATTGTGAAGAGAAAGTTGAGAGACGCAAGACCCAACACTCTGGATGAGCTTAAGGCCGCTATTGAAGCATCCTGGGCCTCCATAACATCTCAGCAGTGTCACAGGCTGATTGCCTCCATGCCACGCCGCATTGAAGCAGTCATTTCTGCCAAAGGATTCCCGACCAAGTATTGAGTGCATAACTGAACATTATTATTTGTTGGTTTTTTTGTTTGTTATTAAAAAACACTTTTATTTGATTGGATGGGTGAAATATGCTAATTTATTGAGACAGGTTTTTTGGGTTATCAGGAGTTGTATGCCAAAATCATCAGTATTAAAACAATAAAAGACCTGACAAATTTCAGTTGGTGGATAATGAATCTATAATATATGAAAGTTTAATTGTAATCATTACATTATGGTAAATAATGAAATTTAACACTATATGCTAATTTTTTGAGAAGGACCTGTACTACGTGGCTGGACAATATTCTACGTGGGCTGTGCAATATACTACGTGACTGGGCAATATACTACGTGACTGGGCAATATACTACGTGGCTGGGCAATATACTACGTGGCTGGGCAATATTCTACGTGGCTGGGCAATATACTACGTGGCTGGGCAATATACTACGTGGCTGGGCAATATTCTACGTGGCTGGGCAATATACTACGTGGCTGGGCAATATACTACGTGGCTGGGCAATATACTACGTGGGCTGGGCAATATACTACGTGGGCTGGGCAATATACTACGTGGACATGCATATTCTAGAATACCCGATGCGTTAGAATTGGGCCACCATCTAGTTTTCTAATAGTTGTGAAATGCGTGGGCATTCTTTTAAATTTTTGGGCCAGCACAAGTAGAAATTAATTATTTTTTTTATATTAAGACATGGGACATTCTTTTACGTTTTTGGGCAAGAACAAGTACAAACTATTTATTTATTTTATACAATGACATACCGGTATTAGCCATGCCAACTATTTTCTAATAGTCGTGAATTGCGTGGGTCATTCTTATACATTTTTGGGCAAGAACAAGTACAAATAATAATTTTTTTTTACATACACTATGACATTTTAGCCATGCAAATCATTTTCTAATGGAGTCGTGAAATGCGCGGGACATTTTTTGTTTACATTTTTGGGCCAGCACAGGTAGAAATTATTATTTTTTTATATTAAGACATGGGACATTCTTTTACATTTTTGGGCAAGAACAAGTACGCACTATTTATTTATTTTATACTATGACATACCGGTATTAGCCATGCAAACCATTTTCTAATAGTCGTGAAATGCGTGGGTCATTCTTATACATTTTTGGGCAAGAAAAAGGACAAATAATTTTTTTTACATACACTATGACATTTTAGCCATGCAAATCATTTTCTAATGGAGCCGTGAAATGCGTGGGATATTTTTTTTTACATTTTTGGGCCAGCACAAGTGGAAATTAATTATTTTTATTGTCATATATATTGCGACATGGGACATTCTTTTACATTTTTGGGCAAGAACAAGTTCAAACTATTTATTTAGTTTATATTATGACATATTTAGCCGTGCAGACCATTTTCTACTGGAGTCGTGAAATGTGTGGGCCTTTCTTTCACATTTATCCTTATTTAACATCTTGGGAATCGGGGTTACGGTAATTTTATATGTAGGAACGGCTTGTTTTGTTTTTTTGTTTTGCTTTCATATTTTTTGTTTTATTTACGGTACGTTTGTTTTTCCTTTTATTTTATTTATTTAAAGGGCACAATCCATTGCCATGCCAGAATAAGGCCTGTGACTGTGGACTGCATAGAAATATTTCAGACGAAGTCATTTATATTATTAGAATTAAAGCTTGTGTTTTTCTAGGATGCGATGTAACAAGTACTTGGGGTAATCTCTAGAAACACTTGTACCTGTGAATGACTGTCGTCTCCCTTTCCGGCGCTGCAGCAGCTGAGTCCCAGAGGTCTGAGGTGTGGATGTAACCTCTTGTGTCTGGAAGATCATGACGGGGAAGCACAGATAACACGTCTCATATATCTAATTCTGATGTAACTTGTTTTGAGCAGTAAATGGCATGATGTTGATATATATCCCCACCTGACATTATCTAGCAGCTGGAGCAGCAAGCTGAATCCTCGGTCACATGGGGATCCAGGTTTAGCGCAGTCAGACCATCCTGACAGTGAGTTGACGCTTGGAGAAGCTATGTCCCTTTGTGCCTTCAATACATGAAGATGTTCCCCTCCAGTCTTCATCTTGCTGGTGTCGGACACTTGTTTTGGTGTCCCAGGTAGTGAATTAGGACCTCTTCATTTGCAGACACCGGTTGCACACTTTAGCAGATATAAGTTTGCCAATATACTTTGTAATCAGAGGCTGTATATGTTGTTCTGCTGCAAATACAGTATTATAGACATCATTTATATCTAGGCCACAGTACGGGCCTACCTAGCATTTGCGACCCCAGGACGGAGGGCTGACCACCATGTTTTTTGACTGATTTTAAGGACTGCTTCACACAGGAGGGTGTTTTGTATGTGACCCTGCAGACTGGTTACTTTTGCAGGTAACCGTAATTTAGACATCTATTTAATCTGAGAGCAGCATTATGTGGGGATGTGTCTCTTATTAAACTGTGTGTTGAAGTTTCAATACAAGCACATTTTATCAACAGGAGATTATCACTGCAGGACTAGGTGTCACATGCAGGCAAGGTAGGCTATCACAATGCACAGTGTACACAGGAAGCTGCCATTTAGGGTGTGGATGGGTTAGACACAGATCGGCATTCTTGAGCACTGCTACATCTTCATCAGACAAACAGGGATTCTATCAATAGTACAGTATGCAGTCCGGTCAGTGATACATCCCTGGAATCAGAGTTTAAGCCTCTACATCATGCTGTTATCATATTCTGTAGCAAATCCTGCTGCCAGAATCTCTTTAACGCTGTTCTAGCGATTTTAGCTTTGATTTTGTCTGCCACCACTAAGGGGAGTTATGGAGCATATATTACTGCATTCTGTATTGCTATTGAGTAGGTGTATAAAATGTATGCATGAAGCTCTGGAGCTCCCTCTAGTGGAGACATAATTTTATAATTTCACTATCATAATGCAGAGTTCTGAATGCAGAGGAATTTTGAGCTCTGAATGCAGAGGAATTTTGAGCTCTGAATGCAGAGTAATTTGGAGCTCTGAATACAGAGTAATTTGGAGATCTGAATGCCGAGGAATTGAGAGCTCTGAATGCAGAGGTATTTGGAGCTCTGAATGTAGAGTAATTTGGAGCTCTGAATGTAGAGTAATTTGGAGCTCTGAATGCAAAGTAATTTGGAGCTCTGAATGCAGAGTAATTTGGAGCTCTGAATGCAGAGGAATTGGGAGCTCTAAATGCAGAGGAATGGGGAGCTCTGAATGCAGAGGAATTGGGAGCTCTGAATGCAGAGTAAATGGGAGCTCTGAATGCAGAGTAATTTGGAGCTCTGAATGCAGAGTAATTTGGAGCTCTGAATGCAGAGGAATTGGGAGCTCTGAATGCAGAGGAATTGGGAGCTCTGAATGCAGAAGTATTTGAAGCTCTGAATGTAGAGTAATTTGGAGCTATGAATGCAGAGTAATTTGGAGCTCTGAATGCAGAGGAATTTGGAGCTCTGAATGCAGAGGAATTTGGAGATCTGAATGCAGAGGAATGTGTAGCTCTGAATGCAGAGGTATTTGGAGATTTGAATGCAGAGGTATTTGGAGATTTGAATGCAGAGTAATTTGGAGCTCTAAATGCAGAGTAATTTGGAGCTCTGAATGCGGAGGAATTTGGAGCTCTGAATGCAGAGTAATTTGGAGCTCTGAATGCAGAGGTATTTGGAGCTCTGAATGCAGAGGAATTTGGAGCTCTGAATGCAGAGGAATTTGGAGCTCTGAATGCAGAGGTATTTGGAGCTCTAAATGCAGAGTAATTTGGAGCTCTGAATGCGGAGGAATTTGGAGCTCTGAATGCAGAGTAATTTGGAGCTCTGAATGCAGAGGTATTTGGAGCTCTGAATGCAGAGGAATTTGGAGCTCTGAATGCAGAGGAATTTGGAGCTCTGAATGCAGAGGTATTTGGAGCTCTGAATGCAGAGGTATTTGGAGCTCTGAATGCAGAGGAATTTGGAGCTCTGAATGCAGAGTAATTTGGAGCTCTGAATGCAGAGGTATTTGGAGCTCTGAATGCAGAGTAATTTGGAGCTCTAAATGCAGAGTAATTTGGAGCTCTGAATGCGGAGGAATTTGGAGCTCTGAATGCAGAGTAATTTGGAGCTCTGAATGCAGAGGTATTTGGAGCTCTGAATGCAGAGGTATTTGGAGCTCTGAATGCAGAGGAATTTGGAGCTCTGAATGCAGAGGTATTTGGAGCTCTGATTGCAGAGGAATGTGGACCTCTGGATGCAGAGGAATTTGGAGCTCTGAATGCAGAGGAATTTGGAGCTCTGAATGCAGAGGAATGTGGACCTCTGGATGCAGAGGAATTTGGAGCTCTGAATGCAGAGGAATTTGGAGCTCTGAATGCAGAGGAATTGGGAGCTCTGAATGCAGAGGTATTTGGAGCTCTGAATGCAGAGGAATTTGGAGCTCTCAATGCAGAGGAATTTGGAGCTCTGAATGCAAAGGGATTTGGAGTTCTGAATGGAAAAAAACCAAAGCTCCAACTGTTATAAAAATATATTAAGATATTAATCGTTATGAAAAAATTAGAACTGAAAATAAACTTGCTTATTCGTGGGGTGCAACCTCTGGACCTGCACCGATCAGCAAAAAGGGGAATTTTTATCCCCTTTGTAAAATGGACCGCCGCTCCATTTCATTCCTTCCCTATGAGGCTGCAGAATAAAGCTGAGCGCAAAACTCTACAGCTACCTAGGAAATGAAAGGAGCAGCGTAGCAGGGATTAAAGTCCTCTGTTCTAACGATGGGTGCGAGTCCTAATGGTCGGACCCCTACCAATCTATAAGTTGTCACCTTTCCTTTGGATAGAGGTGATGACTTTTTTCCACCAGACAACCCCTTCAAGGCTTACAAACATGTAAAAGTTTTTGTGCACAGGTGATAAGTAATAGCCGAATTCCAAGACTGTTATGACCACAAGATGGAGGGCAATTATTTTCAGGTCCCAATTTATACCCCACCATGAAACACGTCATATGCCAGTGTACACACATATACATATTAGGCATATTGTTATTGTATTCCTATATAAAGAGCAAATGAGTTGGACTGTGCCCCCTGGCATTGGTAAAAGAGTCCGAGGGGCAAAGTGCTGTATCGTGCTACTATGTGCGTGCTGTAGAGAAGAACAAGAAAAGCCGGATAGGTAGCAGGAGTAATGTGTAGCTGCGATTATCCTTTCCTTTATGTGCTGTGAATGGAGCGCTCACCTGCCAGTGACAGCAAAATTATTTTATTCAGGATTAAAATTAATATTACCTTGAAATTGAGAAGAGCGCCATGCCGTGGGCTGCACACGGAGGTCACACACAATTGTACCGTTTTACCATATTTCTAATTATAATAATTAAGCCTTCAGTATCTTATTGCCGCACAGCACGCTACAGTTACAGCCTAATGCTTTCCTGGGGGCTGCGAGGTGGTATGATTGGGGTCTATGTTAGCATATTGTAATATGTAGGTTATATTAAAGGGGTGGTCCAGTCTCATGACATTTTTTTTTTTAAGCAAAATCTTTGAAGGGTGAAAAATAACAAACTGAGTAATACTTATCTTTAACGATTCCTGATGTCCATTTTTTTCTGGGTTTTGGTTTCCAGCAAAAGGTGTTTCATCACAAACGTGATCCCAAAGGCAAAATGTTGTGGTGTGAGTATCTGCTGCGACCGTTACATGTCTGTGTTGAAGCATCATCTGTAAAAGCCAGGATATAGAGACCGTAGGGGGACAAAGGGACAGACATAATCAGTTAGGTGGGTATTACTTAGTTTGGTATTGTTTATAGTTCTAGGGGGAAAAAAAATCAAGGGTCTGGACTACCCCTTTAATTCATAGATCTTTGTGGACCCAAGTGTAGTTACGTACCCATTCCTGCAGGTGGCAGTCTTTGAGTTTGCTGTAATTTCTCTGTTCTACACTCTGTACCGCCATAAGGTACATTATGTTGCCCTGGGTGACCGAACAATGGTCTCGTTGCCCAAAATGATACAAATATTGTTCCTTTCTGCCATGTAGATGCTCACACAGGGTCACCGCATCATCCCGCTGGGGTGTAAGCAGTTGTGGCGCAAGACCTAAACAGTAGCAGGGATTTTTTTGTACACTTTTTGCCTATTTTTAATGTTTTTATTTTTTTTATTTTTTTAGTATATATATATATATATATATATATATATATATATATATATATATATATATATATATATATATATATATATATATATATATACAGTGTCGGGCACAATGATATAAAAATACCTTTATTACTGCAGAAATTGGAAATCCGATTGGTACGTCCCCTCTCCCCATCATTTTTATTTAGTCTCTGAAGTACTACGCTGTGAGTGAGCTTCAAAGAAATCCCTCCACACAACCTGCAGCTAGAAACACTTGGAGAAAATCATCACTTTGTTTCTACCTAAAGTCTCTTCCTATCTGGCCCCCGCCTGGAACAGAGAATTGACAAAAATATGAAATTGATTTGGTTGAGGAGTGTTAAAGAGCCGAGAGCCAAATGTCACAGCAATGAATGGCCACCGAGCCGGGAAAATCGATGCGGAGGTTACGGTGGGGCTGGGCAGAATGCTGTGTTCCTGGAAGAGATCAGTCTGCGACGGCCTTGGAGAGCCATCAGGCGAAGAGCCTGAGAGGTTTAATGACACTGGATACGGAGGGGCTGACAGTACGAGCGTATACACACCAAGACACACAGGAGACCGAGGAACATTATTACACCAAAGTGGAGTGCCTGTGACTACCAGAACGTCCACATATTGTCCCTGAGCCGTGGAGCTTACAATCTAATAATTGGCATTGATCGAATTAGATATTACAATGTCTACATTCGAACCTGAAGTACCATAGATGTTTGATCAGCACTAGGACCCCCCAAAACTCTAGATCTGGGGTTCCTGTGGCCCTCCCGTGCAGAGGAAAAGCCCCTATAGGTGATATGGGAACAGTCTTTGGTAATCTACTTATGTTTCGTAAATTGCATTGTAAGCCATTATCAGAATTCTGACAGACACAACAATGTCATCAGAAAGTAGCTGCCTGACAGTGCCGTCTTACATGGTCCTTGAGTTTTGCTGATGACAGATTCCTCCTATTTCAGAAATAGCCATAAAGTTTGGAATAAAGCCCACCATAGACACTAGATGGTTGTCAGCCAAGTGTTGGGTTGGCCAAATCTTCGTTCGGCAGCCGACTCTCCCATACACAGAAGCACTCATTCAGCTTGAGAGCACCTGTGTTTTCTGTGAGAAAGCCACCGACTGACACATCTTTCTGCAGCTTATCTCAGGGAGAACAAAAGGACCTGCAGTCCATAATTGGACATGGTGGATCATTAACTCCCCTGACAAATAACTTTCCAGGGCCCCTATACACTTTAGACTTGTCGTTATTGGTGGCTTGGACAAAAGTCTAAAGGCCCCTTCACATTAAGCGACGCTGCAGCGATACCGACAACGATCCGGATCGCTGCAGCGTCGCTGTTTGGTCGCTGGAGAGCTGTCACACAGACCGCTCTCCAGCGACCAACGATGCCGGTAACCAGGGTAAACATCGGGTAACTAAGCGCAGGGCCGCGCTTAGTAACCCGATGTTTACCCTGGTTACCATGCTAAAAGTAAAAAAAAACAAACACTAGATACTTACCTACCGCTGTCTGTCCTCCAGCGCTGCGCTCTGCTTCTCTGCTCTCCTCCTGTACTGGCTGTGAGCCGGAAAGCAGAGCGGTGACGTCACCGCTCTGCTTTCCGGCTCACAGCCAGTACAGGAGGAGTGCAGAGCACAGCGCTGGAGGACAGACGGCTGTAGGTAAGTATCTAGTGTTTGTTTTTTTTTACTTTTAGCATGGTAACCAGGGTAAACATCGGGTTACTAAGCGCGGCCCTGCGCTTAGTTACCCGATGTTTACCCTGGTTACCAGTGAAGACATCTCTGGATCGGTGTCACACACGCCGATCCAGCGATGTCAGCAGGAGTCCAGCGACGAAATAAAGTTCTGGACTAAAGGCCCCTTCACATTTAGCGACGCTGCAGCGATACCGACAACGATCCGAATCGCTGCAGCGTCGCTGTTTGGTCGCTGGAGAGCTGTCACACAGACCGCTCTCCAGCGACCAACGATGCCGGTAACCAGGGTAAACATCGGGTAACTAAGCGCAGGGCCGCGCTTAGTAACCCGATGTTTACCCTGGTTACCATGCTAAAAGTAAAAAAAAACCAAACAGTACATACTTACCTACAGCCGTCTGTCCTCCAGCGCTGCGCTCTGCTTCTCTGCTCTCCTCCTGTACTGTCTGGGAGCCGGAAAGCAGAGCGGTGACGTCACCGCTCTGCTTTCCGGCTCACAGCCAGTACAGGAGGAGTGCAGAGCGCAGCGCTGGAGGACAGACAGCGGTAGGTAAGTATCTAGTGTTTGTTTTTTTTTACTTTTAGCATGGTAACCAGGGTAAACATCGGGTTACTAAGCGCGGCCCTGCGCTTAGTTACCCGATGTTTACCCTGGTTACCAGTGAAGACATCGCTGGATCGGTGTCACACACGCCGATCCAGCGATGTCTCCAGGGAGTCCAGCGACGAAATAAAGTTCTGGACTTTATTCAGCGACCAACGATCTCCCAGCAGGGGCCTGATCGTTGGTCGCTGTCACACATAACGATTTCATTAACGATATCGTTGCTACGTCACAAATAGCAACGATATCGTTAACAATATCGTTATGTGTGAAGGTACCTTAAAGGCCCCGTCACACATAGCGACGCTGCAGCGATATCGACAACGATCCGGATCGCTGCAGCGTCGCTGTTTGGTCGCTGGAGAGCTGTCACACAGACAGCTCTCCAGCGACCAACGATCCCGAGGTCCCCGGTAACCAGGGTAAACATCGGGTAACTAAGCGCAGGGCCACGCTTAGTAACCCGATGTTTACCCTGGTTACCATCGTTAAAGTAAAAAAAAAACAAACGCTACATACTTACCTATCGCTCTGTCCTCGGTGCTCTGCTTCTCTGGTCTGGCTGTGAGCGGCAGGCAGCCGGAAAGCAGAGAGGTGACGTCACTGCTCTGCTTTCCGGCTGACCGGCGCTCACAGCCAGACCAGAGAAGCAGAGCGCCGAGGACAGACAGCGATAGGTAAGTATGTAGCGTTTGTTTTTTTACTTTTAGGATGGTAACCAGGGTAAACATCGGGTTACTAAGCGCGGCCCTGCGCTTAGTTACCCGATGTTTACCCTGGTTACCAGCGAAGACATCGCTGAATCGGCGTCACACACGCCGATTCAGCGATGTCAGCGGGACCTTAACGATCAAAAAATGGCCCAGGCCATTCCGACACGACCAGCGATCTCACAGCAGGGGCCTGATCGCTGGTACGTGTCACACATAGCGAGATCGCTACTGAGATCGCTGTTGCGTCACAAAACTTGTGACTCAGCAGCGATCCCGCTAGCGATCTCGCTATGTGTGACGGGGCCTTTATTCATTGTCTTGTGGACTGAAATGGTCACCAACAAACATTGACTTTAAAGGGAGTCTGTCACCGTTTTTTTTACATCTGATCTGACAGCAGCATAATGTAGAGGCAGAGTCTGTGATTCCATCGATGCATCACTTACAGGGCTGCTTACTGTAGTTTTGATAAAATTCCTTTTTTTTTCAGCAGCAGATTATCACTGCAGGACTAGTAAATCTGGTGCCAGGTAGTCCAACCACGCCCCCCACCACTGATTGGCAGGTTACTGTGAACACTGTACATGGCAGGAGAAGGCTGCCAATCAGATGTGTGGGCGGGGTTATACAGAGCTCAGCATTCAGACAACTACTAGATCGGCAGCAGATTAAACCATGATATTTTATAAATGACAGCGAGCAGCCCAGTAAGTGACACATCACTGAAATCAGGGTCTCTGTCCTTACATCATGCTGCTCTCAGATGGGGGAGCAAAACCCTGGTGACAGACTCCCTTTTATAGGGTTCGTTAAAATACTAAATTACCACCAATTGACGTTCGCATCATGTACAGTATCTAATTTTCATGTTAAAGGGCTTCTCAGCTTCGGACAATTCCCACTTGATAGAGTAATAACAAAATGTCCTCCTACCGTGAGCCCCCACCCAGTGATCTAGGAGGAATCCTGGCAATAAGTGTCCAAATTTCCTGCAGCGCCACCACTGGAGCAATGAAGCATTGCACAGTGCCCATTTAATATAATAGGTTGTCTGTGTAATGCAAGGCAGGGCTGGTCCTCTAGGGCAAGAGCTGCTCTTTGTAACCCCTTTACCCTCTGAATAATGAGGGTCCTGGACTAGGACCCCCCTTCTCCTCTTTTATCTCAGGATTCTATGATAGGGTATGTTATATTGGGTTTTCTTAACTAGACAACCCCTTTAAGAAAATGTCAGTTCTGGTGACCTACCTACAATATATAGAGTTCCTGCTCTGATATACCAATAACATTATATTAGGGAATTGCTAATAATATAATCCCGTGATGTACTTGCACCTTTGGCTCGTCCTGTATTTGCTCCATAATTCCCTCCTCTGTTTGCCTTCTTTCTATAAGTGTCGGAGCCTTTGTCTGCATTTCCGTGCTCCGGTGTGCAGCACGCGCACCTGCCAGACTTTCATTGCACCACCTTTTGCTCCCACATCTTAATTACTTCCCCTTTTAATTCCCGGTTTGCTGCCAACCCCCCCATGATGCCTCCTCCAGGCTCCTCATACTGTAGCACATCCCTCCCCCCATTCAGATCCTGCCTGTTTTTTTTTCCCCCCTCTTTCTTTTCCTGAAGAAAAATCGCCTCATTAGTGTTAAATTCCCAAATGCCACATCATCTCAAACAGGGAAGATTATAACCTGAAAGGAAGAAAAGACAAATCTAAAAAAAAAGGAAAAAAAAAACCGTACACCTATGGCAAATAGTCTGCAAGTGGACTGGCTCATAAAAATGCCCCCTATGTTGTTGGGAGTGTGTTTGGAGAGCCGCCGCCATATGTTCCTTGGGTTTTTTCGCTGGGATTATGCCATCATTATTGCTGATAAAAGCTGTTTACTGCCTTGGCAGAGGATTCCTGCTCCGAGCCATTCTGGAAATTGGCATACAGTTTACAGAAAAGTTCATTTAATGCCAGATGCCACAATACAGGGCTTTTGTTTTACGCTGCCATTCCTTCTCATTGTCCTGCATATCGGATATTGATTGGATTTATAACTTATAGTTTTATCTTTTGAGGGGCCAAAAAAATGCCCAAGTTCCATTATGAAAAACCTGAACCGCGTGGTTATAAGCAGTATCGGACTGGCTTGTCATAGGCCCACCAGTGACACTTATTCTTGGTGCCCTCTGTTCAGGTACATGCAAAAATCACCTGACCCTAGTACACAGATTTACTTTTGACAACTTGGCCAGCTTTTTTAAAGAATGATTAGATTATACCTTTTTCTGCAAATTATGAATCAAGTGTAATAGCACTGCTCATTAGCATTCCTTCAGAGGGGCCTACCGGAGGAATCTCCGCTCCACCGTGGGCCAGTCCGAGCCTGGTTAGAAGTAGACACCTTCCTATTTTATTTTTTACCGCTCAGATCTTTTCTTTTTAGCCTTTTAAAGAGTTAATAAAGCAGCATCTAAACTAGTGACCCGGCCTAGACTGCAAATGTGAGGTTTAGCTACACTGTCTGGTTTAGCGCTGTGTGACCTTACAGAAGTAAGCGATCTATAATTCTCGTTTGGGTAGAATTCCAACCAGTGTATAAAATTTACTACTCTGCCCGCTGTAAACTTTAACGGCTTGTGCCAAGCGATAAAAGTGGGAGCTTTTAGAAAGGAATGGCGCTCGTAGAGCATTACACGACACGGCTGTCTTAAGGGCTTCCTAAACTCAACAAGCTCAGCCGCTTAAATTTGATCACTGGCCACCTTTTTTTTTATTTTTGGCATGTCATTTTTATGTTTATATATTATAAATTTACATGATTACTTCTTTTTGTTTTCTCGCTAGAACATATCGGAAGATCCTATAATGGTTTGTTCTGTTTCTGGACAATCTACTTGTCAAAAAGGGTCTTTAAGGCCGGCGTCACACACAGCGTAAAACAATACGGTCCGTATATTACGGCCGCAATACGCTGACAAGTCCCGAAAAAAGTGGTCCGTAGCTCCTCAGTAGGCAGGGTGTGTCAGCGTTTTTTGCGCATGGCATCCTCCGTATGTAATCCGTATGGCATCCGTACTGCGTGGTTTTCTCGCAGGCTAGCAAAACCAACATACCGCTATAGAAGTGATCCATGTGTCCCAAAAAGAAAAGAAAATATATATATACTGTCTATATATATATATATATATATATATATATATATATATATATATATGTCAGTAGACACATATATGTATATATATTAATATTTATTCCAGCGCTATACAGCTTGAAAGCCGGTAATTCAATTACCGGCATTTTCTTTCTCCTTCATAAAACCCGACATGATTTGAGACATGGTTTACATACAGTAAACCCTGTCTTCTCTCCATTTTTTTTGCAGATTCCACACTACTAATGTCAGTAGTGTGTATCTGCAAAATTTGGCCATTCTAGCTCTTAAAATAAAGGGTTAAATGGCGGAAAAAATTGGCGTGGGCTCCCGCGCAATTTTCTCCGCCAGAGTAGTAAAGCCAGTGACTGAGGGCAGATATTAATAGCCTGGAGAGGGTCCATGGTTATTGGCCCCCCCCTGGCTAAAAATATCTGCCCCCAGCCACCCCAGAAAAGGCACATCTGGAAGATGCGCCTATTCTGGCACTTGGCCACTCTCTTCCCATTCCCGTGTAGCGGTGGGATATGGGGTAATGAAGGGTTAATGCCACCTTGCTATTGTAAGGTGACATTAAGCCTAATTAATAATGGAGAGGCGTCAATTATGACACCTATCCATTATTAATCCAATTGTAGTGAAGGGTTAAATAAAACACAAACACATTATTTAAAATTATTTTAATGAAATAAAAACAATGGTTGTTGGAGTATTTTATTCAACGCCCAATCCAGTCACTGAAGACCCTCGTTCTGTGAGTAAAAAAACATAATAAACCAACAATATGCTTACCCTCCGCAGATCTGTAACGTCCAACGATGTAAATCCTTCTGAAGGGGTTAAAACATTTTGCAGCAAGGAGCTGTGCTAATGCAGGCTGCTCCTCGCTGCAAAACCCCAGGGAATGAGGCTAAAAATAGATCACTGAGCTATATTTAGCTTCATTTGCGGTGAGGCGCCCTCTGCTGGCTGTTCATAGATCGTGGGAAATTACCTAGAAAGCCAGGGAGCACTGGCACATAAATTGTATTTTTTTTCACATAAGTCATTGGTGAAATGCTCCTGCCAAGAGCAATAGTGTAGAACAAGTGTTCAAACAAGTCTAGCAGCACGGCATTGCCTTTATAAGAAAATGTCCCCATACGTCAGTCCTTAATGAAACTCTAGTGAATTTATCACTGTCCCAAGTTGTTTGACTTGTCCTTTGAGCATAGTTAGTATAGGCACGGTGAGAACAACCGTAATACATAGCACAGCCTATCTGTGTAGCAGAAATCCTTATCACCCCAGCTTACTTCTCCTGTCGTTACTTTTTTTAGATATATTTTTAAAGGGTGCAACGCCTTTAGCCTCATTACCCTAATAATAATGCTGCCAAGGGTCTCAAATACGTTTGCTATTGTCGGTCAGTCAATGTATTGTAGATATCAGTTTTAATTATTATTTATTTTTTTGAGCACCGTTGATTCCCTGATGCTGTACATGAGAAGGGTTTACATGCAAAGTACAAGCTAATAATGACAGCCTGGTACAGGGGGGAGAGAGCCCTGCCCTGGTGGGCTTACAGTCTACAGGATGATGGGCAAGGAGGCAGTCGGTTGGGTGGGTGCAGCAGCTCCGGTGGTGGTGAGGTGGCATCAGGGTCATTGCAGGCTGTAGCTTTCTTGAAGAGATGGGTTTTCAGGTTCTGAATGTGGTGGATAATCGGACGTGTTGGGGCACAGAATTCCAAAAGATGGGGGGATACTTGGAAGAAGTCTTGGAGGCAATTGGGTGAGGAACGTACGAGTGTGGAGGAGAGAAAGTGGTCTTGGGAAGACCGGAGATTACTTGTGGGAAGGTATTGATAAATTAGTTTGGAGATACATGGAGGAGACAGATTATGGATGGCTTTGTAGGCCAATGTCCGTAGTTTGAACTGAATTTGTTTGGCAATTGGAAGCCAATGAAGGGACTTCATAGAGGGGAAAAGCGGAAGAGTAGCGAGGGCAGGGGAGGATTACTCAGGCAGTAGAGTTAAGGACGGACTGGAGAACTAAGAGCCTGTTAGTCTGGAGGCCACAGAGGAGGCTATTGTAGTAGTTGAGGCGTGAGATGATGGGGACATGCACTAACATTTTAGTAGATTCATGGTTGAGGAAAGGACGGATTCTGGAAATATTTGAGTTGTAGGAGTCAGGAGGTGATGAGAGCTCCGATGTGCAGTTTGATGGACATGGCAGAGTCAAGGATTACTCCGGGGCAGCGAACTTTCGGTACAGTGGAAAGTGTGATGTCATTTAGGCCACGTTCACAAGCTCCGTATTTGGTCAGTATTTTACATCAGTATTTCTAATCCAAAACTAGAAATGGATGATAAATGCAGAAGTGGTGACGTGTTTCTCTTATACTTTTCCTCTAATTGTTCCTCTCCTGGTTTTGGCTTACAAATACTTAGGTAAAATACTGACCAAATACTGAATGTGTGAAGTGGCTTTATAGAGATGGATAGATCGGGTAGGGGAGTTAAGTGGGATGGAGGAAACATGATGAGTTTGGTTTTTTCCACATTCTGCTTTATGAAGCCTGTTGGGAAGGATCACCAACACTGAGGTGGTGATGGCGAACTCAGTCGAGGGGTTCAAGAGAGGCCTGGATGTCTTCCTGGAGCAGAATAATATTGTATCATACAATTATTAGGTTCTGTAGAAGGACGTAGATCTGGGGATTTATTATGATGGAATATAGGCTGAACTGGATGGACAAATGTCTTTTTTCGGCCTTACTAACTATGTTACTATGTTACTATGTTACATACTACATGGTCTTCAAGGGCTGTTGCAGTCTACAATAATGGTCACCTATCCATCGGATGGATGATTATGTTAGATCGGTGTGCGTCCAGCCATCACCGGTCTCTTTTTTTTTTTTTCCTGGAGAAGGGGCTCTAATGCCCTGAAACACGTTGTATCCTGAGACTTTTCATGTTTTAACTACTTCCAAATAAAAAAAATCCTTGCTGGATTCAACATTACTTGAAGTTTGCATTCATGTTCTATGGGTATACTAGCGGTGTGTGCCGTACATGGACCTGTTCTTGCACTGATGTTCTCCTCCATTTTGACCAAGGCCAGCAACTCGTTATGGACCCTGGCTGCATTTCTTCTTCCATGGGCTGCGGTAGTCTCGTGCCTATACTTGTTGAGTCTACATTTCCACTCTTGCACTTGTCTTTCCTTTGACGTACTGACACCATGGGCGCCTTTTGCTTTTCTCTCTGATCCTGTCACTAAGTCATCACCAGAACAGGAGGCCTATATTCCTCTTTCATCCCTAGCCACAAGTTGAATGGAGCTGTTAGTTACACCATTTTTTGTTCGTTGGGGGTGACCATAACCGCTCATCGCAGGCCATGTTGGCAGTGACCCACATGTACATTATTATGGATTTGTAGGCTGGTTCTACTGCGTGATTTGCGCCCTCAGAACAATACTGAAGAACTTTAATATTACCGCAGCATCTTCCTCTTTTTTTTTTTCTTCTTCTGAACCAAGCATCTTCTCAATGACCCAGGCCCAAAAGATCAAGACACTTATTTTCCACACATCAAAGTATTGACATTGACCGAGAAAAAAACCTCATTATTCCAGAAGTAGCAGCTTTTTCCCAGAGCTTGAGGGTTTAACCAGGCAGCGCTGTTGTATGCATTTTCAGCTCCAGCCCAATTAATAATTTGCATAATTAACACACATATTAAATTGGGACTGGCCTTGTGTGTTTGCTGTGACGGAGTAATGAAAGCACAGAGGGGCTGCTGCAGATCGCCGTCAGCCAGCGCGCGGAAGCAGTAATTTGCGCAGGGACTGACAGGCCAGTTCGGGCAAACCCTGTTTGGCAGCTTTAATCGGTGACAAACGGCTCTTAAAGCCGTAACAGTGTTTCTGTCACTTACCCGGTTTGATGTCACCGTTAGACACAATAAATCAATAGTGTCAGAATTCTGCAATGTTTACAGCTAGCAAGCTTTATTATTTCATACGCTCTGGGCTGCGGACATCTGCAAATTGTCATAGACAGAGCCCTACAGAGCGGCGTTAGTGTAATTCTAGAGCAGAGTGTGCATGTAATGTGGATGGCGTAACGTTGTGCGCAGCGCAGAGCTGCCGTCCGCTTCTGTCTGCTCTCAGTCCAACGCAGTCCGCGAATAGTATACAGATTCTGATATGTAGGTAACGCTTGCATTGACAGGTGACCCAATAGGTAGGTGCCCAATGCAATGATAGGTGCCCAATGCAATGATAGGTGCCCAGTGCAATGATAGGTGCCCAATGCAATGATAGGTGCCCAATGCAATTATAGGTGCCCAATGCAATGATAGGTGCCCAATGCAATGATAGGTGACCCAGTGCAATGATAGGTGCCCAGTGCAATGATAGGTGACCCAGTGCAAATATAGGTGACCCAGTGCAATGATAGGTGCCCAATGCAATGATAGGTGCTCAATGCAATGATAGGTGACCCAATGCATTGATAGGTGGCATAATGCAATGATTGGTGACAAAATGCAATGATAGGTGCTCAATGCAATGATAGGTGGCATAATGCAATGATTGGTGACCCAATGCAATGATAGGTGCCCAATGCAATGATAGGTGCCCAATGCAATGATAGGTGACCCAGTGCAATGATAGGTGCCCAGTGCAATGATAGGTGACCCAGTGCAATTATAGGTGACCCAGTGCAATGATAGGTGCCCAATGCAATGATAGGTGCTCAATGCAATGATAGGTGACCCAATGCAATGATAGGTGGCATAATGCAATGATTGGTGACAAAATGCAATGATAGGTGCTCAATGCAATGATAGGTGGCATAATGCAATGATTGGTGACCCAATGCAATGATAGGTGCTCAATGCAATGATAGGTGGCATAATGCAATGATTGGTGATGGTGACCCAATGCAATGATAGGTGACCCAATGATAGGTGACCCAGTGCAATGGTAGGTGACCCAGTGCAATGATAGGTGACCCAGTGCAATGATAGGTGCCCAATGCAATGATAGGTGCTCAATGCAATGATAGGTGCTCAATACAATGATAGGTGACCCAATGCAATGATAGGTGCTCAATGCAACGATATGTGACCCAATGCATTGATAGGTGACCCAATGCAGTGATAGGTGACCCAGTGCAATGATAGGTGACCCAATGCAATGATAGATGACCCAATGCAATGATAGGTGGCATAATGCAATGATAGGTGACCCTATGCAATGATAGGTGACCATTGCAATGATAGGTGACCCAATGCAATGATAGAGGACCCAATGCAATGATAGGTGACCCAATGCAATGATAGAGGACCCAATGCAATGATAGGTGACCCAATGCAATGATAGGTAGCATAATGCAATGATTGGTGACCCAATGCAGTGATAGGTGCCCAATGCAATGATAGCTGCCCAATGCAATGATAGGTGCCCAATGCAATGATAGGTGCCCAATGCAACGATAGTTGACCCAATGCAATGATAGGTGACCCAATGCAATGATAGGTGACCCAATGCAATGATAGGTGACCCAATGCAATGATAGATGACCCAATGCAATGATAGGTGACGCAATGCAATGATAGATGACCCAATGCAATGATAGGTGACCCAATGCAATGATAGGTGACGCAATGCAATGATAGATGACCCAATGCAATGATAGGTGACCCAATGCAATGATAGGTGACCCAATGCAATGATAGGTGACCCAATGCAATGATAGATGACCCAATGCAATGATAGGTGACGCAATGCAATGATAGATGACCCAATGCAATGATAGGTGACCCAATGCAATGATAGGTGACGCAATGCAATGATAGATGACCCAATGCAATGATAGGTGACCCAATGCAATGATAGGTGACCCAATGCAATGATAGGTGACCCAATGCAATGATAGATGACCCAATGCAATGATAGGTGACGCAATGCAATGATAGGTGACCCAATGCAATGATAGGTGGCATAATGCAATGATAGGTGACCCAGTGCAATGATAGGTGACCCAGTGCAATGATAGGTGACCCAATGCAATGATAGATGACCCAATGCAATGATAGGTGACCCAATGCAATGATAGGTGGCCTAATGCAATGATAGGTGACCCAATGCAATGATAGGTGACCCAATGCAATGATAGGTGACCCAATGCAATGATAGGTGCCCAATGCAATGATAGGTGCCACATGCAATGATAGGTGGCATAATGCAATGATAGGTGACCCAATGCAATGATAGGTGACCCAATGCAATGATAGGTGACCCAATGCAATGATAGGTGGCATAATGCAATGATTGGTGACCCAATGCAATGATAGGTGACCCAATGCAATGATAGGTGACCCAATGCAATAATAGGTGGAATAATGCAATGATAGGTGACCCAATGCAATGATGGGTGACCCAATGCAATGATAGGTGACCCAATGCAATGATGGGTGACCCAATGCAGTGATTGGTGCCCAATGCAATGATAGGTGGCATAATGCAATGATTGGTGACCCAATGCAATGATAGGTGCCACATGCAATGATAGGTGGCATAATGCAATGATAGGTGACCCAATGCAATGATAGGTGCCCAATGCAATGATAGGTGCCTAATACAATGATAGGTGACCCAATGCAATTATAGGTGACCCAATGCAATGATAGGTGAACCAATGCAATGATAGGTGACCCAATGCAATGATAGGTGGCATAATGCAATGATTGGTGACACAGTGCAATGATAGGTGACCCAATGCAATGATAGGTGACCCAATGCAATGATAGATGACCCAATGCAATGATAGGTGACCCAATGCAATGATAGGTGGCATAATGCAATGATAGGTGCCCAATGCAATGATAGGTGCCCAATGCATGATAGAGGACCCATGCAATGATAGGTGACCCAATGCAATGATAGGTGGCATAATGCAATGATTGGTGACACAGTGCAATGATAGGTGACCCAGCGCAATGATAGGTGACCCAATGCAATGATAGGTGGCATAATGCAATGATTGGTGACCCAATGCAATGATAGGTGGCATAATGCAATGATTGCTGACCCAATGCAGTGATAGGTGCCCAATGCAATGATAGGTGACCCAATGCATAATAGAGGACCCATGCAATGATAGGTGACCCAATGCAATGATAGGTGGCATAATGCAATGATTGGTGACACAGTGCAATGATAGGTGACCCAATGCATTGATAGGTGACCCAATGCAATGATAGATGACCCAATGCAATGATAGATGACCCAATGCAATGATAGGTGGCATAATGCACTGATTAGTTACCCAATGCAATGATAGGTGACCCAATGCAATGATAGGTGACCCAATGCAATGATAGGTGGCATAATGCAATGATTGGTGACCCATGCAATGATAGGTGACCCAATGCAATGATAGGTGGCATAATGCAATGATTGGTGACCCAATGCAATGATAGGTGGCATAATGCTATGATTGCTGACCCAATGCAGTGATAGGTGCCCAATGCAATGATAGGTGACCCAATGCAATGATAGGTGACCCAATGCAATGATAGAGGACCCAATGCAATGATAGGTGGCATAATGCAATGATAGGTGACCCAATGCAATTATAGGTGACCCAATGCAATGATAGGTGACCCAATGCAATGATAGGTGGCATAATGCAATGATTGGTGACCCAATGCAATTATAGGTGACCCAATGCAATGATAGGTGACCCAATGCAATGATAGGTGACCCAATGCATGATAGAGGACCCAATGCGATGATAGGTGGCATAATGCAATGATTGGTGACACAGTACAATGATAGGTAACCCAGTGCAATGATAGGTGACCCAATGCAATGATAGGTGGCATAATGCAATGATTGGTGACACAGTGCAATGATAGGTAACCCAGTGTAATGATAGGTGACCCAATGCAATGATAGGTGGCATAATGCTATGATTGCTGACCCAATGCAATGATAGGTGGCATAATGCAATGATTGGTGACCCAATGCAGTGATAGGTGACCCAGTGCAATGATAGGTGGCATAATGCAATGATTGCTGACCCAATGCAGTGATAGGTGCCCAATGCAATGATAGGTGACCCAATGCAATTATAGGTGACTCAATGCAATGATACATGACCCAATGCATGATAGAGGACCCAATGCAATGATAGGTGACCCAATGCAATGATACATGACCCATTGCATGATAGAGGACCCAATGCAATGATAGGTGACCCAATGCAATGATTGGTGACCCAATGCAGTGATAGGTGACAAGTCCAGCTTCACCGAGTCCGTAAAAAGGCGATTTCTTTATTAAACTATAAACATGATTGTCATGATTAAGGGAGCCTAGTCTCCAGAAACGCGTTGAGATTCTTACCCATATGGTTGTGCTGAAGTCTGTATCCTCCATGTTTATAGTTTAATAAAGAAATCGCCTTTTTACGGACTCGCTGAAGCTGGACATTTCTCTTTTTTTGGATCTTGCACGCCTGGACACAGCGGGTCCGTGCTCCCGAGGTTTGGTTGCTGAATCATGGGTGAGCTGGTTTATGTTCCTTCTTACTAAGTGATAGGTGACCCAGTGCAATGATAGGTGACCCAATGCAATGATAGGTGACCCAATGCAATGATGGGTGACCCAATGCAATGATAGGTGACCCAATGCAATGATAGATGACCCAATGCAATGATAGGTGGCATAATGCAATGATAGGTGACCCAATGCAATGATAGGTGCCCAATGCAATGATAGGTGCCCAATGCAATGATAGGTGACCCTGTTAATGGGGTGTTCCAGAAAACGACAGGAGCAGTCTCAGATTGGCCAGTTTCCTTGGCAAGGAGAGTGCGCCGCTTACACGTTCTAGGCTTTAGAGCCAGCAGGCGCCTCTCGAAGCTGGCTGGATCTGGCCAACTTGTCATCCCGCTCTTCTTCCATGCTGCAGAGTGTTAGGTTCGAGCTGTCGACGATGTGTGCATCTAAAGACCCAAAATTAGAAAAATACTTCTGTAAAATGGTTCCAGAAGATGGAAGGTGGCTGCTTTTTTTTCTCAAAACCATTCAACACTGGTCCATCGCTTTTGTCTTGGATTAAAAGGGGTTTTCCACACCAGTGTAAACATGTGGCAAGCAGTGCAGCATGCTGGATGCCAGCAGTGTGTAATATGGATACTGTTTGATTCGGCTTTGCTAGCAGGTTCAAGCACATGCAATTTGTCAGACGCTGAATATCTTCTCATCCGCTTCTCGCAATATCTCGACCTGATGGCTAAGATCAAGTATTGTGTCTTCAGAGGAGGTGGTCCTGGCCAAGGCACCCTAGGTTGATACATGATCCACACTAGGTTTGGTTTACTTGTTAGTATGCCAGGTGGCTTATGTAGTCACCTGAAGGGAGGTGATGCACTGTTTTTGACAACATCAAATCCTGGACAACCCCTTTAAAGGAGATCTGTAACAATATTTCTCAATACAAGCTGCATACATTATAAAACCGGTCTTCTAGACTTAAGGAACAGCCCATGTCAGAACGACCATATGATCCTTTTTTCCCACCTGATATTAAAATGCAAAACGGGTACAACTGTAGCGGGGACTCCTAAACCGCTCATCTTATCATCAGGATCAGACAGCCTTTATGACATTAATTTTCAAAGTAAGTGCTCAAGTCCCATTGTAACAACTCTGCTGGCATCACGGCATGGCCTCACATCTCTCACACAATCTTACCCACTGCTCCAGGCCATGATGTGGTTTCTGTTTCATGCCAGCTCCATGTTCTGTGTCTCTGCTCTCTGCATGCCTCATGGCTATGTGTATAGGGGGCCGGCGCCTGAACTCTCTGGTTCTTATAGGAATCAGGTGCATCTGTCTAATCAGTTCCTGACCAATTATCAAGAGGCCTCCTGTATATAGTGCAGCTCCACCCTGTGGTCTGGGCCTGTGCAATGTGTAAGCTCAGTTAGTGTTTAGCTGCTGAGTTTGCCTGGCCTTGCTCTGAGTTACTCCCTCTCTGGAGGCTTTTCTCTGTGCTATTGCCTTGATCTTGTAGTCCGCCCTCCAGGAGGCAGAATATCCTGGTCCCTGTGTCTTTGTCCCTGTGTCTTGTTCCATTGCCTTGTCTGTACTTTGTCTTTTCTCGGTCTCCTTGTCTGTGGCTTCCTTCCCTGCTTTGTCTTTCCTTGTGTTCTCAGTCTGCTTACACTCCGCACTCTTGCGGCTCTGCACTCAGTCCTTGCTTCGCACTCTCTGGCTTTGCTCTGTGGCTCCGCTCTTTGCGGTTCTATCTGGCTCCGCCTCCTGTGTTTCTGCACTTGGCTCCGTCTCTGCTCTTGGCTCCGCCTCCAGTGTCTCCGCTCTTGGCGTTACCTCCAGCGTCTCCGCTCTTGGATCCGCCTCCAGCATCTCAGCTCTTGGCTCTGCCTCCAGCGTCTCCGCTCTTGGCTCCGCCTCCAGCGTCTCCGCTCTTGGCTCCGCCTCCAGCGGCCTCGCCTCTTGCGGCTCCGCCCTTGGCTCTGCCTTCTCCTTCTCTTCTCTTTGCTCCACCTTCTACTCGTACTCAGCCTCCTGCGTTTCTGTTCTTGGTTCTAGCTCTTGTGCTTTCGCTCTGCATCCGCTCTTGCCGTCTTTCTCTACTTGTTACTTAGTCCTCCTGTCTGAACAGGTTCCAACCTGTTTCACATACCTGCCTGCAGACCAGTCCCTACCGGTTCTTCCTACAGTTAGGGCCAGAAATATTTGGACAGTGACACAAGTTTTGTTATTTTAGCTGTTTACAAAAACATGTTCAGAAATACAATTATATATATAATATGGGCTGAAAGTGCACACTCCCAGCTGCAATATGATAGTTTCCACATCCAAATCGGAGAAAGGGTTTAGGAATCATAGCTCTGTAATGCATAGCGTCCTCTTTTTCAAGGGACCAAAAGTTATTGGACAATGGACTCTAAGGGCTGCAATTAACTCTGAAGGCGTCTCCCTCGTTAACCTGTAATCAATGAAGTAGTTAAAAGGTCAGGGGTGGATTCCAGGTGTGTGGTTTTGCATTTGGAAGCTGTTGCTGTGAGCAGACAACATGCGGTCAAAGGAACTCTCAATTGAGGTGAAGCAGAACACCCTGAGGCTGAAAAAAAAAGAAAAAATCCATCAGAGAGATAGCAGACATGCTTGGAGTAGCAAAATCAACAGTTGGGTACATTTTGAGAAAAAAGGAATTGACTGGTGAGCTTGGGAACTCAAAAAGGCCTGGGCGTCCACGGATGACAACAGTGGTGGATGATCGCCGCATACTTAATTTGGTGAAGAAGAACCCGTTCACAACATCAACTGAAGTCCAGAACACTCTCAGTGAAGTAGGTGTATCTGTGTCTAAGTCAACAGTAAAGAGAAGACTCCATGACAGTAAATACAAAGGGTTCACATCTAGATGCAAACCATTCATCAATACCAAAAATAGACAGGCCAGAGTTAAATTTGCAGAAAAACACCTCAAGAAGCCAGCTCAGTTCTGGAAAAGTATTCTATGGACAGATGAGACAAAGATCAACCTGTACCAGAATGATGGGAAGAAAAAAGTTTGGAGAAGAAAGGGAACGGCACATGATCCAAGGCACACCACATCCTCTGTAAAACATGGTGGAGGCAACGTGATGGCATGGGCATGCATGGCTTTCAATGGCACTGGGTCACTTGTGTTTATTGATGACATAAGAGCAGACAAGAGTAGCCGGATGAATTCTGAAGTGTACCGGGATATACTTTCAGCCCAGATTCAGCCAAATGCTGCAAAGTTGATTGGACGGCGCTTCATAGTACAGATGGACAATGACCCCAAGCATACAGCCAAAGCTACCCAGGAGTTCATGAGTGCCAAAAAGTGGAACATTCTGCAATGGCCAAGTCAATCTCCAGATCTAAACCCAATTGAGCATGCATTTCACTTGCTCAAATCCAGACTTAAGACGGAAAGACCCACAAACAAGCAAGACCTGAAGGCTGCGGCTGTAAAGGCCTGGCAAAGCATTAAGAAGGAGGAAACCCAGCGTTTGGTGATGTCCATGGGTTCCAGACTTAAGGCAGTGATTGCCTCCAAAGGATTTGCAACAAAATATTGAAAATAAAAATATTTTGTTTGGGTTATGTTTATTTATCCAATTACTTTTGACCTCCTAAAATGTGGAGTGTTTGTAAAGAAATGTGTACAATTCCTACATTTTCTATCAGATATTTTTGTTCAACCCTTCAAATTAAACGTTACAATCTGCACTTGAATTCTGTTGTAGAGGTTTCATTTCAAATCCAATGTGGTGGCATGCAGAGCCCAACTTGCGAAAATTGTGTCACTGTCCAAATATTTCTGGCCCTAACTGCAAGTCTGACCTCACCATCAGAGGCTCCAGCGAACACCTAGGAAGCTACTTAGTTACGCCCCTTCCAGGGAAGTTTGGTCTGTGGTCCAGTGGGGCCACACCCCCATATGCCCGCGCCAACCAGTCTGGGCACGTGCGTGACACCCATCAGGTCTAAGACATCCATTTAATAATATATACTGTCTGGTGACTGACCTGCTTTAAATAGTAGGTTAGGTCATCAAAGTTTGATCGATGGCTTCTCATTTTAGCGAAGAAGTCCTTAAATTGTACCAAATGTGGTTAAGACATTTTTATCGTTTTGAGGAGGACATTTAATTCACTCTTGTTTATTTCATTCTGGTGGCATCTTAACCTTATTAACCATGATTATTCCTTTTTTTTTTACAGTTTTACTGCCAGTAAACCCAATCCTTCGCTTTTTCGGGTGAGGAGCGGTTGGCCAAATTGGCTGGATACAGTTTTTTTTTTTTTTAGCACTGAGCACTTTAGCTGGTGCTCTTGGGACCGGTTAGCGTCTTGGCAGACCACTCTACTCTCAAGCTCGGTGTCTGTCCATTGACCAATCTGGGACATGTCTGAACCCTGTCCAGTAGACTTTATTATTGGGAGGGTGGCCGGTATACCTCACATCTTATGATGCCACTTGCCAATGTGGATAGAGATGTCTCCATAGCCAAATGCTAATGTGTAGGATATATACAAACAAAGCCATGAGCGCCATTCCAGCACCTGCGTTTGCCAGTCACTTAAGACTAAATATTCCAGTTAACACCATCAATACCCCTCCATCCAGGGGCCGAAGTTATTACTGAGTCATTCTGGGTGCATTACTTAAAATGCTAATTCACTGGAGCGCTTACAACAATGGTAAAATGACAGCACAGAGGTAGGAGGTGGGAATAGATTGTTGACTCCAGAAAAGAAAGGAGCCGGAGGGGAGGGGGACATCTCTCTAACCCATTCCTCCATTTTTTTTTAATGATGAATAGAATATCTGACATCTGAGGCTCGGGAAGCAAACATGTTGTGTCCACACGAGGGGTCAACATGGCTAACCTAAGCTCGATGAAACCCCCGATATCCCCTTCCCTCTCCCCCCACAAACACTACAAAGACAAAGAAGAAAAGCCTAGATAATTAGACCAAGCTGATCGGCAGGAGGTAGGCAGCCTCTCTCAGACGGCCTCTTGTATATTCATGACCCTGAGTGATTGATGGAAGGACAGCGATTGTTGACACTGTCATTTGCAAGTAGAGAGGTAGGGACCAGAGACGCCATGCATCTAAAAGGGGCCTTGGCGCCTTCTCATTTGAATTCTGTGCTGCGTGTCACCCACTTCCAACAGGACATCTGCTAATATGGGGGGAAATAGGGGTTAACTCCACCGCTGCCAGACTTCTCTAAACCAGCGCTACTACTTCATCCAATAATCAAATCTAGGATCAAAATGGTTAAGCACCTCCGAAAACTCCCTGCGATGGTAAATACATTGTGACAGCAGGTTAAAAACCGCTTGAAACCCCCCCTTGGCGTCTATATTCCCTATGATGTCCCATGTAATATACAGTACTTGAAAATACTCAATAATTAAGATTCCTAGAATCAAGTACAAAGGGAATCATTTTCCCCTGCTTTCAATTACTCCAGAGCCTATATACGGTAATTAATTTCCAGAACCACCCAGTTATCAAATATGGCCCTTATAACGGCGGGTGAATCCTGAAACCAGACTTGTAGCCCCTTTTACAACATCTTTGTGTTACGAGATGACCATAGCCCAGTAGCGGCTGCCGGGGCTTCGGACGCTCTTCTTCCATCTCCATCATTAAAGACAATGATCCGTTTGACTTTGAGATGATTGCCAATGGGCAAGGAAGACATTTTCGCGGAGGCCACGCTCTATTTGTCATCTGCCCGACTTCAGTAAAATGTAAACTTTTTAAAAAAAAAACTTGTTGAAATTATAAACTTTTCAAAAGATTATATTATAGAAGGAATGGAAAGTAATGTTCTAAACTAGCATTTCCTGGGGCTTCTCCTTTTGCAGATAGATGGCACATTGCCATGACTTGTGGATTCATTTGAAAGGGAATCTGTCACTAGGTTTTTTTCACCACATCTGAGAGCACCGTAATGTACGGGCAGAAACCCTGATTCCAGGGACGTATCATTTACTGGGGTGCTGGCTGTCATTTTGATTCAATCCCTGTTTTCTCTGCTGCAGATCTAGCAGTTCTCTGAATACTGAGCTCTGTATAACCCCGCCCACACCACTGGTTGGCAGAAAGTGATAATCTCCTGCTGATAAAACCTAGGATTATATGAAAACTGCAGCAAGCAACCTAGTAAGTGACACATTGCTGGAATCAGCCTTTCTGCCTCAACATTATGCTGCTGTCAGACTAGGTGGTAAAAACCTGATGACAGAATCCCTTTACTACTGTAAGTTCTTCTGACCAATCCTGATTTTTTGCATTTTGCATACTAGGGTGTGTGGCATCTCGAAATGTCGTGTACCCTATCCACCCATGTTTCCAAGACAAAGCCAAGATGGGTCCTATTCTTTCTCAGTTAATTTGAGGCCTAAGGACAGAGAGAGCTTAGAAAAACATAAAAACAATGCCTTTTTGCTGGCAGATGGACTCACACATTTTGATCAAAATGTGAATTAAGAGCCTCCCGCCTTTACTTGTCTATTCACTATACTTTTCTCATATGTGTCCTTTGACCCATGCAGCCCCAAGCAGTGTGACCTCTGACCTTTCTTACTAACGGTCTTCTGCATTATAGACGTCACATACATGTGGTGGCTGCGGCATTGCGTATCTAAAGCTCTGCACACCCACCGTTTTATACCTTTTGTATCCCACTGTATATTTTTTTTGTATAGGCCATCAAACCTTTAACGCTCAATCACAATTTTCTTGCACCTGATGAACGAGCAAAACGCTCACTTTTCGGGGGAAATTATGTTTTAGGCAGCATAAAAGATGGTCGTTCTCATCTACAGGACTCACAGTGCGGAGAACAATGGTAACCTATGTGCACTGAGCCAACTGTTACAGATCCCCAGTAGCCATCGTTTGCTTTGGTCTACAATCGCCGATCAGTTTACCGATCGGCGCCGGTTGGTTAGTCTTAAATCCCCAAAAGCTACAAACCAAAACATAGGCTATTTTATATCTTTGCTGCTGAGCCGTGCCTTTCCGAGTCGTTCCTTGAGTGATCAGTGGGGGTCTCGGGACCCTCACCCCCACCGATATACAGTACAGTGCCTATAATGATGGGACAATGTGTATCTAGGGTAAATATCACTAGTGGGAGAGGTAGGAGTTTTGCTAGAATGGGATTGATCTTTGCTCACAAATTCCTCTGCATCCCCCTCCTCTTCTATCCTTCTTCTAATCAACTCCACAATTTACGGCCAGGCTCTGAAATGAACGCCCTCAACTGCCATCTTTGTATTTACATCAATTAACACGTAAACTCTTAATTACCCTGAGCAGGGGAGTTCCCAGCCCATAAATGGGTAGTGACACTGCAGCTGCCAGCACCAACTCAAGGTGACAATGAATGGGGACGTATCAATTAAATGGCAGTCCCTGGGAGGCGCGCGCATTGCTCCGAGCAGAGGGTGCGAGGCGGAGGGCCATGTTTAGCCAGAGCTGTAGGCAGTGAGAGACTGACAACCTCTCATTCAGGCAGAGATGAAACGCCGCTCCACATTTTATGTCACTGGGTATTTCTCATATGTTCCTGGGTCATTTGTTATATTACAGAAATCACTTTGTTTTTATCTTAGAGAGAACCTTTGCACCCCTATGCATTTTGCTTACGATGGAATTTTGTATTGGCTTCATTTTTTTAAATAATATATTTATAGGAAAATGAGCATTAATATTGTATAGCAGAATTGCCTTGCTTATAAAACTCCTTTTTTTTTCTGCACTCCCTCCCTTTATTTTTTCCTTACATGCTCCAGTATCATGTAAATTCGAAATAAAGGCTTCATTAAGTGACGTACTTAACAAAGAGACGCATTTCACACATTAAGCAGACGGTCTATTAGCATAAATGTTTAACTCCGCAGAGTACACAGAAATTCTAGTTTAAAAAGAAAACCACAAAAGCCAAAACATAACGCATTCGATAAAACCAGCACTGTATTCAATAGGTGCTAATTGGAAATATAGCGCGGGGATATGCATTGTATCCTAATTCAATGCACTGCAATACGGACAGGGGACCTTTGCACCAAAAACAGAGCTCTTGTATTTCAATATACGGTATCTATATGCCTGGCTCCTACGGAATAGATACGGTCTAGTAGTATCACATAAGACAACATTGAGCACAGTGTCTCCCTATACTGGTCAGCACTGGACAGCGACCAGTATGTCTTGTGAGAGCCCTGGGATGACGCTAGGACTGGATCAGTAGGAACCTGGCCTTCTTTTATGATGAGTATATAGATAACCAGTCCTTCACTTTAGCATTCCATTTTTCGGAAACACCCCCTTTTCATCGTGCAGGATGCCCCTATGCTCCCCAGCATGTTACACGGTGTAAATGCCTACCAAGCTGGCGGTTCTACCTGAGGAGCTGTCGCCTTTTGGACGAGAATTATGGCTGTTTTCGTTAGAGCAACGACTGGAAATTAGCTCCAGTCCTCCAGCAATTCTTCCTCCCGCCCGGAGCATCTCAGTGTGTTTATACATGGCTTGTATGGCAGCCTTCATAAGACATTTACCCCATGATTTGCGATGAGCTTATGTGTGAATAATTAATGGCAATTAATCCTTAATTACAGTAATTAGGCAAGTCACAGGAAATTAAGCTGCAGCTGGAGAAGACCATGCCTGCATAGCGAGGGCTGAGGGGCTGTGTGAATTTGCCTTTCACTGACAAGCAATGCCAAAGATGAGGGTTTAGCGGTCCCTCCTGGCTGACTGATGAAGACGGAAGAGTAACTACTTTGGTGTCAGACAAGTCGGAAGGGTTATTAATACCAACTTTTGACCTCTTAGGGTGCAGGGATCAATGTTGTCCTAAAGAAAGAACCCAGTCAACCAAATGGACTTTTGACGCTCTAGGAATACTGAAGCATTTCACGTATATAGGTAGCAAAATCATAAAAGTAGTAGAGATGGAGAAAGTTGACTTGCCTTCCATGTAAATAATGAGAAAGGTGCATAAAGGTTCTCAGAAAGTCATAGTTGCCATTATTAAATTCTAATTCGGATTTTAAGTAGCCGATGGAATTCATTGTAGATACCTACCTAGTAGAGCACATACATGTGTGTAGTCAGGGGGATTTTTATTTTAGCGGGCAGCCATTCCAGGTAGTTTGCATCGAGTGGCTTGATCTAATTGTACTCTTAAATGCTTTTTAGGAGAGTATGATCTACTCATATATCATTAAGGCCCCCTTAATGATCGATGGGTTTGGCCAACAGTCTGTGTATGATGGTCCCCTACTCTTCCTTGACAGATGATGTTAGTGGAGATAAGGATCCAGCATGTCCTAGTTCAGACTACTGATCCTTTTGTTCTCTAAGGGATAAGCCGCCGCCAGAGAAATCGTGTAGAGGAATCTTACAGGCAACCCAGGAGTTTTGTGTGGTACAGCTGCAAGCCGAGCTATGGTTTTAGCCAACAGCCATCTAAGGTATATGGTACATGCAAGAAGCGAAGGGACTGAAGGAAAGGTCCGTACAAATTTATATACTACATGATTGAAGACTTACTTTGGAGAAAGAGTCCTGTCTATTGACCGTCTGTAGTCACCTCATTTACTTCCTCACTCTCCATAATCTTTATATGTTTTAGTCCTTGGTTTAAAGGAGCATTCATAATAACTGGTCTCCTCATATTTCTCTTAGGGTTAGCATTTAGACCTTGAAGTTTCTTGTCTTAAGGAAGATGAATTGTTGGACTCAAGCTAGCTTCATAATATACTGGGACCTGCTGGTTTCTATAGGTTTCCAATAAAAATTATTTTTCCCTAAGCAGCGATGAGGAAGGGAAATCTGAACTGGTGAGAAGCCCAATCCATAAGCCATGTACATGGGACACCTAATGGGATCCTTCTGTTGTAGGTCAAATGATCTGCCACCACAAAGCCTTACATATTAGATGGCTGAACGATGCTTCGGCTGAGTGTTCGGCTGACCGCCGTCTCAGCCAACTCTTCCATACGCAGGAGGACTCCTTCGGCCAAACACTTGGTGTTCTGTATGAGAAAGCCACTGACCGCCATGTCGACCGGTGGCTTATCTCCAGGAGAACAATGTGATTGGGCATGTCCGTTTTCAGTCTACCAATCTACATTTTCATTCGGCCGGCGCCCCAGTACACTGTGGACCATTGGCCAAACTCATTGATAACGGTGGGTTCTGCCAATGTTAGTCTGATGTATAGGGGTCTTTACTTAATATGAATTTTCCATTAGATCATTTAGGTAATTTTTGTACTCGTAGCTGTTTCTTTAGGAAGCCCACAGCCAGAACATGACATCCCCCTGCTCTTTTGTCCTAATTTTCTTACATTTGAAACAAGTCCGAGGCATTTCATGTTTCCTTGGCCCTTCAACAAAACATCAAGGACATGATGGGAACAGTAAGCATGGAAAGAAAAAGTTGACCCCAGAAGGCTCTAGGAGAGTTTGAGAGCACTAAAACTCGCACTCTATATTGAAAGTACTGTATACAACAGGAGAATTTAGAGAAGTACAGAGGGGAAAATATTGTATCAAATACTCATTTCATGCAATAAAATGCAAATTAATTATGTAGTAATCATACAATGTGATTTTATGGATTTTTTTAAGATTCTGTCTCTCACAGGTGAAGTGTACCTGCAATAAAAATTACAGACCTCCCCATGCTTTGTTGTAAAATCAGCAGTGTATCAAATACTTATTTTCCCCACTGTATATATCAGATGGACTTTCTTGCCTCTAGATTTCTTATTTAACCCCTTCCCGACCCATGACGCCACGTAGGCGTCATGAAAGTCGGTGCCAATCCGACCCATGACGCCTATGTGGCGTCATGGAAAAGATCGCGTCCCTGCAGATCGGGTGAAAGGGTTAACTCCTATTTCACCCGATCTGCAGGGACAGGGGGAGTGGTAGTTTAGCCCAGGGGGGGTGGCTTCACCCCCCCCCCCCCCCCGTGGCTACGATCGCTCTGATTGGCTGTTGAAAGTGAAACTGCCAATCAGAGCGATTTGTAATATTTCACCTATTAAAACTGGTTAAATATTACAATCCAGCCATGGCCGATGCTGCAATATCATCGGCCATGGCTGGAAACACTAATGTGCCCCCACCCCACCGATCGCCCCCCCCAGCCCTCCGATCTGTCCGGTACACTGCTCCGGCTCCCCTCCGTCCTGTGCTCCGCTCCCCCGGTGCTCTTGTCCGCTCCCCCCATGCTCCAATCACCCCCCCGTGCTCCAATCACCCCCCCTGCATTCCGATCCACCCCCCCGTGCTCAGTTCCACCCCCGTGCTCCGTTCCACCCCCCCGTGCTCCGTTCCACCCCCCCGTGCTCCGTTCCACCCCCCCATGCTCCGACCCCCCCATCATACTTACCGATCCTGCCGGGGTCCGTCCGTCTTCTCCCTGGGCGCCGCCGTCTTCCAAAATGGCATTTTGATCACTGAGATATAATCTATCACAGTGATCAAAATAAAAAAAAATAATAAATGACCCCACCCCCCCCCCCCTTTGTCACCCCCATAGGTAGGGACAATAAAAAAATAAAGAATTTTTTTTTCCACTAATGTTAGAATAGGGTTAGGGCTAGGGTTAGGGTTTCGATATGTGCACACGTATTCTGGTCCTCTGCGGATTTTTCCGCTGCGGATTTGATAAATCCGCAGCGGTTTAGCATTTATGGTGGATTTACCGCGTTTTTTTCTGCGCATTTCACTGCGGTTTTACAACTGCGATTTTCTATTGGAGCAGTTGTAAAACCGCTGCGGAATCCGCAGAAAGAAGTGACATGCTGCGGAATGTAAACCGCTGCGTTTCCGTGCAGTTTTTCTGCAGCATGTGTACAGCGATTTTTGCTTCCCATAGGTTTACATTGAACTGTAAACTCATGGGAAACTGCTGCGGATCCGCAGCGTTTTCCGCAGCGTGTGCACATACCTTTAGAATTAGGCTATGTGCACACGATGCGGATTTGGCTGCGGATCTGCAGCGGATTGGCCGCTGCAGATTCGCAGCAGTGTTCCATCAGGTTTACAGTACCATGTAAACCTATGGAAAACCAAATCCGCTGTGCCCATGGTGCGGAAAATACCGCGCGGAAACGCTGCGTTGTATTTTCCGCAGCATGTCAATTCTTTGTGCTGATTCCGCAGCGTTTTACACCTGTTCCTCAATAGGAATCCGCAGGTGAAATCCGCACAAAAAATACTGGAAATCCGCGGAAAATCCGCAGGTAAAACGCAGTGCCTTTTACCCGCGGATTTTTCAAAAATGATGCTGAAAAATCTCCCCCTAATCTGCAGCGTGGGCACATAGCCTTAGGGTTGGAATTAGGGTTGTGATTAGGGTTGTGATTAGGGTTATGGCTACAGTTGGGATTAGGGTTAGGGGTGTGGGAGGGTTAGTGTTGGAGGTAGAATTGAGGGGTTTCCACTGTTTAGGCACATCAGGGGTCTCCAAACGCAACATGGCGCCACCATTGATTCCAGCCAATCTTGTATTCAAAAAGTCAAATGGTGCTCCCTCACTTCCGAGCCCCGACGTGCGCCCAAACAGTGGTTTACCCCCACATATGGGGTACCAGCATACTCAGGACAAACTGCGCAACAATTACTGGGGTCCAATTTCTCCTGTTACCCTTGTGAAAATAAAAAAATGCTTGCTAAAACATAATTTTTGAGGAAAGAAAAATGATTTTTTATTTTCACGGCTCTGCGTTGTAAACGTCTGTGAAGCACTTGGGGGTTCAAAGTGCTCACCACACATCTAGATAAGTTCCTTTCGGGGTCTAGTTTCCAAAATGGGGTCACTTGTGGGGGGTTTCTACTGTTTAGCCACATCAGGGGCTCTGTAAACGCAACGTGACGCCCACAGAGCATTCCATCAAAGTCTGCATTTCAAAACGTCACTACTTCACTTCCGAGCCCCGGCATGTGCCCAAACAGTGGTTTACCCCCACATATGGGGTATCAGCGTACTCAGGAGAAACTGGACAACAACTTTTGGGGTCAAATTTCTCCTGTTACCCTTTGGAAAATAAAAAATTGCAGGCTAAAAGATCATTTTTGAGAAAATATATATTTTTTTTAATTTTCATGGCTCTGCGTTATAAACTTCTGTGAAGCACTTGGGGGTTCAAAGTCCTCACCACACATCTAGATTAGTTCCTTTGGGGGTCTAGTTTCCAAAATGGGGTCATTTTTGGGGGATCTCCAATGTTTAGGCACACAGGGGCTCTCCAAACGTGACATGGTGTCCGCTAATGATTGGAGCTAATTTTCCATTTAAAAAGCCAAATGGCGTGCCTTCCCTTCCGAGCCCTGCCGTGCGCCAAAACAGTGGTTTACCCCCACATATGGGATATCGGCGTACTCAGGACAAACTGGACAACAACATTTGGAGTCCAATTTCTCCTATTACCCTTGGCAAAATAGGAAATTCCAGGCTAAAAAATCATTTTTGATGAAAGAAAAATTATTTTTTATTTTCATGGCTCTGCGTTATAAACTTCTGTGAAGCACTTGGGGGTTTAAAGTGCTCAATATGCATCTATATAAGTTCCTTGGAGCTAATTTTTCATTCAAAAAGTCAAATGGCGCGCCTTCCCTTCCGAGCCTTACCATGTGCCCAAACAGTGGTTTACCCCCACATGTGAGGTATTGGTGTACTCAGGAGAAATTGGCCAACAAATTTTAGGATCCATTTTATCCTGTTGCCCATGTGAAAATGAAAAAATTGAGGCGAAAAGAATTTTTTTGTGAAAAAAAAGTACTTTTTCATTTTTACAGATCAATTTGTGAAGCACCTGAGGGTTTAAAGTGCTCACTATGCATCTAGATAAGTTCCTTGGGGCGTCTAGTTTCCAAAATGGGGTCACTTGTGGGGGAGCTCCAATTTTTAGGCACACGGGGGCTCTCCAAATGTGACATGGTGTCTGCTAAAGAGTGGAGCCAATTTTTCATTCAAAAAGTCAAATTGCGCTCCTTCCCTTCCAAGCCCTGCCGTGCGCCCAAACAGTGGTTTACCCCAACATATGAGGTATCGGCGTACTCAGGAGAAACTGGACAACAACTTTCGTGGTTCAGTTTCTCCTTTTACCATTGGGAAAATAAAAAAATTGTTGCTAAAAGATAATTTTTGTGACTAAAAAGTTAAATGTTCATTTTTTCCTTCCATGTTGCTTCTGCTGCTGTGAAGTACCTGAAGGGTTAATAAACTTCTTGAATGTGTTTTTGAGTACCTTGAGGGGTGCATTTTTTAGAATGGTGTCACTTTTGGGTATTTTCAGCCATATAGACCCCTCAAACTGACTTCAAATGTGAGGTGGTCCCTAAAAAAAATGGTTTTGTAAATTTCGTTGTAAAAATGAGAAATCGCTGGTCAAATTTTAACCCTTATAACTTCCTAGCAAAAAAAAATTTTGTTTCCAAAATTGTGCTGATGTAAAGTATACATGTGGGAAATGTTATTTATTAACTATTTTGTGTCACATAACTCTCTGGTTTAACAGAATAAAAATTCAAAATGTGAAAATTGCGAAATTTTCAAAATTTTCGCCAAATTTCCGTTTTTATCACAAATAAACGCAGAATTTATTGACCTAAATTTACCACTAACATGAAGCCCAATATGTCACGAAAAAACAATCTCAGAACCGCTAGGATCCGTTGAAGCGTTCCTGAGTTATTACCTCATAAAGGGACACTGGTCAGAATTGCAAAAAACGGCAAGGTCTTTAAGGTCAAAATAGGCTGGGTCATGAAGGGGTTAAAAAAAATGTAAACTATTGTTTACAGCCCCAAAAAGTTTGCAGACAAGTACTGGTCTACCGGAGGCTGCATGGAATTCAATAGGTGAATGGCTGCTCTTTAATAAGTCATAATCATTGGGAATGTAAGCGCACCCTAATGCCACAGTATTTCTGTCTCATAATTTGTATCTAAGAGTTAAAGCAGCAAAGACGTTCACGGCTTACATTCCAATTATTAATACAGGAGGTTGCAGCCTTGGAGGTTATTCAAATGTAGAAAATGAGTTTGGCTTTTTCAAGTCACTTCCCGGCATCTGTCTACGTGACGTAGGCCGCCATTTACAGCAGCCTGCAATTTTGTTCTCTTACAGTTATAAATGTAAGAAAAAAAGAAAAAAAAAAAAAATGAACAGCCAGATTCTACATAACCGAAATGAAGTGTGCGTGGATGAGTTCTACACATTGTCTTTGCGGACGGGTTAATTGCTGTGAAAACTATTAAAATAGGATTTGTGTCAAACGCACAAAGGGTGTCAGATTCTCACTAAGCCCTTAATTATGAGTTGTCAACACTTAGCAAAACGAGCCCTTGTCCTTAATTAGCTTTGATTTAGTATATTCATTGTTAGAAAGTGTAAACAAGCGAATAATTATTTTCTTTTTCTTTCAAGCCAGCAAAATAAGGAAATATCATTGGTGTCGGAAACTGTTAAAAGAGCAGTCAGTGGCATTTATAAAGGAGGAAAATAAAAATCACAGAAATGGTGATTTCGGTGGAGGATTAACCCTCCAATCTTTGCGGTATCAAAACCACAGAATGGGGATTTCAAGAAAATGCCAACTATGCCTTTACTTGTCTTTATCTAAGTAGTATCAACCTTAAGCCGATCCTCAAAGATGTAGGGAAGCTCAGCCCCATCTACCCGAATGTGACAGCAGCCAACGTTCACGGGCCATGCTATTTAAAGGCATAAAAAAAGGCAAACTGTTTTTCTAGTCCTGGACAATCCCTTTAAGAACTTTCTTACCAAAAACCCCTCTTAATGCACCCACATTTTTCTTAGTTCATTTCCTTTACACTTTTTACGTTTTCAAGATTACAACTTATTGTACATGGAAGATCAACAAATAAAATACGGTAGCTGAACTAAGTTCATTTTCGTGGTGGTTCTTCACCTGTTGAATTGGGATCAATGAGTTACCACGCAACATTTTAATCCATTGGTTTAAAAAGGAACTTTGCAAAGGGAATCATTATATTGCTTGAAATGTGGACAAGAATGAGGATAGAACATTTATGAGACAGCCTGAAGAGTTATATGTCAGCAAATTCTTATTACTACCAAGCTCGTTGGTCACACATACAACTACGTGGTCTTAATGGGACGTTATGATCAAAAAACGAACTGTGGTTTAAATCAGGTTTTTGACTCAAGTGTATATAAAAATTGGCAATATTTTTTTTCCTTTTCACAATCTTTGTAAATAAATACAATTAGTAATGATACAATTTTCACACTGTCCATGGGAGCTTTTCAGATTCATACTTCCTGTCCTTTCAGGGAGGGTTGTCAGCAAGCTCTTTTATCATCAGAGGCAGAAATACTATGACTGATAGCACAGGATCCACCATTCACAATAGGTGATGTCACAGCTCACCTCCTCCTGTACAATGACTGATAACACCTCTATATACAGTAGATAACACAGGATCCACCATTCACAATAGGTGATATCACAGCTCACCTCCTCCCCCTCCTGTACAATGACTGATAACACCTCTATATTCAGGAGATAACACAAGACCACCATTCACATTAGGTGATGTCACAGATCACCTCCTCCTCCTGTACAATGACCGATAACGCCTCTATATACAATAGATAACACAGGATCCACCATTCACATTAGGTGATGTCACAGCTCACCTCCTCCTCCTCTACAATGACCGATAACACCTCTGTATACAGTAGATAACGCAGGATCTACCAATCACAATAGGTGATGTCACAGCTCACCTCCTCCCCCTCCTGTACAATGACTGATAACACCTCTATATACAATAGATAACACAGGATCCACCATTCACAATAGGTGGTGTCACAGCTCACCTCCTCCTCCTGTACAATGACTGATAACCTGACCACCATCTACTCACCTTCTCATCCTTGTCCTCCTCACCTGCCCCCAGGTCCAGCCACTACCACATCTTCGCAGAAACCTCGCAAACCTGGACATTCACAGACTCAGACTCTCTCCTACCCCTGTCCTCCATATCGGCACTCCACGACACGGACAGTGCTACTGCTTTATATAATTCCACCCTCACATCAGCCATAGGCTCAGTCGCCCCTCTCATGCATGGCAGAGTGCGACGAACCAATAGGCAACCCTGGCATAACAATCTCACAAAAAAACTTCGACAAACATCCAGGGTTGCGGAGCGGCGTTGGAAGAAAACACGCCTGCCAGACGACTTCACTTCATTCAAACAAGCCACACTTGACTTCAAATCAGCCCTCACCTCTGCTAAACAGACCTTTTTCACCAACCTTGTATCTTCACTATCTTACAACCCAAAACAACTGTTCAGCACATTTAATTCTCTCCTCCGCCCACCACTACCACCTCCAACTCCCTTCATCACTTCCGAGGACTTTGCCACCTACTTCAAAAAACAAAATCGACCAAACAAGGCTTGTTCACCACCCCAACCACTCCATATTCCAGACCTCTGCCCTTCCTTAATAACCTCCCTCTCCAACATCACTGAAGGAGAGCTTACTTGCCTCTTTTCCAAATCACACCTCACCACCTGTGCACTTGACCCCTTCCCTTCCCACCTGCTCCCCAACTTCACTAACACGCTCATTCCAGCTCTAACCCATCTCTTCAACCTATCGCTCTCTTCCGGTTCCTTCCCCTCTGCCTTCAAACATGCCACCATCACACCCATCCTCAAAAAAACTAACCTTGACCCAACTGCTATGCCCAGCTATCGCCCCATATCACTGCTCCCGTTTGCTTCAAATCTCCTTGAGCAGCATGTCCATGCTCAACTTTCCTCCCACCTCTCATCTAACGCTCTTCTTGACAACCTCCAATCTGGCTTCCGCCCCCACCACTCCACCGAAACTGCCCTGACAAAAATTACTAATGACTTAGTCACAGCCAAAGCTGACAGTTCTCCATCCTCCTCCTTCTTGACCTGTCCTCTTCTTTCGACACAGTCGATCACTGCCTACTGCTACAGAGTCTCTCTTCCCTAGGCATCAGAGACCTTGCCCTATCCTGGATTGCCTCACACTTATCCAACCACACATTTAGCATTTCCCACTCCCACACTACCTCCTTATCCCGCCCTCTCTCTGTTGGAGTCCCTCAAGGCTCTGTCCTAGGGCCCCTACTTTTTTCCATCTATACCCTTGGCCTAGGACAACTCATAAAGTCCCATGGCTTCCAGTACCACCTGTATGCGGACGACACTCAGATCTACCTCTCTGGCCCAGATGTCACCTCTCTGCTGTCCAGAATCCCGAAATGTCTGTCAGCCATATCCTCCTTCTTCACCTCTCGCTTCCTTAAACTCAATGTAGACAAAACCGAATTCATTTTTCCCCCACCTCACGTATCCCCCCTACCTGATCTATCTATTATGGTAAATGGCATCACGCTCTCACCCGCACCTGAAATCCGCTGCCTCGGGGTAACTCTCGACTCTGCCCTGTCCTTCAAACCTCACGTCCAAGCTCTTGCCACCTCCTGTCGCCTCCAACTCAAAAATATTGCTAGAATCTGTTCCTTCCTCAGCCCACAATCTACTAAAACTCTTGTGCATGCTCTCATCATCTCCCGCCTCGATTACTGCAACACCCTCCTCTGTGGCCTCCCAGCTAACTCTCTTGCACCACTCCAGTCTGTCCTCAACTCTGCTGCCCGGCTAGTCCACCTCTCTCCTCGCTACTCCCCTTCTTCTCCCCTCTGCAAATCCCTTCACTGGCTCCCAATTCCCCAACGAGTCCAGTTCAAACTACTAACACTGATCTACAAAGCCATTCACATTCCCCTCCCTATATCTCTGAACTAATCTCCCAATATATTCCCTCACGTAATCTTCGATCCTCCCAAGACTTCCTACTCTCCTCCACACTTATTCGTTCCTCACACAACCGCCTCCAAGATTTCTCCCGAATATCCCCCATCCTCTGGAATTCCATGCCTCAACACGTCCGATTATCCACCACCCTCGGATCCTTCAGACGGAACCTGAAAACCCATCTCTTCAGGAAAGCCTACAGCCTACAATAACCAAGCCGCCGCCTCACCGCCGCCAGAGCCGCCACCTCACTGCCGCCAGAGCCGCCGCCTCACCGCCACCAGAGCCGCTGCCTCAGCCTCGCCGCCGCCTCACCGCCGCCATAGCCGCCGCCTCACCCCTACCTTCTGTCTCTTCCCCACTATCCCATAGAATGTAAGTCCGCAAGGACAGGGTCCTCTCCCCTCTGCACTAGTCTGTCACTGTAAACCTGTTTACTGTAAACGATATCTATAACCCTGTATGTAACCTTTTCTCATCTACAGCACCATGGAATTAATGGTGCTATATAAATAATAATAATAACACCTCTATATACAGTAGATAACACAGGATCCACCATTCACAATAGGTGATATCACAGCTCACCTCCTCCTCCTGTACAATGACTGATAACACTTCTATATACAGTAGATAACACAGGATCCACCATTCACAATAGGTGATATCACAGATCACCTCCTCCTCCTGTACAATGACTGATAACACTTCTATATACAGTAGATAACACAGGATCCACCATTCACAATAGGTGATGTCACAGCTCACCTCCTCCTCCTGAACAATGACTGATAACACAGGATCCACTATTCACAATAGGTGATGTCACAGTTCACCTCCTCCTGTACAATGACTGAGCACTTCTATATACAGTAGATAACACAGGATCCACCATTCACAATATATGTCACAGCTCACCTCCTCCTCCTTCTGTACAATGACTGAGAACACTTCTATATACAGTAGATAACACCGGATCCACCATTCACAAAAGGTGATATCACAGCTCACCTCCTCCTCCTGTACAATGACTGATAACACCTCTATATACAGTAGATAACACAGGATCCACCATTCACAATAGATGATGTCACAGCTCACCTCCTCCTCCTGTACAATGACTGATAACACCTCGATATACAGTAGATAACACAGGATACACCATTCACAATAGATGATGTCACAGCTCACATCCTCCTCCTGTACAATGACTGATAACACCTCGATATACAGTAGATAAGGCCGGATCCACCATTCACAATAGGTGATATCGCAGCTCACCTCCTCCCTCCACAATGATCATTGCACACACTTTATATTATCATCGCTGTCCCCATTGGGGCTCACTATCTATATCCCCTATCAGTCTTTGGAATGTGGGAGGAAATCCACGCAAACCAAGGGAGAACATACAAACTCCTTGCAGATGTTGTCCTTTGTGAGATTTGAACCCTGGACCCCAGTGCTTCAATAAGTCATTTTCTGAAGATAGTTTTCCTTTAAAACTGTCAGAAAAGTGATAATGCGGAAAAAGATTATTTGATCATCAATAGTCAAATTAGTTGTTGATTGTTTTCTGTTGGATCATTGATGAAAACTTAGACATCTCATAGATTTTTATGTTCAGTCAAAATCATCTCCGCCCTAATACTGAATGGCCATACCCTTTCCTATGAGAGACTGTCTACCTATAAATATATATCCAGTCGTATTCCACATTGTTGTAGATAAAGGTTTGGTCCCTCGTGAGACTGGTATGAGGACAGATTAATTCTGTGATCAGGGGTCCAAGTTAAAAAGGTTATCAAGCACTGTATGTTTTCTTTTTTAACTACGGTCCTAAGAACTAGCAGGCAAGTGTTGTCACCTACCTGCCTGTAAAATACTTATTATACCTCATTAATGGGTTTGTCGTGCCTTCTCTCTTCAGGAGCACACCTCTCCTCTACCTCTTGGCTTTCTACTTGCCGAGTGGCGGTGTGCTCCTGAAGATTGACCGTTCAGATCGGAGCATCTAGGTCGCACCACTGATCTGAGCGGTGCATGCTTTGATGCTACAAGCAGGGGCAGCTTTGCCTCTGCAGCATCGGAGGAGCGCCGTTCCACAAATTCTTCAGATTCAGAACATCGCTTCCAAACTCCAGAAGCAATGAGCTTGCAAGTGTACACTAGCTACTTAGGAAACCAGCCTCGCCTAATAGACTGCAGCAGCAACCAGTAACCTAGGAAACCAGCAGTAAACTATAGATTTAAAAATCCCTTGGGAGCGGAAAGGGTCTCTAATAAGAGGAAGTAAATTGCAAAGATGCTTGTTTTTACATGCAAATTGATATTTTACCAATTTAAAGGCGGTATCTAGGATTTTTTTCCTAAAAACTAACAGGCAGTTAGTTTCTACCCACCTGCCTGTTGTACCTGGCACCAATCTCTGATGGCACAGAGCTATCTGTGACTGTTCCTGCCTGTGATTCAGCAGCTTCCGCTGACGTCACGTCAGTAGAGCCGCGGCACCTTTTCCCTACGCTCTATTGTCAGGGTGTGGCTGCTGATGTCATGCTGATTGACAGCCTGCTGCTTACCTGCGATGAGATGGCTGTCAATCAGCATGACGTCGGCAGTCACGCCCCATCAACAAAGCAACCCATATGAAGAAGGGCTCCTCTGTTGTTGTGGAGCAGCTGAATCGCTGGCAGGAGTGGTCGGTGACGGCTCTGAGCCAGCACTGGGTAGAAGAGGCAGGTAGCTGCCGGTGTTTGGCCCATAGTAAAATAATATACAACAGTCCTGAAATTCTAGATTGGGCCCAGATCGGGCCTTGCTGCCCGTTGGTTGGTTGGTATCATTAGGCTGGATCCCACCTGTAACGGGGTCTACCAAGCTGGGGTACCTCTTTCAGTACCACCCCGTGTTTCAGGAAGTCCACTCTGCTTTTAATGTAGATTCTGAATGAAGGACGCTGGCAGGAATTTCTTGATTACATGAGAGCATATAAAAGCTGACTGCTACCCCGACTTTTGGAGAGTTATCAAAATTTATCTCTGTTAGTAGACAAGAGAATAATGACCAGTCATGGTGCTTCACCACCGATCCATGCACGGACATGCTGGTGCGGAGGGCAGAGCGGGGGTCTGTTGATGTACACATGGATGTGATATTATATGACATCTAATTGTCTCTAAAGTGGAATACTTTTGTATTCCAGCATTTTATCACGCGCCCAGGTGACACCATTCTCCGTGCCATTCCATAAGAAAAAAAAGAAAACCTTATTAAGATTAAATACGAGGGAAATTCTGTAGGGACCGGCCTGCAGTGACATCTGGGGCTGAATGTAGATGGAAAACATTTCAGACCTGGGCTGCCAGATTGAAGGGCATGGATCAATTTTTAATTTACTTGTACGTACAGATGACTCATTTTGAAAGCGAGAGATGGCAGAAAGAGAAGGAGCGAGAGAGCGAGCGCAAACCGTGTACAGAGCGTTCGAGAGGAGCTAGACGGCAACACAAGGTGGAAACGAGACTGCGATAATGGGGTGGGCAAGGAGCTAATGGAGAATCCAGGCAGTGTGCGGGAATTATAAGGGGGCACTCCATGCCGATTAAAGTCATGGAGTGTTTGATTTTATAAATGATTTTGCCCTTCCCCTCGCTCTTTTCCGCCACCATCTCCCCAACCTAGCAAATAAGCAGCACATTCATTTTAATATGTAGAATTGGCTTACTAACAGGGTGACAATTTCAAACGGACGCCCCACTGTGCCACAAACACGGCGGAGATTGTTGCCCATTTTACCAGTTGTTTAGGAGCGAGATTGGTCGTCCCTAGGAAATGCTTTAAAGTGCTGTAATTTTATTTAGGATAATGAGGATTTATAACAGTTTACCATACAGGAACCTGCCTTTTAAATGGCCGTCCAAATAAGCTGTTTAGCTTTAGCTGAACTGAGCGCGGGATTAGATGAGCACTAAGGAGACGCGGAGTTAATAACTGCATGCTCCGCACATTATCTAAAGACAAATCGTTCACCGGGACATTATGCCTGCCATTCCCCAGTCTATGTGGCCTAAGAGCCTCGTCATGTTGGAAGACAAATGGTTAATTTTTGTAGTTATATAGTTTGCAAAAAATTAGGCTGTTTGACGCCGCTTTCCGTGATTTTGATGCGGATTTTGAAAGGTAATTCTAACCTTAGTTATACGATTTGGGATTGGTGAAAGGGGGATATATTAATGAGACCCTGGCAATGTGTATGAAGTCATACGGTCATCATAGTAGAGGACCCCTGCTCACGACCCTTCTTTATTATCCATCGCTGCTTTAAAGAGTGCCTTTAAGGGAATATGTCATGTTGTGCACGCATTACTATCTGTGGGCAACATGGTATAGGGGAATCTGGGTAGATTGATATATACAGGGTGGGCCATTTATATGGATACACCTGGGTGGGCCATTTATAAGGTTGGATACAAAATGGCCGACTTCAAAATGGCCGCCACGGCCACCACCCATTATGAAAAGTTTCCCCCCTCCCATATACTAATGTGCCACAAACAGTAGGGTTGATATCACCAACCATTCCCATTTTATTTAGGTGTATCCATATACATGGCCCACCCTGTATTATTGTGGGGAAAGAATCTGTATATTTTTGGTATTTTATTCATGTGAATCCGGGCGCTTTCCATGCTCTGTAGTCCAGTGGGCGGTTATTTCTATGCAAATTCATAAATGGAAAGCTGTCGATCATTATGTAGGACCACCCACTGGACTCCTAGAGCAGGGATATAAATTAAATAAAAAAAGATAAATCTCCGTCATCCCCTCCTGTCTATAGCACACTGTTTGCAGATCAGGCTTATCTTGGGGAGCTGAAGACCTGTAAGTTCTAAAGCATGACATGGTCATACCAATGTTTTCAGTTCCCTTGCTTAACATGGTTATTCTGCAAGATGTCACCTATCCACAGGATAGGTGATAATGTGTTGATCGGTGGTGTCACAGTCTGCAGAACGTAGCACTTTTATCCACATTACAGTGGAGCATCGTACTCGACCACTGCTAAATTCATTACCCGTGGGACTGCCGAGTGCCTTTTCCAGCAGTCCCATAGACCATGAAAGGTGCAGTAGTACTAGTCAGGCATCTGATTTGCAGCTCCATTTTGTGACTGGAATAAAAGTGTCCCTTCGGGGATTAAAATTCCCTGTCCTGCCATTCTGTGTGGGTACCAACAGTTGTAATCCCACCGATCAATAAAATATCATCTATCCTGCAGATAAGTGATGTTTTCAGGACAGAACCCCTTTAAAAAATGGTCTATCAAAATGTAAAGCATTGACCATTTTAAAGGGAATCTGAGAGCAGCATGATATAGGGGTAGATACCCTGATTCCAGTGATGTGTCACTTACTAGGCTGTGCGTTGTTGTTTCAATAGAATCAGTGTTTTATCAGCAGGAGATTATAACTGCAGGACTAGGTGTCTTGTGCATCCTAGTCCAACCCCGCCCCCAACATTGATTAACAGTTTTCTGTCAATGTGCAGTGCATAGAAAAAGCGTCCAATCAGTGATGAGGGCGGGGTTAAGCACAGCTCAGCATTTGTGCTCTGCTAGATCTGCTACCGAGAAAGTTGCAATTGTATCAAAATGACAGCATGCAGACCAGCAAGTGACACATCGCTGGAATCAGGGTCTCTGTCCCTACATCATACTACTCTCGGATTACATAGCAACAACCTGCTGACGTATTCCCTTTTTACGAACACCACAAGTACAAGTGTTAGGCTTTATTCACACTGCAATTGGGCTCCATTCAGTCTTTCTGAAGTCCTGCTGCCTCAGATTTCAGATAAAAGACAATGACATATATTGTTAGGGCTCGCTATTATCCACCTATTGATTCTTTTGATATCCAGCACCCACGTGTACCTCCTACCAGGGAAAGCCATCACTGTCCTTAGTTGGGGTGATGATCGCACATTGGGGTTTGCCTGGTTACCCCCAAACAGTAGCTATACTCAGTGTAGCCTGACATAAGGTGCTGCTGTGATGGGCTCACACATGTCTGCCTGTGCTTAGTCCTCTTCTTCCTCACTAGCGAGTGCTGATATTACAGCTTTCTATGGCTCCTGCTAGCGCTCACAAGGTCAGTGTGTTTGCTGGTTTAATAGCTCCCCATCAAGAATAAAATCAATGAGCTGCCTCACACAGCTTCTCTAGGGATTCTCACCTACTCCACCACTAGCATGTCAAGCTCATTTCTATAAGGAGTTTTCTAGGTTTCCTTTTTTTTTTTTTAATATGTATATATTTTTTATATTTATATAACGTATTGGGTGCTAGAGGCTGGCACTTAAGGGACATAGCCCACTTTCTAGAATAATGCATCTTTTTCATTCCTATAACTGGTGAACACGTGTGTTATTAAAGAGGTATTAGCTTCTAAAATATACTTATTATAGGCGGTTTGTGCTTCTGACCCCTTTACCTAGTCTAGCATAGTTCCCTGGATGTTAAACGAGAAGATGCAGTACCTCCTCCACCTTCCATATACCTCATAAAAAGGATAGGCTCAGAAATAGTAGTAGATATGGTTTCATCATTTACACTGAAAGATTATCATGGACAAGAATTTTTTAAAGGGAATCTGTCAGCAGGATTTCACCCTTAAACTATTTATATGCTCATGTTGGTCTTTCAAAGACAAGTCCAGCAATAGCTTTACATGGCCAGTCCGATCCTCAGTTACTGAGAAATCAGCGTTTTAATCAATCTTTAGATGAGATTGAGATGCACATCCTCTGTCACACCAGCTCTGTTCCCCGCCAAGTGCTGACTCCTTCTGGGCAGGGGAATAGAGGTGGAGTGACCGAGGCTTTCGGTTTCCAAATAGAACTTCAGCCTTATTTGCATATCAATTCAAACGTTGATTTCTCAGTAACTTAGGAACGGACTGGACTTGTCTATAGAAGAGCTTAAACTGGCTGCCAATCACTCAATGAATGAGCAAACCACTTGTTCATCAAGTCCAGCACATAATTCTCGGCACCTACAATCTGTAGAAGACCAACAAGATATGGAGTTCTGGGAAGAGCACTATAAGCTACTGTGACATTAAAGAGGTTGTCCAGCTCCAAAAGTGTTTTAGAAATGGAAAAATATCCAACAATCACTTAACAAAGTACCTAGAGCTCCAGAAATATTTGCTGGTTCAGCATTGTGGCAGCTCCACTTCTGGCTTGTGTTGAACCCACGATAGTGTTTCCTGCATCAGTTTGTTAATAGGGCTCATTGACAGATTCATTCAGTAGCTAAACCAGCCCCCTTCTGTCTATGCATAGAAAAGGGGGCTAAATTAATTATTAAAATGAGTCAAGCCTCCAGTCCCCCTCACTCACCGCATTGCTGTTTCCAGTTAGATTTTTGTATGGTAACTTGCTGCAGATGCGATGTGGGTGTGCAGTCATTTAATAAGTCTAATCTTTTATTTTCTACTCCTCCTTTAATTTTTTCCGTGGTTATCAAAAATTTGTGCTGAAATTGTCTCATGGATTTGACGCAGACTGTCATCGGATTTAATTTATTATTATTATTATTATTATACATTTTTATAGCGCCATTTATTCCATGGCGCTTTACATGTGAATAAGGGGCAAATATAGACAAATACATTAAACATGAGCAGATAACAAGGCACACGAGTACATAAGGAGGGAGGACCCTGCCCGCGAGGGCTCACAGTCTGCAGGGGGTGGGTGAGGATACACTAGGAGAGGGAAGAGCTGGCTGTGCGGCTGTTCAGTAGGTTGAGGATCACTGCAGGCTGTAGGCTTGTCGGAAGATTTAATGCAAGTAAAGCGGCACAATTCCTGCCCATTAGACAAATCAACCCAAAAAATATGAATCTGTCATTGAGAAGTCTAAAAAAACAAATGGGAAAACAAGACATAAGCCCCGATTAATCATAATTGGCGTATAAACGGGTGACCTGGAATTAGATGCGCCAAACTGATTAACAGCCACAGGCCTCCTAATGATTTTTCTGTGTATTTTTCAGCTGCCATGATTGGGCACTGGGCTCAAATGTCGTGCAACCGCACGAGAGCCCCAGGACTGCGAGTGTTGACACCAGTGGAATGGCGCGTGACGTGAGAATAAGCTTTTTTTATTTTGTCGGGGCCAAACATTTAGATCGCGAAGGGGTTGTCCTAGTGGTGGACACCCCCTTTAGAAACCATATGGTAAAGATACTAACAACTATATTCCGGGTTTATATAGATTAGCATATAGGTCCCAGGTAACTCAAACAGGAAACTGTGCCTGAATTCTTATTACACGGAGTCCCGCGGGTACTGGAACCACCACTACACATCCAACCGAGAATTCCGCTGACTCTTATTAGTGTTTGCGGAGACAGGCGACTACAGACGGGTTTTCACTGCTGACTACGTAACCTCTCTGACCCCTCTGCTAAATACAATTTAATGTAATTTAAGTAAAACAAAGTGAACTCCGAAGTAAACCCAGGAAACCACTGAAATAAATGACGTGAGTACAAGATGGTTGAGATCCCGGTTACGGCACATCCTTCCAACTTCTTACAGACTTGTTAAATATCTATATATATAATTGTCTAATGGTTTAATTGTCAGTCTGTCCTGGAAATCCCGTGTCGCTGATTGGTCGAGGCCGCCAGGCCTCGACCAATCAGCGACGGGCACAGTCTCTGATTGGTCGAAGCCAGCCGGCCTCGACCAATCAGCGACGGGCCCAGTCTGCCGCGAATTCTGGAATCATCATTGTCCTCCACTGCTGTCAAGTGCCGCCATTGTGTTGTCTAAGGGTCTAATTGTCTGTCTGTCTTGGATATCAGCCAATCAGCGATATTCGTGCGGGATTTAAACACCACTGACAGCGCAACATACATACATACATACATATTCTAGAATACCCGATGCGTTTGCATCGGGCCAACATCTAGTTAACTTATAAAACACTACATTGGTCGGAATTGCGGTCACAATGAAGTACACGTACCGTCTTCTTAATTAGATAAAGGGGTCTTATGGCTTCACCAAATAAAGCCTTTTCGTTTGGGGATTAAATATACATTTTTCTAATACTCTTTATTAGTTCCTCAAGATCTCTGCTTGCGGTCATTCATTGCAAAAGGTCAGCGTTGTCCTGTTGATGTGATGACACACCGAAGCACAATTCATTACAGTATCACAGCTTTATCTTACAGCATGCCATGTACCTATAGGTGCATCCCATTTTTTTCCCCTGGAGGCAAGCAGTACAGGTTTTTAGTCAGTGACTGCTAGCAGAGATCCTGAAGACCATGATAAGTTAATCGAGAAAGTGTATTAAAAATTATATAAGAACTTATAAGGTAAGATTTATTTACTTAAACAAGAATATCCCATTACATTAAACTTTAAAGGGAAGCTGAAGCTATAATAAAAATACCTATTGTTTAAATCAGGGTTTTGTATTAGCAATTTTTTAAAATTTTTATTTTAGCAATTTGTTTTTTGTTTTTTATTAAAAAATAAATTGTAATCTTGCAATTTTCACACTGGCCACTGGGGGGCTTTTTCAATTTTATACTTCCTGTACTTAGAGGAAGAGTTTTCATCCGGCTGCTTATCATCAGAGTCAGAATTACAATGACAGGTAAAGGTACCGTCACACATAGCGACGCTGCAGCGATACCGACAACGATCCGGATCGCTGCAGCGTCGCTGTTTGGTCGCTGGAGAGCTGTCACACAGACAGCTCTCCAGCGACCAACGATCCCGAGGTCCCCGGTAACCAGGGTAAACATCGGGTAACTAAGCGCAGGGCCGCGCTTAGTAACCCGATGTTTACCCTGGTTACCATCCTAAAAAGTAAAAAAACAAACGCTACATACTTACCTACCGCTGTCTGTCCTCGGCGCTCTGCTTCTCTGGTCTGGCTGTGAGCGCCGGGCAGCCAGAAAGCAGAGCGGTGACGTCACCGCTCTGCTTTCCGGCTGACCGACGCTCACAGCCAGAGCAGGAGGAGAGCAGAGCACAGCGCTGGAGGACAGACGGCTGTAGGTAAGTATGTACTGTTTGGTTTTTTTACTTTTAGGATGGTAACCAGGGTAAACATCGGGTTACTAAGCGCGGCCCTGCGCTTAGTTACCCGATGTTTACCCTGGTTACCAGCAAAGACATCGCTGAATCGGTGTCACACACGCCGATTCAGCGATGTCTACGGGGAGTCCAGTGACGAAATAAAGTTCTGGACTTTCTTCCCCGACCAGCGACATCACAGCAGGGGCCTGATCGCTGCTGCCTGTCACACTGGACGATATCGCTAGCGAGGACGCTGCAACGTCACGGATCGCTAGCGATATCGTCTAGTGTGACAGTACCTTAACACCGCTATACACCGCGGATAACACAGAGGATCCATCAGTCACAATAGTTGATGTCTCTGCTCCCCATTGCGTCTATGCACAGGTATTGTTTCCTGAAACAGGAAGATAGAGTCTAAAAAAGCCCCAGTGGCCAGTGTGAGAATTGCAAGATTTCTGTTTGTTTTTATTTCTAGTACAGAGGGAGATATGAAGGGGGGGGGGGGGGGAGGGACATAAAAAATATAAAAATAAAATGGTTAAAAAAAAAAACAACAAACACATTTAACACAAAAACCTGATAAATAATAGGTCTGTAACTGTCTTTTATTTTTTTAAATCACAGTTTTCCTTCAGAAATGCTTCCTGAGACCCCCACCGACTGCTGAAAGCACGATCATGCTCCATGTGAATAGTGGTGGTACGGACTAAATGTAAAGTCTATAGTGCTGCACTCAGATGTGCGCCGACTAATGCAATAGCTGAGCGATTCTGCAATGTTTATAAGTGATTGCTGGGGGCCTCAGGACCTGGAGCCCGCTGAAATAAAGCACTTCTGAAGGATGAATGTGGTTTAAAGTTATAATAAAAATAAGTATCTTTTTTTTTTTTTTACTGAAGTTTAACTTTTTTTCTGTAAAAAAAATAAAGAAAATATTGACACATTATAGAGCAGTGTTCACATTGGTATCATGGCTTGAAGAAGAAGCGTGACATTTGTTATGATGAATTGGGGACTCCTCCTCCTCCCCATCGACTATTATTGGGTCTGTCACGTTTTTCATCTTTCCTCTAGTTATGGTAGATTATATACTATACTGTGCAATGCTATTGAAACCAGATGAAGTTCAGTTTTTTTTAATATTGCACACAATCTACTCTGCAGAAATTGCAGCCGAATTCGGCCTATGATCCTGAGATGTAGAGTGAACAGTGGCAGTTAGGTTACGTTCACATTTGCATTCTGCCGGGCTGCGTCGGGTGCAGCCGCGGCGACGCATGCGTCATGCGCCCCTATATTTGACATGGGGGCGCATGGACATGCGTTGCGTTTTTGCGTCAGAGCGCAGAGGACGCAGCAAGTTGCATTTTTTTTGCGTCCAAAATCATGCCCAAAAAGGACGCATGCGTCACAAAACAATGCGTTTTGCATGCGTTTTGGTTTGCGTTGTGCGTTGCGTCGCCGACGCAGCACCGCACAACGCAAATGTGAACGTAGCCTTAATAGGGCGATACCTTGCAGGGGGATAAGAGCGAGTCCTCCTTGTGCCAGATTACAGCAAGATTGTTACTCGCCGCCCGGCATGCTGTGATGGGTCTCAGATTTATTCTGCAGTCTCGGCAACACCAACAACCACCTGCTGCCTGCGCCAAGAAGCCATTGCTATAGTTGAGATCTGAGCCTCCTGCCCCCTATTGTGGCTCCAGCGCTGTTTTCCTGACGCATCATTTCGGAGCACGAGCCAGGTTTGTGCATCATTCATTATGTATTCTGGAGCAGTGGCGATGTGGTCGGCAGATGAAGGCACAACTCATCTTACGAAGCAGTATCTGCACCCACATACCCCCTATTGCTTCTAGCAGATCCTGTGCGTCTACAAGAGCTGCCTAATAAACATACCCCGTGCTGCTCTGCATAGACTGGAGACTTATTTTATATACTCTATAATCGCAACATGTTCGAGTGAAGCAAGTAATGCAACGTAGGCGATTTCTAAAGAACCCATTCATTAAAGGTTCTTAAAAGATCTTAAATATTGATAACCTTTCCTTTCGTTTCAATAGGTGGGCTATAGTACCCCAAAAACAGTCAGTACACAGTGTAGAGAGCTGTGATATTCTGGCTCTGTACACAGTTTACTTCTGGCTGCCTCGAGATCTGAAGCTGTCTATACAGTCAGTGGGGGTGCCGGGTGTGGGACCCCAGCAATCTGATCTAATGACCTGTCTTAAGGTGAAACTTCGGTTGCAGGATCACTTTTAAGAATTGTACAGCTAGCAATTTCCTTAAGGCCCCCTTTACATGTCCTGGTGATTCTCGGTGTGATCCATGGTCTGTGGCCATGTGCTGCATCCATATTTCCGCGTCCCTGTGCCATCTGTATGTCCGTGTGGCATCCGTCTGTCCATATCAATGTGCAAAATCCATGTTTTGTCCTGAAAAAGAACTTATGATAGTTAAACAATTGATTTAATTTGTGTAAGCTGAGGGAAATTGCTTATGTTCCTTTATAAACCAGCCAATTAAAGGAATTGCGTGTGTTTTTTTTTCCTTTACTTGAATTTATTGATTAAATAAATACATGTATATAAAAAAAAATGTCACGGGCCCCTACATATTTTTCAAAACCAGCAGAGGTAAAGCTGACCGCTGAGGGCTGATGTCAATAATCTGGGAAAGGGGCCAATAGCCCTAAATGTTCCCAGGCTATTAATAACAGGCTCAAAAGTTGTTTGCTTAGCCTTTACTAGCTAGTTTACAGGGGTACCCCAGAAAAAAATGACAGTTTCCCCCATAAATTATAACCAGCAAGGGCTAACTGTACAGCTGTGAGCTGACATTAGTAGCCAGGGAAGCGGCCATGGATATTGGCTTATTAATATCAGCCCCAGCGGTCGGCTTTCTCTCTGCTGGTTATTAAAAAAAAAAAAAAAGTGGGAGCCCAGAAGTTTTTTTTTTTAAATTATTTATTTAATACACGTGTTAACATCCCCTGATGATAGCGCTGTGAAATATGTTGGGGGACGCTGGTGCTAAAATTTCTTGTCCTATTCTGCCAATATGTATTAGCATACCAGGTGCTATACACTTTCTAAATATAAATTAGCAGGAATACTGCATGACAATGGCAGACTTCTGAGACAGATTAGGAACAAAACATTTTATACCCTTTGTATATACTTTTTTTTAATTAATAGAAATAAAAGTTCAATTTTCTAGTCTTCTAGTGAGGGTTTATTTGGGGTTCTCTTTAATACAACTACAACTAAAACTATCATCAGCGTCGCCTGCTCTCGCTGATCACAATGATGAGAGCTGCCTCCAGCACCCGACGCCTGGGAACAGCGCGAGCTGTACAGCTTTTCCCAGGCACCGGTACGTGTCATACTAATGACACACAGATTTCATGTGTGTGGCACGTATTTTGTCAGTGGTGCTGTTTTAAAATGGACATGTCTGTGGGTTTTTCACACGGTCCATGTGAAAAACCTGACATGTGCGCACCACCATTGAATACAATGGGTGGACCTGTGTCCGTATTTGCGTTCCTTAAAAAATGAACGTGGGGGTCTTAAAGGGAATTTGAAAGAGTTACATGCTCATATAAATAATTTTGGGTTTGAAATCCTCCTGACACAAGACAAGTCCAGCAATACATTTACTTGGTTAGCCCGTTCCTCTGTTTCTAGGAAATCAGCGTTTGAATTGATCTTCAAATGAAGCTAAAGAGCTATGATAGATCTACAGCCTCTGTCACTCCAGCTCTATTCCCCACTCAGTAGAGTCGCCTCATACATGACTGACAGCCTCTATGCTGTGTGACTTCTGACAAAGCATTCGTCAGTCAAGCAGGAGGAGATGCCGGGGAATAGAGCTGGAGTGACAGAGGCTTCAGATATTCAGCCTTATTTGCATATCAATTTAAATTTTGAATTGTCAGTAATGGAGGAACAGGGTGGCCATGTAAAGGTATTGTTGGACTTGTCTGTGGAAGAGCTACATACACCTAAATAGTTTGGGGGTAGTGGGTGAAATCCTGCTGACAGATTCCCTTGAGGCAGCTCTGCATTTTGGACCATCGTTTTCAGTAGGGCCCCTCGATGATAAGCAGACCACACAAAGTCCTTCAGCGATCAGCTGCAGTATGCTGGGAACCAAGTAGGAGGACACAGGAATAATGATTGGTTAGTGATCTGGAGCCCTGCACCCTTATTTCATGCTGCGTTTTTTCTTTAGATACGAGATGATTGATATGAGATTAATACAAGATAGAATGTAAACTGATATATCGATATGAGAGAGGTAAGTAGAGGATAGATATGAGCGAGATAGATCTATAGATGATCAAATATCAGATAAATAGATTGATACCTGTGAGAGGGATACAAAATAATAGAGAGAGAAGATACAGAGATGAGATCGCTAGATGGATAGATAGATATCCCAGACACAAGATAGTCCCTGGATGGATTCCAGAATATAGATAGATTTGATATGTGATGGCTAGATACAGTAGATGTAGAGTTAAGATTGATGAGATATAGAGAGATCATAGGTAGTGATATATTAATAAAAGATAGTCTGTATATTTATCTGCCATGTTATATTCAATATCCATAAACGACACCGTTCACACTGATCTGCTTTTTTTAAATTCCATTTAATGTCAGCATTCAGTATGCGTGATGTGAGGAGCGTGAAGCCCGGACGTTCCCCCGCCCACCTTGTGCTTTTCAGAATGACCCCCCCGTTAAACCACATGACAGTTATTAGTCCTGACATCAGAGCCGTGTAACAGTTTGCAGTGATGGGAGTCGGATGATAGTCTATAATACAATTCTGCCGTCGCAGCCTCCCTAGATAAACTTGCCGTACGTTTTATTACAAAGTAGGTGGCCTGGAGGAGAAATCTCTGTATTCTTTTGCTTTTGGTATAAAATATGCACTGGGGTTTCTTATTTCATCTCCAATCTGTGTTATTCTGTAAGAATGCAGCAGTGCCCAGGGTCCTCTTTAATATTTAATTCAACAAGTTTTTAATCTGTCATTATGCTGTGATGAAGTAAGCATCAAGTGTCGCTGAGAAAGATTAAATTATACTTGGAAATAGGAATTGAAATGATTTAAGGCTGAGACTGGAGTATTTTCTTTGGACTGGTAATAGTTGCTTTCTTTGAGAGAGAGATATATATACCGTATGTGTATATATATATATATATATATATATATATATATATACACACATACATACATACATCTCAATATGTATATATAGAGAGAGAATTATGTATGTTGATATGGTACATATAGAGCTTTATACCTATAGATATTTTTATCTTCCTAGTTTTTCTTCCATTCCTTCTTGCTATTTCACTTTCTCTTTTTCTCTTTCATTTTTGCTTTGTCTTTTCTTACTTTCTCATTTTTCCTTCCTCCTTTCTGTCTGTCTTTCTATCTCTATTTCTCTCATCTATCTTTATAGCTATCTATCTTTAGCTCGCTGTTTCTTTCTTTTTTTCCTTTCTATTTCTTCCATTCTTTTTTTCTTTCTCCCTCTCTTCCTCCATCTTTCTTTTTCTCCCTTTCTCTTTCTTCCTCTTTTCCTCTCTCTCTCGTCCTCTCGCTTTCTTCCCATCTTTCTTTCTCTTTTTTCCTCTCTTGAGCTGCTTATTCTCTCTTTCTCCCTCCTCCTTTCTTTCTTCCTCTCTCCATCTTTCTTTCTTCCTCACACTTTCTTCCTCTCTCCTTTTTTCTCTATTTCTTTCTTCCTCTTTCTTCCTTTTGCTCTCACTTTATTCCTCTCTTTTTCTTCCTCTCTCCCTTATTCTTTCTTCCTATTTCTTCCTCTCCTTTGCTTCCTCCCTCCTCCTCTCTATCTTCCTCCTCTCTTACTTTCTTCCTCTCTTTCTTCGCCCTCTCTCTCATTTTCTTCCCCTCTCTTTCTTCCTCTCTCTTCCTCTCACTTTCTTCCTCTCTTCCCCCTCCTCTCTTTCTTCCTCCTCTCTCTCACTTTCTTCCCCTCTTTTTTCCTCCTCTCACTTTCTTCCTCTTTTCCTCTCTCACTTTCTTCCTTTCTTCCTCCTCTCACTTTCTATATCTCTCTTCCTCCCTCCTCTTTCTTCCTCCTCTCTCTCTTTCTTCCTCCTCTCTTACTTTCTTCCTCTCTCTTCCCCCCTCCTCTCTCTCTTTCTTCCTCCTTTCTCTCACTTTCTTCCTCTCTCTTTTCCTCCTTTCTCACTTTCTTCCTCTCTTCCTCTCACTTTCTTCCTCTTTCTTCCTCCTCTCACTTTCTATCTCTCTCTTCCTCCCTCCTCTCTCTTTCTTCCTCCTCTCTCTTTCTTCCTCCTCTCTCACTTTCTTCCTCTTTCTTTTTTCCTCCTCTCTCACTTTCTTCCTCTCTTTTTTCCTCCTCTCACTTTCTTCCTCTCTCTTTTTCTCTCTCACTTTCTTCCTCTCTTTCTTCCTCCCCTCTCTCACCTTCTTCCTCTCTCTTCCTCCATCCTCTCTCTTTCTTCCTCCTCTCTCTCACTTTCTTCCTCTCTCTTTCTTCTCTCTCCTGGACAGGGCCGTATTTAGAGTTTCTGCTGCCCTAGGCACTTTTAGTGCTGCCTCCCCCTTTGGTGAGTATAACACTATCGGCAGTGACTTTGGCAAAAATCGCTGATGTGAAAGTCGCCTTTTGCAGCAGATCCGACAGTTTTTCCGCATCTGCCGCGTAATGGATCACTTAGGGCAACACTGCATTCGGCCTCATTCATTCCCTATGGGACTTACAGACATGTGCGGCACTTGCGGTTTTGCCGCCATCCGGCAAATGCGGTACTTGCAGCAATGAGAAAAAACACTACTAGCAGTGTTTTATGTATCATCGTAAGTGCAAAACCGCAATTGCCGCACATGTTCGCAAGTAGCCATCACTACCTGTCCCTGCACCTTGCTAGCTCATCCCTATCCAACCCTCCCTGACCTATAACTACACTATAAAGCTTCAGAAAAGCAATTTATTAACTGACATATTCCTATGATAATGAGGGCTCTAGGCTACGGCGTAGACTGGGACGGGCAGTGTCCGGGTCTCCATCCTCTCTGTGCACACCCTCAGTCCCTGCCTCACTGCCTGTGCACAGACCTCCCTCCACCGGACCCGGTAATCGCCGCTCGCAGTAGGATACCGGCAGAGGTGTATCTAGGGTTTCTGGCACCCGGGGAAAGAATTCATTTTGGTGCCCCCCCTCCGCCAAGGACATATGTGATTTGCACACTCAGTCATGTGCCCACGAGCTCCTCTCCCTAATGCTCTCAATGTTCAGTGAAAAACTAAGAGAAGCAGAAGAGAAGCTCGTTGTCACAGGACCATAAGAGTATGTGTCCACGTTCAGGATTGCATCAGGATTTGGTCAGGATTTTTCATCAGTATTTGTAAGCCAAAACCAGGAGTGGAACAATTAGGGTCTGTTTCCACGTGCAGGAAACGCTGCGTGTCTGACGCTGCATAGAGCCGCAACGTCAAACACGCAGCGTCCAGATGTTACAGCATAGTGGAGGGGATTTAATGAAATCCCATCTCCACTATGCGTGGTAACACGCACGCGGTGGCCCTGCGACTCCGGACATGCTGCGCGTCTTTTCAGATCGCAGCATGTCCGTATATCTTGCGGCGACGCTGCGTCGCCGCAAGATATAGCACAGGGCGCTATGGTGGGGCGCGATGATGCCGGATGTGTGCTGTGAACACATCCGGCATCATCGCGTCCCAGAAAGGGGGCGGGGCTTACCGCAGAGCGGCTAAGCCGCTCCGGCGATACCGCCGGCCATCCTGAAAGTGGACACATAGCCTTAGAGGAAAACTATAATAGAAACATATGCACCACTTCTGTATTTATCACCCACTCCTGGTTTTGGCTACAAATACTGATGTAAAATACTGACCAAATCCTGATGCAATCCTGAACGTGGACACATACTCTAAGTCTGAAAATCGCATATGAGTGACGTGTCCATGTGACGACTACTGGAACTTGCAGAGCTGAATCCTGACATCGCAGCTTCTGAATTCTCACAACGCATGCACTGCACACTTTTAGGATTCTCCCTTGCCGGTGGACAGTCATGTCAGCACAAGTATGTGATTTGTATACTTCTGACCACATTCCGACTAGATGTGCCCGGCCTCGCTCAGTTCATTTTCATTGACGGAGGTCACGCATGTCTAGTCAGCACATGATCGCATTAATGTAAATCCCCAGCATGAGAGAATCCTGACAGCGTGCAGTGTGCACTGTGAGAATTCAGAAGTCTGCAGTCACAAAGAATGACTGCAGACTCATCACAAGCCTGGACATCCCCTTTAAAAGGGACTCTGTCACCTGAATTTGGAGGGAACAATTTTCAGCCATAGGGGCGGGGTTTTCGGCTGTTTGATTCACCCTTTCCTTACCCGCTGGCTGCATGCTGGCTGCAATATTGGATTGAAGCTCATTCTCTGTCCTCCATAGTACACGCCTGCACAAGGCAAGATTGCAGATTGTGCAGGTACAGTATGTACTACGGAGGACAGAGAATGAGCTTCAATCCAATATTGCAGCCAGCATGCAGCCAGCGGGTATGGAAAGGGTGAATCAAACACCCGAAAACCCCACCCCTATGGCTGAAAATTTTTCCCTCCAAATTCAGGTGACAGTGTCCCTTTAAATCTCCTAGCATATATAAAAACATGAGAGTTAGCATCACAAATAACATTTACATCCAGGTACCTGATAGATGACGTCGCCTCTGGAGCCGTTCTCCTTTTCTTCATCTTGTCCAGATCCCATGATGAGTTTTTTCTCATCCACAGCCGTCTCTGCAGACTTCCATCTTCGCCGCTCTTTTGCAGAAAGTCTCCACATGACGCCCTTAAAGATACAAGTGTCATTATAATGCTCCCAAATAAAAAATTGCCCCTCACTATATTGTCTGCACAAAGTATGACCCCCACACTGTCCCTCTTATGGTACATGCTCTTCACACTGACCTCTCCTTTCTATACCGGTCCCCTCTTCACACTGTCCTCTCACACTGTGTCCCCCTTATAGGGCCCAGTATTTATACTCCATATTTATACTCCATCCTCCCACACTGCGTTCATGCCTCCCCCATCCTCCCACCCTGCGTTCATGGCTCCCCCATCCTTCTCCCCTGCAAGCATGGCTCCCCCATCCTCCCACTCTGCGTTCATGGCTCCCCATCCTTCTCCCCTGCGTTCATGGCTCCCCCATCCTTCTCCCATGCGTTCATGGCTCCCCCATCCTCCCACTCTGCGTTCATGGCTCCCCATCCTTCTCCCCTGCGTTCATGGCTCCCCCATCCTTCTCCCCTGCGTTCATGGCTCCCCCATCCTCCCACCCTGCGTTCATGGCTCCCCCATCCTCCCACCCTGCGTTCATGGCTCCCCATCCTTCTCCCCTGCGTTCATGGCTCCCCCATCCTTCTCCCCTGCGTTCATGGCTCCCCCATCCTCCCACTCTGCGTTCATGGCTCCCCCATCCTCCCACTCTGCGTTCATGGCTCCCCATCCTCCCCTGCGTTCATGGCTCCCCCATCCTTCTCCCCTGCGTTCATGGCTCCCCCATCCTCCCACCCTGCGTTCATGGCTCCCCCATCCTTCTCCCCTGCGTTCACGGCTCCCCCATCCTTCTCCCCTGCGTTCACGGCTCCCCATCCTTCTCCCCTGCGTGCACGGCTCCCCATCCTTCTCCCCTGTATGCACGGCTCCCCATCCTTCTCCCCTGTATGCACGGCTCCCCATCCTTCTCCCCTGTGTGCACGGCTCCCCATCCTTCTCCCCTGTGTGCACGGCTCCCCATCCTTCTCCCCTGTGTGCACGGTTCCCATCCTTCTCCCCTGTATGCACGGCTCCCCATCCTTCTCCCCTGTGTGCACGGCTCCCCATCCTTCTCCCCTGTATGCACGGCTCCCCATCCTTCTCCCCTGTATGCACGGCTCCCCATCCTTCTCCCCTGTGTGCACGGCTCCCCATCCTTCTCCCCTGTGTGCACGGCTCCCCATCCTTCTCCCCTGTGTGCACGGCTCCCCATCCTTCTCCCCTGTATGCACGGCTCCCCATCCTTCTCCCCTGTATGCACGGCTCCCCTTCCTTCTCCCCTGTATGCACGGCTCCCCATCCTTCTCCCCTGTATGCACGGCTCCCCATCCTTCTCCCCTGTATGCACGGCTCCCCATCCTTCTCCCCTGCGTTCATGGCTCCCCCATCCTTCTCCCCTGCGTTCATGGCTCCCCCATCCTCCCACTCTGCGTTCATGGCTCCCCCATCCTCCCACTCTGCGTTCATGGCTCCCCATCCTCCCCTGCGTTCATGGCTCCCCCATCCTTCTCCCCTGCGTTCATGGCTCCCCCATCCTCCCACCCTGCGTTCATGGCTCCCCCATCCTTCTCCCCTGCGTTCACGGCTCCCCCATCCTTCTCCCCTGCGTTCACGGCTCCCCATCCTTCTCCCCTGCGTGCACGGCTCCCCATCCTTCTCCCCTGTATGCACGGCTCCCCATCCTTCTCCCCTGTATGCACGGCTCCCCATCCTTCTCCCCTGTGTGCACGGCTCCCCATCCTTCTCCCCTGTGTGCACGGCTCCCCATCCTTCTCCCCTGTGTGCACGGTTCCCATCCTTCTCCCCTGTATGCACGGCTCCCCATCCTTCTCCCCTGTGTGCACGGCTCCCCATCCTTCTCCCCTGTATGCACGGCTCCCCATCCTTCTCCCCTGTATGCACGGCTCCCCATCCTTCTCCCCTGTGTGCACGGCTCCCCATCCTTCTCCCCTGTGTGCACGGCTCCCCATCCTTCTCCCCTGTGTGCACGGCTCCCCATCCTTTTCCCCTGTATGCACGGCTCCCCATCCTTCTCCCCTGTATGCACGGCTCCCCTTCCTTCTCCCCTGTATGCACGGCTCCCCATCCTTCTCCCCTGTATGCACGGCTCCCCATCCTTCTCCCCTGTATGCACGGCTCCCCATCCTTCTCCCCTGTATGCACGGCTCCCCATCCTTCCCCCCTGTGTGCACGGCACCCCACTTTTTTCCCCTGTCATACTTACCTCTCACCGGCGCGCAGCACAGAACTTCCTGGCATCTCAGCGTCTTCCTTCCTGTCTTCAGCGGTCACATGGTAGCGCTAATTAAGGGTGATGAATATGCGCATATTCATCACCCTTAATGATCGGTACCATGTGACCGCTGAAGACAGGACGCGCTGCAGGCGCTGAGACGCAGTTGCAGCCACCGCTGGAGGAAGGTGAGTATTACGTCTTCAGGGAGGGAGGGAGGGGGGCGGGAAGGAGGGAGGAGGGGGGGGCGGGAAGGAGGGAGGGAGGAGGGTTGGGCGGAAACTTGACCCCGGAGTTTTATAAAAAAAAAAAAAAGAAAAAAAAAGAAAAAACCTAGCTCAAGGGCGCCCCCCCGCATCCCGCCGCCCTAGGCACGTGCCCTCAAGTGCCTAGTGGCAAATACGGCCCTGCTCCTGGAGCAGAGCTGAATTATCATCAATTTATGATAATTCATTAATCATGGACTCTGTTTGCAATCCCATTCAGCCTTTTCAACAAGGTATTCATCGAGATTTCTAATACTTCCGAGGCCAAGAGTGGTGCAGTAATGGGGTCCAACGCTAACCAAGTGCCTTCTCCTGACAATTTTCGCACAGGTTCCAATACAAACAGAAACCATGGTGCAGATGTGAACAGAGCCCAATCCATTATGACAGTCCGCTCTGCTTCAGTGCGTGTCTAAATAAATATATATATGCCAATAATGTCTGTAAAGCGCTGTGGAATTAATGGCGCTATATATAAATGAGTAAAATAAATGAAAATATAATTAATTTATTTTCCATCCCATTATTGTCCCTCCCGCTTCATGTGCATGTTACATCCTGATTCGCTTGTCTTGTGCATTCCCGATTGGAATAATGTAAGCGGACCGCCATCATTCCCCCCCACCCTCCATCCTTCCCCTCCGCACTCGCTTCTGCCTCCCGCAGCCCTGTGAAGCAGACAGGTTCCCTGCTGCCAACGCACTCTGCTGATCGGGCAAAGTAAATGCATGGCTGTGTACAGGAATAAATAAACCTGAGCGGCTGAGTCAATAAGCAGGCTGAGTTCTGCGCCTACAGCAATGGCGGACAGCTCATTTTGTAGATGTGCGAGTTTTGTTTACATTTATAATGCAGCTTTATTTAATGCTGACAGATATAGCTTGTGGCAAATGATAGTCAGAATGTATGAGCAGTCATAATGCTTCTGTCTTCTTATAGTGCAGCGATGAAAATAAGCACTTCACCTCTGTTTTTATTGAGCAAAAGATAGCAGACAGCTATGCTACGCAAGGCTATTTATTGAGTTGTTTTACTGGCTCTGAACATGCCGCTTTATAGCCGTTGTGAAAATGGACTTTTGCTGGTGTGTGGGAAAGGAAATAGCTCGGCAGTGTGGAAGAAGCTGTAAAAAATATCTCTATAAATTATTATTATTTATTTAATTTTTTTTTTTCAATATTTTTTTTTTTTTCCTCACTTGAGCTGGAAAATGTCATTTGAGCAGCGTTGCTGCAGATAAGTGGAAATGCCTGTATAAATCGGGAGTAAGCTAAGCGCCATATCGCGCCGCATATGCTGATTGGGGCCGCTACATACAATGATTAAAGCACAATGCTTTAATTTGTAGATAATTAGAAAAAAAAAATCCAATCTATTCTCTGCAGCTGTCCATTTTATCTGCAGATCTCTTTAAAAAGGAGTTGCCACTGGATCAAAAGTGAGCAGTTTTTACTCATGTTTTTTCTTTATTATTCCCACTGCCTATTCCATTTTTTTTTTTAATTCCGCCTTATGGTTCCCATCAGATATGGGCTTTTTATTTAGTATGGGCTTTACTAGAGGGCGTGGCTCGCAGGATTCCCTGGGGGCGTGTTTTTAGGCTGCTTTGCATTTTTACTCCTAGTCACGCCCCTGAGGAGCAGCAAATAAAAATGCCTATATCTCTGGAACCATATGGCGGATTTAAAAAATAAAAAAAAAGAAATATTTAGGGGCATCGGTAGAGCTCATTATAAGCACTTTAGGCGTAATGAGCAAATTGATGCAGCCCTATACGCACCAGGCTGTGATGCTTTATGGGGTCTGACCCTTTTCTGTCTTTGCCAGCAGTTGCTTTTTCAGCAATTTGTTCTATAGTAGCTCATCTCTGGGAATAGACCAGATGTGTTAGCCATCACTCCTCCCTTGCATTATTGAGTCATTGGTCATCTCTGGTCAATTTTTGGCATCAAAATGTATCTGTCAGAGTCGTTCTGATCCTTGCACTTCCCCTTATTTCCAAAATGCCAATCTTAAAAGACCGACCTAGGTTAGTCAGGACGAGACAGCGCAAGTTGAAAAGAGCAGTCTAATATATAAGTAAATCCCAAAACAAATTTAGATCATAGTATGTGTAATATATCTATGTTTTTACAGTGCAAATCCGTGGATAAGGTGTGTAAGTGGTTGTGACGTGGCTTTGTGGGGTACATCCTCTTCTGATACTCAAAATCGAATCAGGACATGTGTTGACCCTTCCAGATCTCACACCCAGATCCAGATGTGTGACTAGATCCATGAAGATTGTATATACATATACAATATACAGTACAGACCAAAAATTTGGACACACCTTCTCATTTAACCCCTTCCCGCCGCGGCTCTTTTTCGTTTTTGCGTTTTCGTTTTTCGCTCCCCTCCTTCCCAGAGCCATAACTTTTTTATTTTTCGGCAAATATGGTCATTTGAGGGCTTTTTTTTTTGCGGGACGAGTTGTACTTTTGAAAAAGAAGAGCAGCATCCATACCAGGTGATGAATATCCAGGAAAAGTCTTTTATTCTGCCATTATAAAATACAACGTTTCGGCCGGGTTGGCCTTTGTCAAGTATCTAGTTGTACTTTTGAATCACACCATTGGTTTTACCATGTCTTGTACTAGAAAACGGGAAAAAATTCCAAGTGCAGTGAAATTGCAAAAAAAGTGCAATCCCACACTTGTTTTTTGATTGGCTTTTTTGCTAGCTTCACTAAATGCTAAAACTGACCTGATATTATGATTCTCCAGGTCATTACGAGTTCATAGACACCTAACATGTCTAGGTTATTTTTTATCTAAGTGGTGAAAAAAAATGTAAAACTTTGATTAAAGAGCGCCATTTTCCGATACCCGTAGCGTCTCCATTTTTCGTGATCTGGGGTCAGGTGAGGGCTTGTTTTTTGCGTGCTGAGCTGACGTTTTTAATGATACCACTTTTGTGCAGATACGTTCTTTTGATCGCCCGTTATTGCATTTTAATGCAATGTCGCGGCGACCAAAAAAACGTAATTCTGGCGTTTCAAATTTTTTTCTCGCTGCGCCATTTAGCGATCAGGTTAATGCTTTTTTTTTATTGATAGATCGGGTGATTCTGAACGCAGCGATACCAAATATGTGTAGGTTTGATTTTTTTTTTTATTGTTTTATTTTGGATGGGGCAAAAGGGGGGTGATTTAAACTTTTATATTTTTTTTTCATATTTTTAAAAACATTTTTTTTAAACTTTTGCCATGCTTCAATAGCCTCCATGGGAGGCTGGAAGCTGGCACCACTCGATCGGCTCAGCTACATAGCAGCGATCATCAGATCGCTCCTATGTAGCTGAAATGCTGGCTTGCTATGAACGCCGACCACAGGGGGGCGCTCACAGCAGGCCGGCATCAGTAACCATAGAGGTCTCAAGGACCTCTATGGTTACCATCCTGATGCATCGCTGACCCCCGATCATGTGACGGGGTCGGCGATGAGGTCATTTCCGGCTGCACTGCCGGAAGCGCCATTTAGCGCTGTCAGCGGCATTTAACAGGTTAATAGCGGCAGGTGAATCGCGATTTCACACGCCGCTCTTGTGCGCATATGTCAGCTGTACAAAACAGCTGACATGTCGCGACTTTGATATGGTCTCACCGCCGGAGCCCACATCAAAGCAGAGGACCCGACATGCGCCGTACTAGTACTGCACATGTCGGGAAGGGGTTAAAGATTTTTCTGTATTTTCATGACTATGAAAATTGTACATTCACACTGAAGGCATCAAAACTATGAATTAACACATGTGGAATTATATACCGTACTTAACAAAAAATGTGAAACAACTGAAATTATGTCTAATATTCTAGATTCTTCAAAGTAGCCAACTTTTGCTTTGATGACTGCACACTCTTGGCATTCTCTTGATGAGCTTCAAGACGTAGTCACTGGAAATGCTTTTCACTTCACAGGTGTGCCCTGTCAAGTTTAATAAGTGGGATTTCTTGCCTTATAAATGTGGTTGGGACCTTCAGTTGTGTTGTGCAGAAGTCTGGTGGATACACAGCTGATAGTCCTACTGAATAGACCAGGGGTGTCAAACTGCATTCCTCGAGGGCTGCAAACAGGTCATGTTTTCTGGATTTCCTTGCATTGCAAAGGTGATAATTTAATCACCTGCAGAGAATGATTCCAGCACCTTGTGCAATGCTAAGGAAATCTTGAAAACACGCATGGTTTGAGGCCCTCGAGGAATGCAGTTTGACACCCCTGGAATAGACTGTTATAATTTGTATTATGGCAAGAAAAAAGCAGCTAAATAAAGAAAAACGTGTGGCCATCATTACTTTAAGAAATGAAGGTCAGTCAGTCCGAAAAATTGGGAAAACTTTGAAAGTGTCCCCAAGCGCAGTTGCAAAAACCATCAAGTGCTACAAAGAAACTGGCTCACATGAGGACTGCCACAGGAAAGGAAGACCAAGAGTCACCTCTGCTTCTGAGGTCAAGTTTATCCGAGTCACCAGCCTCAGAAATCACAGGTTAACAGCAGCTCAGATTAGAGACCAGGTCAATGCCACACAGAGTTCTAGCAGCAGACGCATCTCTACAACAACTGTTAAGAGGAGACTTTGTGCAGCAGGCCTTCATGGTAAAATAGCTGCTAGGAAACCACTGCTAAGGACAGGCAACAAGCAGAAGATACTTGTTTGGGCTAAAGAACACAAGGAATGGACATTAGTCCAGTGGAAATCTGTGCTTTGGTCTGATGAGTCCAAATGTGAGATCTTTGGTTCCAGCCACCGTGTCTTTGTGCGACGCAGAAAAGGTGAACAGATGGACTCTACATGCCTGGTTCCCACCGTGAAGCATGGAGGAGGAGGTGTGATGGTGTGGGGGTGCTTTGCTGGTGACAGTGTTGGGGATTTATTCAAAATTGAAGGCATACTGAACCAGCATGGCTACCACAGCATCTTGCAGCGGCATGCTATTCCATCCGGTTTGCGTTTAGTTGGACCATCATTTATTTTTCAACAGGACAATGACCCCAAACACACCTCCAGACTGTGTAAGGGCTATTTGACCAAGAAGGAGAGTGATGGGGTGCTATGCCAGATGACCTGGCCTCCACAGTCACCAGACCTGAACCCAATCGAGATGGTTTGGGGTGAGCTGGACCGCAGAGTGAAGGCAAAAGGGCCAACGAGTGCTAAGCATCTCTGGGAACTCCTTCAAGATTGTTGGATGACCATTCCTGGTGACTACCTCTTGAAGCTCATCAAGAGAATGCCAAGAGTGTGCAAAGCGGTCATCAAAGCAAAAGGTGGCTACTTTGAAGAACCTAGAATATAAGACGTATTTTCAGTTGTTTCACACTTTTTGTTAAGTATATAATTCCACATGGGTTAATTCATAGTTTTGATGCCTTCAGTGTGAAATTACAATTTTCATAGTCATGAAAATACAGAAAAATCTTTAAATGAGAAGGTGTGTCCAAACTTTTGGTCTGTACTGTGTATATATATATATATATATATGTGTATATATATATATATGTGTATATATATATATATATATATATATATATATATATATATATATATATATATATATATATATATATATATATATATATATATATATATATATATATATATATATATAATCTCCCAAAAACTGGATTTAAACAAAAGGTCATTTTCTGGTGACACATTCCCATTAATACAGACAATGAAATGTAGCTGTTACTGTAAAAGAATGGATTCCTGAGAACATAAATGAGGAATTTTACTTTGTGCCATGAAGCGTCGGACATTAGCCTTCCAATAACTTCTCATACATCTCTGTTTTTTCTTCTAGGTTGCCATTACTGGTAGTATTCCGCTCATATGTAAATCCGATTCCTGTAGATGTTGGGCTGATGTCATAGAAATAAAATATAATAAAACTCCATGTTCCTTTTTGGCTTAATCACATAGGCACAAGCTGTAATTGCGAAAAGCACTATATGGTTTATTTGGCCATAATATGGCTTCATACAACGAGAGTAGTGCTGAGTATACACCTCCATATGAAAACTTGTGCCCCCATTTAATGCACATGGGGCCCAAGTATTTTTTCCGCCTCCCAGTGACTAACAGTAAAGGTCTCCATTCACATTAGACTAAAGTTGGCCATTGGTGGGATCAGCTGACAGTATATGGGGGTCTCCTGACTCTTCCCCGACAGATAATGTCTGGCTTGTTGGATTTTCAATGCCCGATCCCTTAATTCTCCGGCTGCTAGGAGGAGTTTGGTGGAAGTCAGGAGAGATTGCCGGTGGCCGACAATCATTTGGATGTCACTTCTCTCACGTGTAAAGAGCGGAGAATCGCCCACATTGTTTCCAATATATGTGATGTGGAGAGCCCTTAATCATTGGAAATACTCATGATCCCCCCATGATACAATGCAGATTTTCTGTCTGGATTTTCAGGCTGAAAACTTGCAGCATATTCCATTATTGTTTACAAAATTTACCAAAATGTGGAAAATGCTGAAGGAAAAATAAACCACAGAAAAACTGCGTAAATTGACCTCCAGCGGAAGTGCAGCTTACAAGTCAGCAGCAAAATTCCCAGAAAGAATTGCCGTGCCCAGGTTAATTTACATGTTCAAAGTATCCAGAATGTGTAGACGAGGTTCTTAAAATGCCATCTACATAGCTGGTAGTGGATTATGCCGCAGAGAGAGATTGCAGTGGATTAGGTCTGGTGGCACGGTGCTGGGGTGCCCACTAATACTTTGCCCCGCCAGTACCGTCCCCCGTAAAGACTGAAGTCACTCCCGTCTAATGCACTTTTTGTGTCTGTCACTAACGACTTGATTCCAGTTTGGCAAGTCACACGGACAGCATCTCGTTAATTCCACATGGGTCGAAGTCCACCATTTAATACTCAAGGAAACACTTCTATTAATTAGCTGCGCAGGGTAAGTCCATTATTCAGATCACAGAAACCACAGCTTTATGCACTAATAGACCTAATACAGTTACACTGTATCTCAGGGTCCATTGCCAGGTCATCAGTAGCCGCTCCTCCGAATCTCGGCTATCTGATTTAATCAATTTCCTTGTTCCTTTATAATTGAATTTAATAGCATATGCCTGATTATACCGCATTAATAGAAAAATCAAATGTTCATCTGACATTGGTACAAAATCCTGGTGTCCTCATCTGCATCGTGAGCACATTATCATCATCGGGGTCAGACTGTCCCTGAGCTGGGACGGAGGCTGTGGGAAATTCTCACCAGAGAGGCGTCACTCACAGGCCTAAAAGGGGACTATGTGTCCAAATATGCCGTCCCACTATTCATAAAGGGTGTGATTTATCCATCAAAAAGTTCTGCCATTAGGTCCTTTAAGTAACTTTTGATTTCCTGTAAAAGAATTGAATGCATTTTACATGTCAGATGTAACATTTCCATTTAAATTATTTATTATGTATTGCTTATATGGCGCTATCATATTCCGTAGCACTTTACATACATTATTATTGCTGTCCCCATTGGGGCTCACAATATAGATTCCCTATCAGTATGTCTTGGAGTGTGGGAGGAAACCAGAGAATCCAGAGGAAACCCACAAAAACACGGGGAGAACATACAAACTCCTTGCAGATGTTGTCCTTGGTGGGATTTGAACCCAGGACCCCAGCGCTGCAGTGCTATCCACTGAGCCACTTGGTCTATAAGTAAAAAAATGTGTTATATTAATGTATTGTAAGACTTTTCTGTTCTTCTCCAGCACACATAAGCTGTTAATCAATTACGGTAATCATTAGATTTGTAAGATCTTCTCTATACCCCTCACTTTGTATGTAATGCTTCCTTCCTCCTGTGGAGGCGCTGCAGGGAAATTGAACACATGTTGCCATCTTCTTCTGGAGATCACATCTGATTAATTGGGGTATTAGTAACAGGACATCCACTTATTTTTGCGTTACCCCTTTAACAGAAAGAGCCTTTCTAAAGTAGTCAATCACTTTAATCATATCCAGTGCTGTTTCAGAGATGGTCTTGTTGATTACGATGGATGGCTTTCTGTACGATGTATAAAAAAAAAAAATTCTCATAAAAAAATATTTGTATCATTGATTTGGAAAATGTGTCGTACTTTCAATCAGCAGATTTATCTGAAGGGATTTACCCTTTTAACTTGTTTTATGAATTCATGTGCTGCTTCAGTGGTTGTGCACAGGCTGCCGCGGTGGCATCACATCTGCAGTGCTGCACCCAATCACTAAGCCCAGCGGCTCCGCCAATACAGGCAGTAGCGGCTGCTGAGCGCAGTGATTGGGTGACATCACCAGGCTACTGCTGCTGAGCGCAGTGATTGGGTGACTTCACCAAGCAGCAGCGGCTGCTCAGTACAATGATTGGATGAGCTCACCAGGCAGCAGCGGCTGCTCAGTACAATGATTGGATGAGCTCACCAGGCAGCAGCGGCTGCTCAGTACAGTGTTTGGATGAGCTCACCAGGCAGCAGCGGCTGCTCAGTAAAGTGATTGGGTGACATCACCAGGCTACAGCTGCTGAGCGCAGTGATTGGGTGACTTCACCAAGCAGCAGCGGCTGCTCAGTACAATGATTGGATGAGCTCACCAGACAGCAGCGGCAGCTGAGTACAGCGATTGGATGAGCTCACCAGACAGCAGCGGCTGCTCAGTACAGTGATTGGGTGACATCACCAGGCAGCAGCGGCTGCTCAGTACAGTGATTGGATGAGCTCACCAGACAGCAGCGGCTGCTCAGTACAGTGATTGGACAAGCTCACCAGACAGCAGCGGCTGCTCAGTACAGTGATTGGGTGACATCACCAGACAGCAGCGGCTGCTCAGTACAGTGATTGGGTGACATCACCAGGCAGCAGCGGCTTCTCAGTGCAGTGATTGGATGAGCTCACCAGGCAGCAGCGGCTGCTCAGTACAGTGATTGGATGAGCTCACCAGACAGCAGCGGCTGCTCTGTACAGTGATTGGATGAGTTCACCAGACAGCAGCGGCTGCTCAGTACAGTGATTGGGTGCCATCACCAGGCAGCATCGGCTTCTCAGTGCAGTGATTGGATGAGCTCATCAGGCAGCAGCGGCTGCTCAGTACAGTGATTGGGTGACATCACCAGGCAGCAGCGGCTTCTCAGTGCAGTGATTGGATGAGCTCACCAGACAGCAGCGGCTGCTCAGTACAGTGATTGGATGAGCTCACCCGACAGCAGCGGCTGCTCAGTACAGTGATTGGGTGACATCACCAGGCAGCAGCAGCTTCTCAGTGCAGTGATTGGATGAGCTCACCAGGCAGCAGCGGCTGCTCAGTACAGTGATTGGGTGACATCACCAGGCAGCAGCGGCTTCTCAGTGCAGTGATTGGATGAGCTCACCAGACACCAGCGGCTGCTCAGTACAGTGATTGGATGAGCTCACCAGACAGCAGCGGCTGCTCAGTACAGTGGTTGGATGAGTTCACCAGACAGCAGCGGCTGCTCAGTACAGTGATTGGGTGCCATCACCAGGCAGCAGCGGCTTCTCAGTGCAGTGATTGGATGAGCTCATCAGGCAGCAGTGGCTGCTCAGTACAGTGATTGGGTGACATCACCAGGCAGCAGCGGCTTCTCAGTGCAGTGATTGGATGAGCTCACCAGACAGCAGCGGCTGCTCAGTACAGTGATTGAGTGACATCACCAGGCAGCAGCAGCTGCTCAGTACAGTGATTGGATGAGCTCACCAAGCAGCAGCGGCTGCTCAGTACAGTAACATAGTAACATAGTAACATAGTTAGTAAGGCCGAAAAAAGACATTTGTCCATCCAGTTCAGCCTATATTCCATCATAATAAATCCCCAGATCTACGTCCTTCTACAGAACCTAATTGTATGATACAATATTGTTCTGCTCCAGGAAGACATCCAGGCCTCTCTTGAACCTCTCGACTGAGTTCGCCATCACCACCTCCTCAGGCAAGCAATTCCAGATTCTCACTGCCCTAACAGTAAAGAATCCTCTTCTATGTTGGTGGAAAAACCTTCTCTCCTCCAGACGCAAAGAATGCCCCCTTGTGCCCGTCACCTTCCTTGGTATAAACAGATCCTCAGCGAGATATTTGTATTGTCCCCTTATATACTTATACATGGTTATTAGATCGCCCCTCAGCCGTCTTTTTTCTAGACTAAATAATCCTAATTTCGCTAATCTATCTGGGTATTGTAGTTCTCCCATCCCCTTTATTAATTTTGTTGCCCTCCTTTGTACTCTCTCTAGTTCCATTATATCCTTCCTGAGCACCGGTGCCCAAAACTGGACACAGTACTCCATGTGCGGTCTAACTAGGGATTTGTACAGAGGCAGTATAATGCTCTCATCATGTGTATCCAGACCTCTTTTAATGCACCCCATGATCCTGTTTGCCTTGGCAGCTGCTGCCTGGCACTGGCTGCTCCAGGTAAGTTTATCATTAACTAGGATCCCCAAGTCCTTCTCCCTGTCAGATTTACCCAGTGGTTTCCCATTCAGTGTGTAATGGTGACATTGATTCCTTCTTCCCATGTGTATAACCTTACATTTATCATTGTTAAACCTCATCTGCCACCTTTCAGCCCAAGTTTCCAACTTATCCAGATCCATCTGTAGCAGAATACTATCTTCTCTTGTATTAACTGCTTTACATAGTTTTGTATCATCTGCAAATATCGATATTTTACTGTGTAAACCTTCTACCAGATCATTAATGAATATGTTGAAGAGAACAGGTCCCAATACTGACCCCTGCGGTACCCCACTGGTCACAGCGACCCAGTTAGAGACTATACCATTTATAACCACCCTCTGCTTTCTATCACTAAGCCAGTTACTAACCCATTTACACACAATTTCCCCCAGACCAAGCATTCTCATTTTGTGTACCAACCTCTTGTGCGACACGGTATCAAACGCTTTGGAAAAATCGAGATATACCACGTCCAATGACTCACCGTGGTCCAGCCTATAGCTTACCTCTTCATAAAAACTGATTAGATTGGTTTGACAGGAGCGATTTCTCATAAACCCATGCTGATATGGAGTTAAACAGTTATTCTCATTGAGATAATCCAGAATAACATCCCTCAGAAACCCTTCAAATATTTTACCAACAATAGAGGTTAGACTTACTGGCCTATAATTTCCAGGTTCACTTTTAGAGCCCTTTTTGAATATTGGCACCACATTTGCTATGCGCCAGTCCTGCGGAACAGACCCCGTCGCTATAGAGTCCCTAAAAATAAGAAATAATGGTTTATCTATTACATTACTTAGTTCTCTTAGTACTCGTGGGTGTATGCCATCTGGACCCGGAGATTTATCTATTTTAATCTTATTTAGCCGGTTTCGCACCTCTTCTTGGGTTAGATTGGTGACCCTAAATATAGGGTTTTCATTGTTTCTTGGGATTTCACCTAGCATTTCATTTTCCACCGTGAATACCGTGGAGAAGAAGGTGTTTAATATGTTAGCTTTTTCCTCGTCATCTACAACCATTCTTTCCTCACTATTTTTTAAGGGGCCTACATTTTCAGTTTTTATTCTTTTACTATTGATATAGTTGAAGAACAGTTTGGGATTAGTTTTACTCTCCTTAGCAATGTGCTTCTCTGTTTCCTTTTTGGCAGCTTTAATTAGTTTTTTAGATAAAGTATTTTTCTCCCTATAGTTTTTTAGAGCTTCAATGGTGCCATCCTGCTTTAGTAGTGCAAATGCTTTCTTTTTACTGTTAATTGCCTGTCTTACTTCTTTGTTTAGCCACATTGGGTTTTTCCTATTTCTAGTCCTTTTATTCCCACAAGGTATAAACCGCTTACACTGCCTATTTAGGATGTTCTTAAACATTTCCCAATTATTATCTGTATTCTTATTTCTGAGGATATTGTCCCAGTCTACCAGATTAAGGGCATCTCTAAGCTGGTCAAACTTTGCCTTCCTAAAGTTCAGTGTTTTTGTGACTCCCTGACAAGTCCCCCTAGTGAAAGACAGGTGAAACTGTACAATATTGTGGTCGCTATTTCCTAGATGCCTGACCACCTGCAGATTTGTTATTCTGTCAGGTCTATTAGATAGTATTAGGTCTAATAGTGCTGCTCCTCTGGTTGGATTCTGCACCAATTGTGAAAGATAATTTTTCTTGGTTATTAGCAGAAACCTGTTGCCTTTATGGGTTTCACAGGTTTCTGTTTCCCAGTTAATATCCGGGTAGTTAAAGTCCCCCATAACCAGGACCTCATTATGGGTTGCAGCTTCATCTATCTGCTTTAGAAGTAGACTTTCCATGGTTTCTGTTATATTTGGGGGTTTGTAACAGACCCCAATGAGAATTTTGTTACCATTTTTCCCTCCATGAATTTGGACCCATATGGACTCGACATCCTCATTTCCTTCGCTAATATCCTCCCTTAAAGTGGACTTTAGACAAGACTTTACATAGAGACAAACCCCTCCTCCTCTCCGATTTTTACGATCCTTTCTAAACAGACTGTAACCCTGTAAGTTAACTGCCCAGTCATAGCTTTCATCTAACCATGTCTCGGTTATTCCCACTATGTCAAAGTTACCTGTAGATATTTCTGCTTCTAGTTCTTCCATCTTGTTTGTCAGGCTTCTGGCGTTTGCGAGCATGCAGTTTAGAGGATTTTGTTTTGTTCCAATCTCCTCGCTGTGGATTGTTTTAGAAATGTTCTTACCTCCCTTCTGAGTATGTTTTCCTGGATCTTCTTTGTTCAAGTCTAATGTTTTTCTTCCCGTCCCCTCTTCTTCTAGTTTAACGCCCTCCTGATGAGTGTAGCGAGTCTTCTGGCGAATGTGTGTTTCCCAGGTTTGTTGAGGTGTAGTCCGTCTCTGGCGAGGAGTCCATCGTACAAGTAATTCACACCGTGGTCCAGGAATCCGAATCCTTGTTGTCTGCACCATCGTCTTAGCCAGTTGTTTGCATCAAGGATCCTGTTCCATCTCCTGGTGCCATGCCCGTCTACTGGAAGGATAGAAGAAAAAACTACCTGTGCATCCAGTTCCTTTACTTTCTTCCCCAACTCTTCAAAGTCCTTGCAGATTGTCGGTAGGTCCTTCCTTGCCGTGTCATTGGTGCCAACATGTATCAGAAGAAATGGGTGAACGTCCTTGGAGCTGAAGAGCTTTGGTATCCTATCGGTCACATCCTTGATCATCGCACCTGGAAGGCAGCATACTTCTCTTGCAGTTATGTCCGGTCTGCAGATGGCTGCTTCTGTGCCTCTCAGTAGTGAGTCTCCCACCACCACCACTCTTCGTTGCTTCTTGGCTGTACTTTTTGCTGTCACTTGTTGCTGTGTGCCCTTTTCTTTTTTGCTTGCTGGTATTGCTTCATTCTTAGGTGTGCCATCTTCATCCTCTACAAAGATTTGATATCGGTTCTTCAGTTGTGTGGTTGGTGATTTCTCCATGGTCTTCTTGCTTCTTTTGGTCACATGCTTCCACTCATCTGCTTTTGGAGGTTCTCTGACACTTTTTTCACCTTCTGTGACCAGTAGAGATGCTTCTGTTCTGTCTAGAAAGTCTTCATTCTCTTTGATGAGTTTCAAAGTTGCTATTCTTTCTTCCAGACCCCGCACCTTTTCTTCTAAAAGGGCCACTAGTCTACACTTCTGACAGGTGAAATTTAATTCTTCTTCTGGTCGATCTGTGAACATGTAGCACATGCTGCAGCTCACCATGTAGGTTGTCACATCTGCCATGTTGCTCCTAGATCCTGCTGACTTGCTGTGTGTTTTCCTTCTTGTGTAATCTACTCAGCCAAGCTCTCTTGCAATAATGTCCTACAGGCAAAAATTCGGCTGTACCCAACGATCTTCTAGCTTAGGGAGACTCTTCGCTTTTCCCAGAAGGCACCTGGAATATGCAAATTAGCCTCCTCAAGCTTGAATCCCTGGTTTGGTGATTCTTTCCAAGCAGCTGGTCCCGGCTGTACCCAACGATCTTCTAGCTTAGGGAGACTCTTCGCTTTTCCCAGAAGGCACCTGGAATATGCAAATTAGCCTCCTCAAGCTTGAATCCCTGGTTTGGTGATTCTTTCCAAGCAGCTGGTCCCGGCTGTACCCAACGATCTTCTAGCTTAGAAAGACTCTTCGCTTTTCCCAGAAGGCACCTGGAATATGCAAATTAGCCTCCTCAAGCTTGAATCCCAAGTGATTGGATGAGCTCACCAGACAGCAGCGGCAGCTGAGTGCAGTGATTGGGTGACATCACTGACGGTAGTGGCTGCTCAGTGCAGTGATTGGATAAGCTCACCAGGGAGCAGTGGCACCTGAGTGCAGTGATTGGGTGACATCACTGACAGCAGCAGCTGCTCAGCACAGTGATTGGATGAGCTCACCAGGCAGCAGCGGCAGCTGAGTGCAGTGATTGGGTGACACCACTGATGGCAGCGGCTGCTCAGTACTGATGTGCTCATCAGGCAGCTGAGTGCAGTGATTGGGTGATATCACTGGATAGCAGCGGCTGCTGAGTGCAGTGGTTTGGTGACCCACTGCTGTCCGATCCTTCTCTTCTCTAGCATCATCGTTTGGGGAAAAATTAGGAGGTCCCCATATGAAAAAGATAGTTGTCTGATCCTTTCTGAAATTCTTTCTAAAGTTTTGCAAACTTTAATATGTGGGGGGGGGGGGACTTTAGGATTGGCTTTTATCGTACTGGATCTTCTGTTGGTGTCATTTGAACACTCAACCAACTTAAATCAAAATAAATACAGAATACGATTGTATCGCCCGCATTCTGGTGACATATGACCTGTGTCACTCTTAATATTTTAGATCCTCTACAGACTTTCCAAAATCGAGGCGCTGTTATGATCGCCCTGTCTCCGCCACACTTAAGCAATCATTTATTGTTTAAATACAGCACGAGCTGTAACAAAACGCTGTCAAGAGCCATCACACTCATTAACCTAGCAGCTAATTAGCTGCCTCCTGCTTGAAGCCTGACAAGTTTTGCAGTGTGAACCTATCACTGTAGTGTCAGTTCAGGAGCGTGTGGGGATGAGGTGGGGGGCGTAGGAGGTGCCCATTAGGTGCCTGTGTGCGGAGGCCGTACGCGGAAGGTTCTCACTCTTCACTCCCACCAAATGTTACCGCCGTTAATGCTCTCAGCTGTAATTAAATTGGCAACACTTAATTACTGTAATTAACGCATTAACTGTTTTATTTCATGGGGAGATGAGAAAGTGAAATCAGGTGCAGAATGGTTGGCGAATGATAAAAATCACTTTTAATCTAATATCTTCCTATATGTGTTAATTGCATAACAACTGTATCTGCTATAAAGGATTTGTTCTGAGGTATAGCGGACACAGGATTGTAAAAAAAAAATGGAAAATATGATTTATTTTTTTTTAAATAAAAAAAAGGTTTGTGTATACCTATTAGGGAATCTATCAGGTCTATTTTCTTACTAAAACTAACAGTACTTCTGTATAGGTACAACAATAAAAATGATACCCGTGTTGTAGTAATCTGATGTCCGGTGATGAGAAATCAAGCATTGAAACTATATGCAAATTAGCCTGGAAGAGCATTAGGGGCGGGTCAGTCATCACCCCGCTTCCAATCCGATTTACCTGTGGGTTCAAAGCTTGATTTCCCAGCGCAATCACATCCGGTTATTTGGCACAGGTATCATTTTCTATTGCACTAGGACCGACAACTAGTTTCAGTAATTAAATTGTCCTATCAGGTCATCCCGATGCTGGGGCTATAACTAATTAAAGTACCACTGTCATTAGACTTTAACGAGACCACAGATGCCTCCAGAAAATGGTCATGAATATTAGCCTTGACCCAACCTGACAATTTCGTCAAATATGTATGGGAGTGTCTCGAGTCTCTTTCAGACGACAGATGTTGGAGAAGAAGGATAAGACCTGTTGGATTTAATCTGCCTAATGTGAAGATGAGCCTTCTTCAGAGGTGACGTCCTATTGAGAACCCACACAAGGCACGCATGCCTCATGAGAAATGGCTGCTGGCGTAATGATCAGTCAGTCCGCTACTTTTTTAAGGCCATTTTTAGATGAGCTGATTATCAGGCGGACGAATGTCCAATCCAGACCGACAGTCTGTGTAAACATGTCTGCTGCTCAAACAATGGAGGAGGTGATCTCTTCAGATGCCACAAAGCTGCCAACCAACGGCCCAGCTGATAATATACCTACCGCCGATCAGTAAAAGTTTACCAATTGGTGGTCTTATTGTGCCGCCGGTCGGTCCATGTAAACCAAAGTGTTGTGATATTGTAGTAACTCACTTGGGAAAATAGGTAACGTATTAAAAACTGCAACTGACCTTGCCGAATCCTGTACAATCTAAAGCTCCTGACCCCCCATAGTCCATAGTGGTTTCTGCCTGAGCTGCGATTGCCCTAACCACAGACTAGACAATGGCAACTTGGACCTATGTTGCCTGAAATGCCGTCGAGCGCTTCACATTCCTTCTAAAGAACCGGAGGGCAGAGCAGAGTGAAAATTACCTACAGAAGGGAAAGTGTGCTGAAATAGAAAGATCCCAGAGTGAGTAAAAACAAACCACAAATACAAAATAAATAAGACAATATGCTGCCTGCTTCCTAAACAAGAAGCAGAAGATTTGTACAAGGTAAAGAACATAAACAGCAGAGAGATCAACCCTATCTGGCCTTTTACTGACTGGCTTTAGTATCTTTCTTAAAGGCACATTGATTAATATACGAATATTTGAAGTAAACCAATCTTTATGTACAGATAATATTTTGTACAGATTATGTAGAGATTATCATAAGCTCTGTCCCTTTGTGTTAACTTTTATGGGCCCCTAACATGTAAATGCGGCCAGTTGGCGCATATGCATTAATGCATCTCTCATTTCATTCCATTGTACAATTTATCATTATTGGGTAATTCAACAATCCCTTTCTCTTGGCAGAAGATTAGACCCCAGACTAAATGCACACTTTTCCTGGCCTCGTAATCCAAGCCATTTTATTAGTTTCTAAATCTGATCCCTTTTCTCAAGCAGCAGATTAAAAAAAAAAGAATACCAGGAAACCATCTGATAAAAAGATTTAACGGCAGAGGGGCAAGCGGTGCCACGGATATAAACTCCCACATCCCGTTCTCAGAGTGCACAATATTAGCTTTAATTTACAAAACAGCCTCATCTTCTATGCAGATAGCAAAGACAGATATAACCCAGGGCAAGTTTAATTTCAGATTGGGATTTCACGTAATGTTTTATTCATAGTATTATATCAAAAGTCCACTGCAATCAAGTTAAGCTCTAAACTTTAACCGTTACGTCAATTTCAATTCCGCAGGACACAGATAATTTATTCTGTCCTGTTTTATTTTTGAGGAGGGTAGCGTCCAGACCCCTCCTGAAGGATTTCTGCTGCTTGACCTGGTTTTCGATATTCGGCATCTCTGTCCATCTAATTAGCATGTTCTCCAAAGACCAGGGCAGCTCTCCGTGTAGAGTATGGGCCTGGGGCATTTAATAAGTAGTTGCTCAGTAGTAGATTTGCATGTTTCTCTCGGGGTCTGAATAACGAATTACCTTGAAAATCGTTATGAACTGCACCCCCTCACCCATCACTGCTCACTATGCCTCCTCAATTACCAAAATCAGGCCAATGCCTTGTAATGCCAATGGAAAGCTGGAGAGGACACAAGACCCTAGGATACATGGACGAGGAGCAGATGGCACAATAAGTTTCAATTCTGCTTTAAGGCCAATACGGCAGGATCCAGACAGCCATTGTATCCGGAGAGCCACTTATGTGCTATAGAAGAGTATTATAAGATGTGGTCGTCCGGCTCGAATACTCATCACACGAGAACAAAGCTGTACAAGGACATGAAAAGCTTTCTTTATTCACTCTCTCTGTACGTACCTGGGTATCTTTCTCTGTTCTGTCTCATCACATACCCACAGGATCATTGATCACTATAGTTGGTGCGAATCTATTCTCACAATCCATTCCAGCGGACAAGTCCTGTCATCTGTGGCCGCTAGACAGGAGCCATGAGGACCGCCGCTTATCTGACGTCATCATTCAGCAGGCTCCTCATCAGAGGCAGGATTACAATGACAGGTAACACAGGTAGCAATCACACAGGATCCACCAATCACGATAAGCGATGTCACAGCTGACCCCGCTCCCTCTCCTTACACAATGACCTTTGCAGACGCTCTTTAGACACTTCAAAACAATAGATAGAGTCGGAGTCGGCCTATTGCTGCTAATGTGCATGTGTTGTTTTTTGAAAAAAAGCAAGAACTTATTGTAAAAAACATAAGTCCCATTAGCTAAATGTGAAAATTGCCACATTTGATTTTTCTATTTTTTTTTTTAAATATGATATGTTAAAAAAGGGTACAAAACCCTGTTTTAAACGATGGGTCATTTTCTGATGATAGCTTCACTTTACATACAAAATCTCAGAAGTTACTGCACCACTTTTATGGCTCCTCTGACAGTGGACTGGTAAATGTGAGTTTCTGCCTAATAGGGCCAAAATCATAAATTATTTTCTCTCATTCCTAAAAAAAAAAGGTCACCACCATTCATCAGTTCTCCCGTATCCAAGGTGAGCTTATTTCACTACACCACCCACCACTGATTCACAATGAGGTATGTGGATTGTAAAGGGCACTGCCTATCTGTATGCTGTCCTCTTTGTTTCTGCAGAAGGGTATCGCCAGTGAGGTTTGACAGATAAATCCTTCACTCATATCCAGATTTCGGAGAGACAGACCTATCCCAGGGGTTTTTATGTCATTTTCTAACTTACAATTTTAATTGTGAGTATATACTTCGCTCATGAATTTACACCAAAGTTAATCTGGTATAACAAAAATGGATTAGGCATCTGAATTCAGACTGCCCAATCCTTATCTCCTTTGTCATCACCTGCCCTCATAAACATTAGAATGGTAATCATCTGCTCCCCTAAACAATAGAGGGTCATAATCTGCCCCCATAAACAATAGTGTGTCATTATGTGCATGCATTTTAGAGGTTCATCATCTGCCCTCATAAAATATAGAGGGTCAGTGGACTTTTTTGTAATGTGTATAGGGTCTTAAAGGACTTCTTATTTTGTTAGATGTATAAAAATTTCAAAGTGCTTTTACATATAAAGAACTTTGCAGTTTACCTTTATATTAAAAATCCTCTCTGTTCTCTGGACCGGAGTCATTCTAAAATATATAGGTTACCACTTGTTTCCTAGGATACCGGCCATCTCTATCAGAGGTGGTCAGTTTCCTAGTCAGGATAGCACGCTTGAAAGCTGTACTCCAAAGAGCTTGTAAGCGTGCGATCATGCTCTGTAAACGAGTCCTAGCTGGCTGGAACGCTGGACCTGGTCAGCTTCAGTGATTTCTGCTTGCAGCATGGGAGAGCGGAGTGACCGTGCCATCAGCCTGAACCGTTGATAGTCAGCAATGCCCTCTGGCAAGCAGGAAGGCAGAAGGCAGGGAAGAGGAGACAACTAAAAAAAATCCAACCACTATGGTGTAAGAGGGTATACATAACCTGCTCAACAAAATAAAGGGAATACTTAACACAATGTAACTCCAAATCAGTCACATTTCGGTGAAATCAACCTATCCGCTTATGAAGCAAGACTGATTGTGAATCAATTTCTCCTGCTGTTGTGCAAATGGAAAAAGGCAACAGGTAGAAATGATAGACAATTAGCAAGACGACCCCTATAAAGGAGTGATTCTGCAGCGGGTGACCACAGACCATTTCTCGGTTCTCATTCTTTTTGGCTGTTGTTTTGGTCACTTTTGCATTTTGTCATTGCTCTCACCCTTAGAGGTAAAGTAGCATGAGGCGATGTCTACAACCCACATAAGTTGCTCAGGCAGTGCAGCTCATCTAGGATGGCACATCAATATATGTGGCAAGAAAGGTAGCTGTGTCTGTCAACACAGTGTCCAGAGCTTTGAGCAGATACCAGGAGACAGGCCAGTACACCAGGAGACATGGAGGGGGCCGTAGGAAGGCAACAACTTAGCATCTCTTCTTTTGTGCAAGGAGTAACAGGAGGAGCAGTGCCAGAGTCCTGCAAAATGACCTCCAGCAGGCCACAAATGTGCACGTGTCTGCTCAGACTGTCAGAAACTGACTGCATGAAGGTGATATGAGGGCCTGACTTCCACAATTGAGTGTTGTGCTTACAGCCCACACCGTGCAGGGCGATTGGCATTTACAACAGAACACCAGGATTGGCAGATTCGACATTGGTGCCCTGTGCTCTTCACAGATGAAAGCTGGTTCACACTGAGCACATGTGACAGAGTCTGGAGACGTCATGGAGAAAATTCTGCTGCCTGCAATATCCTCCAGCATGACCAGTTTGGCAGTGGGTCAGTAATGGTGTGGGGTGGCATTTCTTTGGAGGGCCGCACAGCCCTCCATGTGTTCGCCCAAGGAAGCCTAACTGCCATTAGGTACTGAGATGAGATCCTCAGACCCCTTGTGAGACTATATACTGGTGCGGTTGGCCCTGGGTTCCTAATGCAGGACAATGCCAGACCTCATGTGGCTGGAGTGTGTCAGCAGTTCCTGGAAGATAAAATCATTGATATTATGGACTGGACTGCCTGTTCCCCAGACCTGAATCCAATCGAGCACATCTGGGACATTATTTCTCGTTACATCCACCAACACCATGTTGCACCACATACTGTCCCGGAGTTTACTGGTCTGGGAAGAGATCCCTCAGGAGAACATCCGCCACCTCATCAGGAGCTACACGGATGTCATATAGGCACATGGAGGCCACACACAATACTGAGCATCTTTTCCTTGTCTTGAGGCATTTCCACTGAAGTTGGACCAGCCTGTAATTTGATTTTTCACTTTGATTTTGAGTATCATTCCAAATCCAGACCTCCATGAGATATTAATTTTGATTTACATTGATCATTTTTATGTTTTATTGTTCTAAACGCATTCCACTATGCAATGAATAAAGATTTACAACTGGAATATTCAGTGATGCGTCATTCAGTGATAGCTAGGATGTGGTACTATAGTGTTCCCTTTATTAGTCTGGAGAAGTCATGTTGGTGGTAGGGTTCGGAAGGACTGCTAACCTTTTGTAATCAGAGGTTTGATGATACAAAGCAGAAACAATAAAAAAGGAGGTAATTAGTGGATCGCAGTTACTGGAGAATGTAGCAATCACGTGTTCAGATTGTATCGATACAAATACACAAACCAATCGGAAAAGAGCAGGTGGCGCTGATACAATAAGGTAATTATTGCTATACTAACTTAGCTGATGTCGAATGCAAATCAGTTAATGTGTTAACGACCCGTTAATTACTTTACGTGTGAAAAGCAGAACTCCCCGGGGCACTTTCCCCGATGTGTCAGCGTTAACAAACCAAGTGTATATAACAGACTGCACGTCGGAAGAGAAAATAAACACGAGGAATATTGTAAACATAAATTAGAAATGAAATTAGACTTGAAAGCGGATATATTTCTTCCTGGCAGAGTTGATAAGCAGTTTTCTGCGTTATCAATGCCAGTGTGAAGCGAATCTTCTTTCCTTCCTTTATTTCCACTGGGAGACAATATATGTTAAGGGATTAGCTTTATGTTAGGGAAAAATGGATGGCTTTATGGTTAAAATCTTGTAATAAGTTATAGGCTATTAAATTCTTTGTTGCACTATGGAGAAATATGGGACGCCGGCCGGTATCTTGGGATTGGGAAAGTGTCCCCTTCCCCCCCACCCTCCACACACAAACTTTTATTGGCATTATTCAGGCTTATATAAAATAGGATTCTTTTATGTTGCAAATGTGATGGGTGTTATTAGACATCTATCTGCCTTCTGTATAATCTCATTCTATGTAAGAGACAGGAGGATGACTCGCCAGTATAGGCCATTTTCAAGTAATTTTTTTCTTCCAGACTGTAGTGCTGTTTCCTCTTCGGAAAAACTAGTACTAAAGCAAAGGAGTCTTCATGCTCTCCTACATGGAAATACCTTCCATCCAGAGTAAAGAGCAACCCCATTTTATAGAAGACTTGTCTGTATTCTGACAACCTGCATTCCCTCTTAAAGTAACAATTCTGGAGCATCTTTTCTTTCCCTTTTGCCTTCTTTATTCTGCTCGAAATGTGAATAAATGGATAACTTTGTGTTGGCATTCCCCATGATAGCCGACATGCCCCATACTGTCTACCAGTGTCCAGTCACTGGTAAAGAAGTTGACCACTACTTTATTTATAGCCTATCGTTAAGCTGGCAATATTATACTTACGTCGGTCGAACATGCCAATATTGGCTGGTTTGGTTGATGGTCTATTGTGTATGGGGATGCCAGTCAACTGATGGTCTGGAGAGATGTCGATCAGGTATGTCCGATTTCAGACTGCAGATCACATTGTTCTCCCTGAGATAAGCCACTGGTCAACATGTCAGTCTGCGGCTTTCTAATAGAGAACACAAAAGGCCGAATGAGCGCTCCTGTGGGGAGTCCACCGCCCGTATCAATATCTGCTTGGTGGAGGTATGACACCCAACACCACCGCCCGTATCAATATCTGATTTGTGGAGGTATGACACCCAACACCACCGCCCGTATTAATATCTGATTGGTGGAGGTATGACACCCAACACCACCGCCCATATCAATATCTGATTGGTGGAGGTATAACACCCAACACCACCCCCCGTATCAATATCTGATTGGTGCAGGTATGACACTCAACACCACCGCCCGTATCAATATCTGATTAGCGGAGATATGACACCCAACACTACCTCCCGTATCAATATCTGATTGGTGGAGGTATGACACCCAACACCACCGCCCGTATCAATATCTGATTGGTGGAGGTATGACACCCAACACCACCGCCCGTATCAATATCTGATTGGTGAAGGTATAACACCCAACACCACCGCCCGTATCAATATCTGATTGGTGAAGGTATGACACCCAACACCACCGCCCGTATCAATATCTGATTGGTGGAGGTATGACACTCAACAGCACTGCCCGTATCAATATCTGATTGGTGGAGGTATGACACCCAACACCACCGCCCGTATCAATATCTGGTGGAGGTATGACACCCAACACCACCGCCTGTATCAATATCTGATTGGTGGAGGTATGACACCCAACACCACCGCCCGTCAGCTGTTACCAGTGACAGTTAAAACTATAGTGGCCATGGCTAGGTACTACAGTAGAGATCCATTGAGTATTCACCTGAATAAGGGGTGGATCTGCAGTACCCGACCACTAAAGAAATGACAGCACTGCTGTGTTCCAGCACAATACGAGAACTTCCAAATGGTACTGTTTGTCGCACCCCCTTTAACTGTGCTATTGTAGGGACACACTCTGCAAATAAGGTCGGTTTAAGGCTAGGGTCACATTGCGTTAGGGCAGTCCGTTTAGCGCATAGCGCTACGGACTGCGCTAATGCAATGTCCCAAAAGGGATCGCGTTAGCCGATCCCGCTAGCGCAGATCCCCGATCACTCAAATGACGGCACATCGCTAGCGCACGCCCAATGTGGGTGTGCGTTAGCGATGCGTTCGCCATAGACAGTAATGGCGGCGTTAACGGACTACATTACACCGCGTTATGCCGCGGTGTAACGTAGTCCGTTAAATGTACCGCCATAACGCAGTGTGACCGTAGCCTAACTCCTCCAACATTCAAGGTACAATTACAGACCACCATATCTGGACCACGCTCAAAAACCTTTGGTATATATGATGCTTTTGCATTTGGGTCAGTCAATACATTAAGTTTGTACTTGGACCGTGAATCTTGGACCGTGAATCTCGGACATTTGAAACTGTCTTAAAGAGAATGGTAAAACCTATTTGTCTATTTATGTTTACATTACCAGGAATAGTAACCAGAGACCAACACATTTCATTTGTAAGAAAAGGTGTCGATTTACAGGTGCTTCTCACAAAATTAGAATATCATCAAAAAGTTAATTTATTTACAGTAATTTCTTCAATACAAAAAGTGAAACTCGTATATTACATAGAGTTATTACAAACAGAGTGATCTATTTTAAGTGTTTATTTTTGTAGATGTTGATGAAAACCCCAAAGTCATGGTTTCAGTAAATTAGAATACTTTATAACACCAGCTTGAAAAATGATTTTAAAATCTGAAATGTTGGCCTACTGAAATGTATGTTCAGTAAATGCACTCAATACTTGGTCGGGGCTAATTGTGCATCAATTACTGCATCAATGCAGTGTGGCATGGATGCAATCAGCCTGTGGCACTGCTGAGGGGTTATGGAAGCCCAGGTTGCTTTGATAGCAGCCTTCAGCTCGTCTGCATTATTGGTTCTGGTGTCTCATCTTCCTCTTGACAATAACCCATAGATTCTCTATGGGGTTATGGTCAGGCGAGTTTGCTGGCCAATCAAGCACCGTGATACTGTTGTCTGTAAACCAGGTGTTGGTACTTTCTGCAGTGTGGACAGGAGCCAAGTCCTGCTGGAGAATTACATTTCCATCTCCAAAAAGTTTGTCGGCAGAGGGAAGCATGAAGTGCTCTAAAATTTCCAGGTAGATGACTGCGCTGACTTTGGCCTTGATAAAACACAGTGGACCTACACCAGCAGATGACATGGCTCCCAAACCATCACTGATTGTGGAAACTTCACACTAGACCTCCAGCAGCTTGGATTGTGGCCTCTCCACTCTTCCTCCAGACTCTGGGACCTTGATTTCCAAATGAAATGCAAAATGTACTTTCATCTGAAAACACCTTGGACCACTGACAACAGTCCAGTTCTTTTTCTCCTTGGCCCACGTAAGAAGCTTCTGGTGTTGGCTATTGGCCATGAGTGGCTTGACACAAGGAATGCGACACTTGTAGCCCATGTCCTGGATACCTCTTTGTGTGGTGGCACTTGAAGCAATGACTCCAGCAGCAGTCCACTCCTTGTAAATCTCCCCCAAATTTTTTAATGGCCTTTTCTTAACAATCCTATCAAGGCTGCGGTTATCCTGGTTGCTTGTGCACCTTTTTCTACCACACTTTTTCCTTCCACTCCACTTTCCATTAATATTCTTGGATACAGCACTCTGTGAAAAGCCGGCTTCTTTACCAATGACCTTTTGTGGCTTACCCGCCTTGTGGAGTGTGTCAGTGACTGCCTTCTGGACATCTGTGAAGTAAGCAGTCTTCTCCATGATTGTAGAGCTACTGAACAGACTAAGGGACCTTTTTAAATGCTTAGGAAGCCTTTGCAGGTGTTTTTGTTAATTATTCTAATTTACTGAGATAATAACTTTTGGGTTTTCATTGGCTATCAACCATAATCATCAACATTAACAGAAATAAACACTTGAAATAGATCACTCTGTTAGTAATTACTCTATATAATATATGAGTTTCACTGTATTGAAGAACTGAAATAAATTAACTTTTGGATGATATTCTAATTTTGTGAAAAGCACATGTATGTGTGAATGTTACCTGATACCCAAGCCATGTTCAAAGACTCATGACAATGAACATTAAGCTGGGACATTTTAGAGAAATGGCCGCACCACCGGTTCCATGACCAAATCAATGTATCGCTGAGATGTTAAGTCACCTGAAATGAAGACTAGAAGGGTCCAGCAACCATACATTGTCATCCCACAAAATAAGCCCAAGAGTAGGACTCATGTGATGTTTCCTAAAAAAAGGCCTCTTCATGGTGTTGCCCATGTGTTCTCCAGACCAATATCCAGTTAACATTACACCCAAGGCAGAAGTGTGACACATCGATGAAGAGGACATTCCTGCCTCCATTGCCGTTATGCTCTGCACCATCATAGCCTTTTCTTTTTCAATAATTTTTTATTTTGGGAAATTTTACAATATCACGGTAGTGGAACAGGTTGTATGCGACAATATAACAGGAGTTGAAATTCAACATATATAATATTATTGGAGTATGACAAAAATACCATATAAACTATATGAAACTATATGAAGGATAATAATACAACCAGGGATTCAAGCTTCAGGAGGCTAATTTGCATATTCCAGGTGCCTTCTGGGAGAAGCGAAGTCTCCCTAAGCTAGAAGATCGTTGGGTACAGCCGGGACCAGCTGCTTCGAAAGCATCACCAAACCAGGGATTCAAGCTTCAGGAGGCTAATTTGCATATTCCAGGTGCCTTCTGGGAGAAGCGAAGTCTCCCTAAGCTAGAAGATCGTTGGGTACAGCCGGGACCAGCTGCTTCGAAAGCATCACCAAACCGCGCGCCTTACGGCGCGCCGAATTTTTGCCTGTAGGACATTATTGCAAGAGAGCTTGGCTGAGTAGATTACACAAGAAGGAAAACACACAGCAAGTCAGCAGGATCTAGGAGCAACATGGCAGATGTGACAACCTACATGGTGAGCTGCAGCATGTGCTACATGTTCACAGATCGACCAGAAGAAGAATCCAATTTCACCTGTCAGAAGTGTAGACTAGTGGCCCTTTTAGAAGAAAAGGTGCGGGGTCTGGAAGAAAGAATAGCAACTTTGAAACTCATCAAAGAGAATGAAGACTTTCTAGACAGAACAGAAGCATCTCTACTGGTCACAGAAGGTGCAAAAAGTGTCAGAGAACCTCCAAAAGCAGATGAGTGGAAGCATGTGACCAAAAGAAGCAAGAAGACCATGGAGAAATCACCAACCACAACCACACAACTGAAGAACCGATATCAAATCTTTGTAGAGGATGAAGATGGCACACCTAAGAATGAAGCAATACCAGCAAGCAAAAAAGAAAAGGGCACACAGCAACAAGTGACAGCAAAAAGTACAGCCAAGAAGCAACGAAGAGTGGTGGTGGTGGGAGACTCACTACTGAGAGGTACCGAAGCAGCCATCTGCAGACCGGACATAACTGCAAGAGAAGTATGCTGCCTTCCAGGTGCGATGATCAAGGATGTGACCGATAGGATACCAAAGCTCTTCAGCTCCAAGGACGTCCACCCATTTCTTCTGATACATGTTGGCACCAATGACACGGCAAGGAAGGACCTACCGACAATCTGCAAGGACTTTGAAGAGTTGGGGAAGAAAGTAAAGGAACTGGATGCACAGGTAGTTTTTTCTTCTATCCTTCCAGTAGACGGGCATGGCACCAGGAGATGGAACAGGATCCTTGATGCAAACAACTGGCTAAGACGATGGTGCAGACAACAAGGATTTGGATTCCTGGACCACGGTGTGAATTACTGGTATGATGGACTCCTCGCCAGAGACGGACTACACCTCAACAAACCTGGGAAACACACATTCGCCAGAAGACTCGCTACACTCATCAGGAGGGCGTTAAACTAGAAGAAGAGGGGACGGGAAGAAAAACATTAGACTCGAATAAAGACGACCCAGGAAAACATACTCAGAAGGGAGGTAAGAACATTTCTAAAACAATCCACAGTGAGGAGATTGGAACAAAACAAAATCCTCTAAACTGCATGCTCGCAAACGCCAGAAGCCTGACAAACAAGATGGAAGAACTAGAAGCAGAAATATCTACAGGTAACTTTGACATAGTGGGAATAACCGAGACATGGTTAGATGAAAGCTATGACTGGGCAGTTAACTTACAGGGTTACAGTCTGTTTAGAAAGGATCGTAAAAATCGGAGAGGAGGAGGGGTTTGTCTCTATGTAAAGTCTTGTCTAAAGTCCACTTTAAGGGAGGATATTAGCGAAGGGAATGAGGATGTCGAGTCCATATGGGTTGAAATTCATGGAGGGAAAAATGGTAACAAAATTCTCATTGGGGTCTGTTACAAACCCCCAAATATAACAGAAAGCATGGAAAGTCTACTTCTAAAGCAGATAGATGAAGCTGCAACCCATAATGAGGTCCTGGTTATGGGGGACTTTAACTACCCGGATATTAACTGGGAAACAGAAACCTGTGAAACCCATAAAGGCAACAGGTTTCTGCTAATAACCAAGAAAAATTATCTTTCACAATTGGTGCAGAATCCAACCAGAGGAGCAGCACTTTTAGACCTAATACTATCTAATAGACCTGACAGAATAACAAATCTGCAGGTGGTTGGGCATTTAGGAAATAGCGACCACAATATTGTGCAGTTTCACCTGTCTTTCACTAGGGGGACTTGTCAGGGAGTCACAAAAACATTGAACTTTAGGAAGGCAAAGTTTGAACAGCTTAGAGATGCCCTTAATCTGGTAGACTGGGACAATATCCTCAGAAATGAGAATACAGATAATAAATGGGAAATGTTTAAGAACATCCTAAATAGGCAGTGTAAGCGGTTTATACCTTGTGGGAATAAAAGGACTAGAAATAGGAAAAACCCAATGTGGCTAAACAAAGAAGTAAGACAGGCAATTAACAGTAAAAAGAAAGCATTTGCACTACTAAAGCAGGATGGCACCATTGAAGCTCTAAAAAACTATAGGGAGAAAAATACTTTATCTAAAAAACTAATTAAAGCTGCCAAAAAGGAAACAGAGAAGCACATTGCTAAGGAGAGTAAAACTAATCCCAAACTGTTCTTCAACTATATCAATAGTAAAAGAATAAAAACTGAAAATGTAGGCCCCTTAAAAAATAGTGAGGAAAGAATGGTTGTAGATGACGAGGAAAAAGCTAACATATTAAACACCTTCTTCTCCACGGTATTCACGGTGGAAAATGAAATGCTAGGTGAAATCCCAAGAAACAATGAAAACCCTATATTAAGGGTCACCAATCTAACCCAAGAAGAGGTGCGAAACCGGCTAAATAAGATTAAAATAGATAAATCTCCGGGTCCGGATGGCATACACCCACGAGTACTAAGAGAACTAAGTAATGTAATAGATAAACCATTATTTCTTATTTTTAGTGACTCTATAGCGACAGGGTCTGTTCCGCAGGACTGGCGCATAGCAAATGTGGTGCCAATATTCAAAAAGGGCTCTAAAAGTGAACCTGGAAATTATAGGCCAGTAAGTCTAACCTCTATTGTTGGTAAAATATTTGAAGGGTTTCTGAGGGATGTTATTCTGGATTATCTCAATGAGAATAACTGTTTAACTCCATATCAGCATGGGTTTATGAGAAATCGCTCCTGTCAAACCAATGTAATCAGTTTTTATGAAGAGGTAAGCTATAGACTGGACCACGGTGAGTCATTGGACGTGGTATATCTCGATTTTTCCAAAGCGTTTGATACCGTGCCGCACAAGAGGTTGGTACACAAAATGAGAATGCTTGGTCTGGGGGAAAATGTGTGTAAATGGGTTAGTAACTGGCTTAGTGATAGAAAGCAGAGGGTGGTTATAAATGGTATAGTCTCTAACTGGGTCGCTGTGACCAGTGGGGTACCGCAGGGGTCAGTATTGGGACCTGTTCTCTTCAACATATTCATTAATGATCTGGTAGAAGGTTTACACAGTAAAATATCGATATTTGCAGATGATACAAAACTATGTAAAGCAGTTAATACAAGAGAAGATAGTATTCTGCTACAGATGGATCTGGATAAGTTGGAAACTTGGGCTGAAAGGTGGCAGATGAGGTTTAACAATGATAAATGTAAGGTTATACACATGGGAAGAAGGAATCAATATCACCATTACACACTGAACGGGAAACCACTGGGTAAATCTGACAGGGAGAAGGACTTGGGGATCCTAGTTAATGATAAACTTACCTGGAGCAGCCAGTGCCAGGCAGCAGCTGCCAAGGCAAACAGGATCATGGGGTGCATTAAAAGAGGTCTGGATACACATGATGAGAGCATTATACTGCCTCTGTACAAATCCCTAGTTAGACCGCACATGGAGTACTGTGTCCAGTTTTGGGCACCGGTGCTCAGGAAGGATATAATGGAACTAGAGAGAGTACAAAGGAGGGCAACAAAATTAATAAAGGGGATGGGAGAACTACAATACCCAGATAGATTAGCGAAATTAGGATTATTTAGTCTAGAAAAAAGACGACTGAGGGGCGATCTAATAACCATGTATAAGTATATAAGGGGACAATACAAATATCTCGCTGAGGATCTGTTTATACCAAGGAAGGTGACGGGCACAAGGGGGCATTCTTTGCGTCTGGAGGAGAGAAGGTTTTTCCACCAACATAGAAGAGGATTCTTTACTGTTAGGGCAGTGAGAATCTGGAATTGCTTGCCTGAGGAGGTGGTGATGGCGAACTCAGTCGAGGGGTTCAAGAGAGGCCTGGATGTCTTCCTGGAGCAGAACAATATTGTATCATACAATTATTAGGTTCTGTAGAAGGACGTAGATCTGGGTATTTATTATGATGGAATATAGGCTGAACTGGATGGACAAATGTCTTTTTTCGGCCTTACTAACTATGTTACTATATTAGACAGGATAGTTGGGAAAAGATTTAAGGGAAAAAAGGGAGGATAGCCTTTCTTGAACAGTGACGTGAGGAGGTCAGTAGAATATCTGACTGTCTGGCTCGTAGCCCAATGTCGTTAAAAAACTTCTCTTGGTTTGTGTAGACCCTGTCGGATGCCTTAGACTCGGTATGTGACATCTCATTTCAGTTGCAGCACTGAATAAATCAACAACGAGACCAGTAGTGTAGCCATTTAAGTGTTCCTTTGGTGCTATACCAAATGTTACTTGTGCTACTGTGAGCAGCCTGTGTGGCCTAAAACATGCTGCCATGGCCTGCAGCATCTCCGGACTTGGGATGTCATTGGTCAGCAATTGCAAAAGATCTGCCAGCAGCGGATCTTGATGATTTGTCCAAGTGCATTTAGAGCGACAGAACACCTGATAGCAGCCGATGTGTGAAAGTGCGGGGATTTCTGCACATAGCTCATACTCCATACTGAATAAATCGAGATGTATGTATCCAATATTCATTGAATAATATGTAATTGCAGCAGTGCCATGACTTCTCCATCTCCAGTAAAGCAGACTGAGCCATATTGGAGAGATGCAAGACAAAACTGTAATCGGTATGGTATCACAACCTGACATAAATTCTGCACCCTTTTTATTATTTTTTTTATCATCTTGCATTCAGTGCCATCATTTCAGCATAAGATGTTGTTCCCTGGCAGCAGACGGGTTAAATACAGTTTGTTTTAGCTGCCTCCCCATCTCGCACAAGGCCATTACAAAAGGTTAGCCGCGCCATTACAACTGCTCCAAAATGAGGGAGGAAGCGGTTTTATGGGTCTCTAACTCCCACTTCAGCCATGAGAGCAAACTAGCATCAGTTTAAAGGTCAGGCGGCTGCGGCATGACAGAGAAAGGGGGGTGTATATTAGAGGCAGGGGGCAGGTGAAGAAGCAGCTCAGCACCGGGGTGATTCCGCAGCATCAGCCTGCAGAATTATGGCCACCCAGAGACCCAGTATCACTTTAATGAGTCCGTCTGAAGAGGAAGAGTCGCGATTTATGTAGCTGTTCATAATTTTCTGTAGAGAGGGGTTTTTAGTGCACGCCTAAAATCCACTTTGCTTTTCCTTTTGTGTATATTATCCAAGTGCGCTATACCCTTCCGATACCCCACTAATTGGATTACCAGGATTTTATTCCGGCCACAGATAACGAGACACAAACCTGTAGATTTTTGGCTCTTCTCCATCGGACGTGTTGCAATATGAGACGACGTAAACGTCCTTCCTTCCTGCAAACAAACTACTTAATTTTGGAATTACAAAGTCCCTGTATTCTAATAGCCTGCAACAACGTGGGGGGTTCAGCGAAACTCCAATATCACAGCAGACGTCCTCCGCCTATAAATCATACAGATTGAAATTAAGACAAAACTACATGTTCTAAACGGATCAGTTTGTGCTCGTAAATTGTCTCCTTCTAATGAGCAGCCAACTAAAGGGTATAAATAACTTTCTTGGCATGGCGCGTGTTTCCAAGGTGCCAGAAGCACTGGAGACATCACAGGAGTTAATGAAATTGTCTGTTATCAAAGTATCATAAAACCGTACAAATTAAACAGCCGGCCGTTTACTGTACTGCTCGGCAGACTGGCGAAAAAAGAAGGGAGAAAGAGCAACTTACAGGAACACTGCTTCATTGGTGCATAGGTAATCGATGGGGGGAAGAGGGATATTCTGCTGCATAACAATATAATGTATATTTGAAAAAATGCCCAAAAAAGTAAGTATGCAGCAGCTGATAATCTAATAATGTATACCTCTCTGCATAAGCGGTATATAGACTTTGCTAGACCTTACTCACACATCATTGGTTTTTACCTTGACGTTCTCCATGTCTTTCCGACAACACACAGGCACATTATTTTCTCTGGAAGAGTTGAATCATAGAATGGTAGAGTTGGAAGGGACCTCCTGGGTCATCGTGTCCAACCCCCTGCTCAAAGCAGGATTCACTAAACCATCTCAGACAGATGCCTGTCCAGCCTCTGTGTGAAGACTTCCATTGAAGGAGAACTCACCACCTCTCGTGGCCGCCTGCTTCACTCATTGATCACCCTCACTGTCAAAAAGTTTTTTCTAATATGTATCTAATCTGTGTCTCCTCCCTTTCAGTTTCATCCCACTGCTTATAGTCTTTTCTTGTGCAAATGAGAATAAAGATGATCCTTCTACAATGTGACGGCCCTTCAGATATTTGTAGACCGCTATTAAGTCTCCTTTTTTGCAAGCTAAACATTCCCAGATCCTTTATCCGTTCCTCGTAGGACATACTTTGCCGTCTGCTCACCATTCTGGTCGCTCTTCTCTGAACTTGCTCCAGTTTGTTCATGTCTTATTTAAAATGTGGTTCCAAAACTGGACACATTATTCCAGGTGAGGTCTGACCAAAGAGGATTAGAGGGCAATAATGACTACATGTGATCTAGACTGTATGCTTCTGTTAATACATCCCAGAATTGCATTTGCCTTTTTTGCTGAGGCATCACACTGTTGACTCATGTGCAGTTTATGATCTATTAGTATATCCAAGTCTTTTTCACATGTGCTGTTGCTTAGCCCTATTCCTCCCATTCTGTATATGCTTATTGCCCAGATGTAGTACTTTGCATTTTTCCTTGTTAAAAACCATTCTGTTAGTTGCCCACTGCTCCAGTTTATTTATATCTTTTTGAATCCTCTCTCTCTTCTCTAGTATTAGCTATCCCTCCTAGCTTTGTGTCATCAGCAAATTTAATCAGTGTGCCCTCAATTCCTTCAACATTTTTTATAAATGATTTAGATGAACAATACAGGGCCCAGGACAGAACCCTGTGGTTCCCCACTTTGGACATTGTTCAAACTGGATGTGCAGCCATTTATGACCACTCTTTGGGTCCGATCACTAAGCCAGTTATGAATCCACCTAACAATTGCCATTATGAATCCACCTAACAATTGCCATGTCCATTCCATACGTAGTCATTTTTTCAATAAGGATGGTGTGAGATACTTGGTCAAATGCTTTGCTGAAGTCAAGATATACTATATCTACAGCATTTCCCTGATCCACCCAGTCAGTGATTCTGTCATAGAAGGAAATTAAGTTAGTCTGCCATGACTGATTAGTTACAAACCCCTGCTGACTCTGTTTAATCACTTCATTCTTATCCAGGTACTTACATACATATTGCTTAATAATTTGTTCAAAGATCTTTCCTGGTATGGAAGTCAGACTCACCGGCCTATAGTTCCCTGGGTCCACCTTCTTCCCCTTTCTGAAGATGGGAATTGAGTGAAAAGATGTTAGTTTGTGGCCCCAAAATCAAATATAAATTGTACATTGCGCCACAGCGTAACGACATTTTAGGGTTTACTAATCGAAATAGGCCCTAGGTATTTGGTGCAAGTAGTCGAGCATACACATTGCTCTTGTCCGGGGACCCATAATACTGATGTGGACGCTCGCCCAGGGTTGTGCAAATCCCTTTACTCTACTCAAATTTTAAGTCCCATAGTCTGCTTAATTAAAAAAAAAAAAAAGCGATATGTCCTGGTGTGAACTGACTCATTTAAGTAAACAGGGGGCACAAAAAAATGGACAATTCCTAGTTTTCTATGAGGTGTTGTCCACATGGGTGAAAGATGGACCATCCTGGAAATGGAAGCGAAACAGTAAAAAAACAATTACGGTACTTCCCATAAGAGGTTTGTAATAAATAAATTTTGCATAGATGCAACAACACTGCATAAATGCACACTTTGTATAATTGACTATGTCCTGTCCGGTTCTGAAACAAGAAGATTACACTTGAGTATTTGCAGCAGATTTTTTTCAACATGCAGAAACCTTCTATGCTTAAAGGGGTTTTCCCATTTCCAAGATCCTATCCCAATATGTAGTGAAAAAAATAATATTAGCAAATACCTTTAATTAGAAATGTAGTATAGTTCTATTGATTCACTATGTTGCCTACCCAATATACAGGGCATTGCAATAGCTTAGATATCCATGGTTACAACCCCTCTTATAGTGACAGTAAGTTAGCGGTTAGTGGCTATAACCATGGATACCTAAGCTACTGCAATGCCCTGCACATGGGGTAAGTGACCTAGCAAATCAGAACTATTCTATATTTCTAACTGTAGATATTTGCTATTATAATAATAATTATTATTATTATTATTACACATTGGGACAGGATCTTGGGGATGGGAATAACCCTTCCCTTTAAGGACTTTTTCACAGGTTATGTTGAGCCATTCCTACTTTCTCTGTATATTTTTACAGCAAGACTTTTATTATGTTCAGATCTACTTAAAAAAAAAGTAGATGTGGCATAGTCAGTATGAGACCTAGTGTAGAAACGTATCCAATGCATTCTACAAGCAGATATATACGGTATCCACACTGTTTATTATCCGGGTTGTGTGTACAGATAATTAATCCTCTGTGTGATCCATTGACTCTTGTCACTTTCTACACTTGCCGTTTGCCGGGTATATTGCCCATCTGTATTAAATAGCTCCTACCGGAGGCCCCAATAGATTGCAGCTTTAGAGGCAGCGTTGCTGACGGATGATGATAACACGTTTTATGGTGAAAAATATTCATCTTTATCAAAATTCCATTTTTATCTGATCCCTCGCAGTGTCATGCGCGACAGCACACCTTAATAGAGTGACATTTAAATACATCCCCTCACATGCTTCATCCTAATTTTCCCCTTTCATATTAGAATGACAGAACTACACGGAGGCCCGGCACACGGGCAGGATCGGCCATTCAGCGTCTGTAGAGAGCCGAGTACATAAATGGATGACAGCTCGGGACCTTCTTACATCATTCGCAGCCCTAGTGACGACTGCATTCTAATGATTTGCCCTCGTTAGTTGGGTGCACCTCTCCTTTACGTGCCGCTTTACATGGGTCCATTATCATTCATGCCCGATCATTACCCTGGGTGAACAAGCCCAGCAAAGGAGACTTTAATTATTAAAAGCTCGTTTGTCATTGATCTCATCTGTTATGTTGGCAATAAAAATTCCCATCCATCTCCTTCCACTCACGATTATGGCCAGATGAAAATGAAAGATAAGAGTGCCGATCAACGTCGTATATAGTCACAGGTGATTGTCATACGCAGTGGAAGTAACTCGAGGTGGATTGTCCAGGACTTTGATAGTGTTGATAGCAGCGGTGAACCCATCAGATCATGCAGCTACTATGGGGCCCATGAGTTGGGGAAGGAGCAACATCAAACAGCCATGTCCTGTATTCACCCACCATATATGTATGGCACAAGATGGAAGGAATTGCATGGAGCGGGCTGGTGCTTATCCTGCACCATATCTGGTGGGTGCCAGCTGTTTTACACAGCAGACACCCGCTGGTAACTGATGCAGTTGGATGGAGTTAGTTTAAAACTTTGGATGCCATGGTCGTTGTTCACCACAACATCTAAATGGTTAGAGAGACGAAAGGGTCACCACTAGGGTTGAGCGAAACGGATCGTTCATTTTCAAAAGTCGCCGAATTTTGGCAAAGTCGGGTTTCATGAAACCCGACCCGATCCCTGTGTGGGGTCGGCCATGCGGTACGCGACTTTCGCGCCAAAGTCGCGTTTCGTATGACGCGCTTGGCGCCATTTTTTTCAGCCAATGAAGGGGCGTGGGCAGAGTGATGACATAGGTCTTAGGGGCGTGGACGCCTATCGCCATGTTGTCGCTTGTGCGCTGTAGCGATTTGCACTGTCTAACACCAGCTTTTCAGTTCAGGGACGGACAGACGGAGGGGGAGAGAGAGAGAGAGAGAGAGAGAAAAAAAAAAAAAATCCCATTGGCTTTGCATTGGGTTTCGTGTTTCGGTCGATCCTCGACTTTTCGCCATAATCGGCCGATTTCACTCGACTCGACTTTTGAGATAGTCGGGTTTCGCGAAACCCGGCTCGACCCTAAAAAAGTCAAGGTCGCTCAACCCTAGTCACCACCCATTGGGTCACCATGATGCAAGAATCCAATGGTTTGATGTCATGGCAGCTGGGGGCCCCTGATTCAAACCTTTCTTTGTACACCCCTGATCTTTCTGACAAGTACTCAATATCAAATCAATGGTGACTCAATCCCCACCAATCTGACATTGATTAACTGTGCTAATCATAGGCCATCAGTATCAAAGTAGTGTTCGGCCCTTTGACTGCCAAGGGTATATATTTACCCTTAACCAACATCTCATCTCAGGCTTGAGATATCTGGAGCACGTTTACCCAGGTTGCCAGTGGTCCCTGGCATCTGCCCATGTTTGCTTGGAGTCACCACCAGTAGTGGTTCTTCACTTAGTGAACCTCTGGTGTCAGTGGCTACCTATGATGGCACTAGCCATATGTACAGGGACTCTAACCAAACAATGTCGGTCTTCTTGGCTTGGCCACCTCAGTGCAGTCCGTAGGACAGTGAATTTAGGAAGGAATATGTAAAGGAGTCCTTCTGATTTGTTCTTTTTTAGCATGTAAGAAAATTACATTGGTTTGGGTATTATTTTAATCCCGGGTACCCAAAACCCAGAAATAAATCAATAACTCGTAGAACAAGCTGAAGCCCTTTGTCATCTGAGCCAAAAGGTCTTTTTTCAATAAAGAAAAGCTAATTTAGTATAAAATAACAGGAGTGAAATCCACTAAGCACAAGCTGCTGTTTGATTGATACATTTATTAATAATGAGCGGCGGGATCCACAAATAGTTGGAATAAATGAATGCAAGGCGTAGAATCGCTGTGTGACTGTAGGCCATCCAGCCGCCATCTTCACACGCTCTGATCTCCGATCAAACCGCTAGAAAAGCAGCAATATACTTCACCCTCAAAACTAAATATTCCGGCATAAACATTTTACTGCCCCCAAATAAAAAAAAATAAATATGTTTACCAGGGAAAGAAATCTCGTGCCGCGATTACAACTTTCTTTATCAGATTCGAAGGAGGCCGAGAGAAAGGGAGTGTAAATCTGCCTCCAAAAAAAAAAGGGTTTTATCTGAGCCGGGAAATGAAATAAACATTTGAGGTTCTCGATGCACTGTGGCTGCGTGCACTTTCCGGGGATTTAGATTTATTTCACTGCAGTTACGCTGCCAAGATTTATCAACGTGGCTGCCTTAGAAGTTCCAATTATGTTTGCCATGCTTGGCATCGAAGAGTTAATGGCGTTAGCCTCACAGACTAGACAAAAAGATAACTGTATAATTTTCCATACAGACCCGTGTTGTCCTGTTTAATTATAAGCTAAAATTCTTGTGCCCCCCACGCCACCAAGAAAGTCTTATGGGGGCACAGCCTTTAGAAAAAGAAAACCTGCTGACAGATTTTATCTATGCAATCTGAGATCAGCATGATGTAAGGGCAGAGACCCTGATCCCAGCAATGTGTCACTTACTGGGTTGGGTTTTGCTGCTTCAATACAATCAGTGTTTTATCAGCAGAAGATTATCATTACAGGACTAAGTTTATTGTGCCTCCTGAAAACGCAGCATAAACGCAACGTATGAAACAGCTTTACCGTAGATTTTAAGTTGGAATTTTCAAGAGCCACATGGCATCCACTAAAATATATTCTGTGCAAGAAAGGACCCAGGTCTTGGGCTCTGTTCATACATCAGGAACTTTATTGGCATGTATGGTCGAGGTAATGTAAAAAAAAAGGTGTGAACAGAGGCTTACTGCCACTTCTACATACTTAACAATTCCGTAAGTGTCACTGTTTCTTCACACAGATAGGTTATAAACCGGGAAGGGTCTAAGAAGAGGGGGATTGTAAACGGAAGAATTATTGATTTCAATAGAAAAAATAGATTTTCTTCAGACATTACTGCATAATAAATGATCAACGACAGCCGGACATCGAGGATTGGGAAATGCAGGGAGAAATGGCTTGTTAGGATATTGTAGATGAGAACAATCAGTTAGTATTAACTTTCACAACCATGGTCACCGCTTTAGGCGCGTCCTTAAACCACTCTTATGGCCCGTTTAGGGTATGTGCACACGTTGCGGATTTGGCTGCGTTGTACAGTACCATGTAAACCTATGGAAAACAAAATCCACAGTGCACATGCTGCGGAAAAAAACGCGCGGGAACGCTGAGGTTTATTATCTGCAGCATGTCAATTCTTTGTGCGAATTCCACAACGTTTTACACCTGCTCCATAATTGGAATCCGCAGGTGTAAAAACGCAGGCGAAAACCACACAAAAACCAATGATGTTTATAAGATTCAGTGGAGGAGGAGGTAGAAGCTGAAACAGCGTTCTCCATAGAAGTTTATGAGCACTAACGGTCATCTCCTATCTCAGTAATGGGAAAGCCTGTTTTCACTGAAGACACATTTTACCCATGAATTGAGAATTTTGAGAATGAAAGATCAGTCTAGGAGGAGAAAGCGGATTTCTCTAATAAGATTCCTTAAAAAGTTTCTTATTTTCATGAGAACTATTGATTTATAAAATAAAAATGGTTAGTCTTTAAAGGGAATCTGTCACCAGATTTATACTACCTCATCTGAGAGCAGCATAATGTAGGCAAAGAGAAGCTGAATCCAATGATGTATCACTTTGTTTGCTGGGTGCAGCAGTTGTGATACAATTAGAGTTCTTACATATAGGATGAAGCAGAGCTGAGAAAGCTAATCCCGCCCACGCCAATCTCTGTGTATACATTGTTTATAGGCAGTGGCCTGCTTATCACAGGAGGGGGCAGAGTCGGAGCAGTGCTCACACAGCAGCCAGTCACAGCAATATGATAAAATCTTCACTATAAGTAAACAGCTCACAGCCTAATAAGTGACACATCGCTGAATTCTGTGTTTTAACCCCTACATCATGCTGTCCACAGATTACATCGTAAAAACCTGCTGACAGATTCCCTTTAAGTAACGCCCGATTGACCATGGACTGATGTGAAATCCTTCTGGTGAGCAAAAGTCCATATTATCGACCTTTTGGGAAGGTAATTTTTCCATTAAGGATAAGGATCTGACTACAATTTCGGGTTGCCAAGTAATGTGCTAATTTGGATTTCCATGTCCTTTAACCTCTCATCCACATGACCAGTAAATGTGTCTGAAACGTTCAGTTCCTGACATGTCAATGTCCATTCTTTTAGCCACTTTCCAGTATAATCTCAATAATTGAGTGGCCCCTCAGACACATTTTCCAGGAGGGGAGCCACAAGCTGATTGCGTTTTTCTGCAACTCGAACACCCCACTCAGAATAATTTCATTTTTTCTGGAAGGTTTTTGGGCAGACCTCCCATCTTTTTAACATGCCAACAAAAAAATTGGGATTTTTACACAACAAACGTTCCATTTACACCAATATATTTGCAAATCTTAGATCAGTGTTCCCCAACTCCGATCCTCAAGAGCCACCAACAGGTCATGTTTTCAGGATTTCCTTAGTATTGCCTAGGTGATGGAATTATTGCCTGTGCAGGTGATGCAATTAACACCTGTGCAATACTAAGGAAATCCTGAAAACATGACCTGTTGGTGGCTCTTGAGGACCGGAGTTGGGGAACACTGTCTTAGATCAACGGTGCATATCCCAAATTGTGAAAAATTAAGATACTTTGTATATGTCGATTTAAGTGTCCCGTACTATTTGTGACATTATAACACACGTTGATCTAATTCTGATTGTTCAGAGATCACTCTAAAGACCAGTCCTTACCCCCAACAAAAAGAAAGAAAATTAAACATGGCCGTAATTGGCAAGTCTTATCCATAGGTTTGATAGAAGGCATCCTTCATTGTACATCTTTTCCTCTGCCTTTCCATGCAATCACCGTAAGGAGGAAGATTCGCACCAAACCGCGTACAGAGAAGCCAAGTAATCATTTTCTTCCCCTCTCTCCTCGGTTTCCCAAATTGAAGCAGACACATGATAAAAATGTCAGCCCCACTCGGCACGTCAGGCCCCTAACAGGATTACATGTCAGCCCTTAATGCCTGGCTGTGTTTCCCCCTCACCATGAATGGCTGCATTATTGCTGGCGGAAAGTTCCGGTAATATATAGTAAGAGACAAGTAGCTCTTTATGGCCAGTGATTATTCGCTTTGAATGAAACCTGTGATTTATGTCCATTTAACTGAGCAGCTCCTTGTAAAATTCCCACCGCTGCATTTTTCCTCAATACAGAATGACTGAAGCGAAAGTGACAAGCGGCTTGGCGTGGAAATGTGCAGAGCGCTGCGGTGTTATATTTAATATACCTGACACAGGAATCGTGTACAGTTGAATAACCCTTGCCTTGCCAGGGGGCAGAGAGGCTGGAACTCCTGGGGTTCACTACATGGACGGCTGTAAAATAATCAGATCTGGCCGACTTACGTTGGCCATAGACAAAACGATAATTCAGGTGATCCAACTGTGATCTGCTCATGTGTGGCAGTGATACTATGGATTGCAGGTGCACCTGTTCTGCTTACAGACAACACGGACTATAAGGGGGTCACACATTGACTCAGTTTCTGAGAGACTGCAATCCACCCTCTAGAGGAATCTAGAATGTTAGCGTTGGGAGGGACCTCCTGGGTCATCGTGTCCAACCCCCTGCCCAATGCAGGATTCACTAAACCATCTCAGATGTCTGTCCAGCCTCTTCCATTGAAGGAGAACTCGCCATCTCTCGTGGCCGCCTGTTCTACTCACTGATCACCCTCACTGTCAAAAATATTTTTCTAATATGCATCTAATCTGTGTCTCCTCCCATTCGGTTTCATCCCATTGCTTCTCGTGTTTCCATGTGCAAATGAGAATAACGATGCTCCGTCTACACTGTGACGGCCCTTCAGATATTTGTAGACAGCTATTAAGTCTCCTTTTTTGCAAGCTAAACATTCCCAGATCCTTTATCCGTTCCTCATAGGACATACTTTGCCGTCTGCTCACCATCCCGGTAGCTCTTCTCTGAACTTGCTCCAGTTTTTCAATGTCTTTTTTAAAATGTGGTTCCCAGAACTGGACCCAGTATTCCAGAGGAGGCCTGACCGAGGAGGAGTAGAGGGGAATAATTACTTCACGTGATCTAGACTATGCTTCTGTTAAAACATCCTAAAACTGTTTGCCTTTTATGCTGCTGCATCACACTGTTGACTCATGTGCAGTCTGTGATTTGCTTAGTTTTATTCGTTCCATTCTGTAGATGGAAACTTACTTTGCCTACTTTTTTTAGTGAGCAGTGAGTTGCATTATTCCTATCTCATACCATGATGGCATCATATCTGATTGGTGAGGGTTCATCCTCACGGAGCTTCACTGGTCCAGAGAATGAAAGCCAATTTATCACTGCATCCCCTTCAGAGCTTGTCTTGCACAGCGGTACCCCGGCCACTCGGTTATGGAGGGAATTGTCACACATCCCCATTCACTTGAAGAATAATCGGCCTTTGTCCTATTCATTGTGAATGAGGATTAAATCTAGATTTCCTAGAGATACACCATCATTTGGGATAGAAATAACCCTTTTTAAAATGTCCCATATCACTATTATTAATTAAATAAAACACACACTTACTACTAAACCAGTTACTGCAGTTTTTACAGAAGACTTTTCAGAAGACTCTTTATCATCGCAGACAGAATTATAATGACTAGTGATGAGCGAATATACTCGTTACTCCCTGAGCATGCTCGGGGGTCCTCCGAGTATTTTTTAGTGCTCGGAGATTTAGTTTTTCTTGCCGCAGCTGAATGATTTACATCTGATATATATACATATCATAAAAATGGATGTAAACTATAAGTCATTTTCTGACTATACGTTCTCTATAAAAGTTATGTCAAGGCTAAGAAAGTGTAGTCTGCTTTTTTTCCCCATCATAAATGGCGCCATTTTCGCCTGTGATTGGTATTTTGCTCCTCATCTCAGTTCACCACAATCTAGTAAAAATGAGACAGTAATTTTTGGTTAGAGGCGAGCTACAGAGCGACTCTGGCTGCAACATCTGTCGTGTGATCTCCAAGATCCTATCTCAATATGTAGTATGTGTAATAATAAAAATAATAATAGCAAATAACTCCAATTAGAAATGTAGTATAGTTTTTCTGATTTGCTATGTCATTTACCCCATGTGCAGGTCATTGCAGTATCTTCGGTATCCATGGTTACGACCACTAACAGCTAACTAACTGTCACTATAGGAGTGGTCATAACCATGGATACCTAAGCTACTGTAATGCCCTGTACATGGGGTAAGTGATATAGCCAATCAGAAGAACTATACTACATTTCTAGTGACACCAAGCCCATTTTGGTGGTGCGGCCAAAGTCGCTGTATATCCTTAACGGCTTGTCTTTTGTAATTATGGACAAGCTAATCTGATAGTAAGTTTCTTGTTTCATCACGCCTTTTTCTTCCTGAATGCCCAGCATATACGGTAACTGGGATACGGGTCCACAGATTAGCAGCTTAATGATTTCCATCATTGTCATCACCGTAAAGCTTTGGTTGCATTGTGTTTTCCGGGCCCAGGGTGCCCTACATGTGCAGCTTATCTTCCCAGGTGAGGCCGCCCATTGTGCAGCTCAATATTGTTCTGATAGTGAGAGGCGAGCCGGCGGTCTGCGCTCCGCAGGGTGCTAATCGGTTTATTTATAATTCAAAAGCATTGCCCATATATTAATGAAGTCTTAATGAGCCGCTGAAAAAGCGGTGGATTATTACATTTGCCCATACCCCGCAATCAGGAGGCGCCCGGAGTGGACGTTTTAATGCAGCCTTACTAGAGTGGGAGCGGTATTACTGAGAGGTTAATATTCCGACTGACCTCACCTTTTATTATTTGGTCTGGAAACGATCCCTCCTATTCACAGCCATTTTATCTAATAAATAGACAGGGGAGGCAGGTGTTAGCGAGCTGCAAAATACTTAATTAAGATTTGCTGAAAGATACGCAGCGATGGAGGCAAATTCCACCTTTCCTGTGATCTGTGACAAAGAGATTGCCAGCACTACTCAAACGGTTCCCGTCAGTTTACACAGTAATATTTGTGCTGTTCTGGATCCCGAACGGATTATCTCGTAGCAGAATCTGTTACATTTAGGAAACACATATGGGACTGATAGTATAAAAGCACATAAGCGGAGCTAAATGCAGGTATATCTGAGATAATTATTCTCTGGCCGCTTTCCCTGTACTGTGCTACTAGTGCAATAAAGAAACTTCGGCGTGGAGGATGCATAGGGGGAACCCATCTCACCTTATTACACCTATAGACGCCACATATTCATTTCTGCGCTGCAAATTAGTCTTCTCTAATTAGGGGCCGAAGGGTTATTTTGTTATTCAAGACCACCATTGTTCATGGGGGGCATGCTGGAGCCAGAGGGGCCCGGTTCCTTGAGTGCGCCTCCATACAAATTGACATGAATTAAATGAGTAACTGTCACCACTAGGGTTGAGCGACCTTGACTTTTTTAGGGTCGAGCCGGGTTTCGCGAAACCCGACTATCTCAAAAGTCGAGTCGAGTGAAATCGTCCGATTATGGCGAAAAGTCGAGGATCGACCGAAACACACTCTCTCTCTCTCTCTCTCCTGAAAAGCTGGTGTTACACAGTGCAAATCGCTACAGCGCACAAGCGACAACATGGCGATAGGCGTCCACGCCCCTAAGACCTATGTCATCACTCTGCCCACGCCCCTTCATTGGCTGAAAAAAATGGCACCAAGCGCGTCATACGAAACGCGACTTTGGCGCGAAAGTCGCGTACCGCATGGCCAACCCCACACAGGGATCAGGTCGGGTTTCATGAAACCCGACTTTGCCAAAAGTCGGCGACTTTTGAAAATGAGTGATCCGTTTCGCTCAACCCTAGTCACCACATCCCACCCAATTTGGCGAAACTGGCATGGAAGCACCCAAAAGGCGCAAAATTGTTGCCATAAACACCTTGATGAATCGGGAGCTATGTCTCTATGAAATTGATAGTCTTTAACTTCTTTTCTTTTATAACCATCGCAGAGCCTGGTTTCGACCACGTTTTTGGATTCTGTCTGAACCCCCCAAAACAGAATTCGGACATGCCCCTGGATGAAGCTACAGTGGCCGATTCATCGGAGCTTTTACACTACAAGTGTCATAAAAGCTTTGAAAAGGCGCATAGTTTGCCACTTTTGTTTTTTTCCATGCCAGTTTGGATGAGCTCTGCTGAATTGGGCGGATCTGGTGAGGAGATAGGATTGGCACAAGCCAGACCCACACCCGCCCACCTGAGTCTTAAAATGTGCCGGTGTTTTTTTTTACAGGCAAAATGCTACTCGAGGCTCGGAAGCATGCCATTCAGAAGAAGAGTCAAATTCATTGAGTGGCGCATGCATCTTAACGAATATTGCGCCACTTCTACTCTATTAAGACTGGCACAGTGTGAGATTGCGATATGCCAGTCTTGATCAATCGACCCGGTAGACGTCACTCATCAAATAGAGTCCAAAATTTGGAGCTTTGGTTTTAGTTTTATTTTGGCCGTATCGATCTTTGAAGTTGGAGACAATTGTGAAGTCTTAGTGCGCTGTCATTCCGATGATTTAAAACCTGTTGCGATAGAAAAGAAAGAACTTCCAATGGAGACCAAAGTTGCATGATTTGGACTCTGTTTGATAGCTGAAGTCTATGGCTCCATCGGTGGCACATCCGAATCCTGACAATGGTTCAGAGGGTACCTCTAATGGGGTCACGAATGCAATGCCAACTTGTGATCTGAACATACCCTAAAATTTGCAGCAGGATTGATGCTCTGTTTCTAAGGTTGGTTCCTCCAGAACATTAGTGATGGCTTATTCCATTTATGATCCAACCTATAGGAAATGGACCCAAATCGTTCAAATGATTATGGTTCTTGACAGGGCTCTGAATGGACATCTACAACAGGGCCTTGTTTCTGTTTAGAGTGAGAGAGACTTGTGGCTACCCTCAATAGCAATGCCTTGGTCATCCCACCTATGGTAAACCAGCTGCCCTCACTTGCGTTGCCCTTTTTTTTTTTGCATTTTTTCATGTCCACTTCATCTATAGCTTTTGAGTTACATTGGATGTGAGTATAAATAAGAGGATGGTAGTCATCGGAGCACAGTATGTTCACATACTCGACCTTGGTCTATGGGGATCTGATACAACTTTATATCATGATTGAAACAGATGTAAAGAGGTTAATTGTGCAGGGACATCGTCCTGTTTCGGTTCTCCTGAAACTTTAATGAAATAAGCTGATTTAAAACTATTCACGAGCTCAGTGTTTATCCAGCAGTTGTGTTCCCCTCGCTTCAATGGAAGGATTCTCCATAAGTTTTGGTCGGTGATCCTGCTTTAACCAATAGAAAGACATGAATGTTTCATTAGGAAAAAGATGAGAAGCTGAAACTTAGAAGTAGAGAAGAATTCCGGTTAGTGCAAAAGAGTCATGCGGCCCAAATGAGAAGACCAGTACTGCTGTAGTTTATTTTTCCGGTGCCCATGGCCTTTGAGTTATGCCACGCACATAAGGTTGGCTGTCCTCCTGAAATCAGCATGTCTGGCCTATTTGAAGCCAAAATTATATGCAGCATTGTCTTTTACTAGAAACTTAAATTCTTGTTTTTATCTAGACCCTTTTTGTTGCATCGCCGGATGTTCACTGCCTTGGCAGCAGCTGCCTGGCATTGGTTTATACCGTGGAAATTATTATCCATTATATTAGAGAACATGAATTTCACACCATAGAGACAAGTGATCCATCCTTTGTGGGGTGATGTCAGCACGCCACGTATGGAGCATGTGAACCTTCATAGTGCTAGCACTATTTTATTTTTTTTTTAAGAATTATGTTTTGACACCGTTTATGGTGGAGGTTCATGGACTTGTTGATTCTTAGGTATATTAGGGGGGTGATGGGGCTATACTGGGATTAGAGATTGATGGAAAAGGAGAAGGTGAATTCCAGAACGGAGAGCCTGAAAGCCTATTGATTACTAAGTGACTTGAGTTTAAAGGATTTATGACTCCTTCCGCAGTAGATGCTTATAGCATGGATTTGTATGCAGCAATGGTCGACAGTGGTAATGTGGAGGCGCCGGGAATCGAATTGCTGCATTCGAGCAATGCCTGATAATCCACTCTTTGAATCCTATAGATAATTTGGTTCCTACTGCTTGATATTGACGTAGAAATGATTTTACTCATTGATCTGATCCCAATTGGCCTCTTAGTAACGTATTCTTCCTATGTGACCTTGCCATCAAATAATCTTCTAACGCTCATTGTCGTCTTTTCTTTAAACCGAAGGTCTCAGCATCAGAGGGGCGCAGGAGGAAGATCCCCCAGACCCGCAGCTGATGAGACTAGACAACATGTTACTGGCGGAAGGGGTATCCGGACCCGAGAAAGGAGGAGGAGCTGCAGCAGCCGCAGCGGCGGCGGCAGCATCAGGCGGAACCTCAGACAACTCCATAGAACATTCCGACTACAGAGCCAAACTCAGCCAGATCCGGCAGATTTACCACACAGAACTGGAGAAATACGAGCAGGTATGCTAGATTATATCATATCCATGCCACATGATGACATTGCTAGGCTGACGTCAGGTGGCTTACGTAAATTTGGGACACAGACTAACAGAAAAATATATGAATGGTGTTGGCCATTGCAAAACCCTCAAAAAACGGGTTTTCCTTTAAATACATGTTTGATATGAGGGGCTCCCAAGTGCCTGGTTCTATATAAATGGAGCCAGCTGGATACAATGTTGTGTGCGCGCGCCGCATTCTTCATTCTCTTTTATGGAAGAATGAAACTTACCACATAATATTAATAATACAGACAGGATCGGACTACAGGCTGCCACTCACAACACTTTGGCAGTGGTTTGTAGTCACATTCAGGGCTCCAGTTGCCACAATTGTGAATTCCATGTGGAAAAATTCCGCAATAGCAATCTTTGGACCAAGTGAGTTACCCCCTAGTACGTCTGATTGAGCAAAAGAGCCCAGAGAGATGGTGCAGCTTTCCGGATATAGGACACGCTAGATATCGTCGCCACAAACCCTCCTCAGAACCACATTGAGGGCTACATGCACCCATCTCTTTTGTGAATGCACTAATTTAAAGCAGATCTGTCACCAGATTTTACAATACCTGATAGTACTGGCACCTTTACTATGAAAAAAAAATCTATATCAAAATGGCTGCATAATCCTGAAATATAATTGATCATTTTAGGAGTCCAGCTCGATGTATCAAATAATTATATTATTATCATGCTGGAAAAACATTCAAAAAGGATTGTAGAGTAAATACACTGGCCTCATCAGGTCTTTTTTGTAATAATAATAATAATCTTTTTAGAGTGCCAACATATTCCACAGCGCCTTACAGTTTAACAATTTCAAACACAACAGTCATAAGTAACAACGTTAACAATACATTAATTAAAGCAAAATAAGCCGCCCCTACTCGTGAGAGCTTACAATCTACAATGAGGTTGGGGAGATACAAAGCACAGGTGTGTATTTACAATGATGTATTTATAATGATGGTCAGCCATCTTCATTGGGTGGGGGATAGATGGAGATAGTCAATGGGCTACACACACACAAACATAAAATGACTTTGATTAGGGAACGTGATAGGCCGCTCTGAACAAATGTGTTTTGAGCGAGCGCCTAAAACTATGCAAATTATGAATGGTCCTAATATCTTGGGGTAGAGCATTCCAGAGGATTGGCGCAGCACGGGAGAAGTCTTGGAGTCAGGAGTGGGAGGTACGGATTAGTGCAGAGGTTAGTCGGAAGTCATTTGCAGAGCGCAGTGGTCAGTTAGGCCGATAGACAGAAATGAGGGAGGAGATGTATGGGGTGCCGCCCTGTGGAGATCTTTGTGGGTGAGAACAAGTACTTTGAATTGTATCCTGTAATGAATGGGCAGCCAGTGTAACGACTGGCGAAGAGCGGACGCGTCCGAGTAACGATTAGCTAGATGGACGACACTGGCTGCCGCATTAAGGATGGACTGGAGAGGGGAAAACCGAGTGAGGGGGGGCCAATTAATAGTGTTACAGTAGTCCAGGCGGGAGTGGATCAGGGCGACAGTGAGGGGTTTTGTTGTTTCCATGGTGAGAAAAGGGCGGATTCTAGAGATTTTTAAGTAATGTGTTGAGTCTGTATTGGAAAACCTGGTGAAAGATGCGCTTTAAGGAAGTACGTTCCCTCTTGAAAACATGCTGAACCCATTATCTAGGCTGACACCTCGATGACAGTAGCTACCTGGCTTGTTGTCTTCAGAAGGACCACGTGGCCCAGTTTGGTAGATGTGGTCACATACTGGTAACTGAAAGATGACTATTGGCCGTGCCACCCTAGAAGCGGTTACCATGGACTGGCTGAATAGTCATCTGTTGTCTTCATGCGTCCGTATGAATGTTGCTCTACATTTCCATCATGTACCTTGTCTAAGGGCATTACATATATGTACATAAGATTAATGCCACCCTACAGCCTTGCGGCACCAGCAGCCGACATACACCTATACGTGAACGCCCCTCTTAGCCCCGGTTCTGCCTGCAGTGTACACAGTGCATACAATATACAGCTTTTAGCAACGGTTTGCTCGTAGAAAAGCGCCCTGTACATTATCCGCAGCCGATGTAATTTAGATGACACTTTGAGAGCTGCCTTTCCAGAAGCTGCACTCTATGTTGGTTTTTGCTAAAGGCAAAATGATGGTGGCGAGGGTCCCCCGTGCCCCAGAACATCTGGGAGACCTGGTTGTCACAGACATGGATCTCTCCTGAGTTCACCCCAAATAGAGAATTTGCAGAACAGCCAGGATACCATTTGGGGATACAAAGTGTGCGATGAAAGGAAAAAGGGGGGTAAAAAAAAAAAATCTCAGCATAGCTAACTCATTAAAAAGCGTAAAATTAATTCCGCCATTTTCCGGGAGCACATGACTCGCATGTAGCGGATCCCAAACTCCGTAAGTGCTTAGCACTACAGTTTCCTAGCAAATGAGTAGGTGTCTGGATTATTAGCACATTCATGAGATTCAGATATCCGCATTGTGCGCTTTGAAGTCAAGAAATGTGCTAAAAAACTGTCAGTCTGTTATACGCATATATATACTCCGACATAAAAGCACGCCGCGTAATACCCAATGTAAGTAACCCCATTAAAACCAGCCCGGCATCCTCCTCCTCCAGAAATAATTAAGAAGGTAACACAGCCTTTAATGGAACCACAGCAAAAGAAATCACTTTGGCAGAAGTGCACGCGTCTTTCTTAAGGGCGTACCCGGGTTTTAATTATCTAAATGTAAATACTTAACGAATTTTACTTAGAGTAATGAGCTAGAGTGCATACTACATAAATGAGATGTTCTAATTAATCTTGTATGAACTAGTGCTTTAAAGGGATGCTGGGTGAATCCCACAAACCCTGGGCTCGTGCCAAATTGCTAATCAGCCTTTCAGTTCATACATGGCTTCCCTTAATAAGCGGAGATAACGTTCCGCAAGCATTTCAGGAAATAAATCCCCACTTATTCCCAGCGACACGTGCAAAAAAAAAAAAAAAACCTGCCGAAATCCAAACTCTCACTGCAGGCACTAACGGATCGGCAGCTTTCTCCGACATTCAGATCCTATTGATTTTGACCATTTATCTGGTAATAATATTTTTTCTTGCTTTTCTTCTTTAGATCTATGTATTTTAGTAATGGAAAAGAATAATTTATTATGGACTTGTCCTGAAGTTACATTTATCTTTGTCAATGGGATTATGTTAAAATAGTTTGAAGACATTTTCTAACATTAGAAAAAGTGTCCTTTTTTATTTATTTATTTTCTTAAAGGGTACCTGTCATCAGGACATTAGACCCCTAACTTAAAGAGGATATCCAGGACTTTAGAAAAAAAGGCATGTAGTTGCTAACAGAGACAACTACCTGTCTGTTGTACCCGTAACCAGTCATTGACCGCTCCTGCCAGAGATTCAGCTTACTCCCTGTCAACAGAGCAGCAGTTTCTCTTCTTGTTGACAGGGCGGAACACTTGGTGTTATGCAGATTTCCAGCCAGCTTTCACTCCCTAATTGGGGAAAGCGGGCTGTCAATCAGCATGACACCAGTAGTCCCACCCTGTCAACAAGAAGAGAAACTGCTGCTCTGTTGAAAGGGAGTAGCTGAATCTCTGGCAGGAGCGGTCAACGAACGACGCCGGGTACAACAGACAGGTAGTTCATCTGTGCTTCAGCTTTAATTGTGAACATCGACTCTTTAAGTAGGCACAGAAGCGGGATCATTGTCCTGATTATGGAATCATTGCCAGTCTTCAAAATCTTGGAGAACTGCACAAATGTGAGACATCCATGCCTACTCTTCAATTATTATGTGCGAAGGCTGACCAGAATACCGACGGGCATGTTGGTGCCTATATTCGACAATTGGTCACTGCTGCTTGTCACAAAGCCTTACCAGCACGTGCCGGGAGTACATGCATGGTAGAGTTCCAGTACATGGTCACATCGCACACCAGTCAGTGAGCGGCACTTGCATGCGCTGCTGCAGCACTGCCAGAGCTGTATTGCGGAAATAGGCGCTGATGCAGCATACCTTGACCAGAAGCTCTGGCAAATCTGGGTAGGTTTTCAGAAACCTCTGAACCACCAAGTTGAGCACATGGGCGAAGCATGTTGTGTGTGAGCTTGCAAAGCTTCACAGCCACCAGGTTACGTCTATTATCATACAAGACCATGCAGCGAGAGCCACAGATCTATCTGGTCTGTTATTCCTTTTAATAACTGCGGCGGTGTGCAGTTTGTCTCCTAGACTAATTAGCTTCAGGAGAGCCTGTTGTCGCTTTGCTGAGGCAGTGCTGCAGATCTTCCAGCTTCCTGCTGATGTGGACGACTTGCTTTGAGATAACAAAACTGAGATGGATGATGAGGAGGAGCAGGAGTTGGCGCAGGAACTGATAGAGGATACCCTGTTAGAAGTAGGGCCAGCAGTCCTCGGCGTTGCTAGCACATGTGCCGGACCAGGGTGGGACTCGGCCTTGGCCTCTACAATGTTCACCCAGTATGCCATCGGGGGGGAAATGTAGCATCCCTGGCCAAAAGCACTTATCCACATGTCTGTCATTAAGTCTACAGTCCCAGTAAGTGCGTTGGTAAGGGCACGGGTGATGTTGCTGGACACATGCCACAGCGGAAGAAATAGTGGCGGCTAGAGACCAAGTACCGAGGGATGGCTGCCGCCATGAGTTGGCAGGAATTTCTAAAAGCCTAAAGAACACCTAACTCTTTGACGGAGAAATTCACGAGTGTCGTTGCTCTGTGGAACAGTTGCCTGCCTTCTTTCTCTGTTCACTGCACTGTATCTTTCTCCATCTTAGCGCTGCTGTCCTCGCTCTGCATGCCAACTTCCCAAGTTGGGTCAGTGACTTCACATCCACCACCTCGACTTCCACTGCCGCACCCTGATCCTCCTGACTTGGTGATTTAACAACATGACTTATTGGCAACTGTGTCTCATCATCATTTACCTCCTTAGACAAAATTTGCCATTCCCTACCGTCATCTTCTTGTGGCCGTGGCTGCTCTAAGTTTTGTGCATCACTAAACAGCATCTCCTCCTGTCCTTCTTGGAACTCGTAGGGTGAGAGGCAACAATCAAAAAATTATGATGTAAAGAACTCCCCGGACTGTCTTGTGTGGGAACACTGGTCTCCTGGGACTCAACATGGTGGGAGGAAGGTGGATCAGGGTGTGGATTAAGTGATCCAGACTCTTGGCTGCCGAGACTGGACCGTGTGAAAAACTGTGTGATTCTGCCAAGCATGCTGGAAGCATTATCTGCTATCCAACCATCCACCTGTTCGCACTGCTCTGGCTTCAGAAGAGGTGTCCTGTGCCTCCCTGCAAAAGTGGGACAGGAAGCTAAGTGTCATGGATGGGCATGTTTCTTGCTCCAGCAACAGGAGTAGTCACACCTGCCCCACGGCATCTGCGTGCATCATCAGCAGCACTTCCACTTTCTCATCCCGCACGCCTTATGCATTTTCTAATTGCTAAGTTTCAGAAAAACAAGTTCCCTTGATTAATTGAAAAAAAATAATAAATATTTAAAATAAATAAAATAATTAAAAAATGGTCCTCTGTAGCAGGCCAAACTTTTGTTTTTAAATTTCAAATCACTGTAATTTCATACCAAGCATGTTAAACTGTATGGATGACAATACAGTAAATTTTTTTCATCCCCTCCCCCCCCAAAAAAAAGTGGTCACCTGTAGCAGCTATATATTTTGCAACGGACTGCAAAGCCCCAAGCCCCACTAGTAGGTGGTGAACACTTTTAATAGACTACTGAGATCTCATCTCCTGAGATCATGGTGCCGAGCTCTCCATCTATGCATGCGCCGCCCCCTGGCAGCCATTTTCCCGGAGTCCACCGCATAGGAAACCATGGAACTGCGGGGGGCTCTGGCCTTTCACAAAATGTCGGCAGAGCCCCCGCAGCACCGCCAGACACCCCCTCATCCCAGCCTGCAGCAACAGTACCAGTAAGGTATATTCGTATTATAAGATGCACCCCCATTTTCCCCCAAAATTTGGGGGTGAAATAGTGCATCTTATAATCCGAAAAATACACTATCTAGTTTCTAATGAGAACAACGTTCACAGTAATAAGGGTATCGCTATAACGATCCCCTTTATGTTCCAGGCCCTAGCGGGGTATCCAGTTCTTTCCGCTAGGCTGCAAGTCTTTCTGACATAGTCAATTGATGCTCTCTGGGCTTCCGTTACTCTGGCCCGTACCCATCCAATCTGTTGCACCACTCCAGACTGATCCCTGTATCGTACGTCAATGTCAGAAGTAACAGCCTGGTTCACTCGCGCCTCCTGGTCACTGCTGCAGATGCTTACTTCCAGATTAGAGTACTCACCACATCTTCGGTGCTTGACCTGCGATGGTCGTCTGTTGAGTCCGGACGGACAAGGGCTGGACCTTGGGTCTTGACTGGCATGGTCTTGTCTCTGTATCTTGACTGGTGCAGGGCTGGACCTCAGGTCTTGATCAGCGTTGTCTGGTCCACGGATCTTGCCTGGTGCAGTCTGTATCTCTCGCGGGCACACAGCAGCCCCTGGCCTGGTCAGCCAAGTGCGTCCCACGATCTTGACTGTGACATCCCTCTGAGCACATGTCCTGCTGTGCTCTCTCATTGGCGCCAATTCTCTTTCCGCCTTGCTACTCCAGCCTTTTATTTACTGCATCACGAATGTCATTTGATCCTGGTGCTCTATCTAGACTTGTCCTTCTTGAAACACCCCCCTCCCCCTCTTATTGGTTCCGAAGGGCTCTGTTTGGGCAGTAGGTGACAACTTCCGGTCACAAATGCTGCACTACTCTGAGAAAGGTCATCTTTCACAACTCACCCCCTTACACCTGTGTACTTTAAGGTGTTGAAATCAAGGTACCTTCACACATAACGATATCGTTAACGAAATCGTTGCTTTTTGTGACGTAGCAACGATATCGTTAAGGAAATCGTTATGTGTGACAGCGACCAACGATCAGGCCCCTGCTGGGAGATCGTTGGTCGCTGAACAAAGTCTAGAACTTTTGACGTCACCGCTCTGCTTTCCGGCCGCTGTGCTCACAGCCAGTACAGGAGGAGTGCAGAGAAGCTGAGCGCCGGGGACAGACAGCGGTAGGTAAGTATGTAGTGTTTGTTTGTTTTTTACTTTTACGCTGGTAACCCGGGTAAACATCAGGTTACTAAGCGCGGCCCTGCGCTTAGTAACCCGATGTTTACCCTGGTTACCCGGGGACTTCGGGATCGTTGGTCGCTGGAGAGCTGCCTGTGTGACAGCTCTCCAGCGACCAAACAGCGACGCTGCAGCGATCCGGATCGTTGTCGGTATCGCTGCAGCGTCGCTTAATGTGAAGGGGCCTTCAGTCTCTTACTAGGAGTTTCCCTTGATTGACAGCTTTTTTTTTTACATTGCTGTTCTGGAACAATTACTGTATGTTACGGATTATATGATGCACCTGTTTATAAGACGCACCACAAATTTTGTTGAGGAAAATAGGAAAAAAAATGTTTTTTATTAATAAAATGGTGCGTGTTATAATCTGCTTTTGTGATAGCTTACCTGGGGCAGTGGTGGTGGAGCAGGGTCGCTCCTGGAGGAGGCACGACATGCTGCAGGCTCCAGGCAGGTAGGATTGGGTGTTCGGTGGCAGCAGGAGTCGGGTCATGGCTGCGGCCCCAGGCTGGTACGACGAGGTGTTCAGTGGTGCTGGGGCTCTGCTGACATTTTGTGACAGCCCAGAGCCCCGCACCTTCCATACTTTCTAATGTGGTGGACTCTGGGAAAATGGCTGACTGAGGCGGCGCATCCACAATTGACATTGCGAAGCCAAGATTTTAAGAGATGCGCAAATTGACATATTGGCACGGCGATCTCATGTGCTGCCTCTGGCTGCTATTTTCACGAGTCCAACGCATAGAAGAGTATGGAAAGTGCAGGGCTGTCACAAAATGTCATCAGAGCCCCCGCACCGCCAAACACCTCATTGTACCAGCAGCTGTCGCCCGTCTCCTGCCGCCACCAAAAGCTTCCGCAGCAGCGACCCTGGGACTCACCTCCATCGCAGCTACAATTCGGATTGTAAGACGTACCCCCATTTAACCCCAAAAATCTGGGGGGGAAAGTGTATCTTACAATCCAACAAATATGGTATTAGTTGTAGCTTTTCTTATAATTGTATAAAGGCATATGTAGATAATCTGCTGGAAGCTAACTCCATCTACATCCAATATCTGCAATATCCGCTGTTCATTACCACGGCATTTACCAGATGAGTAATGCAGGGAGTACAAAGAACCAGTATTGTGAGCTCGGCTTAACCTGAAATCACCTTTAGCTGAATGTGCCGTGCAGCCGGGCACCATTGTGGTTGTGTAACCATCCATGAGCACTTACCCTGCTTTGGCTTATATGCCAATTTTCTGTTAACCATGTCATTAGTTTATAGCCCATTGCTGAAACAAAAACATCCTGTGTCCAACACGCTTATTTTGATTTTGGTGTTAGATACCTGAATAAAATGTGGAATTGACTCTCACTGTAAGGCGTCGCGGAACATTTAAGACAATGTACAAATCGCACAACATTCTTAATGTTTGTTTGCTTCTTGAAGCGAGCCCTCACTGTGAAGAGCTATGCTTTGTTCCTTTTTCATGGGCAGAGCAGTGGTAAGTCTAAAGGCCCCATACACATTGCACCAATGTCATTTGAACCCGTTCCGACACCGGTCTAATGTGTGTTGGTGCGCCAGCCTGATGGTCGGGAGAGGTGTGGATCATAGATGTCTTATTTTAGACTGCTGATTGCATTGTTTTCCTAGAGATAAGCTGCCGGCCAGCATGTCAGTCAGCCGCTTTCTTTGTAATAACAAACACAGGAATGCTCGAGTGAACAAGTGCTCCTGTGTATGGAAGAGTCGGGCCGAGATGGCGGTCAGCCGAACAATTGACTGAAGCAATAGCCATCTAGCTTAAAGCTGGTCTTCTCTGTGCTGTGGGATAGGAAAGCCAGGGGAGATGCGGGTTAGACTTGTCACTGCTCTGTGGCCAATGTCCCTGCCGTAGCCATCTCTGATGCAGGAGGACCAGAACACCGGTCTGAGCAGAGGAGGCGGTGGAAGGTAAACTGAGGGTACGAGTTTGAGTGACTATATATGAGAAATGTATATTCACTTTAAAGTCCCAGGGGGAGGGTCACTTTAGGCAACTTTCTAAAAACTTATTAAAAATGTTCTTTTATTTTGCTGCCGTTGAATATCTTCAAGTCCTTTATCTATCTGAGTCATCTACAAAAGTGTTACAAATATGTCTGATATCCTGCTCCTGGTTCTGATGGCACTCCCCCCTACTTTCCCTCAATGTCGGATGTACCAGTAGGGAGGGGGAGCAGATTGTACACAGAACTCAACAGTGTGGAGGCGAAAGAAAGCATTTACACTGTCAGGGAGGGCAGAGAAAAAAAGGAAAACACGTAAAAAAAATAATAGTGCAGGATAACATAGTAACATAGTAACATAGTTAGTAAGGCCGAAAAAAGACATTTGTCCATCCAGTTCAGCCTATATTCCATCATAATAAATCCCCAGATCTACGTCCTTCTACAGAACCTAATTGTATGATACAATATTGTTCTGCTCCAGGAAGACATCCAGGCCTCTCTTGAACCCCTCGACTGAGTTCGCCATCACCACCTCCTCAGGCAAGCAATTCCAGATTCTCACTGCCCTAACAGTAAAGAATCCTCTTCTATGTTGGTGGAAAAACCTTCTCTCCTCCAGACGCAAAGAATGCCCCCTTGTGCCCGTCACCTTCCTTGGTATAAACAGATCCTCAGCAAGATATTTGTATTGTCCCCTTATATACTTATACATGGTTATTAGATCGCCCCTCAGTCGTCTTTTTTCTAGACTAAATAATCCTAATTTCGCTAATCTATCTGGGTATTGTAGTTCTCCCATCCCCTTTATTAATTTTGTTGCCCTCCTTTGTACTCTCTCTAGTTCCATTATATCCTTCCTGAGCACCGGTGCCCAAAACTGGACACAGTACTCCATGTGCGGTCTAACTAGGGATTTGTACAGAGGCAGTATAATGCTCTCATCATGTGTATCCAGACCTCTTTTAATGCACCCCATGATCCTGCTGGATAGAAGCTGTGCTGCTGTGATCTAATGGAAATAACAGTACCCAGGACACACAGACCTCACATCCAGCCTGTATTACTGGGAGAGACACTCCCACAAGAGGAATACCTTAGATTAGATCAGGAGTGATGTATGTCATGATGAATAGCTGTTTGAAATGTTACATTATTACTCTTATTTTTTTTTTTTTACTAGGCATGCAATGAATTCACTACCCACGTGATGAATCTCCTGAGAGAGCAAAGCCGGACGCGCCCCATCTCTCCCAAAGAAATTGAAAGGATGGTGGGCATCATCCACAGGAAGTTCAGCTCCATCCAAATGCAACTGAAGCAAAGCACGTGTGAAGCTGTCATGATCTTGAGGTCGAGGTTCCTCGATGCCAGGTCAGTGTGGCGTTGAACTAGAATTACTAGTAATATCTCATTAGTGACAAACCACTTTAGTACTACAAAGCTTTCCCGGAGTCCTGAATGGTTAACAGACGAGCATTGCTTGCTCCTTGTACGGCTAAGTGTAAGATCACATTAGTGGAACATGAAAAAGCTTAGATTGCCCGCTGCTGGGTATAATGGTTGCTAATTGCCATTGTCACTTTTTTTTGCAAAGAAAAGGAAATAAACGAGGCAAAAAAATTGGCTGGAAAATAATTTTTTTAATTGTAAAATAATTTTGCCCTAAATTCTCAAGAGTATTTTATGTTCTAGTACTTCCAGAACACAAGATGGCACGAAGACTGCGTGGAGCTAGCCAAAACGCGAAGCGTCTAGCTATTCGATTATCACATCACTGATCACAGGCCGACTAAGTGTCAGGGAAACTCGAGAGCTAAAAATGCACCAATTTATCACATAGACTTCCACACTTGAGTAAATAACATAAAAATTACACAGAAAATGTTCCGGCTGTGTGAATTGCTTAACTTAGCAGGCGAAGCGTAACACGGAAAGTTACTTGGAAAGGTTGCGTTAACTCTTTCCTGCAACCGTCATCGGGGGTAGTAAATGGTAGTCGTGCTGACGGATAGGAAGGGAAGTAGAACGGAGAACGGGAGAGCAATGAGATCCTAGCAGCCTCGGGCAGGCAGTTTGCCGAATGCCTTATGGCACAGTAGCCCCGAGGCCTGCGCATTTCAAGGCTTCCCACAGGGACGAATCCTATGAAACATGTATAACCGCCTGAGTGTGAACCCATCTGTGCTGGGAACTGTATCCTGCAATCCTCCGATGGTTACATCAAGGCTGAAAGACAAAAAAAAAAGGAGAATAAAAGTCCTTAGGGCGAGGTGGAAGTCAAGACAACAGCACCACATATGGAACACAGGCAGGGAGGCATAAAGAAAAGGTCCCTAATATTGTCCACCCTCCAGCACCTGCTATAGGACCATCGTTCTGAGCAAATTACTGTATTTCTGACGCAACCATCCAACCCCTCTGTAATTATAACGGGTCATCCAGCTCAGAAGAGGTTAAAATAATTTTAAAAAGTGCTATCCATTTACGGACCCCATCGCTGTAGCAGAAAGTGCATAGACTGACGGACTGAAAAGCGTCGGAACCGGGTTATCGGGTGATCGCAGAGACGAGTAGGACGACCTTTATTATAATGCCAAAAAAAAACTGCTATTTCAGACAGTCTCATAGACAATGAATGTAGTGGAGCATGTGCATCTCCTGTGTCTTCAAGATGGGGCACCAAAAACCTCTTTGGATATGAGGCGGTTTATGATTGCTGATAACTCCCTTTAACGTGAAGTGTAGGACAGGACATCACCCACCATAAATAAAGTCATTGCAAAAAGGTCGCATTTAAAGGCATACACTCGCCTCTGAGGACATTTTTTTTTTACTTAAATGCATGAATTTGGGGTTATAAATCTTTTTTGCCATTTCTCTTCATTACAAACTTTGGACCTCTTGGCTTTTACAGGCTTTTGTTTCTCTGCACATTCAAGTTGTGGTCATATATTACCGGAGAAGAGCCCAACATTTTTCATGAAACTCCATTACAGAAATCATTTTTAGCCAAAAGTACATGCATTTGTGTAAAAATAAAAAATAAAAAAACAACCCCTTTTAGTGTTAAATGTATGGGCAGCTATCTGATCTCAGCCATAATATGGGGCTATGGTGGCCTCACACACCTCTGAGATCCCTAGATACTGGCGAACATAATGGTCGCAGAGCGTTCCAGCATTGTGACACCCGGATAACTCTTAATTCTCGCTTTCCTTCCGCAGGAGAAAAAGACGTAACTTCAGTAAACAGGCGACAGAGATCCTAAACGAGTATTTCTACTCCCACCTCAGCAACCCTTACCCAAGCGAGGAAGCCAAAGAGGAACTGGCAAAGAAGTGCAGTATCACAGTGTCACAGGTGAGGGAGTCACAGGCGCCTCAACTCGCACAGATTTGGAATATCTGCCCGTTTTGGTCCTCTTTTAGGAGGGGGTGGGATATGCATCTGTTTAAAAAGCAAAAAAAAACAACTGGTGTTACGGAAAGTGTGATTCATTAATTACAACTAATTGCAATTAGTATAATTTGGTGAAATTAATGCATTCCGAGTAATTAGAAATACTATACCCCTGTGCATTAGGCATTTAATTGGGTTAAAACAATGGAATTGTTCCTGCCTGTCGTTAGAGCCATTGTTCCCTCTCCCACTTCCGAGGTGGCCATTTACAATCTCGCCGTGCTCTGTGAGCAAGGCTGCAGCAAATCTAAAGGCCACAGAGATTTCTAAATGCCACAGGACCCAGCCCTGCAATGGGTCTGTGCCAGCGTGTGCCCCTCCGTCTGTGGGCCCTGTCACGTCTCATATGTCAGACATGACATTTCCAGGAGTGTGTCTGGCATATGCCAAATTTCTACAGGCCAACGAGGCTGCTCATTTCCAAATCCCACTTTGAGGGGTCTATTTACGAGGCTTGATTTTTATTTTTTTTTTAAGTTTTGCATCATTTTAACCCTAGGAGTTTTTTCTTCATGGATTATAAGTATGTGTTGAAATGACACATTGGGTTATACTGACACAATGACAATATTTCTCCCTGAGCTAAACAGGCTGTGATTTTATAACATTAACATATTCATGGAGCTCAGGCTCAGCGTCGAACTGATCGTGTATTCACAAACGACCTCCTAAAATGAGAATAATCAGGACTGCGGCAAAGTGAAACTTACATACATGTGTACAGAGAAATGTGCACTTATTGTAAATATTTACGGTATATATATATATATATATATATATATATATATATATATATATATATATATATATATATATATATGTAATCCTACCTGTGATGATAATGAGACTAATAAAAAGGTTATATATAGATATATATATATATATCTATATATATCTATATATATATATAGATATATATCTATATATATATATATATCTATATAGATATATATATATATAGATATATATATATATATAACCTTTTTATTAGTCTCATTATCATCACAGGTAGGATTACAATGACCGTCAACCCCTCTATGTACAATATAAAATAGCCAAAACAAAAGGGGTCTGAGTAATAAGTGTATTGCTTCTAATGAAAATGTGAAGAACAGGAAGTAAGAGTCTGATATTGAGACTCATGGACAGTGCAAAAATGGCAATATTTTTTATTAAATAATATCAATATAAAATAATGTAAAATCTGATTTAAATAACAGGTACCATAGATACCTACCGCTAACTACACTTTTTGAAATGGCGCTAGGAAGATTAGCACAAGCAACAATGTTTTTGGATTTTTTTTTACATTAATAAAAATAAAAAGACCCAAACATTTAGTTGACAGATCACATGGTCCACTAACGGCTCTGAAAAGAGGACAGTGAATGGCCAGAGGGATTTCTTATGTCTAGCGCATGCTTTTACTAATGTACTCTAAAAAAAAAAAAAAACCAGCTGACAGATTCCCATTAAAGCTAGGAATAATTTTGTGTTGTGTAATCTGAGAGCAGCATATAATGTAGGGGCAGAGACCCTGATTCCAGCGATGTATCAGTTACTAGGCTTGTTGCTGTTTTTGTTACAATCCCTGTTTGCTATAGATGTAGCAGTGGTCAGAATGCTGAGCTGTGTATAACCCCGCCCACACCCCTGATTGGCAGCTTTCTGAGTACAGTGTACACAAGCTGCCAGTCAGTGGTGGAGGCGGGGTTACACAAATTAGCTGGACTGGCTGGCATGTGAGACCTAGTCCTGTGGTGATAATCTCCGGCTGATAGGACACTGATTCTATTGGACCTACAACACACTACCCTGCAAGTTACACATCACTGGAATCAGGCTCACTTGCCCAATATTATGCTGCTCTCAGATTAAATAACAAAAATGTTTTGACAGATTCCCTTTAAGGGGACTTTTTTCCCAGAATTAGAAAAACATGGCTGTCCTCTTCCAGAAACAGCGCCCCCACCTGACACAGGTCTCATCTGGTATTGTGAATGACGCAATCCATAGAAAGAAAGCAGCCATGTTTTTGTAACCCCGGATTAGACAATTCTATAAAAGGACTCCTGGCGTCGCAGAGACATTCTCAGTTGAGTTTTAAAGGAAAGTGCAGCCATTTTTATCCAACAGGTCAGACATGACCGTTGGTACCGGCTCCAGCCATGGTGTAAATCCTGCGCTAAGTGCCGCCGCGCCCGGTGCCTGTAGGGGTTTTCCTAAAAACAGGTGCACGACAGTCGTCTCATTAAAACCTCTCCAGTGAAAGAAATAAAGCAGCTTCTCCTACATAAACCACATTGCAGCGCTGCAGAGAGATGAAGCATTTACCTAATAATTTATAGAAGGGTTTTTTGTTTTTTTTTTTTCTTGCCATGTTAACGCTGCAATTAGCTTGATAAATAAGCAAAACAAAACCCTTCTTAAACGAATCCGCAATTACAAGCGATTCATTAATTGACTTTAGGCGACGGCGAAAGAAAGGAGAAGATGCCTCATTCTTATATCATTGCAAAGATTGTCTTTTCTTTTTCTAAGTGTGCAAGCCAGGGATGGGGGGACAGCCAGCCGGCAGCATTGTTTGGCAAGGGATTCTGGGATGTTGGCTTGAAGCGAGGAGATCTGCTGCCATTTAACCTTTGCAGTGCCAGATCAGAAGATGTATTTCCTCTGCCTCATAACAGGAGTCGGTAAATGAAGTAAATGCAATTAGATCACTGGCCTCATTAAAAAAGGAAAAGGCCTGGCAGATAAATGTGCTTAATTATTGGTAAACCCGTATACTGTAGATGATAAATGTGCCGCGCTTGGGATTATGGAGGACCTGGGCTCTATCTAACTAGTTTAAATCGTCTTCAATGCATTTCTCTGGATTTAGGTCATTTTGGTTATTATTAATAATCTTATTAAGATTGGGGTTTATTTTCTAGTATGATGTCATGAAGTTTCCTCATTAATTAGCAGTAGTAAATACACACGGAGTCTTTTTTTTCCCCCCAGCTTTTAGAGTAGAAACTGAGTGGAAAGTCCAAATCTTGCGGGTCGATTCGTTACATACATAGTTACATAGTTATTAAGGTTGAAGGAAGACTATATGTCCATCTAGTTCAACCCATAGCCTAACCTAACATGCCCAGAAAATTGGCTTAAAAAGCTTCAAAGGGTCACAATGTTTGGCGCAACGCAGATTTGCAACTTTTGGCGCTTTCTTGCTAGTTTAAAGGAGCTCCACCAAAATGGCCGGAGCTGGGAGAAGGCAACTTGGAGCATAGCTATGCCCGCCCATCAAATTTATCAAAAGTGCTGTCATTTCGTACCCTAGAAATGCCACTCCAGTAAATGACTGGAGAAGCATTTCTGGCAAGGCATATGCCACTAAGAAAATGGCCAGGTCTCATTTTTTATTTAGTTTTTAAGCCCATAGTAAAACAAAAATATAATAGGCAGGTAGTTGCCAATAGAAGAACCTACCACCAACCGCTCCTGCTGGCAATTCTGCTGTTTCACGTCAACAGAGCAGCTCTTCTTCCGGGCTGCTCTGTTGACCGGGTGTGACTGCCCATGTCATCCTGATTGACAGCTAACTCCACGCATTCATAGAGTCGGCTGTCAATCGGTATGATGTCGGCAGTCATGCCCAGTCAACGGAGCAGAGCGTATGAAAAGCCATTGCTCTGTTGACGTGACGTCAGCAGAGGCTGTTGGATCACAGGCAGGAGTGGTCTGTGACCGCACTGTGTCAGCAGAGATCAATGCCGGCAAAACAGGCAGGTAGGTACTAACTACCTGTCTGTTAGTGCTTAGGCCCATTGTAAAAAAAAAAATAGACCTGGATAACACCTTTAAGTGGTCGGCCCTTTGTCTACACTTACCCTAATGGGGATCATACACATTAGACCAAACTCGCCCAAACACACTGTTGCCAGAGGGGAGTTCACTCGAAAGTAATTTACTACATATGTCATAATTTCTGGAGAGCTGCCACATCGTTACGGCCCCTGTTTATATAGTAGGGGATATGGACGTCTAAGAAGGGATCCCTTGCTTCAGATCCCGCGCTGTTGGCCAATGCTTGCTCTGCCTGCCGCAGGAGACCCAGGGGATCACCTCAGGATCGCGGACCCAGTAAGGAATTGTCCCTCCAGTAGGTGTATGGATCTTCCTATACATGCCATCACCTCTAGTTCATACACACTCACGTTCTCCTACCACTACAGATACAAGGGCGAATTTCCAAGCAAGTAGAGTAATTTGTGCCCCCAAAAAATGTTCTTTCGCGATTTTCACTATTTAATTATATTAGACAGTCTTTACAAAAAGGGAAACGTGAGCTAAGGAGGAACTCTGTGTACCAACAAAATGCAACACAATTATGCTCATATCTCTATCACAAAGTAAGCCAACAAATAGGTGGTGTAGGCTAGTCCAAATTGAAGCTGTGATAAAGGATGCAAGTGAGCGTTCGAAACGCGTCTTGCTCCCTTGCCCTGTCCATGCAACCTTAGTCATTTTTGCATATTTTTAATGGACTTAAAATAAAGAAAGAACTACCGTATTTTACCAGACGCTGGAACAACAACTTTTTTTTTGTAGTCCAAAGAGGCCTCAAACTTATCAAAGAGCAGGAACCAGTGTGAAAAGAAAAAATCGGATGCATTCTAAGACTGTCCAAAGGAAAATTATTTTTACATTTGCTTAAAAACAATCATCATTCTCATGTTAGAGATGAGCGAATATGTTCGGAAAATGATTGCCGAATCTAAATCTGACATATTTGTGCCGACTTTATTTTTGACAATCGTTTCTGAACATATTCGCTCATCTGTACTCCCATTGACTCCAGTGGCGTTCGTCTATGTTCGGCGAATATTGCAAATATGGCGATCGTAATCTGAACCAACTATTGAAATATTCCCTCATCTCTACGTCATCATCACATCGTCCTGTGCAAAAAGAATATGAGCTGCCCAGAACATGATATAATATATACATAGAACGATCCTATTATTACCGATTGTTCTGTGCACGTGCAAGTGCAGGCAGCAGTCTGATAATGTAAACCTAAGATATGTGTTTGGGTACGTTCCTTTAATAAATCCCCTTCAAATGCATTGCTAGGGTCCACCCTGATTGCAGGGAAGCCTACATAATTGCATTCCCTGAGACCTGCTGCAGTTTCCTGCCTCTTTCAAAGGTAGAAGTCAGGAGGTTTCCCCAATGGCTACCGCCAACGGATGCCTGCGTATACTGCGCTTTTGTTTTTTTTACGAGAATCCTTTGGATAAAAGAGCACAATCTACTGCATTTTTCCACACCAGTGTATAACGGTCAAATGGATGTCAAAAGGATTCATTTGACCCCAGGTGGGTGAATTGGGGGCTCATCTACTCATTTGGCTGGCACATGCAATGTGAACGTTCGACCCAAGGATTGTGGATGTTTATTTTTTCTTATAGCCATAGCCACCACTATAAACAGCTTGGATGACAGATGGCTTAAAGCGTAATCGTCGTTTTCATTTTATGAACTTTTTAATCTATAGTACACATGAAAATAAGCTACTTTGTAATAAATCTGATCAGAGAAATGCGCTTCTTTCTCTTCCTAGATTGGTCGATCATTCTCAAAATTCTCAATTCACAGGTGAATATAGATTTAGCCATTACTGAGATATGAGATGGCAGATGGTGCTTATACAATCCTATGGAGAACGGTAACTCCTCCCCCGCCATAGAATGTTCTAAGCACCAACCGTCCTCTCCTCTCTCAGTAATGTGAACATGTGTCTTCACCGATTACAGATTTCACCCCTGAATTGGGAGCGGCAATAGTCAGCAAAGACCCTTCGCCATTGGCGATGTAAACCGGACAGCGACGCTGCCGTAAACGCTTGTCGGTGTGATTTTTGTAAACATCCTAACCAGTCACCGATGGTAACCGGTACTTTCCATGCAACTTAAACATAACGTATGAACGGCTCTCTTTTTTCACTGCTTCCAATTAAACCTTGCTCGTTAGTTTAACCTCAAGGTAATGCCATCAAACAATGCATGTCAGGGAAACACTGCCCACAGTGGCAGTCATTAATTTTAATTGCCTTGATATTAAAGATTAAGAAGCATTGAAGAAGCTGGGATGGATTCCTACACCACGTCAAGAATATCCAGCACCCCGAGGCCTCCCAAGGCTCCGAAGATATTAAAATGTACGGGGAAGGAGGGGGGTCAGGGGTTGGAGGGCGGCCGCGGATACAAGAAAGCCTTTATTAGACATGGCTATTGTTGAGACTGGTGAATTGTCCCTCGTCTGCAGACGCCAGAGATTTGCTCACTTCTAAAGCTGTTAATAAAGCAGTAATTTGATTTTTTTTTTTTTTACAATAATTATCCGCCCGCCTTCATTAATGTATTATTGCCCTGCTGGCTGGCAGGTTAATGGTAAGCAGAATGTATAAAATGTACCGCCAAGTATCAGCTGGGGAAAAAAAAGCTACGAATGAGGGATAAACTCAGGGTCACAACGAAAAGGCTGGTGCTGTAAAAATATGAATCCTGCATTTTATAAAGAAAAGAACATTTACACAATTACCAAATGCCCCAAAGTTATATACGTTGGGAATGGAAACCAAGGCTTATGCGTCCAACCCAATTGTGGCTCGTACGTCCATTAGGCCCTTGTGTCCCTCCATGCGTGGGTCTGTGTACAGAGGCATGCATGGATTTCAAGTAGCCATGATGTACAGGTCACAAGCTAGAGACTATGGGCTCATCTGTCATTGTTGGATCATTTTTAGACAATGCAAACTAAAGGCCTCAATACAGATTAGGTGAACGTTGCCAGAACTGATGGGTTTTCTGCCAACAGTCTAATGTGTACGGGGGTCTCCCGGCTGTTCCCCGATACATGAAATCAGGGGGACAAAAGGTTCCAGACCTTCCAATTTCAGCAGCGCGAGCGCGCCTGTGTATGGAGGAGTCAGTGCGGCCGCTATCTAAACAGTATGAGGGGTCTTTAGACTAGACAGTCTTAACATTTCCCAAATTTATCACAGGGGTAATGATGTGCCAGAAACTTGATGATTTTGGTATTTCGTTTGGCACATTGTTACATAGGTCGCATCCCTTTGACTAAGCCACACCCCATTGTCGGACATGGAATAGAGAGTGCCAAAAAAAACATCGATATAGTCATAAAAGACCGTTTTTTGGCACATGCGCCTTGTTAAATCTCCACCCATTCTCTTCTCTACATATATTTCTTCCAGGGAAGAAAATGTCAGTCGTACGGTGCATACTCACATACACATTATGGATGAGTAGTGCCGCGCTTCTAGTTTATAACTAGTAGTTATTATTATGCATTGCTTATATAGCGTCATATTCTGCAGTGCTCGCCCCCCTCATGAATCTTGGCTATAGGGGGTTTAAAGTTGGTTTGAGGTACTCACTAGCTCAACTTTGTCATTGATTCATCATATGTCCTAATTTAAGAAGGGAATCTGTTACCAATGAGACCTTAGGAGTCCTAATCTAGGACATATGCGGAATCATAGAAAAGGGGAGCTAGTGAGTACACCGGACAAACTTACCACCCTACAGACCGCATTCATGAAGCATTCATACTGCTCTTGGAAGGCTCCGACTCATCATCTAGACTGGGTTGTGCTCGCTGGGTAAAGTTTTCTTCCCTCTGGAAGGACAGTGGTAAGTACAAAACATAATAACAGTAGACATATCCATCTACACATCTGTCAGCCTTTCTCACATAGGGATGATTTATCCTGATAATTAGTTAAGAAAAAGGAAAGTCTGTTAAAGGGAATCTGTCACCAGGATTTTGCTACCCATTCTTAGAGCATCGTGATGTAGGCGCAGAAACCCTCATTACAGCAATGTATCACTTATTGGGCTGCTTGCTGCAGTCTTGATTAACCCCTTTACCCCCAAGGGTGGTTTGCACGTTAATGACCGGGCCAATTTTTACAATTCTGACCACTGTCCCTTTATGAGGTTATAACTCTGGAACGCTTCAATGGATCCTGGTGATTCTGACATTGTTTTCTCGTGACATATTGTACTTCATGACAATGGTAAAAATTATTTGATAGTACCTGCGTTTATTTGTGAAAAAAACGGAAATTTGGCGAAAATTATGAAAATTTCGCAATTTTCCAACTTTGAATTTTTATGCAATTAAATCACAGAGATATGTCACACAAAATACTTAATAAGTAACATTTCCCACATGTCTACTTTACATCAGCACAATTTTGGAACCAAAATTTTTTTTTGTTAGGGAGTTATAAGGGTTAAAAGTTGACCAGCAATTTCTCATTTCTACAACACCATTTTATTTTAGGGACCACATCTCATTTGAAGTCATTTTGAGGGGTCTATATGATAGAAAATACCCAAGTGTGACACCATTCTAAAAACTACACCCCTCAAGGTGCTCAAAACCATATTCAAGAAGTTTATTAACCCTTCTGGTGCTTCACAGGAATTTTTTGAATGTTTAAATAAAAATGAACATTTAACTTTTTTTCACAAAAAATGTAATTCAGCTCCAATTTGTTTTATTTTACCAAGGGTAACAGGAGAAAATGGACCCCAAACATTGTTGTACAATTTGTCCTGAGTATGCCAATACCCCACATGTGGGGGTAAACCACTGTTTGGGCGCATGGCACAGCTCGGAAGCGAAGGAGTGCCATTTGACTTTTCAATGCAAAATTGACTGGAATTGAGATGGGACGCCATGTTTCGTTTGGAGAGCCCCTGATGTGGCTAAACATTGAAACCCCCCACAAGTGACACCATTTTGGAAAGTAGACCCCCTAAGGAACTTATCTAGAGGTGTGGTGAGCACTTTGACCCAACAAGTGCTTCACAGAAGTTTATAATGTAGAACCGTAAAAATAAAAAATCATAATTTTTCACAAAAATTATCTTTTCGCCCCCAATTTTTTATTTTCCCAAGGGTAAGAGAAGAAATTGGACCCCAAAAGTTGTTGTACAATTTGTCCTGAGTACGCTGATAGCCCATATGTGGGGGTAAACCACTGTTTGGGCGGATGGGAGAGCTCGGAAGGGAAGGAGCGCCGTTTGACTTTTCAATGCAAAATTGACAGGAATTGAGATGGGACGTCATGTTGCGTTTGAAGAGCCACTGATGTGCCTAAACATTGAAACCCCCCACAAGTGACACCATTTTGGAAAGTAGACCCCCTAAGGAACTTATCTAGAGGTGTGGTGAGCACTTTGACCCACCAAGTGCTTCACAGAAGTTTATAATGTAGAACCGTAAAAATAAAAAATCATATTTTTTCACAAAAATTATCTTTTTGCCCCCAATTTTTTATTTTCCCAAGGGTAAGAGAAGAAATTGGACCCCAAAAGTTGTTGTACAATTTGTCCTGAGTACGCGGATACCCCATATGTGGGGGTAAACCACTGTTTGGGTGGATGGGAGAGCTCGGAAGGGAAGGAGCGCCGTTTGACTTTTCAAAGCAAAATTGACAGGAATTGAGATGGGACGCCATGTTGCGTTTGAAGAGCCACTGATGTGCCTAAACATTGAAACCCCCCACAAATGACACCATTTTGGAAATTAGACCCCCTAAGGAACTTATCTAGAGGTGTGGTGAGCACTTTGACCCACCAAGTGCTTCACAGAAGTTTATAATGCAGAGCCGTAAAAATAAAACAAAATTTTTTTCCCACAAAAATTATTTTTTTAGCCCCCAGTTTTGTATTTTCCTGAGGGTAACAGGACAAATTGGGCAACAAATTTTGGGGTCCAATTTCTCCTGAGTGCGATGATACACCATATGTGGGGGGAACCACTGTTTGGGCACATGGGAGGGCTCAGAAGGGAAGGAGTGCCATTTGAATGCAGACTTAGATGGAATGGTCTGCAGGTGTCACATTGCGTTTGCAGAGCCCCTAATGTACCTAAACAGTAGAAACCCCCCACAAGTGACACCATTTTGGAAAGTAGACCCCCTTAGGAACTTATCTAGATGTGTGCTGAGCGCTTTGACCCACCAAGGGCTTCACAGAAGTTTATAATGGAGAGCCGTAAAAATAAAACAAAAATTTTTTCCCACAAAAATTATTTTTTAGCCCCCAGTTTTGTATTTTTCCGAGGGTAAAAGGAGAAATTCCACCCCACAATTTGTTGTCCAATTTGTCCTGAGTGCGCTGATACCCCATATGTGGGGGGGAACCACTGTTTGGGCGCATGGGAGGGCTCGGAAGGGAAGGAGCTCCATTTGGAATGAGGATTTAGATGGAATGGTCTGCAGGTGTCACATTGCATTTGCAGAGCCCCTAATGTACCTAAACAGTAGAAACCTCCCACAAGTGACACCATTTTGGAAACTAGACCCCCTAAGGAACTCATCTAGATGTGTTGTGATAGCTTTGAACCCCCAAGTGTTTCACTACAGTTTGTAACGCAGAGCCGTGAAAATTAAAAAAAAAAATCTTTCCCCCCAAAATTATTTTTTAGCCCCCAGTTTTGTATTTTCCCGAGGGTAAGAGGAGAAATTCGACCCCAAAAGTTGTTGTCCAATTTGTCCTGAGTACGCTGATACCCCGTATGTTGGGGGAAACCAACGTTTGAGCGCATGGCAGAGCTCGGAAGGGAAGGAGCGCCATTTGGAATGCAGACTTAGATGGAATGGTCTGCAGACGTCACATTGCGTTTGCAGAACCCCTAATGTACCTAAACAGTAGAAACCCCCCACAAGTGACCCCATATTGGAAACTAGACCCCCCAGGGAACTAATCTAGATGTGTTGCGAGAACTTTGAACCCCCAAGTGTTTCACTACAGTTTATAACGCAGAGCCGTGAAAATAAAAAATCTTTTTTTTTCCCACAAAAAATATGTTTTAGCCCCGAGTTTTGTATTTTCCCAAGGGTAGCAGGAGAAATTGGACCCCAAAAGTTGTTGTCCTATTTGTCCTGAGTACGCTGATACCCCATATGTTGGGGTAAACCCCTGTTTGGGCACACGGGAGAGCTCGGAAGGGAAGAAGCACTGTTTTACTTTTTCAACGCAGAATTGGCTGGAATTGAGATCGGACGCCATGTCGCGTTTGGAGAGCCCCTGATGTGCCTAAACAGTGGAAACCCCCCAATTATAACTGAAACCCTAATCCAAACACATCCCTAACCCTAATCCCAACAGTAACCCTAACCACACCTCTAACCCTGACACACCCCTAACCCTAATCCCAACCCTATTCCCAACCGTAAATGTAATCTAAACCCTAACTGTAACTTTAGCCCCAACCCAAACTGTAGCCCTAGCCCTAACCCTAGCCCTAACCCTAGCCCTAACCCTAACCCTAGCCCTAACCCTAGCCCTAACCCTAACCCTAGCCCTAACCCTAGCCCTAACCCTAACCCTAGCCCTAACCCTAGCCCTAACCCTAACCCTAGCCCTAACCCTAGCCCTAACCCTAGCCCTAGCCCTAGCCCTAACCCTAGCCCTAACCCTAACCCTAGCCCTAACCCTAGCCCTAACTCTAACCCTAGCCCTAATGGGAAAATGGAAATAAATACATTTTTTTAATTTTTCCCTAACTAAGGGGGTGATGAAGGGGGGTTTGATTTACTTTTATAGCGGGTTTTTTAGCGGATTTTTATGATTGGCAGCCGTCACTCACTGAAAGACGCTTTTTATTGCAAAAAATATTTTTTGCGTTACCACATTTTGAGAGCTATAATTTTTCTATATTCTGGTCCACAGAGTCATGTGAGGTCTTGGTTTTTGCGGGACGAGTTGATGTTTTTATTGGTAACATTTTCGGGCACGTGACATTTTTTGATCGCTTTTTATTCCGATTTTTGTGAGGCAGAATGACCAAAAACCAGCTATTCATGAATTTCTTTTGGGGGAGGCGTTTATACCGTTCCGCGTTTGGTAAAATTGATGAAGCAGTCTTATTCTTCGGGTCAGTACAATTACAGCGACACCTCATTTATATCATTTTTTTATGTTTTTGCGCTTTTATACGATAAAAACTATTTTATAGAAAAAATAATTATTTTTGCATCGCTTTATTCTCAGGACTATAACTTTTTTATTTTTTTGCTGATGATGCTGTATGGCGGCTCGTTTTTTGCGGGACAAGATGACGTTTTCAGCGGTACCATGGTTAGTTATATCTGTCTTTTTGATCGCGTGTTATTCCACTTTTTGTTCGGCGGTATGATTATCAAGCGTTGTTTTTTGCCTCGTTTTTTTTTTTTTTTTTTCTTACGGTGTTTACTGAAGGGGTTAACTAGTGGGCCAGTTTTATAGGTCGGGCCGTTACGGACGCGGCGATACTAAATATGTGTACTTTTATTGTTTTTTTTTTTTTATTTAGATAAAGAAATGTATTTATGGGAATAATATTTTTATTTTTTTTTTCATTATTTTGGAATATTTTTTTTTATTTTTTTTTACACATTTGAAATTTTTTTTTTTTACTTTGTCCCAGGGGGGACATCACAGATCAGTGATCTGACAGTTTGCACAGCACTCTGTCAGATCACTGATCTGATATGCAGCGCTGCAGCCTTCACAGTGCCTGCTCTGAGCAGGCTCTGTGAAGCCACCTCCCTCCCTGCAGGACCCGGATCCGCGGCCATCTTGGATCCGGGGCTTGAGGGAGCAGGGAGGGAGGTGAGACCCTCGCAGCAACGCGATCACATCGCGTTGCTGCGGGGGGCTCAGGGAAGCCCGCAGGGAGCCCCCTCCCTGCGCGGTGCTTCCCTGTACCGCCGGCACATCGCGATCATCTTTGATCGCGGTGTGCCGGGGGTTAATGTGCCGGGGGCGGTCCGTGACCGCTCCTGGCACATAGTGCCGGATGTCAGCTGCGATAAACAGCTGACACCCGGCCGCGATCGGCGGCGCTCCCCCCGTGAGCGCTGCCGATCGCATATGACGTACTATTGCGTCCTTGGGAAGTAAAGCCCACCCCACATGGACGCAATAGTACGTCTAATGGCAGAAAGGGGTTAAAATCACAGGTTTCTCTGCTGCAGATCTAGCAGTTCTCTGAATGCTGAGCTCTGTATAACCCGCCCACTTCACTGATTGGCAGCTTTCTGCTTATGTACTGTGAATACAGAAAGCTGCCAATCAGTGGAGGGAGCTCATGAATATGGAGGACTACATAGCCGCAGGTTTACTAGTCTTCTAGTCATAAAACAATAATTTTATTAGCAAGAGATTATCAAAGCTATAGCAAGCAGTCCTGTAAGTGACAGATCACTGGAATGGGGACTGCCTCTACATTATGCGGCAAAAACAATATTAAACGATTTCCTTTGTCAGCTGGGTGAATGGCTGTGGGTATCCCATATTATGACACCGGATCATAACTTTTCATTAAGAGATTTCCCGTCTTCTGCCCTCAGCAGACTCCTGACTTGTTCCAGCATTGCTACATTTACACACAGGTGACACTTTTACATCAGTTGTATTTTTTTTTTTATTGTTCACGCGACTGAAGTATTCACTGAAACTAAAGTGTAAGAATTGCTGACTCCAATGAGGGATAATATGGTATTACAATCCCAGTGACATCTAATGGTCATTTCTCTTCTCTAGGTATCCAACTGGTTCGGAAATAAGCGAATCAGGTACAAGAAAAACATCGGCAAGTTTCAAGAAGAGGCAAACCTGTACGCAGCGAAGACGGCCGTGAACGCAGCTCATGCAGTGGCAGCTGCTGTACAGAATAACCAGACCAGCTCCCCCACTACACCAAATTCCGGTGAGTCTACAAAGCTACATACAGAAAAGTCGGCATACTAGAGGGCAGACTGCCAGCTAGAGTCATGAGAGGTGATCAATGGTGTTACCAATGTGATGTTAGAACTACCTGACATTCCCTGGCACGTACAGGTAGTGATTAGTACAAATGAATGGGAAACTTTCACACCAGAATCCAACTTCCTTCTATTATGTTCTCAGGACCGAGCAATTTTCAAAGTGCTTCCTGATATGACTGTAAGAAGCAATGCAATATTGAAATATCTATAACACATCCATACAATCAAGGAAACCAGGGATGAGTGCAAGCTAGCAAGATCCTGACCGTTCCTCTCCACCTAAGAAAGAAGCAGTAGGATATAATGTGCACTGGCCAAAACCGCCGCCGATTGCATTGACTTGGCATTGCAAAAGGTGCCACCCTCAGCATGAATTGACCCACTGCAGAATTGAGATCTGCAGATCTAGTCAATTTCCGCTCCCCATTTTTGCATAATGGAGATTTCATTGCACTATATAGAATTTATTTGCTCGTTGTTGCCATGAAGACATAGAGACCGCATAGTAGAATCAAGACCTTAAATACTTTTTCATTAGTACCTACTGACTGCAAAGTTGCTTCATTTTTAAATTTTATTTGTTGGAAAAATAAATGGGTGCATAGGTGTAAATTAGCTGGATGTGTGGTAAAGACGTGTTCTGTATTGCTTCATATCCAAGGCTTCTTGATTGGGATGATCACATTTCAAGAGGTATGTAGCAGTAGAAGTGGCAGGCTCTTACAGCAGGTAGTAGCAGGGGCAGGCTCTTACAACGGGCAGTAGTAGCACCAGGCTCTGACGATAGTAAAATGGGCAAGCTTTTACAAAGGGTAGTAGAAGTGGCAGGCTCTTACAAGGGCCAGTAAAAGGGCCAGGCGCTTATAACGGGCAGTAGAAGTGGCAGGCTCTTATGAGGGGCAGTTAAAGGGACAGGTTCTTCCAACGGTCAGTACAAGTGGCAGGTTCTTATAAAAGGCAGTAGAAGTGATAGGTTCTGCCAACGGTCAGTAGACGTGGCTGGCTCTTAGATCGAGCAGTAGATGGGGCAGGCTCTTACAATGAGCAGTCAAAGGGACATGTTCTTCCAATGGTCAGTACAAGCAGTAGGCTCTTAGGTCAGGCAGTAGAAGTGGCAGGCTCTTACAACAGTAAAAGGGGCGGGCAGGCTCTTAAAATGGGCAGGAGAAGTGGCAGGCTCTTACAATGGGCAGTAGAAGGGATAGGTTCTTCTAACAGTCAGTAGACATAGCAGGCACTTAGATCGGGCAGTAGACATAGCAGGCACTTAGATCGGGCAGTAGACATAGCAGGCATTTACATCGGGCAGTAGACATAGCAGGCTCTTACATCGGGCAGTAGAAGAGGCAGGCTCTTACATCGGGCAGTAGAAGAGGCAGGCTCTTACATCGGGCAGTAGAAGAGGCAGGGTCTTACATCGGGCAGTAGAAGAGGCAGGCTCTTACATCGGGCAGTAGAAGAGGCAGGCTCTTACATCGGGCGGTAGAAGAGGCAGGCTCTTACATCGGGCAGTAGAAGAGGCAGGCTCTTACATCGGGCAGTAGAAGAGGCAGGCTCTTACATCGGGCAGTAGAAGAGGCAGGCTCTTACATCGGGCAGTAGAAGAGGCAGGCTCTTACATCGGGCAGTAGAAGAGGCAGGCTCTTACATCGGGCAGTAGAAGAGGCAGGCTCTTAGATCGGGCAGTAGAAGTGGCAGGCTCTTACATCGGGCAGTAGAAGTGGCAGGCTTTTCCAACGGGCAGGACAAGTGGCAGGCTCTTACATTGGACAGTAGAAGTTGCAGATTCTTATAACGGGCTGTAGAAGAGGCAGGTTTTTGCAGTGGGCAGTAAAAGGGACAGGTTCTTACAACGGTCAGAATACGTGGCAGGCTCCTAGATCGGGCAGCAGAAGTGGCAGGCTCCTACTACAGTAAAAGGAGCAGGATCTTACAACGGGCAGGAGAAGTGGATGGCTTTTAGAATGGGCAGGAGAAGTGGCAGGCTCTTACAATGGGCACAAGAAGGGATAGGTTCTTCCAACGGTCAGTAGACATGGCAGACTAGTAGAAGTGAAAGGCTCTTACTTCAGTAAAAGGGGCAGGCTCTTACATCGGGCAGTAGATGTGGCAGGCTCTTACATCTGGCAGTAGAAGAGACAGGCTATTACAATGGGCAGTCGAAGGGACAGTAGAAGAGGCAGGCTCTTACATCGGGCAGTAGAAGTGGCAGGCTCTTAGATCGGGCAGTAGAAGAGGCAGGCTCTTAGATCGGGCAGTAGAAGTGGCAGGCTTTTCCAACGGGCAGGACAAGTGACAGGCTCTTACATTGGACAGTAGAAGTTGCAGATTCTTATAATGGGCCGTAGAAGAGGCAGGTTCTTGCAATGGGCAGTAAAAGGGACAGCTTCTTCCAACGGTCAGAATAAGTGGCCGGCTCCTAGATCGGGCAGCAGAAGTGGCAGGCTCCTACTACAGTAAAAGGAGCAGGTTTCTTACAACGGGCAGAAGAAGTGGACGGCTTTTAGAATGGGCAGGAGAAGTGGCAGGCTCTTACAATGGGCACTAGAAGGGATAGGTTCTTCCAACGGTCAGTAGACATGGCAGGCTCTTAGATCGAGCAGTAGAAGTGAAAGGCTCTTACTTCAGTAAAAGGGGCAGGCTCTTACATCGGGCAGTAGATGTGGCAGGCTCATACATCTGGCAGTAGAAGAGACAGGCTATTACAATGGGCAGTCGAAGGGACAGGTTCTTCCAATGGTCAGTACAAGTGGTAGGCTTCTAGATCGGGCAGTAAAAGTGGCAGGCTTTTACAACGGGCAGGAGAAGTAACAGGCTCTTACAATGGGCACTAGAAGGGACAGATTCTTCCAACGGTCAGTACAAGTGGCAGGCTCCTAGATCGAGCAGAAGAAGTGGCATGCTCTTTTAACAATAAAAGGGGCAGGCCCTTACAACGGGCAGGAGAAGTGGCAGGCTTTTACAACGGGCAGGAGAAGTGGCAGGCTCTTACGAGGGACAGGTTCTTCCAACGGGTCAGTACAAGTGGCAAGTTCCTAGATCGAGCAGTATAAGTGGCAGGCTCTTATAACAGGCAGTAGAAGGGATAGGTTCTTCCAATGCTCAGTAGACATGGCAGGCTCTTACTTCAGTAAAATGAGCAGGCTCTTACAACAGCAATAGGGGCATGCTCTAACAACGGCCAGTAGAAGTGGCAGGCTCTAACAATGGGCAGGAGAAGTTTCAGGCTCCCACAAGGGGCTGTAAAAGGGACAGGTTCTTCTACCGGTCAGTACAAGTGGCAGGTTCCTAGATCGAGCAGTATAAGTGGCAGGCTCTTATAACAGGCAGTAGAAAGGGACAGGTTCTTCAAACGGTCAGTACAAGCAGCAGGCTCTTAGGTCAGGCAGTAGAAGTGCAACGGTCAGAAAAAGGGGCAGGCTCTAACAATGGGCAGTAAAAGGGACAGGTTCTTCCAACGGTCAGTTCAAGTGGCAGGCTCTTACAGTGAGCAGAAGAAGTGGCAGGCTTTTACAATGGGCAGTAAAAGGGATAGGTTCTTCCAACGGTCAGTAGACGTGGCAGGCTCTTACACTGGGCAGTAGATGAGGCAGGCTTTTACAACGGGCAGGAGAAGTGACAGGCTTTTACAAAGGGCAGTAGAAGGGACAGGTTCTTTCAACGGGTCAGTACAAGTGGCAGGCTCCTAGATCGAGCAGTGTAAGTGGCAGGCTCTTATAACAGGCAGTAGAAGGGATAGGTTCTTCCAACGGTCAGTAGACTTGGCAGGCTCTTACTACAGTAAAATGGGCAGGCTCTTACAACAGTAAAAGGGCAGGCACTTACAACGGGCAGTAGAAGGGACAGGTTCTTCCAACGGTCAGTACAAGCAGCAGGCTCTTCGGTCAGGCAGTAGAAGTGGCAGGCTGTTACATCGATCTGAAAAAGGGGCAGGCTCTAACAACGGGCAATAGAAGTGGCAAGCTCTTGCAACAGTAAAAGGGGCAGGCCGTTACAATGGGCAGGAGAAGTGGCAGGCTCTTAGATCGGGCAGTAGAAGTGACAGGCTCTAACTACAGTAAAATGGACAAGCTCTTACATCAAGCAGTAGAAGGGACAGGTTCTTCCAACGGTCAGTACAAGTGGCAGGCTCCTAGATCGGGCAGGAGAAGGGGCAGGCTCTTATAACAGGCACTAGAAGGGACATGTTCTTCCAACGATCAGTACAAGCAGTAGGCTCTTAGGTCAGGCAGTAGAAGTGGCAGGCTCTTAAAATGGGCAGTAGAAGTAGCAGGCTCTTATAACGGGCACTAGAAGGGACAGGTTCTTCCAATGGTCAGTACAAGTGGCAGGGTCTTAAAACAGTAAAATGGGCAGGCTCTTACAAGGAGCAGTAGAAGGGTCAGGCTCATATTACAATTGGCAGTAGAAGTGGAAGGCTGTCACAAAGGGCAGTAGAAGGGGCAGGTTCCAGCAATGGTCTAAAGACGGGATAGACTGCCACAATAGCATCTGGTAGAGCTACAGGCTCCATTTGTAGCAAGGTTGTCTAGTCAAGCATACCTTTCTATTTATCTAGTTCACACGTCCAGGTTGCTGATTAAGGTTTACTAACCTTTCAAACCTTTTGTAATCTCTTCGCACTTTTTTTCGAGCATCCTCTGAGATCCTTCGCTCTTTCCTTTCCTAGGTTCTTCTGGTTCTTTTAATCTCCCAAATTCAGGCGACATGTTCATGAATATACAGAGTCTGAATGGGGATTCTTACCAAGGGGCCCAAGTTGGAGCCAATGTGCAATCACAGGTAGGAGAGACGCCCCTGAGTCATTCCTCAGCGCACCTCCCACAGCTACCATCAAAGTACATGCAGCAGCCCAGGGTGTGCACACAGTTGGCACCAACTCGGCCACCCTGGTCTTCCGGGTCATTTGATACTCTTGTGAATGCCGTCGGCTCTGACTTGAGTGCTCGGGGAGAGAAGTCTTGTTTGAGCTCCAGAACCTGTTAATAAAAGCATATAACTGTTAGGAGAAAGGTTCTGAGTAATGAGTGCGGCAAGGTAATGCTATGCAAACGGCTGTTTCCTAGTTTTATTGTAGCATTTTTGGTGTATATCTGGAGATTATCCGTTGAGTGGGCAGGAAAATTGCAACTGCAATTTCAGATTTGGAAGTTTATATAGTCCTAACACTACTTTGAGTAATCTTGTATGAAACTATAGTCTTTCTGTAGGAATAAATGGCTGTATTTTGTTGGCTGATAACAGTTTTTTGCAACGCCCAAAGCTAAATACAGGGTTTAAGAAAACTAAGATCTGGGCAGGGTCTTTCAGTAAAGCAGCATTTTTCTGCATATGCCATAGAACTGCCATGGAAAGGACAAGGTGCTCACTGATTTTGCTCAACTAACATTAACACTAAATATAAGGGGAATGTCCAGTTTCCTTAAAAAAAAATTAAAAAAAAAGAGAGAACAAGGCCAAGATTGCTTATGCGTTAATATGACACAATAAGCACTACTTACCTTATTACGCCCTTACTGCTTCAACACTGCCTCTCCACTACTCTCCGGGAATTGTCTGCAGTGGTAACGTGCTATAGACATGATGTCACATCAACCCTGCAAAGAAAGACCACAAAGGAGAGATGCTGTTGAGTTGGAGCGGTAGTAGGTAAGTATAGCTTATTTTATTTTAAAGCATAAATGCTTGACCCCAATTTTTATTGAAACTAAACAACCCCTCTACATTTGATTCAACCCTGTAGTGATTCTATCACTGATAAACAGCACCTTCCCCCTAAGAGTAACTAAACTTTTTTTTTATTTAGTTATCCTTCAGGCATTGCAAAGTTGTGAGTTTTTGTAATGTCCTTCATTTCCTTATTGTGCTTTCTTCCTTACCAAACAACATGCTGCAGTTACTTCACTGCCCAGTTCATGCTCCTTCAGAAGCTGCTTTCAACTGCTGCTCAGTGAAGATCTGTAGACTATTTACAATGAAAGTATGTTGAATCTGTGCCTGTGCACCGCACCCGGTACTCTGACATGGGATATTGTTTGCATATAGTGTAAGGATCTTGCTTAGCAGCAGTTGAAAGCAGCTTCTAAAGAAGCAGAAACTGGCCTTGTGAAACAGTTTGGAAGAGAATGAAGCAAAATAAAGCATTGATGAGCATTGCAAAAACATTGCAAAAATATATAACTCTGCTTTTCCTGAAGGATAGATAAATTTTAAAAAAGTTTACTTTAACAAAAACCAGTCAATAAAAAAATATTTTTTTTAATATTTCCTATTAAATAAATGTGAAGCATTATTACTGAGTTGTACTGTTCCTCCTGAATATTTATGAATAAATTGACAGCTGGGTGTTACTGATTGTGTGTGACACGGTCGTCCCTGATAGGACATTTTTACACTATACAGCAACACCCCCCCCCAACTGGTAACACCCAGTTGCCAGTTAATTCATACATTTCTAGGAGGAATAACGGAGGAACAGCTCAACCCAGAGTTGTGAGACAAAAGTTCTGTCGAATTATTTAATGAATTTAATCATTTAGTAAAATAGACATGTCAGCAGAAGTGACGTCTCCTCTCATATGTCAGTTCTGTAGGCTCAGGCAAAGCAAAAGTGTCTCTTCAGCGAAAGGAACTTACAAACATAGATCTTAGTCTCCTTAATCTCTGTGAGTTTATTTCTTTCTATAAAATATATTCCTTTAAAGGGGTTTTCATACTTCAAACATGTCTGATAGTTGGGGGTTGCACCTATTTGCAGAATAGGCGGTCTCCATTTTGGAAGTAGAGGAGAACACTCACGGCTCGGGGTGCATCGCTGATGAGCATTAGGGACATCGTTGAGTTTTTTGTACTTGCAGACATGCATCTATCATACAAAATACAGTGCTCAGACATGTAATCAAGTATGCCAAGAACCGGTCAGAGGAAAAAAGTTATAACCCCCATGTTTTCCTGTACCCTATAGGTGGATACGCTTCGTCATGTTATCAATCAGACGGGCGGATACAGTGATGCCTTGGGAGGGAATTCATTGTACAGTCCACATCACCTAACTGTAAGTACGATTAATGCAGAGCCTCAGTCATCAGGTATTAATATGCTACATTGGGGCTTTACCAGTTTACAGTCCAATGATAACTTATTAGGGACGCAATATTAAAGTAAGGCTTGTGTAATACGGTCATCCAAAAAACCTACACCCTATATAATGCATGCAGCACCCATCCAGTTACACCCCTTTCTGTAATTTTTAATTTGGCACACCTACGGGTGAGCCACGCACCATAAAGGAGTACTGCATGGACGGCGCAGCAGAGGGGAGCTTGCTTCTCCGTTGTATACCAGTGTCATTCTGTGCAGGCGTCAGTTTACACTGGTGTCACTGAAAGGACGACATGATATAGTGAGGAATACATCAGTTGACAGGGACAAACTGTGACCAATGGATGTTCTTGACTTTATAATGGGTTTCATCAGGATCATGTTGCCTTTTTTTCCCCCCATCATTTTGATGGCAAGTATAGTGTCACATAGAATTGCAGGATCAGACTACACGGGAGTTTTGGTTGTCTGTAACCATGGAGACACATAAGTCTGCATAGGAGGTGAGGTCCCTGTACACATTAGATCGGTCATTAGGACCATAAGCAATCTGTCCCGAATCCTCTGGCAGTAGCTTAACTCTCGGAGAACAAAAGGATCAGCCCTTGAAATTCAACAGACCGGATCCTTCTCTGCCGCAAAGTCATCTGTCTCTGAAAAGTCCCCCATACACATTACTATGTCGGCCCATCCCAATAAAATCAACACGTTTAGACAACTTTGGCCTAATTTGTATGAGCGCTTTCAAACTAGGTAGATCTCTTTCAAAACAGTATTTCTAAGTAATTACAACTAATAAATGAGCAAAACAAATTTACATTAAGTGCTCTCCACACCTCAGATGTAATGGGAGGGTTTTTGAAGGATTTTGCTTCTGTGCCGATCATTAAAGTGTTAATACATGGAATAACCAAAGATCTTAGATGGTCCCTGTATAATTATGCAACTACTAATGGGCCCAGTATACAGCCCAAAAATGACACATACAAACACAAATACCTCTGGTTCTTTCTGAACTCGTAGATATTCTGACACTTCTGGTACCCGTACCCACCTGTCGAAAGTCAGGGAAACAACATCATCTTGAGAGTCGAAGTCCATTTAAATGGGTAGATTCCTGCCAATAATGGTTGACACATCGATGATCTAACAAAGCGATTGGCTCTCATTGAACTCCCCATTGAACTCCCCTTTACGAAGACCAGTGCAAACGGTAATGGTACAAATGAGATCTCCATACTGTTTGCAGCACATCTCCTGTTGCAGGATAATTTTTAGACTTCATAGTAGATCTAGTCGGCCAACGAATGAGCGCCAGCTGGTTGGTGACATGTTTACCTGGGTCAATAGTTGGGAGCAAACGTTCTTGCTAACGCTCATTCACCTACATGTAAAGAGGCCTCCAGCTTGATCTGGACATTTAGGAAGGGGATCCTTAGTGTTATTAACCGTTTTCCTAAAAATACACTACAGCCTCTTCTTATTTCGATTCTTCTCTATTAGTGTGCTGCCGCCTTCACCGATAAATACCATGTCACATCACTGGAGCCAGCCACATGACAAAGTCAACTTCTCCCTGGTAAACTTTAAAGAGCATTGAAGAGCAGACATTTTGTAAGATCACTCGCTATTTAGCACTGAGGCTGTCCTCCTCGGGAACGTTACAGTAGTTGTTCTCCTTTACTCACAGGAGACAAGCAATAAAGTATAATATAATAGGAACTTGTAAATGTCATCTGCTTAGGAAGTGGCAGCATTAGATATTACCGCACCGCTAAGGTCTCCAACAAGCTGATCGTTTCAAGGCTTGTATTTTTTTTTTTTTACATACCGCTTGGTTCTAGTAGACTATAATATTTAAAAGGACACTAAAATATCATATCTAAGGAAAAAAAATAGCACTTAGTCCTCTTTGTGTGCTGTAACACCTCCACCACTAGGAGTGCCGTTTTACTATATTGAGCAGGATTTAGAGGACACATACAGGTGACAGAAATGTTGTTAAAATCAGGACAGTTAATGCACATTAAAATAATCCATAGCAGCAAAATGGAGGAAATGTTAAGAAATCCCATCCAAAAATTGTGATCACATCATGCACACAACATCAGTTGTAATATACGGTGATTTCCTCCCTGCTCAGCGATTTCTGCCAGCCGCACACCATTGTGACGATGGCACGTGTGCCACACTGCTAACAGTTTGCGGTTTCGTTTTTTAGCTTAATTTGTACTGGTGACTAGCCTAGGCGTATGGGGGTCTCACCATGGAAGACAGTGGTCTGTTACCTCACTAGCTTTAATTAAGAAATCTTCCCATTGCTATTAACAAGTGCAGAGAAACTCTAGAAAATAATTCAGTTGTTAACTAAAAATACTTAAAAAGATATTCTCAAGTTTGAAAGTTATCCCCTATCTATTTGACCTGATTGCCAGAGATCCCACTGCTAAGTGCCACAGAAATCCAGAAAGCTGCAGCTCTTCAGTGTGAATGGAGCGTTGTTCGATTAATAGTACTGCCACTCCATTCATTCCTATGGGTGTGCTGAAGACCGGCCATCTGACCATCTTCTGCACTCCCGTAAGAATCGATGGACTGGCAGTGCACATGATCCATCACTGCTCTATTTATACGGGGCTCAGAAGAGTTTTCGATGTCGGTGGACGTCCTCAGAGGTCAGTAAGTCAGTATTCTCTCTCCCATAGATAGGGGCTAACTTTAAGACTTGAGAATACCCTTTTAAAGTGTGTAATTTAAAGGTGTAGCCCAGGACCTTAAAATAGATCCATAAGATGTGTGATCGGAGATTGATAGAAGGAGTGGTGCCAAGCTCCATTCAACTGATCTACTATGTAAATGAATGGATATTCTGGCGCTGCTTACTTGCGCATTGGGAGGAGGGCTGCTGGTGACGTCTTGTCTACAGATGCCTATCGGGACGCACGTACGATCAGCAGGTATCCCAAGTACTAGAATAGGGCAGGTGCATGATAAGTGCTGATCGTGCACACGCCCTAGCAGATGTAAACAGGTGCACAATACCTGCCGATGGTGCAGTGTCTCGGCATGCAACGGGAGATGTGGAAGAGGATGTCTTTTTAAAATGATTATTGCGTGATCGGGAGTGGTCCAAAGCCCCCCAGGCTGCAGCAGATCATCGTTAAACGTGACTCTTACAGGATGGACTCCCTTATGTCTCACCTGTATGAATCCAGCAATGTGCATTGTCGCTGTGCAGATCACTCTTTGCCTCTTTGCGTGTCTTTACATCCATCTCCTGTATTGCAGTCCAGTGGCAAAATGCATCAGACTAGACGAGATATGCAGACATATTAAACATCATGCACACAGCCATACCATAAGACAACTACTGTATATTATAATGCTCCATATTCATTGTGCCGGGGCTTAATAAATACGTCCTCTTGGCTAAATCGTACCGACTCCGGCTGAGTCAGGCAGCCGCGTAAAAAAAATCAAGCGCACAATATCTCGCTCTACGCAAACGCCAAGAGTTGTATTCCCTCCCTCCGAGTGTCAGTCAATATTAATGATTCCCCAAATGATTGAAAATGTTGTGTTGGAGCTCGGAGGATTGGGGGGAGCGGGCGGCCTGGGCGATCATTAAATACGCAAATCGTTTGCATTTGATATATCAAATGGGCTCTTTGGTGTGCGGGGTGGGGGGGTTATAAATAACTCATAATAACCCAGAAGAAAATGTCTGAAAGAGGCTTTTAGTTACCATGTTCCTTTTTTTTTTTTTTTTTTCATTTAAAAAACATCCCGAAATGCTTCAGAGAGTTTGCAAAAATCCTTATCAACATGATAAAATATGAAGCTGTTATTGCCTGCAGCATTATAGCAGACATGAATTCCATCTTTTCTGATGAGGTTTGATAAGGCGCTCTCTTATAATACACCGCGTAATCTCAAACCACCAGAGGAAAGATTAATTTATTTGCAAAAAAAAAAAAAAAAATCTGCTGGGAGAGGAGGGGGCCAAGAAAAAAAAAGAAAAAAAGACCCCTGACGGACGTGGTCTCATCCAGCCGCCGCGAACGGTAAAAAATATTACACATTTGTTGTTTATAAATTAGAATGAAAAGCCATAAAGGACATAGGGGAAAGAGTGATAGGTATTATGAGTGATAGATATTACATAGTTGGGGCCTGGCTGTCGGGAAGCGAACACATCGCTATAGATCAGAGCTGTAACACATCTCCACATCGGAGGCATCGGGCTTAACCCTTAGCATGCGAGAGGGCATTTCAGGACAGGAAAACTAATGGATAACTGCTAATATGACAAAAACATCCGCGTTTGCCTCCTCTTTCTCATATAATATGCCATTAGTCGCCAGGCACAAGAACAATACATTACGTCTCTGAACATTCGTCATAAAGACTCTGGATAATTGACATTATAGGGAGAACGTCCTAAACCGAGCAACCTTGTATAAATTAAATGGAAGCAGATACTGAATTCCCGGCAGTCATTTGGTTTTTTAAAGGAGTTTTGTACTTTTTACACTACTTGGACTTTATACTGTGTCGTTGCCTTCCCCCAGAGCTGAGCTCTTAAGGACCCCCCTAATATTTCTTAACAGTCAGTCCTAGTAGCCCCCAGAGATCTCTGCCCGGCATATTAGCTATTAGACACAACAGGTAAGATGTGAAAATCCCGTAACACCATTTCTACTTTTTTTTTTTTGCAAGAAATCCTGTTGCGAACACTTACTACAGAGTCAATGGAAACCTCCAGAGCAGCATTCACCAAGCCATCCACTCCACTGACCATTTCAGGAGTGATTCCTTCCCTGGGACCGGTCATCTCCATGGTGGACAGAGGGTTATGACTCAATTCTGTTAGATCTTTGGCCACTCGCATTCGCCGACCTGTCAGTCCTTAGATTTTGTGAGATCCAGCCTAATTCAGATATAGCACTAATGTTGTGAGACAGACGCAGCTGATAAAGAAACCTGTCCATCCACTACAGCAAGAAGACAAAGACCTCCATGAGGCTTCATTCTAGATCGGGTCTTTTTCGGAGTTCTATTGATTAGAAAAGCCATTTTCCAATAATTTATGACTGAATTCTGAGATAATGTGGAGAGTTCCTTATTCAGGACCCACACTTATTAGCCAGAGTAGAGTGGTTCACCGTGTCTATGGTGAACCCCACGTATCTGCATTACACAGACACTGATTTTACTAGGCACGGTGTAATGCCTGATTCTCCCTCTGGGGGCATCACAAGGGAATTACATATTTGTAATTGATTATGGCTAATTGCTGGGGGTTTCGGCTGCAGAATTCCTTGTAGTCAGCTCACTTTAGGGGACCCTTTTAAGCATGGTCATGTATTATGTTGTGTGTGGACTTGTACAGAAAAAAAGATTCAGCAGATGATAGATTTGGCACAATTCGAAGCGTCCTAAATCGATCACCATGGCACATGCTGGATGATTAATTCAGGACGCTTTTGGTTGTTTGTTTTTCTTTGGTCGAAGGTGATGCATCTTAACTGTGCCTTTTAAATAGGACCTGTCACTTGCCATAAAGGTGTAATATTTGTTTTTCCACCTGGTGTAAATCCTGCTGTTCTCCTGAATCCGGCGATGATTTTCTTGTTCTCCTGTCCCTCTCCGTTCCAGAGATATGGCTCCTTTTTCTTTGTATATAAATGTAATCTTTTATTTTAGCCAAATGGGTGTGGTTCTCAGCTCATCTCAGCTCATCTCTGGGCGTATTCATAAAGCCTACACCCCGTTGGCTATAAAAGACTACACAGGGAGGAAGTAGTCATATCTCAGGAATGGAGAGGAGCAGGAAGAAAAGAAAAACATCGCTGGATTCAGGAGAACAGCGGCATTTACACCAGCCAGATAAAAAAAATAATAATCAAGTGATGGTCCTAAGTCACCCTTATGCCAAATTTGCTATATCATGTCAAAATTCTTTAGAAAGTGCTTAATAAATGTGAATTGTTTTCTTTTCAGGCTAATGGAGGGTGGCATGAGGCGGCAACCCCTTCTTCTGTCACCTCCCCAACCGAAGGGCCCGGCAGTGTGAACTCTGATACCTCTAACTGAGCGGCCCATCATAAAGCTGTGCATCCAGCTCTCTGGAGGGACAAGGCATCACGTTGGGTCTTTATTCAATACTTCGTTAAGCAGATTCCCAGCTCTGAAGGAAGAAGACCTTCCCTTTTCCGATAAATCTTCCTTTCTCCGGCTCGGCGGCGCTGCTTTGCCTGTTACCAATAAGGACCCGCACACACAGCCGCAACGTCCATCCCAGCTGAGACAAGCTGCTGCATTTCAGTACCTTTTTTTTTGTTGTTTTTTTTTGCTTAATCACCACTTTGAAAGCACTTTATCTAATTGGGCCAAGGCCTGAGTTAGAATCTGTGAAATGATCTCCATGTCCCACCGGCACTTTTTAATAAACGGCTAAAACTGAAGGAATGAAGTAGCAGCAGCAGCTTTAAAAGGAGAAACGTTTGCATGTTTGCCTAGAATATCTGGGGTTACGGCGAAAAAGACATTTTACACTTTCCAAACCTCCCGTAGTTGATGATGATAAAAAATTTTTTTTTTTTTTTTTTTTTAAATCTTGCTCGTTTTCCTTATATGACACATCAAAAGATCTGTGAAGATGCATCCACTTCTACAGGGAAGAAGAAACGCACACATCGAATGCTGTTAACGTGTCATTTCACCAGAACGGACTCGTTAACGAAGCCCTTTCATGTTGTCATGTATTGGCCAAATTTATGTATTTTTTTTTTTTATTTACTGGTATTTATTTTTTTTATTTTCAATTTTTTTTTTTTTTTTACTACATTGTGTACAAAGTTACAGAATGAGGGAAAATTAGGGTATATACAATTTCCAACAATAGAATATCAAAAAAAAAAATCCGTGGTCTCCATAGGGAATAGGAATAATGATGTCATTTCACTTTGCCAATAATCTGTTACACACCCATTATGGCTCATAGATCGGATAGGACAAGAAAAGGGACATCAGGTCCCACAACAACAAACCAAAGAAACGTTATCAATATGGGATTTATGTCTTGTTTCCATGGGTCATTTAATATGTTCAATGTTTTATTTTTTTTTATTTTTTTTAATTTCTGGGATACCCTTTAATTACCAGTTGTATCTATTGATTTTTTATTTTGCTTAGTGATCATCAACGTATTATTAAGCGAATGCATCTTCAGCAGAATTTTCCTCCAATAAATGCAGTAAGATTTTCTTTTTATATTAGCTTTGTAAATATCGAGGAGGGTCATGATGATAGGAAAGGGACCGACTTCCCTATGTGGTGTTTTACAGCAGTGGGTTAAAGGCTGTATAATAAATTGTCAAAAATCTGCCATTTCTTGTGGCAAGTTAAGAAAAAAAAAAATACAAAAAAAAAATGTAAATATTGTAGCAAAAGAGAAATTTATACATCGTCACCGAGCAAAACGGCTTTATTTACCTCATTAAAGCTCATAGGAACCAACAGACACGTCACACGTAGATTAGTCTGCCCACCTACTACCTCTAAATAACACGCGTAGTACGTCTAACTTTCTATCATCGTGTCATTACGGCGGATAGGGCCATGCTGGAATGTATAGTAGTGCCACCGTGTCGTAAATCGAGATGGGCGAATAAATCCTCAGGTCCCTGGTCCAGCGGACCACCTCCTACCTTTACTGCATCCACAGCTCCTCGTTCCATTAGCCGGCCTTGACATTGTGCCAGGCAAGCTAATCGAACATGGAGAGATGAAAGCCGTCAGGAGGCGGCTCACGGCCAGCAACTGACCAGGCCGCTTGACCATTGTCCGCGAATTCATTTGCTCATCTCTAGTTGTAAATAATTTAAAAAAATAACTTTACAATTTAAATGCAAACTGCAACTTAAAATGATGACCCCAAGGTCTGATCAAAAGATTCCTCAACTCCAAGCCATTGAACACCTTACTGCATTAAGAAACGCATTATTTCTCCTCTGTTCTCTCTGAAGTTTTATATAGGGGGGTTTCTCCGGGCCTGGACAATTAAAGATGGCCTGTCAGCACAAAATGACTGTTCAAACCAAGCACAGGCGCTGTGTATGCTCTTGGCGGGATCAAGCAGTTCAGTGCACCTTCCCACCTACTTGTTTTCCATTTTTCTCCTCCTTCTCTGCCGGAAGGCCGGCCAGCCAGAGCTGTCAATCAGCGAAGAGGAGGGTGGAGATTCAAAACAAGTAAGTAGGGATGTGCATCGGCCATGGCAAGGGTGCCTGTGCTTGGTTTGAACAGTCATTTTGTACTAACAGAGTTCATTAAGAGCCTGTAATTAGAGAAGACCATTAATAGAGGTACAATAATAAGCAGATTAAAGGGGCTCCTCCATCGTTTACCAGGCACAGCTCTGTAAGTAGTGGCTGTGCTTGGTTTTGCAGCTCTTTTTACACACCTACTGAAGTCAGTGTTAAAAATATGGAGATGTGCAGCCAGCAGCGTGTCTACCCCAATCGGCTGACCCACGAGGCTGGCAGGATCGGCTATTTAATTTTGTAGTTCTGGAGAACCCCTTTAAATAATTGATCTAAAATAATACATTCCATGTGCCCCTCTATACACATACTCAGTACTAGATGTCTAGGTAAACGGCACAGTATATGTCTTGGAGGTGCCATTACCGTTTTTTATTTATTTATTTAATACTCCATAAAATATTTTTTTGGGTTCTAAAATAAAAAAAAAACAATTGATGTGAAACAATAAAATGTTAAGTGCACAGTGCAACAAGTTTTCAGCTTTACATTTTTTTTATTTGATTACTCATTTAATAACTTCTTGGTGCTAAAGGAAATGTTCCATCAGAAAATTACCTATTGTTTGAATGTATTTTTAAATTTTTCATATCTTCACACTGGCCAGCTAGAATCATTCTTTCTATTCTGTACAGATATCTCTTCAGCAGTCTCATTATCATCACAGACAGGATTACAAGGACTGATAACATCTCTACATAGGTGATGTCACCGCTCACCTCCTCCTCCTGTACAATGACTGATAACACCTCTATATACAGTAGATAACACAGGATCCACCATTCACAATAGGTGATGTCAACAGCTCACCTCCTCCTCCTGTACAATGACTGATAGCACCTCTATATACAGTAGATAACACAGGATCCACCATTCACAATAGGTGATGTCAACAGCTCACCTCCTCCTCCTGTACAATGACTGATAGCACCTCTATATACAGTAGATAACACAGGATCCACCATTCATAATAGGTGATATCACAGCTCACATCCTCCTCCTGTACAATGACTGATAACACCTCTATATACAGTAGATAACAGGATCCACCATTCATAATAGGTGATATCACAGCTCACCTCCTCCTCCTGTACAATGACTGATAGCACCTCTATATACAGTAGATAACACAGGATCCACCATTCATAATAGGTGATGTCACATCTCACCTCCTCCTCCTGTGCAATGACTGATAGCACCTCTATATACAGTAGATAACAGGATGCACCATTCACAATAGGTCATGTCACATCTCACCTCCTCCTCCTGTACAATGACTGATAGCACCTCTATATACAGTAGATAACAGGATGCACCATTCACAATAGGTCATGTCACAGCTCACCTCCTCCTCCTGTACAATGACTGATTACACCTCTATATACAGTAGATAACACAGGATCCACCATTCATAATAGGTGATGTCACAGCTCACCTCCTCCTCCTGTACAATGACTGATAGCACCTCTATATACAGTAGATAACAGGATGCACCATTCACAATAGGTCATGTCACAGCTCACCTCCTCCTCCTGTACAATGACTGATTACACCTCTATATACAGTAGATAACACAGGATCCACCATTCATAATAGGTGATGTCACCGCTCACCTCCTCCTCCTGTACAATGACTGATAGCACCTCTATATACAGTAGATAACAGGATGCACCATTCACAATAGGTCATGTCACAGCTCACCTCCTCCTCCTGTACAATGACTGATTACACCTCTATATACAGTAGATAACACAGCTCACATCCTCCTTTTCCTGTATCATTATATATAACACCATCATATACTGTAGATAGTAAAGGATCCAACCTTCACATTAGATGTCACAGCTCACCTCCTCCTCCCTTCACAATGGCCTTTTACTGAGGTTATATATGTGTACAAGCAAATGGGGTCAGAAACATTTTGTTGTTGCTAATGCCTGTTTGAAGAGCAGAAAGTAGGAGTCTAATATTTGGAATAAGTGTGAAAATTTCAAGTTTTTATTTTTCCAATAATTGTAAGGATATGAAAAACAAATACCATAAGAATGGGATTTAAGCAATAGGTAATTTTCTGATGACACATATAAAAAATGTAGCTCTTGAAAGCTACATTTTCCAAGTAGATTCTTTAATCTAACCTGTATGTTTATTCTTTCAGAAAAATTAGTATTTACTAACAAGATGACATCAAATTCATAGGAACTGGTCAGTCAATCTTCTGAAATTTTATTTAAAGGGAATTTGTCAGCGGATTTTTGCTATGTAAGCATGATTTAGGGGCAAAGACCCTGATTCCAGTGATCTGTCACTTACTAGGCTGTTACTGTTTCAATAAAATCATTGTTTTATCAGCAGGAGATTATCACTAGAGGACAAGCTGCGTTGTGCTTCCTAGTCCAACCACACCCTCACCACTGATTGGTAGCTTTCTCTCAATATACAGTGTACACAGAAAGCATCCAATCATTGATTGAGGGCGGGGTGAAACACAACTGCCCAGTAAGTGACACATTGCCGGAGTCAGGATCTCTGCCCCTACATTACGCTGCTGTCGGATTGCATACCACAAGCTGGCTGACAGAATTTGATGTCATCTTGCTATATCTTATCCCCAATACTCTGTAAATATCCTTTTTGTTTACAAGCATTTTTTACATAAGCGATGCAAGGCTTTATTTTTACATTTCTTCAAATAAGTGAGTTTAATTTTGTTATCAAAGTGCTGTTTTTAAATACACGTGCAATTACAATGTGTATGTACTGGCATGTATTATTTCTTGTAATTATATATTTTTTATTTTATAGATAGGGTCAGGCTGCAAAATGTTGTCTATGTCATCATGTGTGCCTCTATATTTAAAAAACAAACAAACACCAAAAGGGAAGAATCAAAAGGGAAACAAATAAGTCAACAAAATCAAATAAAACTGAAAAAACAAGGAAAATATTAGGATTTTCAGCACTACTATACAATTCTGCATTTAGTTATCGGCGGTATAAATCTTTATATTTTTTTAATTACATTCTGCTGCTCTTCACATTTTTTTCTTTTGTTGTTTTTTTTTTCCCATTCTGATAAGTAATGTACATTGTAATCTTTTTTGGAGATAAAATGAAAATGTATCTTTTAAAAAAAAAAAAAAAAAATATACACTTTATAAAGCTGCTTTTGCAACTTTGAAGCTTATGAGTAAACATGAGGTCTTCTGTTCAACACATTAAAGTACGGCGAGACAGTAAAACTGTTGTATATACTAAGAGACATTTTAAATGTTTTTTCATCTCGTTAATTCAACACAAAAAAAATAAAAATAAAAAAAAAAACCCATTGTAATGCATACAGATTTCAGTATAGGGTGGGATATGTGATGGGAGGGTGGGAAGGCGGGAGGCATTATGGGAATATCTTTTTTTTTTTTCTTTGCTTTGAGTTCACTTTTGTATTGTATGAAGATCTGGCTGGGGTTGATTCACGGGATACTGATGGTAATGACAATTTGTGGCAGTGATTCTAATGTATTAAAATCCAATCTGTTCGGTGTTTACTTTTTAACTGGATTATACCCTTGGATTGAAAAAAAAGCTAACAAAAATGAAAAAAAAAAAAAGTCTTCCTTGTGGTAGTTCTATGTAGTTTAAAACATACAAATAAAATGTTTTTGATTTGCCTTGTGAGTTCTTTTTTTATTGTTTCCAGGCATTTATATTCCAGGTAATATACGGGTGCCATCATACATGTGGGTGTAAGGAGATGAGTCTTCTAGCTGGGCAAAAAAACAAATGCCCCGAGTCACTCATCATTTGTTGGCTGTTTTTTGTAGTCTTTTTTCCTGTCTTATACAGATGTTTTTTAGATAGATAGATTTTAACCCAAACTCATGAAAATGATGCACTCTGGCCCCAATTCATTAAGACTGGCCATTCGTATGTGCCCCTCGCCAGTCAGTGACCGCAGTACTATTTCTACAGTAAGAAACGCCGCCACTTTCCATGAATTTGACAGGTTGGTGGAGCTGCTTGAAACTGGCATGAAAATGCCCAGATTGATCAAAGCTTTTACAGTAGAAAAATATTGTAGAAAGCTTGGAAAAGTCGCACTATTGTTACTCAACTTTTGGCGTTTTCATGCCAGTTTTGCCAAGATAGGGTGGAACGCTACAGCCCATAAAATTCATGACAAGCTGTGGCCATCCTTACACCAGTAGTGGTAATAATAATGGCGGCCCCCATGCATGAGATGAAAGTTGGCCGATCGCACCAATTTCGGCAGCACCAGCCAACCAATGGATTTGTCTGGGGACCTCCGAAGTATCAGACAAATGATCAGGTAGTTGGAATTTCAACCCCCAATCCTTTTGGGGTTTTTTAATGGGAGATAAACCGCTGATCGCAACTTCCTCCTCTCTCCCTGTTGAAAACAGGAACGCTTAGCTGAGCACTCATTTTGGGAAAGGTAGCGGTCTGCCGAGCCAACGTTCAACCAGCTTCTATCACATGTGTATGGTGATTGGCTGCAGCGGTCACGTGTACAAGATTGTCCTTCATCACTGCACAACAAGACCGTCAGGACATACGGATCATTGGTGTTGGAGCTGCACTGTATTAGCTGGGTAAGTCAAAGGGCTTTTTTTAAAATTTTTACCACATTCTCTACCTTTATTCTTTTTTAATTGCATACTACCTCTTTAAGTCATAACTTTACATAGAGACTAGTGATGAGCAAACGTGCTTGGGATAAGGTGTTATCTGAGCATGCTCGGGTGCTAACTGAGTGTCTTCGGTGTGCTCGAAAAATATATTCGAGTCCCCGCGGCTGCATGTCTCATGGGTGTTAGAAAGTCGCAACTCATGCAGGGATTGCCTGTTTGATAATCAATCCCTGCATGTGTTGCGGCAGTCAAACAGCCATGAGACTGGAACATATTATTCGAGCACCCGAGCATGCTCAGATAACACCTTATCCGAGGATGTTCGGTCATCACTGAGAGTCCCAGCAGAAAATAAATATATTTGCCACAATTAAATGCCATTTTATTGTAGAGCAATGGCTGTGTTCAGGGGGGCAGTAAATGCCAGCGCTGAGCTGGGCAGTCATCTCCCCGATTACTCGGAGTTGGCTGACATCTTGGGTGAGGCCAGGTCACTGACCTGAAGAAGCGGATGCTAGCTATTAGGAATAATGAGCAGTGCTGCAGACGCTTTAGTGAGCTCGCATACGTTTTGCTGAAGTTTGCGCACAGGGCTGCGGCATGCCTCCCCCATTGTTAGTGCTCTGCCTGCCCCCTCCTCCACTATATTGAATGGGAAGCGTGTCAGCAGGGACCACGCCAGCGTAATGAACACACAGCCCATCTCGCATCACATCTCCACCGGCCCACAGGCTACAAGCTGTCATACACTGATGAGGTTCATAGCTGGGACCATCAACCAGGCCTCCCCCGCCTGCCCACATTTTCACTCATGCCCGGCGCCCAGGGGGCATCATTATCGCACCCCATCTAGAGGCAATGAAAGCTCCCTCCGCCATTCTTGAAAACCGATTGGCTAGTGCTAATGTTACGCGTCCAAGTCACTTGGGTGTTAACCCTTTTAGATCAAAATTGGAAGAAATATTCGATTCTACCTCTACCGGTGCGCAGTCATTTAAGAAAAGTTCTACAGTAATTCCATTGTGTCACCCGCTTTGCCTTGTAGCTATTATTTAGCGATCTATGCTGCTATCCAGACATACGAATAAGGTACATTTAGGAAAATATTAAAACTAGATGGTGGCCCGATTCTAACGCATTAGGTATTCTAGAATATGTACAGTATGTGCAATGCCCCAGGGTCCTGGTCGTTGCAGTAAAATTCTCCTCTTGGGGGGGGGATTTTACGTCTGAAGGCAATAAAGGAGATCTCTTTACCAGGTATCACAAACCATGCAACACACTTCACACTCCAGTCCACCAGGGGGAGCTATGCTCCTATTTATTAGGGCACTCCTCACAATTAGGTAAAACTGGTGGTCTGGATAGGAAGTTAGTCAGAAGCTGGCTGAGCTTCACTCAGTCAGTCCCTGTCAGGCAGACAGGGGGAAGGAGGAACATTTAGCAGTTGCCGACAGGGTGGTCCCTGACAGGGGTGGGATCCTGTCAGAGGCCTTGACAGAAGGCCACAGAGCTGTACCTGCCCCACGTGCGGCAGCCCCTAAGAAAGAGACACGAACAGCGAATTGTATTGTAGAGGGTGAAAAACGAAGTCATAGCAAAAGGAGAGGAAAACCAGGAGGAGTTCTGCCCTGCAAAGGCTGCCTCCTGAGGCGCAGGATCCGGTAGCCGGAACACCGAAGGAGCAACAGTCTCCATGCCTTGCTCCAGAGACCGGCAGGACAGCTAATTCCATCTTACCTGCCCGACTTATACCCAGGAGGCTCGGTTGCAACTTGTGGGGGCTGGGGCGTGCTAGAGTCCCTGTAAAAAGCCTCAGGCCACCAGTCATACGGGTTTGTTCCTATCCATCTGGGGGACAGAAAGACATAACATCTAGAACAACAACAGTTGTGAGGACCTGATGAGAAGCTCAGCAGTAAGGTACTACAACATCCAGGTGCTAGAGGAAGGCTACTGATTTCAACCTGGATAAGGGGACTCTGGATTTGACTTCAGACCGGCCGGACTCTGCCTGCCCTGTGATCTGGTGCTCCAAACTGTGGATGGTGAAGCCTTCAGTAAAGGTAAAGAGACTGCACCCTTGTGTCCTCGTTATTCACTGCGCCTCACACCATCCACCATCTACACTTTGGGGAGCCCTGGGGACATACTACACCTGTGGGAAGGTATACCATCTAGCTGCCATAACATCACCCCAGCGGACCCCTAAGCAGCGTCTGTCACCTTGACCGAATACCACAGGTGGCGTCACGAACATAACCTCTATTCCTTTAAAGACCTTCCCCTTTTATTAACGGACCTCCCGAGGGCCATGGACCGGGTCAGCCACTGTGACATCCCCCTTGAGAACCGAAGGACCCGGTACAGAGTATCCCACTGCCCTATGGCGGCGATCCATCTTTTGGCGTCACGAACAGGATCTACTTAAGCCTGAAAATCAGGTCATGTGCGCCTAAGAACTGTGCCAGAATTGCGCTTGAACTGTGATTTACTAAGGGGCTGTGTACTGCAAAAGACCACCAAAATTCCCGCCAAAACCGCCGCCATTACCGCGCCACGAGGAGCGCAGGAGAAGAAGGGTGTGCCGTCGTGGGCGCGAACGAACTGAGAAGACGCGGGATTTCCATTACAAACAGTCAGACAGACGGAAGTACCCCTTAGACAATTATATATAGATGACTTGTTTTCATATTCTCTTTGCCATGAGGTGGCGACCATTGACACTTTAAATAATGCCAAAGTTGCAGAGCTCAGTTTGGCATCCCCTTATCAATGCATTTTTGCATTCCTAATATGGCAGTAAGACCAGGACAAACCATCCTTCCCCACCATATTTTACGGAACCAATCTTCCCAAAATATTATACCTTCATTGAAACCTCAGGGGGGGTTGCCACTTGCCTGAAAAAAAAAAAGATTTCCAGTAGTGATTGGATAGTGTGTCAGTTTATACAATCAGTGATTTCTTCATATGCCCAAAAATCCATTTTGCTAAATTTCTCCTACTGTTTACTATATTCACACCGGGCAGCAGCTGAATGGTACATATGATTGTCATCAACCTGTAGACTTGTTTTTATCCATGACACACGGAACAGCCCCATAGAAAACATACCCGATTATAGTCTGCTAGATGGTGGCCCGATTCTAACGCATCGGGTATTCTAGAATATGCATGTCCACGCAGTATATTGCCCAGCCACGCAGTATATTGCCCAGCCACGCAGTATATTGCCCAGCCACGTAGTATATTGCCCAACCACATAGTATATTGCCCAGCCACGTAGTATATTGCCCAGCCACATAGTATATTGCCCAGCCACACAGTATATTGCCCAGCCACGCAGTATATTGCCCAGTCCACGTAGTATATTGCCCAACCACGTAGTATATTGCCCAGCCACGTAGTATATTGCCCAGCCACGCAGTATATTGCCCAGCCACGCAGTATATTGCCCAGCCACGCAGTATATTGCCCAGTCCACGTAGTATATTGCCCAGCCACGCAGTATATTGCCCAGCCACGCAGTATATTGCCCAGCCACGTAGTATATTGCCCAGCCACGCAGTATATTGCCCAGCCACGCAGTATATTGCCCAGCCACGTAGTATATTGCCCAGCCACGTAGTATATTCCCAACCACGTAGTATATTGCCCAGTCCACGTAGTATATTGACCAGCCACGTATTATATTGCCCAGCCATGTAGTATATTGCCCAGCCACGTAGTATATTGCCCAGCCACGCAGTATATTGCCCAGCCCACGTAGTATATTGCCCAGCCACGTATTATATTGCCCAGCCACGTAGTATATTGCACAGCCACGTAGTATATTGCACAGCGACGGAGTATACAGCACAGAGCCATGTAGTATACAGACTTAAAATAAAAAATAAACATATACTCACCCTCCATTGAAGTCCTGGCCCTGTGTGCGGTGCACGCGGCAGCTTTCAGTCCCAGGGTTAGTATGGGCGCAGGACTTGTGATGACGTTGCGGTCACATGACCGTGACGTCATGGCAGGTCCTTGTCGCATACCATCCTTAGCACCAGAACCTGCCGCTTGCATGGAGCGGTCACCGGAGTGTCGCGAGGAGCGGGAAAGGTGCCGGTATGTGAGTATATGATGATTTTTTTTTTTATTATTATTATTTTTAACATTAGAACTTTTTACTATTGAGGCTGCATAGGTCCATTAGTGCTGCCATTAACCCTGTGTGGGGGCTGACTGGATGACTGGAGGGGAGTACGGAGCGGGCACTGACTGCGGGGAGGAAGGAGCGGCCATCTTGCCGCCGGACTGCGCCCGTCGCTGATTGGTCGTGGCAATGGTCGTGGGCATTTTGCCACGACCAATCAGAGACTTGGATTCCATGACAGACAGAGGCCGTGACCAATGAATATCCATGACAGACAGAAGGACAGACAGAAAGACGGAAGTGACCCTTAGACAATTATATAGTAGATGTGTATCACGTGACAAATAGAGGCTGTAGTCGAGTTCGGTAGTAATGCCTAAGGTTCCTCTGAAAAGGCTGACGCTAGGGGTAGGTGTGCACAGGCCGCTATATGCTGTGGATATTCTTGGTGGGAAATGTACATTAATGTTCATTCACACAGTATGAATAGGATTTCAGAAAATCCTACCAGCACTGTGGTGTCTGAATACACCCTGCAGGCAACATATCCAATTATCTCATTATATTAGGATATTACTAATGATGTATAATTCCGTAATATTTTATATACCACGGCTTCAGATCATTTTCTATTATTATCTTATGGATAACTAATCTGTTGCTGTAATACTGCACGTTAGAAAACGTAGTGTTATTCTTCTAGTTTGGGCTCTTAAGGTAAGATGTGGTCTTTCGGGTCCCTATGTAGCCCTATTAGGATTTCCTACGCTTTAGGCTGGTTTCACGGTCCGTATGTGAACCGCTATGTCCAGACTGGTTGCAGTTCTCCTGGCCTAAACTCAACAACGTCATTGATACAAGTCTACTGAGTTTGGGACAGGAGACCCATTTCCAGACTGTATTTGGGTTGTGAATATCAATTGTGGAAGGACGGACTCAAAGGGAAGTGATCATCAGAAATTTACCTATTTTTTAAATGAGGTATTTGCCTTACAAGTATTTTTTTAAACTGTCCATTTTTTTCATATCATGATATTTATTAAAGTCAAAATTCGTAAAATTACAATTTTCACACTGGCCACTGGGGCTTTTATGAAGAGTTTTCAGCAGGCTTCTTATCAAAGTCTGGATTACAATGACAGGTAACAACTCTATACGCCGCTTATAACACTGAATCCACCAATCACAGTAGGCGAATTTGCAGCTGACTGCACAGTGACCTTTGCATACGCTCATCAGGTACATCAATACAAAAAAATAGGATCAGGGTCTGAACATTGTGGCTATGTACATGTGTTGTTTCCTGAAACAGGAAATTAAAGACTAAAAAAGCCCCTGTGGCCTATGTGAGAACTGCAAGATTTCTATTTTTAATACAGATTGTGATATGTAAAAAGAAAACAAAACGAATAAAAATTGCCCCCAAAATATTAACTACATTTAGCACAAAAACTTGATTTAAGCCCTTAACAAGCGCCAATATGCATTAAAACAGCGCTCGTTAAGGGGTCTTATTCCCTCATCTTTATTGTGTTCAGTCAGGGTTGTCCCCGCCCATGCAATTTGAATTATGTTCCCTGGTTTTCGCTGACGTCACAGGAAATCCCGTGCTTCCGCAGTGTTTATTTTGTTGCCGCGCATGCGCAATGTGTAACTGGGGAGCTGTGCTTGCTGATCACAAACGTGTATAGACTGTGATGTGCAGCGGCTCCGGTACATGCGCACACAATCAGTGAAGCTGGAAACTACAAACAGCTTCAGTGTGCACGTGCCTAGAGTTGCTCATCTCCCTGATAGACAATTACACCTTGCGCAAGCTCGGCTCCCCCAATACACACTGCACAAGCTCGGCAACACAATAAACACTGCGCAGGCTCGAGATTTCCAGTGACATCGGCGAAAACCAGAGAACGTAACTCAAATTGCGTGGGGGGGCAACCCTGACTGAGCGCAATGAAACGCACCCCTATGGCTAAACGAGCAGGTAAGATCTAACTATATAAAGTGCTTTTTTATAACGACGATTTTAATGAAAAAAATGTGTTAGTAATGCACATTGCATCACTCACAATGCACTGGGGACACGTTAGATGCTATAAATGACATGTCAGGTTCCCTTTAACAGTTTGCCTGTTCATTAGAAACACATGCTGGACACAACATTATAGGGGTGCTACTATATATTGGGGCGCTACACTTCATGGGAGCACATTGTATGGGCACTACATACTTGGCATATCTGCAATAATTCAGGAAAAAAAAGCATGAAGTGGATGTAACAAAATTGTCATTGCAGCCATAAATGAATTAATTGAGAGGTGCAATTTCTAAAATGGGGTCACTTTTGGGGTTTCACTACTTTTTTGGCACCTCAGGGGCTCCGCAAATGTGGCCCGCAAACTATTCTAGCAAAATCTGTGCTCCAAAATCCAAATAGCGCTCCATCCTTCTCAGCCCTGATATCTGACCGAACAGTAATTTCTGACAACATATGGGGCATCATCGCATTCAGGAGAAGTTGCGCAATAAATTATGGGCTCCAGTTTCACTTATTAACCCTTGTGTACCTTAAAACTTTGCAGCAAATACAAAAATAAAATTTTTACCAGTAAAATGTCACATTTCCATGTCTCAATGTTATAAAATTCTGTGAGACAGCTTTGGATTCAACATACTCACTACACCCCTAGATGAATTCCATAGGCAGTGAAGTTTCCAATATGGGGTCACCTGGGGGGTGGGGGTTCTGCTGTTCTGGCACCTCAGGGGTGCTGCTAATGAAGCCCACAATCTATTCAAACAAAATCTGAATTCTAAAAGCCAAGTAGCGCTCGTTCCCATCCGATCCCTGCCGCGTGCAGTACTGTACAACTTTTTTTCAGGAAAAATTGCATATCAAATTGTGGGGTCCAATTTCTCCCATTAACCCTAGTGTAAATTGTAACATTGGTGCTAAAACAGTATTTTAGTGGAAAAAATTGAATTTTTTGTTAACACATCTAAAATGTTATAAGGTTTGGTGAATCACGTATAGATTTAAATTTCTCAGTACACCCCTAGATGAATTCCTTGAGGGGGTCTAGTTTCCAAAATGGGGTCACTTGTGTGGGGCTTCTGCTGTTTCCGCATGTCAGGAGCTCTCCAAATGCGACATGACACCCACAGACCATTCTATCACAGTCTGCTTTCCAAAACGTCACTCTTTCCTTTCCGATCCCTGCCGTGCACCCAAACAGTAGCTTTTCACGACATATGGGGTATTGGCGTACTCAAGAGAAATTGCACAACAATGATAAGGGTCCATTTTCTCCTGTTACCTTTGTGAAAATAAAAAAAATTGGAGCTAAAAGTACATTTTTATGGGAAAAATTTGATCACAGCTCTATGTTATAAACTTCTGTGAAGCACCTAGGGGATTCAAGGTGCTCACTACATATCTAGATACATTCCTTGAGGGGTCTAGTTTCCAAAATTGGGTCATTTGAGGTGGATTTTCCACTGTTTAGGCACATCAGGGGCTTTCCAAACGCGACATAGCGTCTGCTCTCGATTCCAGCCATTTTTGCTTTCAAAAAGTCAAACATCACACCTTCCCTTCCGAGCCCTGCTGTGTGCCCAAACAGTAATTTTCCCCCACATATGGGTTATCGGCGTACTCAGGAAAAACTGCACAGCACATTTTGGAGTCCATTTTCTCCTGTTACACTTATGAAAATAAAAATTGGGGCTAAAGTAAAATTTTTGTGAAAAAAAGGAAAATGTAAATTTTTTCCTTACACATTGCTTTAGTTCCAGTGAAGCACCTAGAGGGTTAATAAACTTCTTGAATGTGGTTTTGAGGACTTTGATGGATGTAGTTTTTAGAATGGTGTCACTGTTCGATGTTTTCTGTCATATAGGTCCTTCAAAGTCACTTCAAATGTGTGGTGGTCCCTAAAAATATGGTTTTGTAAATTCTGCTGGAAAAATTAGAAATCGCTGGTCAAGTTTTAACCTGTATAAAGTCCTAACAAAAAAAATATGTTTAAAAAATTGTGCTGATGTAAAGTAGACATGTGGGAAATGTTATTTATCAACTATTTTGTGTGACATAGCTCTCTGGTTTAAGGGCATAAAAAGACAAAAACAGTCTTGGGGTAAAATCGTTAAACAATAGGTCAGTTTTCTGATCATAGCTTTCCTTATAGGGCCTATTACATGAAGCGACCAAATGATTGTTACATCGAACAAGCTTTTTCAGTGTTGAGTATAAATATGTGACTGTTTCTCGGCAGCACATCCACTTGTGTACACAGGCATCTGCCAGAATCTGTAGTGGGAACAGCAGAGGAGGAAGGAAAGAAGAGACACACGTATTTTGATCGATCAGTGATCAGCTAGATTATTGACGTTTGTGCGTTTCACTCATTTAGCGGGATATGCCTCCGACAACAGTGTAAAATGTTTTTTTGTGAACGATCTTTCTTACGACCCCCTTCCCTCACAGAAATATTACATCTACTCCCTATACTGGCGCTCGTTACCGGGAGTTCATCTGCTCCTGTAAAAAGATCCTTGGACTGAACGGCCGCCAGGACTCCAGAGGGAGCCGGTTATGGGTTTCTAATAATTATATTGGTTTTTCACTAGTTCTGTGTCCAGAGATCTAGAAGGTCTAGTAAATGTAGTGACCCCTCAAATGGCCAGAACAAAGACTGGAGCGCAGGTAAAGCTTTGGGAGCTGTAAACAAAACCCTCATTTCTTCGCACAGTTTGATAACAGAACTTGGTAAATAAAACTTTCCTAAGTTTTAAGCTCCAGATCGTGTGTGAATTATTGTTTTATAATGAGCAACACTTGTTAAAACACTTATATAACAGGTTTTATGTGCTCATAGATTTTCCAGTTCCCTTGACCTTCATAGCATTTTACGACATAAGGCTGCAGTTTATACTCCGGAGCTGTAGTTCCTACTTTAAAGGGGTACTCCCATGTTTTTAGGCAATGGCATACGCTTTATAATTGGTGGAGCTCCAACTGCTAAGACTTCCACCGATACTGAGAATAAAGATGGCCCAGCTTTAATCAAGCTCTGTGTCTCCTTTACTATTTTCTCCTGCTCCGGCTGGGCAGCGAATTCTCAAAGGAGGACACAACTCTCATTCTCAAGAGGTCAGACCCCACTGTTCACAAAGTGATAGCGATAAGCCATCTTTTTACAAGTAGGGAATGCCCCATCAGCTTAGAACAGGGCATTACATTTTGGATTCATGAGGCTAAAGTTTCTGGTCATCGGCTCACCCAAAAACAGTCAGGAAAAGACATGACAGGTACAAAATTCTGCAAAAAATGATAATTCGACGTTGTAAATCCAGCTGTAATAAGTAGAAAAGAAAACCAATTGTTAATAGCTTACGGTATATGTATCCCATCCGCAATCCTTCATCATAACACATCTGTTTGGTCACCCACCTGCATTCTGGAACATGCAGACACCTTCCTGTTCTCTCCTTTCTCATTTTTTTTATATTATTCCAATATCTGCACCCCATTAACCCTGAGCCCATTTGGACTAACCATATTCAGCAATATGATGTGAGCCTATGTGACTTTTGAGAGTCCGAGAATCTAGTTTTTTGCATTTTTTTCAACTTCCAGTTCATTCGATTTACTGTACAGAAGAATTTACTTACCACATATACTCGAGTATAAGCCGAGATTTTCAGCCCAAATTTTTGGGTTGAAAGTGCCCCTCTCGGGTTATACTCGAGTCACGGTTGGCGGTGGGGTCAGCGGGTGAGGGGGAGAGGGCGCTGAGGCATACTTACCTGCTTCCGGGGCTCCTGGCGCTCCCCCTGCCCGACCCACGGTCTCCGGGTGCCGCAGCTCTTCCCCTGTTCAGCGGTCACGTGGGACCGCTCATTAGAGAAATGAATATGGACTCCACTCCCATAGTGGTGGAGCCGCATATTCATTTCTCTCATGAGCGGTAACGGTGATCGCTGATAGAGGAAGAGGCTGCGGCACCGAAGACCAGCTGTCCGGGGGAAGGAGCGGGACGCCGGGAGCAGGTAAGTATTACATATTCACCTGTCCGGGTTCCACACGCTGGGCGCCGCTCCATCTTCCCGGCGTCTCTCCGCACTGACTGTGCAGGTCGCCCTCTGCCTGATCAGTCAGTGCGGAGAGACGCCGAGACGGGACGCTGAGGAGCTGCAAGCAAGAGAGGTGAGTATGGCATTTTTTTTTATTATTGCAGCAGCAGCAGCAGCAATGGCACAGCTTTATAAGGAGCATCTATGGGGCAATAATGAACGGTGCAGAGCACTATATGGCACAGCTATGGGGCAATAATGAACGGTGCAGAGCACTATATGGCACAGCTAGGGGGCAATAATGAACGGTGCAGAGCACTATATGGCACAGCTAGGGGGCAATAATGAACGGTGCAGAGCACTATATGGCACAGCTATGGGGCAATAATGAACGGTGCAGAGCACTATATGGCACAGCTTTCTATGGTACATCTATGGGGCAATAATGAACGGTTCAGAGCACTATATGGCACAGCTATGGGGCAATAATGAACGGTGCAGAGCACTATATGGCACAGCTATGGGGCCATAATGAACGGTATGGAGCATCTATTTTTATTTTTGAAATTCACTGGTAGCTGCTGCATTTTCCACCCTAGGCTTATACTCGAGTCAATAAGTTTTCCCAGTTTTTTGTGGCAAAATTAGGGGAGTCGGCTTATACTTGAGTATACACGGTACATTACAATGTCCGGAATATCAGGACGGCCCACGTGGAACCAGCAAAGGAAAGAATATTAAGGTAAGGATTGCAATTATTGGTTCCCTTGTATTTATATAGGTTACATGGTTATTTTGAGATTCCATGTATGAGGATCAGACTACTGTTAATGCACTATATGGTACCATGGAAAAATCCCATTAACATTTTAGGTTTGCAGCTGCATAGAAAGCCATATCCTGAGATTTCCCAGTACTTATCAAAGTCTTCTTAAGTTAGGTGGCTCTTACTCTTAAAGAAGCTATCTAGTGATGAGTGATCACGTTCGGAAAAGGTGTTATCCAAGCAAGCTCTAATCGAGTATTTTCAGCATGCTCGAAGAAATGCTCGAGTCACCGTGGCTCCACGTCTTGCAGCTGTTCGAAAGCCGCAACAAATGCAGGGATTGCCTGTTTGAGACATGAATCCGCAGCAACTTGAGCATTTTTTTTCTGAGCAATGTCGCGCCAGGCTAGCTAATCAAAAGAAGAGCCACTGTGATAAAAGGTGGTTCTCCCGATTCCCTCCGGCAATCACAGACACCTATCATGGCCGATGGATTGGGATGTGGGAATCAATTTGCACCATCTCTAGTGGCGGTAACTAAATGTTACCTGCTACTGACATAACCATACAATGAAAAATATTCTGTGTACGTCTTGTCTTCTCCTTGAGCGGACCTGGTATCTATCTAATCGAGATTGTGTGTACATGATACAAATTTACTATAATTTATAGGACCGGCTCTCAATCTCCTTATCATTTGTATTTTCTTGTGAAAGAAACTGAATTATGCCTGTTGTTGCGTCTCGTATTTTGCATACTGAAGCTTGTTTCGGAGAATTAAATCACGCAGCAGTCAGATCTTTGGCGGAGGCTCTTATGTCTTACTACGTCTAGTCTGCTACAAGTGACCCCCACATTCCTGCCTCGTGATATCATTCCCCGTCTGTCCCTGCTCTGTCTGATTTCAACTGCGTCACTCTGACAAATTTATTGCTCCTGGCCTGCAGAACCTTCTCCTTTCTGAGTCAAGAACAGGCAGATATATACAGACATATAATACCCCCAGACATATGTACACCGCAGATATATCACATAATAACAGAAGCGCATTAACACTGGATATGGGTTTCACTCGATGGAAATCATAGGAAACTACAAATTAGGTGGATAAGTGAGGGTGGAAGAGGACCACCGCTCGTGGGACTCACTTTTTGTTAGAGATAGGGCCACTATATACAATTGTCAAATAATCACTTCTACGCTCTTAACTGAGAAAGTTGCATCTGAGACCTGAAGGTACTAATAACCATCCATGATTCATCTCCAATAAGTCAACTATTACAGAAATGCAGCCACCACTAAGGGGGAGGTATGGTCAGGGCAGCCACCACTAAGGGGGAGGTATGGTCGGGGCAGCCACCACCAAGGGGGAGGTATGGTCAGGGGCAGCCACCGCTAAGAGGGAAGTATTGTCAAGGGCAACCAACACTAAGGGGAAGGTATGGTTGGGGCAGCCACCACTAAGGAGGAGGAATGGTCAGGGGTAGCCACCACTAAAAGGGGAAGGTATGGTCAGGGGCAGCTACAACTAAGGGGGAAGAATGGTCAGGGGCAGCCACCACTAAGGGGGAGGTATAGTCAAGGGCAGCCACCACTAAAAGGGAGGTATGGTCAGGGGCAGCCACCACTAAGGAGGAGGTATGGTCAGGGGTAGCCACCACTAAGGGGGAGGTATGTCAGGGGCAGCCACCACTAAGGGGGAGGTATGGTCAGGGGCAGCCACCACTAAGGGGGAGGTATGGTCAGGGGTAGCCACCACTAAGGGGGAGGTATGGGTCAGGGGCAGCCACCACTAAGGGGGAGGTATGGTCAGGGGCAGCCACCACTAAGGGGGAGGTATGGTCAAGGGCAGCCACCACTAATGGGGAGGTATGGTCAAGGGCAGCCACCACTAAGGAGGAGGTATGGGTCAGGGGCAGCCACCACTAAGGGGGAGGTATGGTCAGGGGCAGCTACAACTAAGGGGAAAGAATGGTCAGGGGCAGCCACCACTAAGGGGGAGGATGGTTCAGCTAATTATTTGGCCAGTAGCTAGCTTGCGCAACTCTCCAATAAACAGTTCAGCCGAGCATTTCTGTGTTCTCTATAAGATATTAACTCCAAAACATCTGGATTGGCGGCTTGTCTCTTTAAAATAAAAAAAAAAAAGGATTGGCAGACTGAAATTGGACTTGCTGGGCCCTTAATTCACCCATCAATCATGTCAAGGGCCCCATACACAGTAGACTGTCAGTAGATATTGACAGGTTCTGCCAACATTAGTCTAATGTGTGTGTATGGGGGGAGGGGCTCTATTTTCCTTTATCTTTGCTTGTACAACGATTTTCTGTAAAAAAAATACACTTTTTGCTCCACTGGGTTACACACAAAATTCTCGAAACCTATGTGACATTAAAAATTGTTAACACTCATACGACAGTTCTATTGTATAGCACAATATTAGCAACCATTACTTTCAAAGGTGATGGCGCATCAATTGGAGAGATAGAGGCGCAGTGGTTAGCACAGCAGCCTTGCAGCGCTGTAGTCCTGGGTTCAAACCCCACCAAGGACAACATCTGCAAAGAGTTTGTATGTTCTCTCCGTGTTTGCGTGGGTTTCCTCCGGGTACTCCGGTTTCCTCCCACATTCCAAAGACATACTGATAGGGAATTTAGATTGTGAGCCCCAACGGGGACAGTGATCATAATGTGTGCAACCTGTAAAGCGCTGCGGAATATGTTAGCGCTATATAAAAATAAAGATTATTATTATTATAGAGGAAAATAAGCAACTTCTCAAATTTATGGTAACATAGTAACATAGTAACATAGTAACATAGTTAGTAAGGCCGAAAAAAGACATTTGTCCATCCAGTTCAGCCTATATTCCATCATAATAAATACCCAGATCTACGTCCTTCTACAGAACCTAATAATTGTATGATACAATATTGTTCTGCTCCAGGAAGACATCCAGGCCTCTCTTGAACCCCTCGACTGAGTTCGCCATCACCACCTCCTCAGGCAAGCAATTCCAGATTCTCACTGCCCTAACAGTAAAGAATCCTCTTCTATGTTGGTGGAAAAACCTTCTCTCCTCCAGACGCAAGGAATGCCCCCTTGTGCCCGTCACCTTCCTTGGTATAAACAGATCCTCAGCGAGATATTTGTATTGTCCCCTTATATACTTATACATGGTTATTAGATCGCCCCTCAGTCGTCTTTTTTCTAGACTAAATAATCCTAATTTCGCTAATCTATCTGGGTATTGTAGTTCTCCCATCCCCTTTATTAATTTTGTTGCCCTCCTTTGTACTCTCTCTAGTTCCATTATATCCTTCCTGAGCATCGGTGCCCAAAACTGGACACAGTACTCCATGTGCGGTCTAACTAGGGATTTGTACAGAGGCAGTATAATGCTCTCATCATGTGTATCCAGACCTCTTTTAATGCACCCCATGATCCTGTTTGCCTTGGCAGCTGCTGCCTGGCACTGGCTGCTCCAGGTAAGTTTATCATTAACTAGGATCCCCAAGTCCTTCTCCCTGTCAGATTTACCCAGTGGTTTCCCGTTCAGTGTGTAATGGTGATATTGATTCCCTCTTCCCATGTGTATAACCTTACATTTATCATTGTTAAACCTCATCTGCCACCTTTCAGCCCAAGTTTCCAACTTATCCAGATCCATCTGTAGCAGAATACTATCTTCTCTTGTATTAACTGCTTTACATAGTTTTGTATCATCTGCAAATATCGATATTTTACTGTGTAAACCTTCTACCAGATCATTAATGAATATGTTGAAGAGAACAGGTCCCAATACTGACCCCTGCGGTACCCCACTGGTCACAGCGACCCAGTTAGAGACTATACCATTTATAACCACCCTCTGCTTTCTATCACTAAGCCAGTTACTAACCCATTTACACACATTTTCCCCCAGACCAAGCATTCTCATTTTGTGTACCAACCTCTTGTGCGGCACGGTATCAAACGCTTTGGAAAAATCGAGATATACCACGTCCAATGACTCACCGTGGTCCAGTCTATAGCTTACCTCTTCATAAAAACTGATTAGATTGGTTTGACAGGAGCGATTTCTCATAAACCCATGCTGATATGGAGTTAAACAGTTATTCTCATTGAGATAATCCAGAATAACATCCCTCAGAAACCCTTCAAATATTTTACCAACAATAGAGGTTAGACTTACTGGCCTATAATTTCCAGGTTCACTTTTAGAGCCCTTTTTGAATATTGGCACCACATTTGCTATGCGCCAGTCCTGCGGAACAGACCCTGTCGCTATAGAGTCACTAAAAATAAGAAATAATGGTTTATCTATTACATTACTTAGTTCTCTTAGTACTCGTGGGTGTATGCCATCCGGACCCGGAGATTTATCTATTTTAATCTTATTTAGCCGGTTTCGCACCTCTTCTTGGGTATGTCCATGTTCACACTCCTGCGGCTCACACCACACAAAGGGTCACAGTGGCTTGCACTCACCACCCCCTTTGTCACATAGGGATGAAAAGGTTTCCGAGAAAATTCAACTTGGCTGCAGTAATCCACTGCTGGCACCTATCACCCTCCAGGTTAATCAGTATAAAGTAATTTCCGATCCCAGTCCTGTAACTCTCACAGATATATCAAGCACAACAGCATAGCCCAGCAGGCCTCCAGCTTGAATGCTAAAGAGGATATATATTCATATACACACTCAACAACTTTACTAACTTGCATTGTATAAAAATGCATACCATGCAGCTTTACATGAACACCCGATCCTTACACTATGGCTGGTCCGAATAACTAAAGCAATTGTTACCATCCACCTCTCGTGTCTCCCCTTTTCCTCATAGTTTGTAAGCCTGCGAGCAGGGCCCTCACTCCTCCTGGTATCTGTTTTGAACTGTATTCCTGTTATGCTGTAATGTCTATTGTCTGTGCAAGTCCCCTCTATAATTTGTAAAGCGCTGCGGAATATGTTGGCGCTATATACAGTGGGGCAAAAAAGTATTTAGTCAGTCAGCAATAGTGCAAGTTCCACCACTTAAAAAGATGAGAGGCGTCTGTAATTTACATCATAGGTAGACCTCAACTATGGGAGACAAACTGAGGAAAAAAAATCCAGAAAATTACATTGTCTGTTTTTTTAACAATTTATTTGCATATTATGGTGGAAAATAAGTATTTGGTCAGAAACAAACAATCAAGATTTCAGGCTCTCACAGACCTGTAACTTCTTCTTTAAGAGTCTCCTCTTTCCTCCACTCATTACCTGTAGTAATGGCACCTGTTTAAACTTGTTATCAGTATAAAAAGACACCTGTGCACACCCTCAAACAGTCTGACTCCAAACTCCACTATGGTGAAGACCAAAGAGCTGTCAAAGGACACCAGAAACAAAATTGTAGCCCTGCACCAGGCTGGGAAGACTGAATCTGCAATAGCCAACCAGCTTGGAGTGAAGAAATCAACAGTGGGAGCAATAATTAGAAAATGGAAGACATACAAGACCACTGATAATCTCCCTCGATCTGGGGCTCCACGCAAAATCCCACCCCGTGGGGTCAGAATGATCACAAGAATGGTGAGTAAAAATCCCAGAACCACGCGGGGGGACCTAGTGAATGAACTGCAGAGAGCTGGGACCAATGTAACAAGGCCTACCATAAGTAACACACTACGCCACCATGGACTCAGATCCTGCAGTGCCAGACGTGTCCCACTGCTTAAGCCAGTACATGTCCGGGCCCGTCTGAAGTTTGCTAGAGAGCATTTGGATGATCCAGAGGAGTTTTGGGAGAATGTCCTATGGTCTGATGAAACCAAACTGGAACTGTTTGGTAGAAACACAACTTGTCGTGTTTGGAGGAAAAAGAATACTGAGTTGCATCCATCAAACACCATACCTACTGTAAAGCATGGTGGTGGAAACATCATGCTTTGGGGCTGTTTCTCTGCAAAGGGGCCAGGAGGACTGATCCGGGTACATGAAAGAATGAATGGGGCCATGTATCGTGAGATTTTGAGTGCAAACCTCCTTCCATCAGCAAGGGCATTGAAGATGAAACGTGGCTGGGTCTTTCAACATGACAATGATCCAAAGCACACCGCCAGGGCAATGAAGGAGTGGCTTCGTAAGAAGCATTTCAAGGTTCTGGAGTGGCCTAGCCAGTCTCCAGATCTCAACCCTATAGAAAACCTTTGGAGGGAGTTGAAAGTCCGTGTTGCCAAGTGAAAAGCCAAAAACATCACTGCTCTAGAGGAGATCTGCATGGAGGAATGGGCCAACATACCAACAACAGTGTGTGGCAACCTTGTGAAGACTTACAGAAAACATTTGACCTCTGTCATTGCCAACAAAGGATATATTACAAAGTATTGAGATGAAATTTTGTTTCTGACCAAATACTTATTTTCCACCATAATATGCAAATAAATTGTTAAAAAAACAGACAATGTGATTTTCTGGATTTTTTTTTCTCAGTTTGTCTCCCATAGTTGAGGTCTACCTATGATGTAAATTACAGACGCCTCTCATCTTTTTAAGTGGTGGAACTTGCACTATTGCTGACTGACTAAATACTTTTTTGCCCCACTGTAAATAAAAATTATTATTATTATTATCTTCGTTGCAGCACGGAAAACATCTGCCTGATCTTGGGTTTCGCTTTCACAGCTTCTTCTGGGGCTTCTGTAGAGTGTTCTGTGTGACACTTTAAATAGCCCTTCTACAAATCACACTCCTTAAAAGTGGCATTTAAGTTAACATAGAAATACTCCAATTACAGCCATTAGATCAATCATTTCCAATTCGTTCACTATTAAAATTGGCATACGATTAATATGAGATGGGAAGTGTACGGTTATATCTTACATTTCAGTTCTTGCTCTAGTTCAATCTTATCTAATGCCATCTATGATAAATGGAATATGCTCCTATTATTTAGTATCTGATTTTTAATCAGGGAAAGTCTATATATTATATATTAGAGGGACAAACTACGGTAAGTGAACTCATCCGTAAGTTCTGGTGACCCCACAGAGCCAATCAGGCCCCGCTCTGAACTTACATCATAGCCCGAGTCCCCTTTTCTGGATCTTCTGGACAATGTGACCTTAAAAAAGGAGTTACAGTTATTTTCTAAGTTGTGGGATACCCCTGTGAGGGGAATCGTTGAGTAATGGCCTCTGTAAAGTACTGTGCATCGGCTCCTTTTTAAGGGAATAGGAGCTGATCTGCGGCTCTCGGCAGCGGCTGCTACGCATTGAATAGATCTGTATTATTCAGCTTTTTTCAATGTTTAGATTTCTATGGTGCCAGGACTAATAACAGATGATTAGTGGGGGTCCTCAACAATCTCATATTGACGACCAATATCCTTCGAGCGGACTACCCTTTAAATATGTTATATTTGACTGTAACTATTCACCAAGTGATCGGTAGGTGCAAAAAGAAGCAGCTTCCATCTTGGAAAGTGATACAAGTTTTAAAGGAAAGTTGTAGATAGACTTGATACCCTGTCATTGCATTTTACCTTACAAATCAGAAAAGGAAAAAAAGAAGGTTAATAAGGATCCCAGGATATTTCACAAAGGTGATTTAATTACCATTTCCTACATAGCTTTCCTCTTGTACTTCTTGTATTCCCCACATACATTGGGCTGCTTCTTATCAGGTTCTACCGGGACAACTGCCCGAGGGCAAAAAAATGGAAGGTTCAAACACATTCGGAGTGCTCTAAGGTGATAAATATCCAGACTCCGCCATCAAAGAGCCATTTGATCATACCCTGTCACTGCAGTAATAAAAAGGATTAATTTATTTTTCCGGACTGCCAAATCTCTCCTGTGTCCCAGGGTTGAAGTTCTGCGTGCGTGGGACTAATTATAAGTAATTACAGGCTGCATGCAAAGAATGTAGATATCAATAGTCATTTCTCAATGCAAAAGTAGATTGCAAGCTCCGTGGATCAGCATTGCAGAAGACCACCTTAGCAGCAGCTTGGCCCACGGGTCAGGGTGCCTCAACACAAACAGCAAGAGGGCAGTCACTTTAAGGATAATGCTTTTTGGAATTATGAGCTATGTGAGTTCTCAACCTGAGTTTAGGGTGGAAAATGGGTAGAGCTCGATCTGGGGCGGAGGCAAAAGAAAAAAAAATCAGAAGAATATTAAAGGCAAATATAGGTCTTAAATAACTGATTCTCTTATATAAAATGATACTCCTCATTAATACATATCTATGCCACGATATATATGATCCCTATACAATATTATGTACAAATTGCATTATAATCACAACTGCTCAGTTTCTGCAATACCACCTTGTGGCGAAAGCTGGGACTGCAGCTTAGATGTGTTTTCCAAATCTATCCAAAGCAATTAAAAGACAATGTCAGCAAAATAGCAAATTAATAGCAAATACATGCACACAAGATGCACTGACAATTCCCTAATACATCAGTCAATAGATTATAGAAGTAACATTTTTATTTTGCAGTTCCATATACTTTATGTTAAGGGGTTCAATTTGAGGCCCTTATTTTCTAATGTCCCTTATGGCAGAAAACTAGCAAGGAATACAACCTAATAAGGCTGGAGTCACACCAAACGTATGAAAAATCGGTCTGAGTGTCCCTGCTGAGAGACGCACGAGTGTCCCTGCCAAGAGACGCACGAGTGTCATGCGAGTACAATCCGATTTCTCACACATAGCATCTGATTTACATCCGAATGCAAAGCGATTTTAACATGAGCTTTTACATACAGCAATTCTCTGTCATTTACACATCGTTTTCAAAGGAAATATTCTTCAAAACACACACACACACATATATACAGTTAGGGCCAGAAATATTTGGACAGTGACACAAGTTTTGTTATTTTAGCTGTTTACAAAAAACATGTTCAGAAATACAATTATATATATAATATGGGCTGAAAGTGCACACTCCCAGCTGCAATATGATAGTTTCCACATCCAAATCGGAGAAAGGGTTTAGGAATCATAGCTCTGTAATGCATAGCGTCCTCTTTTTCAAGGGACCAAAAGTAATTGGACAATGGACTCTAAGGGCTGCAATTAACTCTGAAGGCGTCTCCCTCGTTAACCTGTAATCAATGAAGTAGTTAAAAGGTCAGGGGTGGATTCCAGGTGTGTGGTTTTGCATTTGGAAGCTGTTGCTGTGAGCAGACAACATGCGGTCAAAGGAACTCTCAATTGAGGTGAAGCAGAACATCCTGAGGCTGAAAAAAAAATCCATCAGAGAGATAGCAGACATGCTTGGAGTAGCAAAATCAACAGTTGGGTACATTCTGAGAAAAAAGGAATTGACTGGTGAGCTTGGGAACTCAAAAAGGCCTGGACGTCCACGGATGGCAACAGTGGTGGATGATCGCCGCATACTTAATTTGGTGAAGAAGAACCCGTTCACAACATCAACTGAAGTCCAGAACACTCTCAGTGAAGTAGGTGTATCTGTCTCTAAGTCAACAGTAAAGAGAAGACTCCATGACAGTAAATACAAAGGGTTCACATCTAGATGCAAACCATTCATCAATACCAAAAATAGACAGGCCAGAGTTAAATTTGCAGAAAAACACCTCAAGAAGCCAGCTCAGTTCTGGAAAAGTATTCTATGGACAGATGAGACAAAGATCAACCTGTACCAGAATGATGGGAAGAAAAAAGTTTGGAGAAGAAAGGGAACGGCACATGATCCAAGGCACACCACATCCTCTGTAAAACATGGTGGAGGCAACGTGATGGCATGGGCATGCATGGCTTTCAATGGCACTGGGTCACTTGTGTTTATTGATGACATAAGAGCAGACAAGAGTAGCCGGATGAATTCTGAAGTGTACCGGGATATACTTTCAGCCCAGATTCAGCCAAATGCTGCAAAGTTGATTGGACGGCGCTTCATAGTACAGATGGACCATGACCCCAAGCATACAGCCAAAGCTACCCAGGAGTTCATGAGTGCCAAAAAGTGGCACATTCTGCAATGGCCAAGTCAATCTCCAGATCTAAACCCAATTGAGCATGCATTTCACTTGCTCAAATCCAGACTTAAGACGGAAAGACCCACAAACAAGCAAGACCTGAAGGCTGCGGCTGTAAAGGCCTGGCAAAGCATTAAGAAGGAGGAAACCCAGCGTTTGGTGATGTCCATGGGTTCCAGACTTAAGGCAGTGATAGCCTCCAAAGGATTTGCAACAAAATATTGAAAATAAAAATATTTTGTTTGGGTTATGTTTATTTGTCCAATTACTTTTGACCTCCTAAAATGTGGAGTGTTTGTAAAGAAATCTGTACAATTCCTACATTTTCTATCAGATATTTTTGTTCAACCCTTCAAATTAAACGTTACAATCTGCACTTGAATTCTGTTGTAGAGGTTTCATTTCAAATCCAATGTGGTGGCATGCAGAGCCCAACTCGCAAAAATTGTGTCACTGTCCAAATATTTCTGGCCCTAACTGTATATATATATATATATATGGGAAAACAGCACAACAAAATGAAAAAAAGTAGACTTTATTGCCTGAACGGCGTGGCAACGTTTCGGATATACTATCCTTTCTCAAGCCTATATATCCGAAACGTTGCCACGCCGTTCAGGCAATAAAGTCCACTTTTTTTAATTTTGTTGTGCTGTTTTCCCTTTTCTTTTTTATATTTTTACCACCTGCAATAGTGGTTTGGAAAGCTCTGCACGTTTTTTCAAGGTAGTATTTTGATGTTGTTCCTTTTTTCATTCTATATATATATATATATATATATATATATATATATATATATATATATATATATATATATATATATATATATATATATATATATATATATATATAAACAAAGAAGAAACAGCCGGACGGCACTAACGACGGAAAAAAGCTGAGTGAACCGCTCACCTGTGTCTAGAGGGTAAAGATCAGTCCTGGGTGCAAGAGCTCCACGAGAAAGCAGCACAAATGTATCACAAATCTGAAGAAAAGGAGCGCACAACCTGGACATCCGATGCGGGTAAGCTTTATTCCAAATGCATAAAAAACATCTTCACGGCCGGGGGTGCAAGGAAAGGAATGCGGCTGGGCTAGACGACGGCCGTTTCGCGCCTGACTGGCGCTTCAACGGGTCAGTGCAGATGTAATCAGTAACGCCAGAAGAAATAGGGCCAGGTGAGACACAAGCTCCCCCTCCCTACTTCCTCCCGCAATACACCGAGCACATCCCACTGCATGACGAGTCACTTAAAAACATAAATAAAAACATATCTATGAAGCACCAGAAAACAACAAAGAGGAAACAGAGACTTATAAGGAAAAAAGGTTAACGCTACCATTAATAAATTACTTTAACAGACATATAAACCAACATTCTGATACCACTACAGTATCTGTTATAAAAGGATGGCATTGAACAAGAAAAAACTTATACGCCTATTACCAAAACAGGCCATTAGGAAACAAAAATTTTTAGACAACTCTTATAAGAAAATGGACATATCCACCCGGTCATTAAAACCCAGGGGACCCATCGCGTTAGTACGCATAATCCATCTTGCTTCAGCTCTTAATAGTAGATTATGGAGATCACCCCCCTAGGTGGTAAAGTGATTTTCTCAATACCTGCGAATGTCAGCACGCTAGGGTCTCCCTGATGTACTTCGCGGACATGAGTTATTAACCGCGGTACTCCTTTTCCGGTGGTAATCGTGCTGCAATGTTCGCGGAACCGCATATGTAAACATCTGATGGTCTTCCCAATATAGAAACGACCACATGGGCAGTATACAATATACACCACGTATTTTGTTTTGCAAGATATGAACGCCTTGACCTCATGTCTGATGGAACCTATTTGTAAAGCGCTTCCTGTAATATGGAACTTACATTGTGAGCATTGGCCGCAGCGATGATTGCCCCTAGGGGCATTAGAACCGAGCCAATTGTTATTCTCTCGAGGCAACCTATTGTGTACTAATAAGTCCCTTAAATTTTTGCTGCGTTTATATGATATCAACGGGCCTTTCTTAACCATTTCCGTTAAATCCTTATCTCTCTCGAGGACGTGCCAGTTTTTCTTTATGGCAATCCTAATGAGGTTATCAACCGGGCTAAATTGGAAACTAAAGGTAAACTGCTTCCCTACTGATCTCTGTGTTCCTGACCTCTTCACATGTATCCTATCCCTAGCTGTTTGTAAGACCTCCTCGGGGTAACCTCTCCTTTTAAACCTCTGACATAATTTGTTAGTTTGTAACAAAGCCCCCTCTTGTGTGCTATTCACCCTTTCCACTCGCAACAGCTGGCTATACGGTAGAGAACGCTTAACATGAGCAGGATGGTAGCTATTGTAATGGAGAACCGAATTTGTCGCCACGGGTTTGCGAAAAAGTGTTGTCACTAATGTCCCATTCTTCGCCTCGACCGATACGTCTAAAAAATTAAGTTGTTGATCTCCATATTCAGATGTGAACATCATGTTCATGGTATTGTTATTTAGATATGTTACAAAAGAGGAAAACGTGTCGACAGTTCCGTCCCAAATGAAGAACATATCATCGACATATCTACAGTAGTGTTTGATGTGTTTGGAGTATGGATTCTGGTCAGCGTAGATATATTTCTCTTCGAAAAGACCTAGAAACAAATTTGCGAAGGTGCATGCTGCCGGAGTCCCCATCGCGGTACCGGTTACTTGTTTGTACCACAAATCCCTAAATGTGAACGCATTGTGTGTTAAAATAAACAATAAACCGTCGCAAACAAAATCAATAAAGGCTTGGGACCGATCAGTGGACTCCAAGATGTACCTCACGGATTCTACACCCAATTTCTGGGGGATCCTAGTGTACAAATTGGTGACGTCCACTGAGGCTAAAGCAAAACCCGTTTGCCATTGAAAGTATTTAATGCTCTTAAGAAATGCATCGGTATCCTTGAGATACGACGGTATGCTACCAAGTATAGGACGTAACAACCAATCCACATACTAAAGGTACCGTCACACTAGACGATATCGCTAGCGATCCGTGACGTTGCAGCGTCCTCGCTAGCGATATCGTCCAGTGTGACAGGCAGCAGCGATCAGGCCCCTGCTGGGAGATCGCTGGTCGGGGAAGAAAGTCCAGAACTTTATTTGGTCGCTGGACTCCCCTTAGACATCGCTGAATCGGCGTGTGTGACACCGATTCAGCGATGTCTTCACTGGTAACCAGGGTAAACATCGGGTAACTAAGCGCAGGGCCGCGCTTAGTAACCCGATGTTTACCCTGGTTACCATCCTAAAAGTAAAAAAAACAAACACTACATACTTACCTACAGCCGTCTGTCCTCCAGCGCTGTGCTCTGCACTCCTCCTGTACTGGCTGTGAGCGTCGGTCAGCCGGAAAGCAGAGCGGTGACGTCACCGCTCTGCTTTCCGGCCGCTGTGCTCACACAGACAGTACAGGAGGAGAGCAGAGCACAGCGCTGGAGGACAGACGGCTGTAGGTAAGTATGTACTGTTTGTTTTTTTTTACTTTTAGGATGGTAACCAGGGTAAACATCGGGTTACTAAGCGCGGCCCTGCGCTTAGTTACCCGATGTTTACCCTGGTTACCGGCATTGTTGGTCGCTGGAGAGCGGTCTGTGTGACAGCTCTCCAGCGACCAAACAGCGACGCTGCAGCGATCCGGATCGTTGTCGGTATCGCTGCAGCGTCGCTAAGTGTGACGGTACCTTTAGACAATGGTTCAGTTAATGAGCCCACCCCGGACACGATAGGGCGACCGGGGGGGTCCACTTCGGACTTGTGTATTTTGGGTACATAGTACCAATGAGGTTTGAGGGGGAACTCCGGCAGCAGCTTCTCCGCCTTGTTTTGGGAAAGTACTCCTTTCTCTACTGCTTGTTTGAGTAATGCCTGTAAGGCTCCCTTATACTTATAAGTTGGATCTTGTGTAAGTCTAATATAAGTGTTCTCCTCTGTTAATTGTCTCTCAGCTTCTTTTATATACATCTCTTTGGGGATCAACACAATTTTTCCGCCCTTGTCGGCCTGTCTCACAATGGTGTCTGACCAACCTGAAATCTCTTTCAATGCTTTTCGATCAATATCAGATAGATTAGACGGTGCCTTAGTATATAAAAGAGCCTCTACGTCTTTGATCACCAGTGTCTCAAACAAGTCGATCACATTCCCAGGCGACGTGGGTGGCATATACTGGGAAGGGACACCCCCCGTGAATGGAGCTATAACAGAACTGGACGGCCCCGCAAACTCCGCTATATTCTCAGACAAGCTCAACAATAAAGCCCCATCCTGTCTCATATTGGCTAAAGACTGACATTCTGCTGATGCTAGGAAGCCCAAAGGGCCAATGCTGACTGGTCTTTCACCCTCTCTACTAATATAACCGGGAGTGGACTTATCAGACGAAAAGGTTTTAAAAAGATGTATCTTACGGATAGCTTTAAACAATTCAATTTTAAAGTCAGTAAAGTTGAACTCTTCAGGAATACAGTATGATAAACCTTTGCTCAGTAATGTACAATGTTCCGGACACAGGTGATGTTTGGTCAAGTTCAATACGTTTTGTTCAGAGTTCACAACTGCCGTCTCGCCCTCCATGACACTGTCTTCCGTTTGCGACGGAGATCGTAATTTTCCCCTCCTCCTGCCTCCTCTTCTCGTTCTCCTTCTAAAGGGACACCTGATCGTTGATTATCACCTATGGGCACAGAGTCAATCTCCGCGTTCCCGGAAGTTGCCGCACCATCACTCTGACTAGAATCGGAGTCCGTAGTATAATACTCTCTCCTGGCGCCGGTCTTGCGTTTTTTGAAAAACTTTCTCCTCGAACCAGTCTGTTGGGGACCCTTGTTCGCCCCGCTTAGTTGTTTATTCCAAGTAAAGACTAACCCTTTTTCAAAGTCATTCTTATCACGTATAAACTTATCTCTTTTACGTGCTTTGATCTCGGCTTGGAATGGAATAATCTTGGTATCCATTTTTTTGTTAAATTGTGCCCATTGGTTATCTGTCAATCTACTTCTTAATTCATCTTGGGCTTTTTTCAAATCAGTTGTCACCTCCGTGTAACTTTGCATGTTAGCTCTTAACACTAGTGCCAGCAATTCTTGTGAACATTTGAGCATTATGCCTTCCCACTCCGTTTTAAAGTTGGAATCATGAGAAAAATGTGCGATCTCTTTCCAAACTCTGAGTCCTCTAGGAACCCTGCCACAGTCCATATGAGACTGCAGGGAATTATTGGTCCAAAACAGACGTGTTTCTCTTTCTGTCAAATTGATCAATTTATGTTCCAACGATCTGGTGCTTAAAGTAAAAACCTCGTCAGCCTGCTCGCATTCCTTAAAAAAGTTTGATACATCCTCCCGGCTGGCTTGTAAGCCCGCTCCAATTGCTTGACCTTCCATCATGCTCCTGTGTAGGAATCCGTTACTGTCCCACTAACAATCCAAAACAGGATGTCACGTTACCGCACAGGTAGCGCACAGACACTGCAGCAACAGTCGTGTGCACAGTCCGATAAAGACACTAAATACAAACAAAGAAGAAACAGCCGGACGGCACTAACGACGGAAAAAAGCTGAGTGAACCGCTCACCTGTGTCTAGAGGGTAAAGATCAGTCCTGGGTGCAAGAGCTCCACGAGAAAGCAGTACAAATGTATCACAAATCTGAGGAAAAGGAGCGCACAACCTGGACATCCGATGCGGGTAAGCTTTATTCCAAATGCATAAAAAACATCTTCACGGCCGGGGGTGCAAGGAAAGGAATGCGGCTGGGCTAGACGACGGCCGTTTCGCGCCTGACTGGCGCTTCAACGGGTCAGTGCAGATGTAATCAGTAACGCCAGAAGAAATAGGGCCAGGTGAGACACAAGCTCCCCCTCCCTACTTCCTCCCGCAATACACCGAGCACATCCCACTGCATGACGAGTCACTTAAAAACATAAATAAAAACATATCTATGAAGCACCAGAAAACAACAAAGAGGAAACAGAGACTTATAAGGAAAAAAGGTTAACGCTACCATTAATAAATTACTTTAACAGGCATATAAACCAACATTCTGATACCACTACAGTATCTGTTATAAAAGGATGGCATTGAACAAGAAAAAACTTATACGCCTATTACCAAAACAGGCCATTAGGAAACAAAATTTTTTAGACAACTCTTATAAGAAAATGGACATATCCACCCGGATATGAAAAAAAGTAGACTTTATTGCCTGAACGGCGTGGCAACGTTTCGGATATACTATCCTTTCTCAAGCCTATATATCCGAAACGTTGCGACGCCGTTCAGGCAATAAAGTCCACTTTTTTTAATTTTGTTGTGCTGTTTTCCCTTTTCTTTTTTATATTTTTACCACCTGCAATAGTGGTTTGGAAAGCTCTGCACGTTTTTTCAAGGTAGTATTTTGATGCTGTTCCTTTTTTCATTCTATATATATATATATATATACCGTATATACTCGAGTATAAGCCGAGATTTTCAGCCCAAATTTTTGGGCTGAAAGTGCCCCTCTCGGCTTATACTCGAGTCACAGTAGCGGTGGGGTCGGCGGGTGAGGGGGTGAGGGCGCTGAGGCATACTTACCTAGTCCCAGCGATCCTCGCGCTGTCCCTGCCGTCCCACGGTCTTCTGTGCTGCAGCTTCTTCCCCTCTTCAGCGGTCACGTGGGACCGCTCATTAGAGAAATGAATAGGCGGCTCCACCTCCCATAGGGGTGGAGCCGCCTATTCAATTCTCTAATCAGCGGTAACAGTGACCGCTGATAGAGAAAGAAGCTGCGGCACCGAAGACAGCTGTGACAGGCGGGGAGCGCCAGGATCGCTGGGACCAGGTAAGTATGTCATATTCACCTGTCCGCGTTCCAGCCGCCGGGCGCCGATCCATCTTCCCAGCGTCTCCGCTCTGACTGTGCAGGTCAGAGGGCGCGATGACGCATATAGTGTGCGCGGCGCCCTCTGCCTGATCAGTCAGTGCAGAGACGCCGGGACGAGACGCCGGAACCGGACGCTGGGAGCTGCAAGCAAGAGAGGTGAGTATGGCTTTTTTTTTTTTATTGCAGCAGCAGCAGCACAGAGTTATGTGGAGCATCTATGGGGCTATATGAACGCTGCAGAGCACTATATGGGGCACAGCTATGGGGAGATATGAACGCTGCAGAGCACTATATGGGGCACAGATATGGGGAGATATGAACGCTGCAGAGCACTGTATGGGGCACAGCTATGGGGAGATATGAACGCTGCAGAGCACTGTATGGGGCACAGCTATGGGGAGATATGAACGCTGCAGAGCACTGTATGGGGCACAGCTATGGGGAGATATGAACGCTGCAGAGCACTGTATGGGGCACAGCTATGGGGAGATATGAACGCTGCAGAGCACTATATGGCAGAGCTATGGGGAGATATGAACGCTGCAGAGCACTGTATGGGGCACAGCTATGGGGAGATATGAACGCTGCAGAGCACTATATGGGGCACAGCTATGGGGAGATATGAACGCTGCAGAGCACTGTATGGGGCACAGCTATGGGGAGATATGAACGCTGCAGAGCACTATATGGCACAGCCAAGGGGGAATATGAACAGTGCAGAGCACTATATGGGGCACAGCTATGGGGAGATATGAACGCTGCAGAGCACTATATGGGGCACAGCTATGGGGAGATATGAACGCTGCAGAGCACTATATGGCACAGCCAAGGGGGAATATGAACAGTGAGCACTATATGGGGCACAGCTATGGGGAGATATGAACGCTGCAGAGCACTATATGGCGCACAGCTATGGGGAGATATGAACGCTGCAGAGCACTGTATGGGGCACAGCTATGGGGAGATATGAACGCTGCAGAGCACTATATGGCACAGCCAAGGGGGAATATGAACAGTGCAGAGCACTATATGGGGCACAGCTATGGGGAGATATGAACGGCGCAGAGCACTATATGGCACAGCTATGGGGAAATAATGATCTATTTTTATTTTTGAAATTCACCGGTAGCTGCTGCATTTCCACCCTAGGCTTATACTCGAGTCAATAGGTTTTCCCTGTTTTTTGTGGCAAAATTAGGGGGGTCGGCTTATACTCGGGTCGGCTTATACTCGAGTATATACGGTATATATATATATATATATATAATAGAATAAAAGCCGGAAATTCATGTGCCGTGTACAGTACATCGGGTATTCTAGAATTTGCATGTCCACGTAGTATATTGCCCAGCCATGTAGTATATTGCCCAGCAATGTAGTATATTGCCCAGCGACGTAGTATACAGCACAGAGCCACGTAGTATATTGCTCAGCCACGTAGTATATTGCCCAGTCACGTAGTATATTGCCCAGTCACGTAGTATATTGCAAAGCGACGTAGTATATTGTCCTGCCACGTAGTATATTGCACAGCGACGTAGTATACAGCACAGACACGTAGTATACTACCCATCCAAGTAGTATATTGCCCAGCCATGTATGTAAAAGGTTAAAAAAGACTTAAAATAAAAAATAAACATATACTCATCTTCCGAGGGCCCATTGTGGTCAAGAGAATGCCAAGAGTATGCAAAGCAGCCATCAAAGCAAAAGGTGGCTGCTTTGAAGAACCTAGAATATAAGACATAATTTCAGTTGTTTCACACTTTTTTGTTAAGTATATAATTCCACATGTGTTAATTCATAGTTTTGATGTCTTCAGTGTGAATGTACAATTTTCATAGTCATGAAAATACAGAAAAATCTTTAAATGAGAAGGTGTGTCCAAACTTTTGGTCTGTACTGTAGGTAACACACATACATATATATACACAACGTGTTCCAAATTAATATGCAAATTGGATTTAAGTGTCATAAAGATTTAATTGTTTTGTTTTTCAAATAAACTCGTGGATGGTATTGTGTCTCAGGGCTTAATGGATCACTGAAATCAATGTTAAACACATGTGATAATTAGTTTTCCAGGTGATTCTAATTAAAGGAAAACTACTTAAAAATAATGTTCCACATTATTAAGCAGGCCACAGTTTTCAAGTAACATGGGAAAGAAAAAGAATCTCTCTACTGCTGAAAAGCGTTAAATAGTGCAATGCCTTGGACAAGGTATGAAAACATTAGATATTTCACGAAAACTTAAGAGTGATCATCAGACTGTGAAGAGATTTGTGACTGAAACAGGGCACAGACAGGGTTCATGCAGATAAAGGCATAATGAGGAAGGTTTCTGCCAGGCAAATTCATTGGATTAAGAGAGCAGCTGCCAAAATACCATTACAAAGCAGCAAACAGTTATTTGAAGCTGATGGTGCCTCTGGAGTCCCTGGAACCTCAAGGTGTAGGATCCTTCAAAGGCTTGCTGTGGTGCATAAACCTACTATTAGGCCACCCCTAAACAGTGTTCACAAGCAGAAATGGTTGCAGTGGGCCCAGACATACATGAAGACTAATTTCCAAACAGTCTTGTTTACTGATGAGTGTCGAGCAACCCTGGATGGTCCAGATGGATGGAGTAGTGGATGGTTGGGGGATGGCCAACATGTCCCAACAAGACTGCTACATCAGCGAGGTGGAGAAGTCATGTTTTGGGCCGGAATCATGGGGAAACAGCTGGTAGGGCCCTTTAAGGTTCCTGAAGGTGTGAAAATGACCTCTGCAAAGTATATAAAGTTTCTGACTGACAACTTTCTTCCATGGTACAAAAAGCAGAAACGTGCCTTCAGGAGCAAAATCATTTTCATGCTGACAATGCACCATCTCATGCTGCAAAGAATCCCTCTGAGTCATTGGCTGCTATGGGCATAAAAGGAGATAAACTCATGGTGTGGCCACCATCTTCACCTGACCTCAACCGTACAGAGAACCTTTGGAGTATCATCAAGCAAAAGATCTATGAGGGTGGGAGGCCGTTCACATCAAACCAGCAGCTCTGGGAGGCTATTCTGACTTGATGCAAAGAAATACAAGCAGAAACTCTCCAAAAACTCACAAGTTCAATGGATGCAAGAATTGTGAAGGTGATATCAAAGAAGGGTCCTATGTTAACATGTAACTTGGCCTGTTAGGAGGTTTTGGAGTTAGCTTTTTTGTTCAGTGAATGGGACCTCCCAATGCTGCAAATTCCACAAATGAGCATTTTCAGTTCTTTAAAACATATCAAATGTTTAGAAATTCTACTGTGCTTAATAATTTGGAACAGTGCATTTTGAGTGTTTATCCATTTTGGAGATTATACTGTTATAATTGGGAGGTTTCTTCAATAAAATGCGATGTATACTCTAACGGGTCATGACTTTTATTAGGCGGTCTGTCATTTTCACCAATCATTTAGGAAAATCCGAGAAAAATATCATTTGCATAATTTGGAACTTGGTGTATGTATATATGTATATATATATATATATATATATATATATATATATATATATATATGTATATGTATATGTATAATATATATATATATATACACACACACACACACACACACACACACCTCAAAAAAAACAAAGGGAACACTAAAATCCCACATCCTAGATATCACTGAATGAAACATTCCAGTTGTAAATCCAACTGCACCAGCATATGATCTCACAAGGGGTCTGAGGATCTCATCTCAGTACCTAATGGCAGTCAGGCTACCTCTGGCGAGCACATGGAGGGCTGTGCGGCCCTCCAAAGAAATGCCACCCCACACCATTACTGACCCACTGCCAAACCGGTCATGCTGGAGGATATTGCAGGCAGCAGAATTTTCTCCATGGCGTCTCCAGACTCTGACACGTTTGTCACATGTGCTCAGTGTGACCTTACTTTCATCTGTGAAGAGCACAGGGCACCAGTGGCGGATTTGCCAATCTTGGTGTTCTGTGGCAAATGCAAGCATCCTGCATGGTGTTGGGCTGTGAGCACAACCCCCATCTGTGGACGTCGTGCACTCAGACCATCCTCATGGAGTCGGTTTCTAACCGTTTGTGCAGACACAAGCACATTCGTGGCTTGCTGAAGGTCATTTTGCAGGGCTCTGGCAGTGCTCTTCCTGTTCCTCGCACAAAGGCGGAGGCAGCGGTCCTGCTGCTGGGTTGTTGCCCTCCTATGGCCCCCTCCACATCTCCATGTTTACTGGTCTGTCTCCTGCTAGCGCCTCCAACATCTGGACACTATGCGGACAGACACAGCAAACCTTCTTGCCACAGCTTGCATTGATGTGCCATCCTGGATGAGCTGCACTACCTGAGTCACTTGTGCGGGTTGTAGAGTCTGTCTCATGCTACCACGTGTGTGAAAGCACAACCAATATTCAAAAGTGACCAAAACATCAGCCAGAAAGCATTGGTACGGAGATGTGGTCTGTGGTCCCCATCTGCAGAACCACTCCTTTATTGAGGGTGTCTTGATAATTGCCAATAATTTCCATCTGTTGTCTATTCCATTTGCTCAACAGCATGTGAAATTGATTGTCTAACCGTGTTGCCTCCTAAGTGGACAGTTTGATTTCACAGAAGTTTGATTTACCTGGAGTTATATTCAGTGCATATGTATATACAGTACAGACCAAAAGTTTGGACACACCTTCTCATTTAAAGATTTTTCTGTATTTTCATGACTATGAAAATTGTAAATTCACACTGAAGGCATCAAAACTATGAATTAACACATGTGGAATTATATACTTAACAAAAAAGTGTGAAACAACTGAAATTATGTTTTATATTCTAGGTTCTACAAAGTAGCCACTTTTTGCTTTGATAACTGCTTTGCACACTCTTGGCATTCTGTTGATGAGCTTCAAGAGGTAGTCACCGGGAATGGTTTTCAATTCACAGGTATGCCCTGTCAGGTGGGATTTCTTGCCTTATAAATGGTGTTGGGACCATCAGTTGTGCTGTGCAGAAGTCTGGTGGATACACAGCTGATAGTCCTACTGAATAGACTGTTAGAATTTGTATTATGGCAAGAAAAAAGCAGCTAAGTAAAGAAAAACGAGTGGCCATCATTATTTTAAGAAATGAAGGTCAGTCAGTCCGAAGAATTGGGAAAACATGAAAAGTGTCCCCAAGTGCAGTGGCAAAAACCATCAAGCGCTACAAAGAAACTGGCTCACATGAGGACTGCTCCAGGAAAGGAAGACCAAGAGTCACCTCTGCTTCTGACGATAAGTTTATCTGAGTCACCAGCCTCAGAAATCGCAGGTTAACAGCAGCTCAGATTAGAGACCAGGTCAGTGCCACACAGAGTTCTAGCAGCAGACACATCTCTACAACAACTGTTAAGAGGAGAGTTAGTGCAGCAGGCCTTCATGGTAAAATAGCTGCTAGGAAATCACTGCTAAGGACAGTTAACAAGCAGAAGAGACTTGTTTGGGCTAAAGAACACAAGGAATAACATTAGATCAGTGGAAATCTGTGCTTTGGTCTGATGAGTCCAAATTTGAGATCTTTGTTTCCAACCACCGTGTCTTTGTGCGACACAGAAAAGGTGAACGGATGGACTCTACATGCCTGGTTCCCACCGTGAAGCATGGAGGAGGAGGTGTGATGGTGTGGGGGTGCTTTGCTGGTGACACTGTTGGGGATTTATTCAAAATTGAAGGCATACTGAACCAGCAAGGCTACCACAACATCTTGCAGAGGCATGCTATTCCATCCGGTTTGCGTTTAGTTGGACCATCATTTATTTTTTAACAATGACCCCAAACACACCTCCAGGCTGTGTAAGGGGTATTTGACCAAGAAGGAGAGTGATGGGGTGCTACGTCAGATGACCTGGCCTCCCCAGTCACAACCCAATCGAGATGGTTTGTGGTGAGCTGGACCGCAGATTGAAGGCAAAAGGGCTAACAAGTGCTAAGCAACGGGTCAGTGCAGATGTAATCAGTAACGCCAGAAGAAATAGGGCCAGGTGAGACACAAGCTCCCCCTCCCTACTTCCTCCCGCAATACACCGAGCACATCCCACTGCATGACGAGTCACTTAAAAACATAAATAAAAACATATCTATGAAGCACCAGAAAACAACAAAGAGGAAACAGAGACTTATAAGGAAAAAAGGTTAACGCTACCATTAATAAATTACTTTAACAGACATATAAACCAACATTCTGATACCACTACAGTATCTGTTATAAAAGGATGGCATTGAACAAGAAAAAACTTATACGCCTATTACCAAAACAGGCCATTAGGAAACAAAAATTTTTAGACAACTCTTATAAGAAAATGGACATATCCACCCGGTCATTAAAACCCAGGGGACCCATCGCGTTAGTACGCATAATCCATCTTGCTTCAGCTCTTAATAGTAGATTATGGAGATCACCCCCCTAGGTGGTAAAGTGATTTTCTCAATACCTGCGAATGTCAGCACGCTAGGGTCTCCCTGATGTACTTCGCGGACATGAGTTATTAACCGCGGTACTCCTTTTCCGGTGGTAATCGTGCTGCAATGTTCGCGGAACCGCATATGTAAACATCTGATGGTCTTCCCAATATAGAAACGACCACATGGGCAGTATACAATATACACCACGTATTTTGTTTTGCAAGATATGAACGCCTTGACCTCATGTCTGATGGAACCTATTTGTAAAGCGCTTCCTGTAATATGGAACTTACATTGTGAGCATTGGCCGCAGCGATGATTGCCCCTAGGGGCATTAGAACCGAGCCAATTGTTATTCTCTCGAGGCAACCTATTGTGTACTAATAAGTCCCTTAAATTTTTGCTGCGTTTATATGATATCAACGGGCCTTTCTTAACCATTTCCGTTAAATCCTTATCTCTCTCGAGGACGTGCCAGTTTTTCTTTATGGCAATCCTAATGAGGTTATCAACCGGGCTAAATTGGAAACTAAAGGTAAACTGCTTCCCTACTGATCTCTGTGTTCCTGACCTCTTCACATGTATCCTATCCCTAGCTGTTTGTAAGACCTCCTCGGGGTAACCTCTCCTTTTAAACCTCTGACATAATTTGTTAGTTTGTAACAAAGCCCCCTCTTGTGTGCTATTCACCCTTTCCACTCGCAACAGCTGGCTATACGGTAGAGAACGCTTAACATGAGCAGGATGGTAGCTATTGTAATGGAGAACCGAATTTGTCGCCACGGGTTTGCGAAAAAGTGTTGTCACTAATGTCCCATTCTTCGCCTCGACCGATACGTCTAAAAAATTAAGTTGTTGATCTCCATATTCAGATGTGAACATCATGTTCATGGTATTGTTATTTAGATATGTTACAAAAGAGGAAAACGTGTCGACAGTTCCGTCCCAAATGAAGAACATATCATCGACATATCTACAGTAGTGTTTGATGTGTTTGGAGTATGGATTCTGGTCAGCGTAGATATATTTCTCTTCGAAAAGACCTAGAAACAAATTTGCGAAGGTGCATGCTGCCGGAGTCCCCATCGCGGTACCGGTTACTTGTTTGTACCACAAATCCCTAAATGTGAACGCATTGTGTGTTAAAATAAACAATAAACCGTCGCAAACAAAATCAATAAAGGCTTGGGACCGATCAGTGGACTCCAAGATGTACCTCACGGATTCTACACCCAATTTCTGGGGGATCCTAGTGTACAAATTGGTGACGTCCACTGAGGCTAAAGCAAAACCCGTTTGCCATTGAAAGTATTTAATGCTCTTAAGAAATGCATCGGTATCCTTGAGATACGACGGTATGCTACCAAGTATAGGACGTAACAACCAATCCACATACTAAAGGTACCGTCACACTAGACGATATCGCTAGCGATCCGTGACGTTGCAGCGTCCTCGCTAGCGATATCGTCCAGTGTGACAGGCAGCAGCGATCAGGCCCCTGCTGGGAGATCGCTGGTCGGGGAAGAAAGTCCAGAACTTTATTTGGTCGCTGGACTCCCCTTAGACATCGCTGAATCGGCGTGTGTGACACCGATTCAGCGATGTCTTCACTGGTAACCAGGGTAAACATCGGGTAACTAAGCGCAGGGCCGCGCTTAGTAACCCGATGTTTACCCTGGTTACCATCCTAAAAGTAAAAAAAACAAACACTACATACTTACCTACAGCCGTCTGTCCTCCAGCGCTGTGCTCTGCACTCCTCCTGTACTGGCTGTGAGCGTCGGTCAGCCGGAAAGCAGAGCGGTGACGTCACCGCTCTGCTTTCCGGCCGCTGTGCTCACACAGACAGTACAGGAGGAGAGCAGAGCACAGCGCTGGAGGACAGACGGCTGTAGGTAAGTATGTACTGTTTGTTTTTTTTTACTTTTAGGATGGTAACCAGGGTAAACATCGGGTTACTAAGCGCGGCCCTGCGCTTAGTTACCCGATGTTTACCCTGGTTACCGGCATTGTTGGTCGCTGGAGAGCGGTCTGTGTGACAGCTCTCCAGCGACCAAACAGCGACGCTGCAGCGATCCGGATCGTTGTCGGTATCGCTGCAGCGTCGCTAAGTGTGACGGTACCTTTAGACAATGGTTCAGTTAATGAGCCCACCCCGGACACGATAGGGCGACCGGGGGGGTCCACTTCGGACTTGTGTATTTTGGGTACATAGTACCAATGAGGTTTGAGGGGGAACTCCGGCAGCAGCTTCTCCGCCTTGTTTTGGGAAAGTACTCCTTTCTCTACTGCTTGTTTGAGTAATGCCTGTAAGGCTCCCTTATACTTATAAGTTGGATCTTGTGTAAGTCTAATATAAGTGTTCTCCTCTGTTAATTGTCTCTCAGCTTCTTTTATATACATCTCTTTGGGGATCAACACAATTTTTCCGCCCTTGTCGGCCTGTCTCACAATGGTGTCTGACCAACCTGAAATCTCTTTCAATGCTTTTCGATCAATATCAGATAGATTAGACGGTGCCTTAGTATATAAAAGAGCCTCTACGTCTTTGATCACCAGTGTCTCAAACAAGTCGATCACATTCCCAGGCGACGTGGGTGGCATATACTGGGAAGGGACACCCCCCCGTGAATGGAGCTATAACAGAACTGGACGGCCCCGCAAACTCCGCTATATTCTCAGACAAGCTCAACAATAAAGCCCCATCCTGTCTCATATTGGCTAAAGACTGACATTCTGCTGATGCTAGGAAGCCCAAAGGGCCAATGCTGACTGGTCTTTCACCCTCTCTACTAATATAACCGGGAGTGGACTTATCAGACGAAAAGGTTTTAAAAAGATGTATCTTACGGATAGCTTTAAACAATTCAATTTTAAAGTCAGTAAAGTTGAACTCTTCAGGAATACAGTATGATAAACCTTTGCTCAGTAATGTACAATGTTCCGGACACAGGTGATGTTTGGTCAAGTTCAATACGTTTTGTTCAGAGTTCACAACTGCCGTCTCGCCCTCCATGACACTGTCTTCCGTTTGCGACGGAGATCGTAATTTTCCCCTCCTCCTGCCTCCTCTTCTCGTTCTCCTTCTAAAGGGACACCTGATCGTTGATTATCACCTATGGGCACAGAGTCAATCTCCGCGTTCCCGGAAGTTGCCGCACCATCACTCTGACTAGAATCGGAGTCCGTAGTATAATACTCTCTCCTGGCGCCGGTCTTGCGTTTTTTGAAAAACTTTCTCCTCGAACCAGTCTGTTGGGGACCCTTGTTCGCCCCGCTTAGTTGTTTATTCCAAGTAAAGACTAACCCTTTTTCAAAGTCATTCTTATCACGTATAAACTTATCTCTTTTACGTGCTTTGATCTCGGCTTGGAATGGAATAATCTTGGTATCCATTTTTTTGTTAAATTGTGCCCATTGGTTATCTGTCAATCTACTTCTTAATTCATCTTGGGCTTTTTTCAAATCAGTTGTCACCTCCGTGTAACTTTGCACTTGCTCTTAACACTAGTGCCAGCAATTCTTGTGAACATTTGAGCATTATGCCTTCCCACTCCGTTTTAAAGTTGGAATCATGAGAAAAATGTGCGATCTCTTTCCAAACTCTGAGTCCTCTAGGAACCCTGCCACAGTCCATATAAGACTGCAGGGAATTATTGGTCCAAAACAGACGTGTTTCTCTTTCTGTCAAATTGATCAATTTATGTTCCAACGATCTGGTGCTTAAAGTAAAAACCTCGTCAGCCTGCTCGCATTCCTTAAAAAAGTTTGATACATCCTCCCGGCCGGCTTGTAAGCCCGCTCCAATTGCTTGACCTTCCATCATGCTCCTGTGTAGGAATCCGTTACTGTCCCACTAACAATCCAAAACAGGATGTCACGTTACCGCACAGGTAGCGCACAGACACTGCAGCAACAGTCGTGTGCACAGTCCGATAAAGACACTAAATACAAACAAAGAAGAAACAGCCGGACGGCACTAACGACGGAAAAAAGCTGAGTGAACCGCTCACCTGTGTCTAGAGGGTAAAGATCAGTCCTGGGTGCAAGAGCTCCACGAGAAAGCAGTACAAATGTATCACAAATCTGAGGAAAAGGAGCGCACAACCTGGACATCCGATGCGGGTAAGCTTTATTCCAAATGCATAAAAAACATCTTCACGGCCGGGGGTGCAAGGAAAGGAATGCGGCTGGGCTAGACGACGGCCGTTTCGCGCCTGACTGGCGCTTCAACGGGTCAGTGCAGATGTAATCAGTAACGCCAGAAGAAATAGGGCCAGGTGAGACACAAGCTCCCCCTCCCTACTTCCTCCCGCAATACACCGAGCACATCCCACTGCATGACGAGTCACTTAAAAACATAAATAAAAACATATCTATGAAGCACCAGAAAACAACAAAGAGGAAACAGAGACTTATAAGGAAAAAAGGTTAACGCTACCATTAATAAATTACTTTAACAGGCATATAAACCAACATTCTGATACCACTACAGTATCTGTTATAAAAGGATGGCATTGAACAAGAAAAAACTTATACGCCTATTACCAAAACAGGCCATTAGGAAACAAAATTTTTTAGACAACTCTTATAAGAAAATGGACATATCCACCCGGATATGAAAAAAAGTAGACTTTATTGCCTGAACGGCGTGGCAACGTTTCGGATATACTATCCTTTCTCAAGCCTATATATCCGAAACGTTGCGACGCCGTTCAGGCAATAAAGTCCACTTTTTTTAATTTTGTTGTGCTGTTTTCCCTTTTCTTTTTTATATTTTTACCACCTGCAATAGTGGTTTGGAAAGCTCTGCACGTTTTTTCAAGGTAGTATTTTGATGCTGTTCCTTTTTTCATTCTATATATATATATATATATACCGTATATACTCGAGTATAAGCCGAGATTTTCAGCCCAAATTTTTGGGCTGAAAGTGCCCCTCTCGGCTTATACTCGAGTCACAGTAGCGGTGGGGTCGGCGGGTGAGGGGGTGAGGGCGCTGAGGCATACTTACCTAGTCCCAGCGATCCTCGCGCTGTCCCTGCCGTCCCACGGTCTTCTGTGCTGCAGCTTCTTCCCCTCTTCAGCGGTCACGTGGGACCGCTCATTAGAGAAATGAATAGGCGGCTCCACCTCCCATAGGGGTGGAGCCGCCTATTCAATTCTCTAATCAGCGGTAACAGTGACCGCTGATAGAGAAAGAAGCTGCGGCACCGAAGACAGCTGTGACAGGCGGGGAGCGCCAGGATCGCTGGGACCAGGTAAGTATGTCATATTCACCTGTCCGCGTTCCAGCCGCCGGGCGCCGATCCATCTTCCCAGCGTCTCCGCTCTGACTGTGCAGGTCAGAGGGTGCGATGACGCATATAGTGTGCGCGGCGCCCTCTGCCTGATCAGTCAGTGCAGAGACGCCGGGACGAGACGCCGGAACCGGACGCTGGGAGCTGCAAGCAAGAGAGGTGAGTATGGCTTTTTTTTTTTTATTGCAGCAGCAGCAGCACAGAGTTATGTGGAGCATCTATGGGGCTATATGAACGCTGCAGAGCACTATATGGGGCACAGCTATGGGGAGATATGAACGCTGCAGAGCACTATATGGGGCACAGATATGGGGAGATATGAACGCTGCAGAGCACTGTATGGGGCACAGCTATGGGGAGATATGAACGCTGCAGAGCACTGTATGGGGCACAGCTATGGGGAGATATGAACGCTGCAGAGCACTGTATGGGGCACAGCTATGGGGAGATATGAACGCTGCAGAGCACTGTATGGGGCACAGCTATGGGGAGATATGAACGCTGCAGAGCACTATATGGCAGAGCTATGGGGAGATATGAACGCTGCAGAGCACTGTATGGGGCACAGCTATGGGGAGATATGAACGCTGCAGAGCACTATATGGGGCACAGCTATGGGGAGATATGAACGCTGCAGAGCACTGTATGGGGCACAGCTATGGGGAGATATGAACGCTGCAGAGCACTATATGGCACAGCCAAGGGGGAATATGAACAGTGCAGAGCACTATATGGGGCACAGCTATGGGGAGATATGAACGCTGCAGAGCACTATATGGGGCACAGCTATGGGGAGATATGAACGCTGCAGAGCACTATATGGCACAGCCAAGGGGGAATATGAACAGTGAGCACTATATGGGGCACAGCTATGGGGAGATATGAACGCTGCAGAGCACTATATGGCGCACAGCTATGGGGAGATATGAACGCTGCAGAGCACTGTATGGGGCACAGCTATGGGGAGATATGAACGCTGCAGAGCACTATATGGCACAGCCAAGGGGGAATATGAACAGTGCAGAGCACTATATGGGGCACAGCTATGGGGAGATATGAACGGCGCAGAGCACTATATGGCACAGCTATGGGGAAATAATGATCTATTTTTATTTTTGAAATTCACCGGTAGCTGCTGCATTTCCACCCTAGGCTTATACTCGAGTCAATAGGTTTTCCCTGTTTTTTGTGGCAAAATTAGGGGGGTCGGCTTATACTCGGGTCGGCTTATACTCGAGTATATACGGTATATATATATATATATATATATATAATAGAATAAAAGCCGGAAATTCATGTGCCGTGTACAGTACATCGGGTATTCTAGAATTTGCATGTCCACGTAGTATATTGCCCAGCCATGTAGTATATTGCCCAGCAATGTAGTATATTGCCCAGCGACGTAGTATACAGCACAGAGCCACGTAGTATATTGCTCAGCCACGTAGTATATTGCCCAGTCACGTAGTATATTGCCCAGTCACGTAGTATATTGCAAAGCGACGTAGTATATTGTCCTGCCACGTAGTATATTGCACAGCGACGTAGTATACAGCACAGACACGTAGTATACTACCCATCCAAGTAGTATATTGCCCAGCCATGTATGTAAAAGGTTAAAAAAGACTTAAAATAAAAAATAAACATATACTCATCTTCCGAGGGCCCATTGTGGTCAAGAGAATGCCAAGAGTATGCAAAGCAGCCATCAAAGCAAAAGGTGGCTGCTTTGAAGAACCTAGAATATAAGACATAATTTCAGTTGTTTCACACTTTTTTGTTAAGTATATAATTCCACATGTGTTAATTCATAGTTTTGATGTCTTCAGTGTGAATGTACAATTTTCATAGTCATGAAAATACAGAAAAATCTTTAAATGAGAAGGTGTGTCCAAACTTTTGGTCTGTACTGTAGGTAACACACATACATATATATACACAACGTGTTCCAAATTAATATGCAAATTGGATTTAAGTGTCATAAAGATTTAATTGTTTTGTTTTTCAAATAAACTCGTGGATGGTATTGTGTCTCAGGGCTTAATGGATCACTGAAATCAATGTTAAACACATGTGATAATTAGTTTTCCAGGTGATTCTAATTAAAGGAAAACTACTTAAAAATAATGTTCCACATTATTAAGCAGGCCACAGTTTTCAAGTAACATGGGAAAGAAAAAGAATCTCTCTACTGCTGAAAAGCGTTAAATAGTGCAATGCCTTGGACAAGGTATGAAAACATTAGATATTTCACGAAAACTTAAGAGTGATCATCAGACTGTGAAGAGATTTGTGACTGAAACAGGGCACAGACAGGGTTCATGCAGATAAAGGCATAATGAGGAAGGTTTCTGCCAGGCAAATTCATTGGATTAAGAGAGCAGCTGCCAAAATACCATTACAAAGCAGCAAACAGTTATTTGAAGCTGATGGTGCCTCTGGAGTCCCTGGAACCTCAAGGTGTAGGATCCTTCAAAGGCTTGCTGTGGTGCATAAACCTACTATTAGGCCACCCCTAAACAGTGTTCACAAGCAGAAATGGTTGCAGTGGGCCCAGACATACATGAAGACTAATTTCCAAACAGTCTTGTTTACTGATGAGTGTCGAGCAACCCTGGATGGTCCAGATGGATGGAGTAGTGGATGGTTGGGGGATGGCCAACATGTCCCAACAAGACTGCTACATCAGCGAGGTGGAGAAGTCATGTTTTGGGCCGGAATCATGGGGAAACAGCTGGTAGGGCCCTTTAAGGTTCCTGAAGGTGTGAAAATGACCTCTGCAAAGTATATAAAGTTTCTGACTGACAACTTTCTTCCATGGTACAAAAAGCAGAAACGTGCCTTCAGGAGCAAAATCATTTTCATGCTGACAATGCACCATCTCATGCTGCAAAGAATCCCTCTGAGTCATTGGCTGCTATGGGCATAAAAGGAGATAAACTCATGGTGTGGCCACCATCTTCACCTGACCTCAACCGTACAGAGAACCTTTGGAGTATCATCAAGCAAAAGATCTATGAGGGTGGGAGGCCGTTCACATCAAACCAGCAGCTCTGGGAGGCTATTCTGACTTGATGCAAAGAAATACAAGCAGAAACTCTCCAAAAACTCACAAGTTCAATGGATGCAAGAATTGTGAAGGTGATATCAAAGAAGGGTCCTATGTTAACATGTAACTTGGCCTGTTAGGAGGTTTTGGAGTTAGCTTTTTTGTTCAGTGAATGGGACCTCCCAATGCTGCAAATTCCACAAATGAGCATTTTCAGTTCTTTAAAACATATCAAATGTTTAGAAATTCTACTGTGCTTAATAATTTGGAACAGTGCATTTTGAGTGTTTATCCATTTTGGAGATTATACTGTTATAATTGGGAGGTTTCTTCAATAAAATGCGATGTATACTCTAACGGGTCATGACTTTTATTAGGCGGTCTGTCATTTTCACCAATCATTTAGGAAAATCCGAGAAAAATATCATTTGCATAATTTGGAACTTGGTGTATGTATATATGTATATATATATATATATATATATATATATATATATATATATATATATATATGTATATGTATAATATATATATATATACACACACACACACACACACACACAACTCAAAAAAAACAAAGGGAACACTAAAATCCCACATCCTAGATATCACTGAATGAAACATTCCAGTTGTAAATCCAACTGCACCAGCATATGATCTCACAAGGGGTCTGAGGATCTCATCTCAGTACCTAATGGCAGTCAGGCTACCTCTGGCGAGCACATGGAGGGCTGTGCGGCCCTCCAAAGAAATGCCACCCCACACCATTACTGACCCACTGCCAAACCGGTCATGCTGGAGGATATTGCAGGCAGCAGAATTTTCTCCATGGCGTCTCCAGACTCTGACACGTTTGTCACATGTGCTCAGTGTGACCTTACTTTCATCTGTGAAGAGCACAGGGCACCAGTGGCGGATTTGCCAATCTTGGTGTTCTGTGGCAAATGCAAGCATCCTGCATGGTGTTGGGCTGTGAGCACAACCCCCATCTGTGGACGTCGTGCACTCAGACCATCCTCATGGAGTCGGTTTCTAACCGTTTGTGCAGACACAAGCACATTCGTGGCTTGCTGAAGGTCATTTTGCAGGGCTCTGGCAGTGCTCTTCCTGTTCCTCGCACAAAGGCGGAGGCAGCGGTCCTGCTGCTGGGTTGTTGCCCTCCTATGGCCCCCTCCACATCTCCATGTTTACTGGTCTGTCTCCTGCTAGCGCCTCCAACATCTGGACACTATGCGGACAGACACAGCAAACCTTCTTGCCACAGCTTGCATTGATGTGCCATCCTGGATGAGCTGCACTACCTGAGTCACTTGTGCGGGTTGTAGAGTCTGTCTCATGCTACCACGTGTGTGAAAGCACAACCAATATTCAAAAGTGACCAAAACATCAGCCAGAAAGCATTGGTACGGAGATGTGGTCTGTGGTCCCCATCTGCAGAACCACTCCTTTATTGAGGGTGTCTTGATAATTGCCAATAATTTCCATCTGTTGTCTATTCCATTTGCTCAACAGCATGTGAAATTGATTGTCTAACCGTGTTGCCTCCTAAGTGGACAGTTTGATTTCACAGAAGTTTGATTTACCTGGAGTTATATTCAGTGCATATGTATATACAGTACAGACCAAAAGTTTGGACACACCTTCTCATTTAAAGATTTTTCTGTATTTTCATGACTATGAAAATTGTAAATTCACACTGAAGGCATCAAAACTATGAATTAACACATGTGGAATTATATACTTAACAAAAAAGTGTGAAACAACTGAAATTATGTCTTATATTCTAGGTTCTACAAAGTAGCCACTTTTTGCTTTGATAACTGCTTTGCACACTCTTGGCATTCTGTTGATGAGCTTCAAGAGGTAGTCACCGGGAATGGTTTTCAATTCACAGGTATGCCCTGTCAGGTGGGATTTCTTGCCTTATAAATGGTGTTGGGACCATCAGTTGTGCTGTGCAGAAGTCTGGTGGATACACAGCTGATAGTCCTACTGAATAGACTGTTAGAATTTGTATTATGGCAAGAAAAAAGCAGCTAAGTAAAGAAAAACGAGTGGCCATCATTATTTTAAGAAATGAAGGTCAGTCAGTCCGAAGAATTGGGAAAACATGAAAAGTGTCCCCAAGTGCAGTGGCAAAAACCATCAAGCGCTACAAAGAAACTGGCTCACATGAGGACTGCTCCAGGAAAGGAAGACCAAGAGTCACCTCTGCTTCTGACGATAAGTTTATCTGAGTCACCAGCCTCAGAAATCGCAGGTTAACAGCAGCTCAGATTAGAGACCAGGTCAGTGCCACACAGAGTTCTAGCAGCAGACACATCTCTACAACAACTGTTAAGAGGAGAGTTAGTGCAGCAGGCCTTCATGGTAAAATAGCTGCTAGGAAATCACTGCTAAGGACAGTTAACAAGCAGAAGAGACTTGTTTGGGCTAAAGAACACAAGGAATAACATTAGATCAGTGGAAATCTGTGCTTTGGTCTGATGAGTCCAAATTTGAGATCTTTGTTTCCAACCACCGTGTCTTTGTGCGACACAGAAAAGGTGAACGGATGGACTCTACATGCCTGGTTCCCACCGTGAAGCATGGAGGAGGAGGTGTGATGGTGTGGGGGTGCTTTGCTGGTGACACTGTTGGGGATTTATTCAAAATTGAAGGCATACTGAACCAGCAAGGCTACCACAACATCTTGCAGAGGCATGCTATTCCATCCGGTTTGCGTTTAGTTGGACCATCATTTATTTTTTAACAATGACCCCAAACACACCTCCAGGCTGTGTAAGGGGTATTTGACCAAGAAGGAGAGTGATGGGATGCTACGTCAGATGACCTGGCCTCCCCAGTCACAACCCAATCGAGATGGTTTGTGGTGAGCTGGACCGCAGATTGAAGGCAAAAGGGCTAACAAGTGCTAAGCATCTCTGGGAACTCCTTCAAGGTTGTTGGAAGACTATTCCCGGTGACTACCTCTTGAAGCTCATCAAGAGAATGCCAAGAGTGTGCAAAGCAGTCATCAAAGCAAAAGGTGGCTACTTTGAAGAACCTAGAATATAAGGCATATTTTCAGTTGTTTCACACTTTTTTGTTAAGTATATAATTCCACATGTGTGAATTCATAGTTTTGATGCCTTCAGTGTGAATTTACAATTTTCACAGTCATGAAAATACAGAAAAATCTTTAAATGAGAAGGTGTGTCCAAACTTTTGGTCTGTACTGTATACATACACTGCTCAAAAAATAAAGGGGACACTTAAACAACAGAATAACAGAATATAACTCCAAGTAAGTCAAACTTCTGAGAAATCAAACTGTTTTTGAGCAGTGTATGTATACAGTACAGACCAAAAGTTTGGACACACCTTCTCATTTAAAGATTTTCTGTATTTTCAGGACTATGAAATTTGTACATTCACACTGAAGGCATCAAAACTATGAATTAACACATGTGGAATTATATACTTAACAAAAAAGTGTGAAACAACTGAAATTATGTCTTATATTCTAGGTTCTTCAAAGTAACCACCTTTTGCTTTGATGACTGCTTTGCACACTGTGGAGGTGCTTCAAGAGGTAGTCACCGGGAATGGTCTTCCAACAATCTTGAAGGAGTTCTCTGCATTTGTTGGTCCTTTTGCCTTTACTCTGAGGTCCTGCTCCCCCTAATCCATCTCGATTGGGTTCAGGTCTGGTGACTGTGGAGGCCAGGTCATCTGGCGTAGCACACCATCACTCTCCTTCTTGGTCAAATACCCCTTACACAGCCTGGAGGTGTGTTTGGGGTCATTGTCCTGATGAAAAATAAATGATGGTCCAACTAAACGCAAACCGGATGGAATAGCATGCCACTGCAAGATGCTGTGGCAGCCATGCTGGTTCAGTATGCCTTCAATTTTGAATAAATCCCCAACAGTGTCACCAGAAAAGCACCCCCACACCATCACACCTCCTCCTCCATGCTTCACGGTGGGAACCAGGCATGTAGAGTCCATCTGTTCACATTTTCTGCCTCGCACAAAGACACAGTGGTTGGAACCAAAGACCCATAGGTGTGGAGCCGCCTATTCATTTCCCTAATCAGCGGTGCGGGGACCGCTGATAGAGAAAGAAGCTGCGGCACCGAAGACAGCTATGCGGGAGAAGGAGCCGGACGCCAGGACCAGGTAAGTATCGCATAGTCACCTGTCCACATTCCAGCCGCCGGGCGCCGCTCCATCTTCCCGGCGTCTCTGCGCTCTGACTGTTCAGGTCAGAGGGTGCGATGACGCATATCGTGTGCGCGGCGCCCTCTGCCTGATCAGTCAGTGCGCAGAGATGTTTTTTTTTTTGTTTTTTTACTGCAGCAGCAGCAGCGACAATGGCAGAGCTTTCTATGGGGAAATATGAACGGTGCAGAGCACTATATGGGGCACAGCTTTAGGGCAATAATGAACGGTGCAGAGCACTATATGGGGCACAGCTATAGGGCAATAATGAACGGTGCAGAGCACTATATGGGGCACAGCTATAGGGCAATAATGAACGGTACAGAGCACTATATGGGGCACAGCTATAGGGAAATATGAACGGTGCAGAGCACTATATGGGGCACAGCTATAGGGCAATAATGAACGGTGCAGAGCACTATATGGGGCACAGCTATAGGGCAATAATGAACGGCGCAGAGCACTATATGGCACAGCTATGGGGAAATAATGAACGGTGCAGAGCACTATATGGCACAGCTATGGGGAAATAATGAACGGTGCAGAGCACTATATGGCACAGCTATGGGGAAATAATGATCTATTTTTATTATTGAAATTCACCGGTAAATGCTGCATTTCCACCCTAGGTTTATACTCGAGTCAATAAGTTTTCCCAGTTTTTTGTGGCAAAATTAGGGGGGTCGGCTTATACTCGGGTCGGCTTATACTCGAGTATATACGGTATATATATATATATATATATATATATGTCAGTGAGACACATATATGTATATATATATTATTATTTCATACAGCGCGAGATAGCTTTAAAGCCGGTAATTCAATTGCCGGCTTTTGCTATCTCCTTCCTAAACCCGACATGATATGAGACATGGTTTACATACAGTAAACCATCTCATATCCCCATTTTTTTGCATATTCCACACTACTAATGTTAGTAGTGTGTATGTGCAAAATTTGGGCGCTCTAGCTATTAAATTAAAGGGTTAAATGGCGGAAAAAATTGGCGTGGGCTCCCGCGCAATTTTCTCCGCCAGAGTAGTAAAGCCAGTGACTGAGGGCAGATATTAATAGCCTGGAGAGGGTCCATGGTTATTGCCCCCCTCCCCCACCTGGCTAAAAACATCTGTCCCCAGCCACCCCAGAAAAGGCACATCTGGAAGATGCGCCTATTCTGGCACTTGGCCACTCTCTTCCCATTCCCGTGTAGCGGTGGGATATGGGGTAATGAAGGGTTAATGCCACCTTGCTATTGTAAGGTGACATTAAGCCAAATTAATAATGGAGAGGCGTCAATTATGACACCTATCCATTATTAATCCAATAGTAGTAAAGGGTTAAAAAAAACACATTATTAAAAAGTATTTTAATGAAATAAACACAAAGGTTGTTGTAATATTTTATTCTACGCTCAATCCATCTGAAGACTCTCGCTCTGTAACAAAGAAAAAATAATAAACCAACAATATTCATACCTTCCGAAGATCTGTAACGTCCCACGATGTAAATCCATCTGAAGGGGTTAAAATATTTTACAGCCATGAGCTCTGCTAATGCAGCGGTGCTCGTGGCTGCAAAACCCCAGGGAATGAAGGTAAAGTAGGTCAATGACCTATATTTACCTTCATTCGCGGTGAGGCGCCCTCTGCTGGTTGTCCTCATATGAACTCGAGCCTGGGAGCTCTCTAGGAAAGTTCCCACGCTCGAGGGACAACCAGCAGTGGGCGCCTCACCGCAAATGAAGGTAAATATAGGTCATTTACCTACTTTACCTTCATTCCCCGGGGTTTTGCAGCCACGAGCATCGCTGCATTAGCAGAGCTCCTGGCTGTAAAATATTTTAACCCCTTCAGATGGATTTACATCGTGGGACGTTACAGATCTTCGGAAGGTATGTATATTGTTGGTTTATTATTTTTTCTTTGTTACAGAGCGAGGGTCTTCAGATGGATTGAGCGTAGAATAAAATATTACAACAAACGGTGTGTTTATTTCATTAAAATACTTTTTAATAATGTGTTTTTTTTAACCCTTTACTACTATTGGATTAATAATGGATAGGTGTCATAATTGACGCCTCTCCATTATTAATTTGGCTTAATGTCACCTTACAATAGCAAGGTGGCATTAACCCTTCATTACCCCATATCCCACCGCTACACGGGAATGGGAAGAGAGTGGCCAAGTGCCAGAATAGGCGCATCTTCCAGATGTGCCTTTTCTGGGGTGGCTGGGGGCAGATGTTTTTAGCCAGGGGGGGGGGCAATAACCATGGACCCTCTCCAGGCTATTAATATCTGCCCTCAGTCACTGGCTTTACTATTCTGGCGGAGAAAATTGCGCGGGAGCCCACGCCAATTTTTTCCGCCATTTAACCCTTTAATTTAATAGCTAGAGCGCCCAAATTTTGCACATACACACTACTAACATTAGTAGTGTGGAATATGCAAAAAATGGGGATATGAGATGGTTTACTGTATGTAAACCATGTCTCATATGTCGGGTTTAGGAAGAAGATAGCAAAAGCCGGCAATTGAATTACCGGCTTTAAAGCTATCTAGCGCTGTATGAAATATTAATATATATACATATGTGTGTCTCACTGACATATATATATATATATATATATATATATATATACAGTGGGGCAAAAAAGTATTTAGTCAGTCAGCAATAGTGCAAGTTCCACCACTTAAAAAGATGAGACGCATCTGTAATTTACATCATAGGTAGACCTCAACTATGGGAGACAAACTGAGAAAAAAAAATCCAGAAAATCACATTGTCTGTTTTTTTAACAATTTATTTGCATATTATGGTGGAAAATAAGTATTTGGTCAGAAACAAAATTTCATCTCAATACTTTGTAATATATCCTTTGTTGGCAATGACAGAGGTCAAACGTTTTCTGTAAGTCTTCACAAGGTTGCCACACACTGTTGTTGGTATGTTGGCCCATTCCTCCATGCAGATCTCCTCTAGAGCAGTGATGTTTTTGGCTTTTCGCTTGGCAACACGGACTTTCAACTCCCTCCAAAGGTTTTCTATAGGGTTGAGATCTGGAGACTGGCTAGGCCACTCCAGGACCTTGAAATGCTTCTTACGAAGCCACTCCTTCGTTGCCCTGGTGGTGTGCTTTGGATCATTGTCATGTTGAAAGACCCAGCCACGTTTCATCTTCAATGCCCTTGCTGATGGAAGGAGGTTTGCACTCAAAATCTCACGATACATGGCCCCATTCATTCTTTCATGTACCCGGATCAGTCGTCCTGGCCCCTTTGCAGAGAAACAGCCCCAAAGCATGATGTTTCCACCACCATGCTTTACAGTAGGTATGGTGTTTGATGGATGCAACTCAGTATTCTTTTTCCTCCAAACACGACAAGTTGTGTTTCTACCAAACAGTTCCAGTTTGGTTTCATCAGACCATAGGACATTCTCCCAAAACTCCTCTGGATCATCTAAATGCTCTCTAGCAAACTTCAGACGGGCCCGGACATGTACTGGCTTAAGCAGTGGGACACGTCTGGCACTGCAGGATCTGAGTCCATGGTGGGGTAGTGTGTTACTTATGGTAGGCCTTGTTACATTGGTCCCAGCTCTCTGCAGTTCATTCACTAGGTCCCCCCGCGTGGTTCTGGGATTTTTGCTCACCGTTCTTGTGATCATTCTGACCCCACGGGGTGGGATTTTGCGTGGAGCCCCAGATCGAGGGAGATTATCAGTGGTCTTGTATGTCTTCCATTTTCTAATCATTGCTCCCACTGTTGATTTCTTCACTCCAAGCTGGTTGGCTATTGCAGATTCAGTCTTCCCAGCCTGGTGCAGGGCTACAATTTTGTTTCTGGTGTCCTTTGACAGCTCTTTGGTCTTCACCATAGTGGAGTTTGGAGTCAGACTGTGTGAGGGTGTGCACAGGTGTCTTTTTATACTGATAACAAGTTTAAACAGGTGCCATTACTACAGGTAATGAGTGGAGGAAAGAGGAGACTCTTAAAGAAGAAGTTACAGGTCTGTGAGAGCCGAAATCTTGATTGTTTGTTTCTGACCAAATACTTATTTTCCACCATAATATGCAAATAAATTGCTAAAAAAACAGACAATGTGATTTTCTGGATTTTTTTTTCTCAGTTTGTCTCCCATAGTTGAGGTCTACCTATGATGTAAATTACAGACGCCTCTCATCTTTTTAAGTGGTGGAACTTGCACTATTGCTGACTGACTAAATACTTTTTTGCCCCACTGTATATATACCTATTCTATGTGTACACATTTATTCTACCTATTCTACTGTAAACAGGAACACATGGGCTACTTGCACAGTGAACAAGTCTGTATGATCATGTTCACACACCACCAAGAAACCTGAAGACACAAAAGAGAATAGTAAAACCAAAAACACTCAGTTTGAAAAAATGTTGCAGTAATCCGCAAGTGCTAGTAAAAGATGTAAAAAACAGGGTATTTGGTTGATACGTTTTTTGCAAAAAATGTATACTAAGCTGCTCTACCAATCTTCACGGTATACCCTTATCAGAGCAGTCCTAACTAATGTATGCAATCCCTATCTGATGTATTTAAAAACCTGATCATCTGTATATAACCTGTGTGAACAGGGTTCAGAGAGGAAAAATCCATGTGTGCATATAGGGTAGAACAGCTTGTGTGCAGATAGCCCAAGAGGAGTGGTGGAACTCCCCAGTCTTGTAGACACAAGAGAACAATTATGGAAACAGGAACACATGGGCTACTTGCACAGTGAACAAGTCTGTATGATCATGTTCACACACCACCAAGAAACCTGAAGACACAAAAGAGAATAGTAAAACCAAAAACACTCAGTTTGAAAAAATGTTGCAGTAATCCGCAAGTGCTAGTAAAAGATGTAAAAAACAGGGTATTTGGTTGATACGTTTTTTGCAAAAAATGTATACTAAGCTGCTCTACCAATCTTCACGGTATACCCTTATCAGAGCAGTCCTAACTAATGTATGCAATCCCTATCTGATGTATTTAAAAACCTGATCATCTGTATATAACCTGTGTGAACAGGGTTCAGAGAGGAAAAATCCATGTGTGCATATAGGGTAGAACAGCTTGTGTGCAGATAGCCCAAGAGGAGTGGTGGAACTCCCCAGTCTTGTAGACACAAGAGAACAATTATGGAAACAGGAACACATGGGCTACTTGCACAGTGAACAAGTCTGTATGATCATGTTCACACACCACCAAGAAACCTGAAGACACAAAAGAGAATAGTAAAACCAAAAACACTCAGTTTGAAAAAATGTTGCAGTAATCCGCAAGTGCTAGTAAAAGATGTAAAAAACAGGGTATTTGGTTGATACGTTTTTTGCAAAAAATGTATACTAAGCTGCTCTACCAATCTTCACGGTATACCCTTATCAGAGCAGTCCTAACTAATGTATGCAATCCCTATCTGATGTATTTAAAAACCTGATCATCTGTATATAACCTGTGTGAACAGGGTTCAGAGAGGAAAAATCCATGTGTGCATATAGGGTAGAACAGCTTGTGTGCAGATAGCCCAAGAGGAGTGGTGGAACTCCCCAGTCTTGTAGACACAAGAGAACAATTATGGAAACAGGAACACATGGGCTACTTGCACAGTGAACAAGTCTGTATGATCATGTTCACACACCACCAAGAAACCTGAAGACACAAAAGAGAATAGTAAAACCAAAAACACTCAGTTTGAAAAAATGTTGCAGTAATCCGCAAGTGCTAGTAAAAGATGTAAAAAACAGGGTATTTGGTTGATACGTTTTTTGCAAAAAATGTATACTAAGCTGCTCTACCAATCTTCACGGTATACCCTTATCAGAGCAGTCCTAACTAATGTATGCAATCCCTATCTGATGTATTTAAAAACCTGATCATCTGTATATAACCTGTGTGAACAGGGTTCAGAGAGGAAAAATCCATGTGTGCATATAGGGTAGAACAGCTTGTGTGCAGATAGCCCAAGAGGAGTGGTGGAACTCCCCAGTCTTGTAGACACAAGAGAACAATTATGGAAACAGGAACACATGGGCTACTTGCACAGTGAACAAGTCTGTATGATCATGTTCACACACCACCAAGAAACCTGAAGACACAAAAGAGAATAGTAAAACCAAAAACACTCAGTTTGAAAAAATGTTGCAGTAATCCGCAAGTGCTAGTAAAAGATGTAAAAAACAGGGTATTTGGTTGATACGTTTTTTGCAAAAAATGTATACTAAGCTGCTCTACCAATCTTCACGGTATACCCTTATCAGAGCAGTCCTAACTAATGTATGCAATCCCTATCTGATGTATTTAAAAACCTGATCATCTGTATATAACCTGTGTGAACAGGGTTCAGAGAGGAAAAATCCATGTGTGCATATAGGGTAGAACAGCTTGTGTGCAGATAGCCCAAGAGGAGTGGTGGAACTCCCCAGTCTTGTAGACACAAGAGAACAATTATGGAAACAGGAACACATGGGCTACTTGCACAGTGAACAAGTCTGTATGATCATGTTCACACACCACCAAGAAACCTGAAGACACAAAAGAGAATAGTAAAACCAAAAACACTCAGTTTGAAAAAATGTTGCAGTAATCCGCAAGTGCTAGTAAAAGATGTAAAAAACAGGGTATTTGGTTGATACGTTTTTTGCAAAAAATGTATACTAAGCTGCTCTACCAATCTTCACGGTATACCCTTATCAGAGCAGTCCTAACTAATGTATGCAATCCCTATCTGATGTATTTAAAAACCTGATCATCTGTATATAACCTGTGTGAACAGGGTTCAGAGAGGAAAAATCCATGTGTGCATATAGGGTAGAACAGCTTGTGTGCAGATAGCCCAAGAGGAGTGGTGGAACTCCCCAGTCTTGTAGACACAAGAGAACAATTATGGAAACAGGAACACATGGGCTACTTGCACAGTGAACAAGTCTGTATGATCATGTTCACACACCACCAAGAAACCTGAAGACACAAAAGAGAATAGTAAAACCAAAAACACTCAGTTTGAAAAAATGTTGCAGTAATCCGCAAGTGCTAGTAAAAGATGTAAAAAACAGGGTATTTGGTTGATACGTTTTTTGCAAAAAATGTATACTAAGCTGCTCTACCAATCTTCACGGTATACCCTTATCAGAGCAGTCCTAACTAATGTATGCAATCCCTATCTGATGTATTTAAAAACCTGATCATCTGTATATAACCTGTGTGAACAGGGTTCAGAGAGGAAAAATCCATGTGTGCATATAGGGTAGAACAGCTTGTGTGCAGATAGCCCAAGAGGAGTGGTGGAACTCCCCAGTCTTGTAGACACAAGAGAACAATTATGGAAACAGGAACACATGGGCTACTTGCACAGTGAACAAGTCTGTATGATCATGTTCACACACCACCAAGAAACCTGAAGACACAAAAGAGAATAGTAAAACCAAAAACACTCAGTTTGAAAAAATGTTGCAGTAATCCGCAAGTGCTAGTAAAAGATGTAAAAAACAGGGTATTTGGTTGATACGTTTTTTGCAAAAAATGTATACTAAGCTGCTCTACCAATCTTCATGGTATACCCTTATCAGAGCAGTCCTAACTAATGTATGCAATCCCTATCTGATGTATTTAAAAACCTGATCATCTGTATATAACCTGTGTGAACAGGGTTCAGAGAGGAAAAATCCATGTGTGCATATAGGGTAGAACAGCTTGTGTGCAGATAGCCCAAGAGGAGTGGTGGAACTCCCCAGTCTTGTAGACACAAGAGAACAATTATGGAAACAGGAACACATGGGCTACTTGCACAGTGAACAAGTCTGTGCAAGTGAACAAGTCTGCGGATTACTGCAACATTTTTTCAAACTGAGTGTTTTTGGTTTTACTATTCTCTTTTGTGTCTTCAGGTTTCTTGGTGGTGTGTGAACATGATCATACAGACTTGTTCACTGTGCAAGTAGCCCATGTGTTCCTGTTTCCATAATTGTTCTCTTGTGTCTACAAGACTGGGGAGTTCCACCACTCCTCTTGGGCTATCTGCACACAAGCTGTTCTACCCTATATGCACACATGGATTTTTCCTCTCTGAACCCTGTTCACACAGGTTATATACAGATGATCAGGTTTTTAAATACATCAGATAGGGATTGCATACATTAGTTAGGACTGCTCTGATAAGGGTATACCGTGAAGATTGGTAGAGCAGCTTAGTATACATTTTTTGCAAAAAACGTATCAACCAAATACCCTGTTTTTTACATCTTTTACTAGCACTTGCGGATTACTGCAACATTTTTTCAAACTGAGTGTTTTTGGTTTTACTATTCTCTTTTGTGTCTTCAGGTTTCTTGGTGGTGTGTGAACATGATCATACAGACTTGTTCACTGTGCAAGTAGCCCATGTGTTCCTGTTTCCATAATTGTTCTCTTGTGTCTACAAGACTGGGGAGTTCCACCACTCCTCTTGGGCTATCTGCACACAAGCTGTTCTACCCTATATGCACACATGGATTTTTCCTCTCTGAACCCTGTTCACACAGGTTATATACAGATGATCAGGTTTTTAAATACATCAGATAGGGATTGCATACATTAGTTAGGACTGCTCTGATAAGGGTATACCGTGAAGATTGGTAGAGCAGCTTAGTATACATTTTTTGCAAAAAACGTATCAACCAAATACCCTGTTTTTTACATCTTTTACTAGCACTTGCGGATTACTGCAACATTTTTTCAAACTGAGTGTTTTTGGTTTTACTATTCTCTTTTGTGTCTTCAGGTTTCTTGGTGGTGTGTGAACATGATCATACAGACTTGTTCACTGTGCAAGTAGCCCATGTGTTCCTGTTTCCATAATTGTTCTCTTGTGTCTACAAGACTGGGGAGTTCCACCACTCCTCTTGGGCTATCTGCACACAAGCTGTTCTACCCTATATGCACACATGGATTTTTCCTCTCTGAACCCTGTTCACACAGGTTATATACAGATGATCAGGTTTTTAAATACATCAGATAGGGATTGCATACATTAGTTAGGACTGCTCTGATAAGGGTATACCGTGAAGATTGGTAGAGCAGCTTAGTATACATTTTTTGCAAAAAACGTATCAACCAAATACCCTGTTTTTTACATCTTTTACTAGCACTTGCGGATTACTGCAACATTTTTTCAAACTGAGTGTTTTTGGTTTTACTATTCTCTTTTGTGTCTTCAGGTTTCTTGGTGGTGTGTGAACATGATCATACAGACTTGTTCACTGTGCAAGTAGCCCATGTGTTCCTGTTTCCATAATTGTTCTCTTGTGTCTACAAGACTGGGGAGTTCCACCACTCCTCTTGGGCTATCTGCACACAAGCTGTTCTACCCTATATGCACACATGGATTTTTCCTCTCTGAACCCTGTTCACACAGGTTATATACAGATGATCAGGTTTTTAAATACATCAGATAGGGATTGCATACATTAGTTAGGACTGCTCTGATAAGGGTATACCGTGAAGATTGGTAGAGCAGCTTAGTATACATTTTTTGCAAAAAACGTATCAACCAAATACCCTGTTTTTTACATCTTTTACTAGCACTTGCGGATTACTGCAACATTTTTTCAAACTGAGTGTTTTTGGTTTTACTATTCTCTTTTGTGTCTTCAGGTTTCTTGGTGGTGTGTGAACATGATCATACAGACTTGTTCACTGTGCAAGTAGCCCATGTGTTCCTGTTTCCATAATTGTTCTCTTGTGTCTACAAGACTGGGGAGTTCCACCACTCCTCTTGGGCTATCTGCACACAAGCTGTTCTACCCTATATGCACACATGGATTTTTCCTCTCTGAACCCTGTTCACACAGGTTATATACAGATGATCAGGTTTTTAAATACATCAGATAGGGATTGCATACATTAGTTAGGACTGCTCTGATAAGGGTATACCGTGAAGATTGGTAGAGCAGCTTAGTATACATTTTTTGCAAAAAACGTATCAACCAAATACCCTGTTTTTTACATCTTTTACTAGCACTTGCGGATTACTGCAACATTTTTTCAAACTGAGTGTTTTTGGTTTTACTATTCTCTTTTGTGTCTTCAGGTTTCTTGGTGGTGTGTGAACATGATCATACAGACTTGTTCACTGTGCAAGTAGCCCATGTGTTCCTGTTTCCATAATTGTTCTCTTGTGTCTACAAGACTGGGGAGTTCCACCACTCCTCTTGGGCTATCTGCACACAAGCTGTTCTACCCTATATGCACACATGGATTTTTCCTCTCTGAACCCTGTTCACACAGGTTATATACAGATGATCAGGTTTTTAAATACATCAGATAGGGATTGCATACATTAGTTAGGACTGCTCTGATAAGGGTATACCGTGAAGATTGGTAGAGCAGCTTAGTATACATTTTTTGCAAAAAACGTATCAACCAAATACCCTGTTTTTTACATCTTTTACTAGCACTTGCGGATTACTGCAACATTTTTTCAAACTGAGTGTTTTTGGTTTTACTATTCTCTTTTGTGTCTTCAGGTTTCTTGGTGGTGTGTGAACATGATCATACAGACTTGTTCACTGTGCAAGTAGCCCATGTGTTCCTGTTTCCATAATTGTTCTCTTGTGTCTACAAGACTGGGGAGTTCCACCACTCCTCTTGGGCTATCTGCACACAAGCTGTTCTACCCTATATGCACACATGGATTTTTCCTCTCTGAACCCTGTTCACACAGGTTATATACAGATGATCAGGTTTTTAAATACATCAGATAGGGATTGCATACATTAGTTAGGACTGCTCTGATAAGGGTATACCGTGAAGATTGGTAGAGCAGCTTAGTATACATTTTTTGCAAAAAACGTATCAACCAAATACCCTGTTTTTTACATCTTTTACTAGCACTTGCGGATTACTGCAACATTTTTTCAAACTGAGTGTTTTTGGTTTTACTATTCTCTTTTGTGTCTTCAGGTTTCTTGGTGGTGTGTGAACATGATCATACAGACTTGTTCACTGTGCAAGTAGCCCATGTGTTCCTGTTTCCATAATTGTTCTCTTGTGTCTACAAGACTGGGGAGTTCCACCACTCCTCTTGGGCTATCTGCACACAAGCTGTTCTACCCTATATGCACACATGGATTTTTCCTCTCTGAACCCTGTTCACACAGGTTATATACAGATGATCAGGTTTTTAAATACATCAGATAGGGATTGCATACATTAGTTAGGACTGCTCTGATAAGGGTATACCGTGAAGATTGGTAGAGCAGCTTAGTATACATTTTTTGCAAAAAACGTATCAACCAAATACCCTGTTTTTTACATCTTTTACTAGCACTTGCGGATTACTGCAACATTTTTTCAAACTGAGTGTTTTTGGTTTTACTATTCTCTTTTGTGTCTTCAGGTTTCTTGGTGGTGTGTGAACATGATCATACAGACTTGTTCACTGTGCAAGTAGCCCATGTGTTCCTGTTTCCATAATTGTTCTCTTGTGTCTACAAGACTGGGGAGTTCCACCACTCCTCTTGGGCTATCTGCACACAAGCTGTTCTACCCTATATGCACACATGGATTTTTCCTCTCTGAACCCTGTTCACACAGGTTATATACAGATGATCAGGTTTTTAAATACATCAGATAGGGATTGCATACATTAGTTAGGACTGCTCTGATAAGGGTATACCGTGAAGATTGGTAGAGCAGCTTAGTATACATTTTTTGCAAAAAACGTATCAACCAAATACCCTGTTTTTTACATCTTTTACTAGCACTTGCGGATTACTGCAACATTTTTTCAAACTGAGTGTTTTTGGTTTTACTATTCTCTTTTGTGTCTTCAGGTTTCTTGGTGGTGTGTGAACATGATCATACAGACTTGTTCACTGTGCAAGTAGCCCATGTGTTCCTGTTTCCATAATTGTTCTCTTGTGTCTACAAGACTGGGGAGTTCCACCACTCCTCTTGGGCTATCTGCACACAAGCTGTTCTACCCTATATGCACACATGGATTTTTCCTCTCTGAACCCTGTTCACACAGGTTATATACAGATGATCAGGTTTTTAAATACATCAGATAGGGATTGCATACATTAGTTAGGACTGCTCTGATAAGGGTATACCGTGAAGATTGGTAGAGCAGCTTAGTATACATTTTTTGCAAAAAACGTATCAACCAAATACCCTGTTTTTTACATCTTTTACTAGCACTTGCGGATTACTGCAACATTTTTTCAAACTGAGTGTTTTTGGTTTTACTATTCTCTTTTGTGTCTTCAGGTTTCTTGGTGGTGTGTGAACATGATCATACAGACTTGTTCACTGTGCAAGTAGCCCATGTGTTCCTGTTTCCATAATTGTTCTCTTGTGTCTACAAGACTGGGGAGTTCCACCACTCCTCTTGGGCTATCTGCACACAAGCTGTTCTACCCTATATGCACACATGGATTTTTCCTCTCTGAACCCTGTTCACACAGGTTATATACAGATGATCAGGTTTTTAAATACATCAGATAGGGATTGCATACATTAGTTAGGACTGCTCTGATAAGGGTATACCGTGAAGATTGGTAGAGCAGCTTAGTATACATTTTTTGCAAAAAACGTATCAACCAAATACCCTGTTTTTTACATCTTTTACTAGCACTTGCGGATTACTGCAACATTTTTTCAAACTGAGTGTTTTTGGTTTTACTATTCTCTTTTGTGTCTTCAGGTTTCTTGGTGGTGTGTGAACATGATCATACAGACTTGTTCACTGTGCAAGTAGCCCATGTGTTCCTGTTTCCATAATTGTTCTCTTGTGTCTACAAGACTGGGGAGTTCCACCACTCCTCTTGGGCTATCTGCACACAAGCTGTTCTACCCTATATGCACACATGGATTTTTCCTCTCTGAACCCTGTTCACACAGGTTATATACAGATGATCAGGTTTTTAAATACATCAGATAGGGATTGCATACATTAGTTAGGACTGCTCTGATAAGGGTATACCGTGAAGATTGGTAGAGCAGCTTAGTATACATTTTTTGCAAAAAACGTATCAACCAAATACCCTGTTTTTTACATCTTTTACTAGCACTTGCGGATTACTGCAACATTTTTTCAAACTGAGTGTTTTTGGTTTTACTATTCTCTTTTGTGTCTTCAGGTTTCTTGGTGGTGTGTGAACATGATCATACAGACTTGTTCACTGTGCAAGTAGCCCATGTGTTCCTGTTTCCATAATTGTTCTCTTGTGTCTACAAGACTGGGGAGTTCCACCACTCCTCTTGGGCTATCTGCACACAAGCTGTTCTACCCTATATGCACACATGGATTTTTCCTCTCTGAACCCTGTTCACACAGGTTATATACAGATGATCAGGTTTTTAAATACATCAGATAGGGATTGCATACATTAGTTAGGACTGCTCTGATAAGGGTATACCGTGAAGATTGGTAGAGCAGCTTAGTATACATTTTTTGCAAAAAACGTATCAACCAAATACCCTGTTTTTTACATCTTTTACTAGCACTTGCGGATTACTGCAACATTTTTTCAAACTGAGTGTTTTTGGTTTTACTATTCTCTTTTGTGTCTTCAGGTTTCTTGGTGGTGTGTGAACATGATCATACAGACTTGTTCACTGTGCAAGTAGCCCATGTGTTCCTGTTTCCATAATTGTTCTCTTGTGTCTACAAGACTGGGGAGTTCCACCACTCCTCTTGGGCTATCTGCACACAAGCTGTTCTACCCTATATGCACACATGGATTTTTCCTCTCTGAACCCTGTTCACACAGGTTATATACAGATGATCAGGTTTTTAAATACATCAGATAGGGATTGCATACATTAGTTAGGACTGCTCTGATAAGGGTATACCGTGAAGATTGGTAGAGCAGCTTAGTATACATTTTTTGCAAAAAACGTATCAACCAAATACCCTGTTTTTTACATCTTTTACTAGCACTTGCGGATTACTGCAACATTTTTTCAAACTGAGTGTTTTTGGTTTTACTATTCTCTTTTGTGTCTTCAGGTTTCTTGGTGGTGTGTGAACATGATCATACAGACTTGTTCACTGTGCAAGTAGCCCATGTGTTCCTGTTTCCATAATTGTTCTCTTGTGTCTACAAGACTGGGGAGTTCCACCACTCCTCTTGGGCTATCTGCACACAAGCTGTTCTACCCTATATGCACACATGGATTTTTCCTCTCTGAACCCTGTTCACACAGGTTATATACAGATGATCAGGTTTTTAAATACATCAGATAGGGATTGCATACATTAGTTAGGACTGCTCTGATAAGGGTATACCGTGAAGATTGGTAGAGCAGCTTAGTATACATTTTTTGCAAAAAACGTATCAACCAAATACCCTGTTTTTTACATCTTTTACTAGCACTTGCGGATTACTGCAACATTTTTTCAAACTGAGTGTTTTTGGTTTTACTATTCTCTTTTGTGTCTTCAGGTTTCTTGGTGGTGTGTGAACATGATCATACAGACTTGTTCACTGTGCAAGTAGCCCATGTGTTCCTGTTTCCATAATTGTTCTCTTGTGTCTACAAGACTGGGGAGTTCCACCACTCCTCTTGGGCTATCTGCACACAAGCTGTTCTACCCTATATGCACACATGGATTTTTCCTCTCTGAACCCTGTTCACACAGGTTATATACAGATGATCAGGTTTTTAAATACATCAGATAGGGATTGCATACATTAGTTAGGACTGCTCTGATAAGGGTATACCGTGAAGATTGGTAGAGCAGCTTAGTATACATTTTTTGCAAAAAACGTATCAACCAAATACCCTGTTTTTTACATCTTTTACTAGCACTTGCGGATTACTGCAACATTTTTTCAAACTGAGTGTTTTTGGTTTTACTATTCTCTTTTGTGTCTTCAGGTTTCTTGGTGGTGTGTGAACATGATCATACAGACTTGTTCACTGTGCAAGTAGCCCATGTGTTCCTGTTTCCATAATTGTTCTCTTGTGTCTACAAGACTGGGGAGTTCCACCACTCCTCTTGGGCTATCTGCACACAAGCTGTTCTACCCTATATGCACACATGGATTTTTCCTCTCTGAACCCTGTTCACACAGGTTATATACAGATGATCAGGTTTTTAAATACATCAGATAGGGATTGCATACATTAGTTAGGACTGCTCTGATAAGGGTATACCGTGAAGATTGGTAGAGCAGCTTAGTATACATTTTTTGCAAAAAACGTATCAACCAAATACCCTGTTTTTTACATCTTTTACTAGCACTTGCGGATTACTGCAACATTTTTTCAAACTGAGTGTTTTTGGTTTTACTATTCTCTTTTGTGTCTTCAGGTTTCTTGGTGGTGTGTGAACATGATCATACAGACTTGTTCACTGTGCAAGTAGCCCATGTGTTCCTGTTTCCATAATTGTTCTCTTGTGTCTACAAGACTGGGGAGTTCCACCACTCCTCTTGGGCTATCTGCACACAAGCTGTTCTACCCTATATGCACACATGGATTTTTCCTCTCTGAACCCTGTTCACACAGGTTATATACAGATGATCAGGTTTTTAAATACATCAGATAGGGATTGCATACATTAGTTAGGACTGCTCTGATAAGGGTATACCGTGAAGATTGGTAGAGCAGCTTAGTATACATTTTTTGCAAAAAACGTATCAACCAAATACCCTGTTTTTTACATCTTTTACTAGCACTTGCGGATTACTGCAACATTTTTTCAAACTGAGTGTTTTTGGTTTTACTATTCTCTTTTGTGTCTTCAGGTTTCTTGGTGGTGTGTGAACATGATCATACAGACTTGTTCACTGTGCAAGTAGCCCATGTGTTCCTGTTTCCATAATTGTTCTCTTGTGTCTACAAGACTGGGGAGTTCCACCACTCCTCTTGGGCTATCTGCACACAAGCTGTTCTACCCTATATGCACACATGGATTTTTCCTCTCTGAACCCTGTTCACACAGGCTATATACAGATGATCAGGTTTTTAAATACATCAGATAGGGATTGCATACATTAGTTAGGACTGCTCTGATAAGGGTATACCGTGAAGATTGGTAGAGCAGCTTAGTATACATTTTTTGCAAAAAACGTATCAACCAAATACCCTGTTTTTTACATCTTTTACTAGCACTTGCGGATTACTGCAACATTTTTTCAAACTGAGTGTTTTTGGTTTTACTATTCTCTTTTGTGTCTTCAGGTTTCTTGGTGGTGTGTGAACATGATCATACAGACTTGTTCACTGTGCAAGTAGCCCATGTGTTCCTGTTTCCATAATTGTTCTCTTGTGTCTACAAGACTGGGGAGTTCCACCACTCCTCTTGGGCTATCTGCACACAAGCTGTTCTACCCTATATGCACACATGGATTTTTCCTCTCTGAACCCTGTTCACACAGGTTAAATACAGATGATCAGGTTTTTAAATACATCAGATAGGGATTGCATACATTAGTTAGAACTGCTCTGATAAGGGTATACCGTGAAGATTGGTAGAGCAGCTTAGTATACATTTTTTGCAAAAAACGTATCAACCAAATACCCTGTTTTTTACATCTTTTACTAGCACTTGCGGATTACTGCAACATTTTTTCAAACTGAGTGTTTTTGGTTTTACTATTCTCTTTTGTGTCTTCTATTCTACTGTAAGTTGTCAGTGTGATTTTACTGTACACCGCACTGAATTGACGGCTTTTCTCGCTAACACCGCTGCGTATTTCTCGCAAGTCACACTGCTGGTCCGTGTGTAATCCGTATTTTTCTGGCTTCCATAGACTTTCATTGGCGATTTTTTTGCGCAATACGGTGACAAACGCAGTAAAATACGGCAGATAGGAGCAGGGGCATAGAGAATAATTGGGCCGTGTGTAATGCGTGTTTTACGGACGTATTTTATGCGCGCATACGTCCGTAAAACTCGCTAGTGTGACGCCGGCCTTACACTTACATTGCCGGTTTTCGGACATGTCTCCACTCGGTCAGCAAAAAATAACGGACTTGTGAATGGTCCTATAGAATATCATAGGTAAGAGAGTTATCCGTGAAACCCATGGATAGCAGTTGTCAGAGAAAATCAGATGTGTTAATGAGCCCTAAATGTCATCCACTTTGCAAATCCGTGGCGGAAAATAGGCATAATATTTTCTGCACATTTCTGTAAGAATCTCTCTCTTGCCAGTAAACAGAGTAAATGTACTAGCGCCTGCTGTATTAGCCATGCATTAAGATCATAAAACATGGACAATGACGGGGAATTTCAGTCCTAAAATGACCAGCAATTAATCGGTAACATTTATTTTCTGATCATTGACAAAGCAAAATAAAAAATAAATCAAATATCATAAATTGCAATACATAGAAGTGCACTTTTCTACTTTTCACCTCAATTTGTCTCTTCAAAATTCAGCATAAAAAAATAAAAAACATGCCTAATTAAATATGCAAATCTAGAATTTAGGCCCTAATTGACTCCATGTAAACTGGCGCCAATTAAACATGAAAAGATGTCATTTGCAGAGAGCCATGAGTTCAGTTGGTATTACATGTGAAATGCAATTTTCTGCTGTCTTTGATTTATCGCCGTTAGACGCATTGTTCAAAGGAGCATGTTATATTTCAATAGAGAAATATTGTTTATTCATTAATATTTTAAACCCAGTTTATTGCGGTGCCCGCCTCTCGCTGCATAAAAACTTCACATTTAAAAACATGAATTAATGAACGCATTTGTGAAGTGTAAGGAGATATCATAACCTCTCATTTTTCATCTTGAAGCCGCGGGCAAAAGTATTTTTTATTATTATTGAGTTTTCTCCCCCCTCATGTTTTGCTATACCTTTAAATAAAACCAAGGAATGTGAAATGTTTCTGACATTTTGAATTGATCCAAAAACGCAATGCAAATCAGATGGAAAGGCGTCACTATGTATACCAGGGACCCGAGACTTGCACCCCAAGAATTGCACCTAAAGGGCTCATGTATACAGCAGAGCATGGAAAGCGATGGCTTCTGCATGCTGCCATTCAGCTCCACTCAACTCTGCGGGTACAGAGATATTCAGCCCTAGAAGCAACACAGTTGAGCATGCCGAATTTCCTTTCAGTACGATTTCAATGGGAAAATTGGAGGCTTATCATACACTATGGCAGTGATTTTACAGATCCATACACTAAAGCTAAGTGCATAAGCCCTCAGAGAGAGACTGATGATGGTCCAACTCCATACCACACTTCAGTCCAACTCGCAGGAATTTTACATAGTTAGGGAAAATCGATAGTAGATTAGAAATAAAATTGTGAATGAGCCAACATAAATTGCTCCATACAGAATTATGAGCCCAATATATTGCTCCATACAGAATAATGAGCCCACACATAATAAGCCCCATATATTGCGCCATACATAATGGGCCCCTTATAATGCTCCAAACAGTATAATGAACCCTATATATTACTCCATACAGAATAATGAGCATCATATATTGCTCCATACAGTATAATAGCCCCATATAATGCTCCATACAGAATAATTGACTCCATATAATGCGCCATACAAAATAATGGACCCCATATATTACTCTAAACATAAGCTCCATATCATGCTCCGTACAGAATAACGGACCCCATATAATGCTCCATACATAATGGGCCCATATAATGCTCCATACATATATCCAAAGAAAGAGGGAAGAACCAAACCAAAAATAAAATTTAAGAAATTTTATTGATAACAATTAACCCCTTCATGACCCAGCCTATTTTGACCTTAAAGACCTTGCCGTTTTTTGCAATTCTGACCAGTGTCCCTTTATGAGGTAATAACTCAGGAACGCTTCAACGGATCCTAGCGGTTCTGAGATTGTTTTTTCGTGACATATTGGGCTTCATGTTAGTGGTAAATTTAGGTCAATAAATTCTGCGTTTATTTGTGATAAAAACGGAAATTTGGTGAAAATTTTGAAAATTTCACAATTTTCACATTTTGAATTTTTATTCTGTTAAACCAGAGAGTTATGTGACACAAAATAGTTAATAAATAACATTTCCCACATGTATACTTTACATCAGCACAATTTTGGAAACAAAATTTTTTTTTGCTAGGAAGTTATAAGGGTTAAAATTTGACCAGCGATTTCTCATTTTTACAACGAAATTTACAAAACCATTTTTTTTAGGGACCACCTCACATTTGAAGTCAGTTTGAGGGGTCTATATGGCTGAAAATACCCAAAAGTGACACCATTATAAAAACTGCACCCCTCAAGGTACTCAAAACCACATTCAAGAAGTTTATTAACCCTTCAGGTGCTTCACAGCAGCAGAAGCAACATGGAAGGAAAAAATGAACATTTAACTTTTTAGTCACAAAAATTATCTTTTAGTGACAATTTTTTTATTTTCCCAATGGTAAAAGGAGAAACTGAACCACGAAAGTTGTTGTCCAATTTGTCCTGAGTACGCTGATACCTCATATGTGGGGGTAAACCACTGTTTGGGCGCACGGCAGGGCTTGGAAGGGAAGGAGCGCCATTTGACTTTTTGAATCAAAAATTGGCTCCACTCTTTAGCGGACACCATGTCACGTTTGGAGAGCCCCCGTGTGCCTAAAAGTTGGAGCTCCCCCACAAGTGACCCCATTTTGGAAACTAGACGCCCCAAGGAACTTATCTAGATGCATAGTGAGCACTTTGAACCCCCAGGTGCTTCACAAATTGATCCGTAAAAATGAAAAAGTACTTTTTTTTCACAAAAAAATTATTTTAGCCTCAATTTTTTCATTTTCACATGGGCAACAGGATAAAATGGATCCTCAAATGTGTTGGGCAATTTCTCCTGAGTACGCCGATACCTCATATGTGGGGGTAAACCACTGTTTGGGCACATGGTAAGGCTCGGAAGGGAAGGAGCGCCATTTGACTTTTTGAATGAAAAATTATTTCCATCGTTAGCGGACACCATGTCGCGTTTGGAGAGCTCCTGTGTGCCTAAACATTGGCGCTCCCCCACAAGTGACCCCATTTTGGAAACTAGACCCCCCCAAGGAACTTATTTAGATGCCTAGTGAGCACTTTAAACCCTCAGGTGCTTCACAAATTGATCTGTAAAAATGAAAAAGTACTTTTTTTTCACAAAAAAATTTTTTCGCCTCAATTTTTTCATTTTCACATGGGCAGTAGGATAAAATGGATCATAAAATGTGTTGGGCAATTTCTCCCGAGTACGCCGATACCTCATATGTGGGGGTAAACCACTGTTTGGGCACACGGCAGGGCTCGGAAGGGAAGGCGCGCCATTTGACTTTTTGAATGGAAAATTAGCTCCAATTGTTAGCGGACACCATGTCGCCCCTGTGTGCCTATGCATTGGAGCTCCCCCACAAGTGACCCCATTTTGGAAACTAGACCCCCCAAGGAACTTATCTAGATGCATATTGAGCACTTTAAACCCCCAGGTGCTTCACAGAAGTTTATAACGCAGAGCCATGAAAATAAAAAATAATTTTTCTTTCCTCAAAAATGATTTTTTAGCCTGGAATTTCCTATTTTGCCAAGGATAATAGGAGAAATTGGACCCCAAATATTGTTGTCCAGTTTGTCCTGAGTACGCTGATACCCCATATTTGGGGGTAAACCACTGTTTGGGCGCACGGCAGGGCTCGGAAGGGATGGCACGCCATTTGGCTTTTTAAATGGAAAATTAGCTCCAATCATTAGCGGACACCATGTCACGTTTGGAGAGCCCCTGTGTGCCTAAACATTGGAGATCCCCCAGAAATGGCCCCATTTTGGAAACTAGACCCCCAAAGGAACTAATCTAGATGTGTGGTGAGGACTTTGAACCCCCAAGTGCTTCACAGAAGTTTATAACGCAGAGCCATGAAAATAAAAAATAATTTTTCTTTCCTCAAAAATGATTTTTTAGCCTGGAATTTCCTATTTTGCCAAGGATAATAGGAGAAATTGGACCCCAAATATTGTTGTCCAGTTTGTCCTGAGTACGCTGATACCCCATATTTGGGGGTAAACCACTGTTTGGGCGCACGGCAGGGCTCGGAAGGGATGGCACGCCATTTGGCTTTTTAAATGGAAAATTAGCTCCAATCATTAGCGGACACCATGTCACGTTTGGAGAGCCCCTGTGTGCCTAAACATTGGAGATCCCCCAGAAATGGCCCCATTTTGGAAACTAGACCCCCAAAGGAACTAATCTAGATGTGTGGTGAGGACTTTGAACCCCCAAGTGCTTCACAGAAGTTTATAACGCAGAGCCATGAAAATAAAAAAAAAAAATTATTTTCTCAAAAATGATCTTTTAGCCTGCAATTTTTTATTTTCCAAAGGGTTACAGGAGAAATTGAATCCCAAAAGTTGTTGTCCAGTTTCTCCTGAGTACGCTGATACCCCATATGTGGGGGTAAACCACTGTTTGGGCACATGCCGAGGCTCGGAAGTGAAGTAGTGACGTTTTGAAATGCAGACTTTGATGGAATGCTCTGTGGGCGTCACGTTGCGTTTGCAGAGCCCCTGATGTGGCTTAACAGTAGAAACCCCCCACAAGTGACCCCATTTTGGAAACTAGACCCCGAAAGGAACTTATCTAGATGTGTGGTGAGCACTTTGAACCCCCAAGTGCTTAACAGAAGTTTATAATGCAGAGAAGTGAAAATAATAAATACGTTTTCTTTCCTCAAAAATAATTATTTAGCCCAGAATTTTTTAATTTTCCCAAGGGTAACAGGAGAAATTTGACCCCAATATTTGTTGTCCAGTTTCTCCTGAGTACGGTGATACCCCATATGTGGGGGTAAACTACTGTTTGGGCACATGCCGGGGCTCGGAATTGAAGTAGTGACGTTTTGAAATGCAGACTTTGATGGAATGCTCTGTGGCGTCACGTTGCGTTTGCAGAGCCCTTGATGTGCCTAAACAGTAGAAACCCCCCACAAGTGACCCCATTTTGGAAACTAGACCCCGAAAGGAACTTATCTAGATGTGTGGTGAGCACTTTGAACCCCCAAGTGCTTCATAGAAGTTTATAATGCAGAGCCGTGAAAATAATAAATACGTTTTCTTTCCTCAAAAATAATTATTTAGCCCAGAATTTTTTGTTTTCCCAAGGGTTACAGGAGAAATTGGACCCCAAAAGTTGTTGTCCAGTTTCTCCTGAGTACGCTGATACCCCATGTGTGGGGGTAAACCACTGTTTGGGCACACGTCGGGGCTCAGAAGGGAAGTAGTGACTTTTGAAATGCAGACTTTGATGGAATGGTCTGCGGGCGTCACATTGCGTTTGCAGAGCCCCTGGTGTGCCTAAACAGTAGAAACCCCCCACAAGTGACCCCATTTTAGAAACTAGACCCCCCAAGGAACTTATCTAGATATGTGGTGAGCACTTTGAACCCCCAAGTGCTTCACAGACGTTTACAACGCAGAGCCGTGAAAATAAAAAATCATTTTTCTTTCCTCAAAAATGATGTTTTAGCAAGCATTTCTTTATTTTCACAAGGGTAACAGGAGAAACTGGACCCCAGTAATTGTTGCGCAGTTTATCCTGAGTATGCTGGTACCCCATATGTGGGGGTAAACCACTGTTTGGGCACACGTCAGGGCTCGGAAGTGAGGAAGCACCATTTGACTTTTTGAATACGAGATTGGCTGGAATCAATGGTGGCGCCATGTTGCGTTTGGAGACCCCCTGATGTGCCTAAACAGTGGAAACCCCTCAATTCTAACTCCAACACTAACCCCCCCACACCCCTAACCCTAATCTCAACTGTAGCCATAACCCTAATCACAACCCTAACCCTAATCCCAACTGTAGCCATAACACTAATCACAACCCTAACCACAACCCTAATTCCAACCCTAACCCTAAGGCTATGTGCCGACGTTGCGGATTCGTGTGAGATTTTTCAGCATCATTTTTGAAAAATCCGCGGGTAAAAGGTACTGCGTTTTACCTGCGGATTTTCCACGGATTTCCAGTGTTTTTTGTGCGGATATCACCTGCGGATTCCTATTGAGGAACAGGTGTAAAACGCTGCGGAATCCGCACAAAGAATTGACATGCAGCGGAAAATACAACGCAGCGTTTCCGCGCGGTATTTTCCGCACCATGGGCACAGCGGATTTGGTTTTTCATATGTTTACATGGTACTGTAAACCTGATGGAACACTGCTGCGAATCCGCAGCCAAATCCGCACCGTGTGCACATAGCCTAATTCTAAAGGTATGTGCACACTCTGCGGAAAACGCTGTGGATCCGCAGCAGTTTCCCATGAGTTTACAGTTCAATGTAAACCTACGGGAAACAAAAATCGCTGTACACAAGCTGCGGAAAAACTGCACGGAAACGCAGCGGTTTACATTCCGCAGCATGTCACTTCTTTGTGCGGATTCCACAGCGGTTTTACAACTGCTCCAATAGAAAATCGCAATTGTAAAACCGCAGTGAAATGCGCAGAAAAAAACGCGGTAAATCCGCCATAAATCCGCAGCGGTTTAGCACTGCGGATTTATCAAATCCGCAGCGGAAAAATCCGCAGAGGACCAGAATACGTGTGCACATACCGAAACCCTAACCCTAGCCCTACCCCTAACCCTACCCCTAACCCTAACACTACCCCTAACCCTACCCCTACCCCTAACCCTACCCCTAACCCTACCCCTAACCCTAACCCTAACCCTACCCCTAACTGTTGTGAATTCTGTGGCTGAATTCACTCCTGTGGTCACAAGTGGTACTGCAGCTTCTGAGCTTCCTCCCTCAGGTGTTCTGGTGAGCTCGTTAACTGCTTCATTACTTAACTCCGCCTGATGCTGCTATCCTTGCTCCTTGTCAATGTTTCAGTGTTGGATCTGAGCTTCTCCTGATTGTTCCTGTGACCTGCTGCTCTGTATAGCTAAGTGCTTTTGTTTTTTTGTTGCTTTTTTTTTGTCCAGCTTGTCTTTTGTTTTGCTGGAAGCTCTGAGACGCAAAGGGTGTACCGCCGTGCCGTTAGTTCGGCACGGTGGTTTTTTTTTGCCCCCTTTGCGTGGTTTTGCTTTAGGGTTTTTTGTAGTCTGCAAAGTTCGCTTTACTGTCCTCGCTCTGTCCTAGAATATCGGGCCCCACTTTGCTGAATCTATTTCATCCCTACGTTTTGTCTTTTCATCTTACTCACAGTCATTATATGTGGGGGGCTGCCTTTTCCTTTGGGGAATTTCTCTGGGGCAAGTCAGGCCTTTTTTTCTATCTTCAGGCTAGCTAGTTTCTTAGGCTGTGCCGAGTTGCCTAGGTAGTTGTTAGGCGCAATCCACAGCCGCTTTTAGTTGTGTTTAGTATAGGATCAGGTGTGCAGTCTACAGAGTTTCCACGTCTCAGAGCTCGTTCTTGTATTTTTGGGTATTTGTCAGATCACTGTGTGCGCTCTGATCGCTAAGCACACTGTGTTTCTGGATTGCCTTCATAACACCTGTCATTAGCAAACATAACAGTACAAGGAGCCAAACTAATGATTCTCAATAGAGGGAAAGAAAAAGTTCTGACATCATTTTTTTTTTTCTGCTCTGTGTTCATTTTTTTTTTTTTCCCCCTAGACATTTGGGTGATTCTGGACACAGGTGTGGACATGGATATTCAGGGTCTGTGCTCTTCAATGGATAATCTCGTTATAAATGTACAAAAAATTCAAGATACTATTGATCAGAAATCTATGTTAGAACCAAGAATTCCTATTCCTGATTTGTTTTTTGGAGATAGAACTAAGTTTCTAAGTTTCAAAAATAATTGTAAGCTATTTCTGGCCTTGAAACCTCATTCTTCTGGTAATCCTATTCAACAGGTTTTGATTATTATTTCTTTTTTGCGCGGCGACCCTCAAGACTGGGCATTTTCTCTTGCGCCAGGAGACCCTGCATTGAGTAGTGTCGATGCGTTTTTCCTGGCGCTCGGATTGCTGTACGATGAGCCTAATTCAGTGGATCAGGCTGAGAAAAATTTGCTGGCTTTGTGCCAGGGTCAGGATGATATAGAAGTATATTGTCAGAAATTTAGGAAATGGTCAGTACTCACTCAGTGGAATGAATCTGCGCTGGCAGCTTTGTTCAGAAAGGGTCTCTCTGAGGCTCTTAAGGATGTCATGGTGGGATTTCCTATGCCTGCTGGTTTGAATGAGTCTTTGTCTTTGGCCATTCAGATCGGTCGACGCTTGCGCGAGCATAAATCTGTGCACCATTTGGCGGTACTGCCTGAGGTTAAACCTGAGCCTATGCAGTGCGATAGGACTATGACTAGAGTTGAACGGCAGGAATACAGACGTCTGAATGGTCTGTGTTTCTACTGTGGTGATTCCACTCATGCTATTTCTGATTGTCCTAAGCGCACTAAGCGGTCCGCTAGGTCTGCCGTCATTGGTACTGTACAGTCCAAATTCCTTCTGTCCATTACCTTGATATGCTCTTTGTCGTCGTTTTCTGTCATGGCGTTTGTGGATTCGGGCGCTGCCCTGAATCTGATGGATTTGGATTATGCTAAACGTTGTGGGTTTTTCTTGGAGCCTTTGCGGTGTCCTATTCCATTGAGAGGAATTGATGCTACACCTTTGGCCAAGAATAAACCTCAATACTGGGCCCAGCTGACCATGTGCATGGCTCCTGCACATCAGGAAGTTATTCGCTTTCTGGTGTTGCATAATCTGCATGATGTGGTCGTGTTGGGGTTGCCATGGCTACAAACCCATAATCCAGTATTGGATTGGAATTCCATGTCGGTATCCAGCTGGGGTTGTCAGGGGGTACATGGTGATGTTCCATTTTTGTCGATTTCGTCATCCACCCCTTCTGAGGTCCCAGAGTTCTTGTCTGATTATCAGGATGTATTTGAAGAGCCCAAGTCCGATGCTCTACCTCCGCATAGGGATTGTGATTGTGCTATCAATTTGATTCCTGGTAGTAAATTCCCTAAAGGTCGATTATTTAATTTATCCGTGCCCGAACACGCCGCTATGCGCAGTTATGTGAAGGAATCCCTGGAGAAGGGACATATTCGCCCATCGTCATCACCACTGGGAGCAGGGTTCTTCTTTGTAGCCAAGAAGGATGGTTCGCTGAGACCGTGTATTGATTACCGCCTTCTTAATAAGATCACTGTTAAATTTCAGTATCCCTTGCCATTGTTATCTGACTTGTTTGCTCGGATTAAGGGGGCTAGTTGGTTCACTAAGATAGATCTTCGTGGTGCGTATAATCTGGTGAGAATCAGGCAAGGAGATGAATGGAAAACTGCATTCAATACGCCCGAGGGTCATTTTGAGTATCTAGTGATGCCGTTCGGACTTGCCAATGCTCCATCTGTGTTTCAGTCTTTTATGCATGACATCTTCCGTGAGTATCTGGATAAATTCCTGATTGTTTACTTGGATGACATTTTGATCTTCTCAGATGATTGGGAGTCTCATGTGAAGCAGGTCAGAATGGTTTTTCAGGTCCTGCGTGCTAACTCTTTGTTTGTGAAGGGATCAAAGTGTCTCTTCGGTGTGCAGAAAGTTTCATTTTTGGGGTTCATCTTTACCCCTTCTACTATCGAGATGGATCCAGTTAAGGTCCAAGCCATCCAGGATTGGATTCAGCCGACATCTCTGAAAAGTCTGCAAAAGTTCCTGGGCTTTGCTAATTTTTATCGTCGCTTCATCTGTAATTTTTCTAGCATTGCCAAACCATTGACCGATTTGACCAAGAAGGGTGCTGATTTGGTTAATTGGTCTTCTGCTGCTGTGGAAGCTTTTCAGGAGTTGAAGCGTCGTTTTTGTTCTGCCCCTGTGTTGTGTCAGCCAGATGTTTCTCTTCCGTTCCAGGTCGAGGTTGATGCTTCTGAGATTGGAGCAGGGGCGGTTTTGTCACAGAGAGGTTCTGATTGCTCAGTGATGAAACCATGTGCTTTCTTTTCCAGGAAGTTTTCGCCCGCTGAGCGTAATTATGATGTGGGCAATCGAGAGTTGCTGGCCATGAAGTGGGCATTCGAGGAGTGGCGTCATTGGCTTGAAGGAGCTAAGCATCGCGTGGTGGTATTGACTGATCATAAGAACTTGACTTATCTCGAGTCTGCCAAGCGCTTGAATCCTAGACAGGCCCGTTGGTCGTTATTTTTTGCCCGCTTCGACTTTGTGATTTCGTACCTTCCGGGCTCTAAAAATGTGAAGGCGGATGCTCTGTCTAGGAGTTTTGTGCCCGACTCTCCGGGTTTATCTGAGCCAGCGGGTATCCTCAAGGAAGGAGTCATTGTGTCTGCCATCTCCCCTGATTTGCGGCGGGTGCTGCAAAAATTTCAGGCGAATAAACCTGATCGTTGTCCAGCAGAGAAACTGTTCGTCCCTGATAGGTGGACTAATAAACTTATCTCTGAACTTCATTGTTCGGTGTTGGCTGGTCATCCTGGAATCTTTGGTACCAGAGAGTTAGTGGCTAGATCCTTCTGGTGGCCATCTCTGTCACGGGATGTACGTACTTTTGTGCAGTCCTGTGGGATTTGTGCTAGGGCTAAGCCCTGCTGTTCTCGTGCCAGTGGGTTGCTTTTGCCCTTGCCGGTCCCAAAGAGGCCTTGGACACATATTTCGATGGATTTCATTTCTGACCTTCCCGTTTCTCAAAAGATGTCAGTCATTTGGGTGGTCTGTGATCGCTTTTCTAAAATGGTCCATCTGGTGCCCTTGGCTAAATTGCCTTCCTCCTCTGATTTGGTACCTTTGTTCTTTCAGCATGTGGTTCGGTTGCATGGCATTCCTGAGAATATTGTTTCTGACAGAGGTTCCCAGTTTGTTTCAAGGTTTTGGCGAGCCTTTTGTGGTAGGATGGGCATTGACCTATCCTTTTCCTCGGCTTTCCATCCTCAGACTAATGGCCAGACCGAACGAACCAATCAGACCTTGGAAACATATCTGAGATGTTTTGTTTCTGCAGACCAGGATGATTGGGTGTCCTTTTTGCCGTTGGCTGAGTTCGCCCTTAATAATCGGGCCAGCTCGGCTACCTTGGTTTCTCCATTTTTTTGCAATTCTGGGTTCCATCCTCGTTTCTCTTCAGGACAGGTTGAGTCTTCAGACTGTCCTGGTGTGGATTCTGTGGTGGATAGGTTGCAGCAGATCTGGACTCAGGTAGTGGACAATTTGATCTTGTCCCAGGAGAAAGCTCAACTTTTCGCTAATCGCAGACGCCGTGTGGGTCCCCGACTTCGTGTTGGGGATCTGGTTTGGTTATCTTCTCGTCATATTCCTATGAAGGTTTCCTCTCCTAAATTTAAACCTCGTTTTATTGGTCCGTATAGGATTTCTGAGGTTCTCAATCCTGTGTCTTTTCGTTTGACCCTCCCAGACTCCTTTTCCATACATAATGTATTCCATAGGTCGTTGTTGCGGAGATACGTGGCACCTATGGTTCCATCTGTTGAGCCTCCTGCCCCGGTTTTGGTGGAGGGGGAATTGGAGTATATTGTGGAGAAGATTTTGGATTCTCGTGTTTCTAGACGGAAACTCCAGTATCTGGTTAAATGGAAGGGTTATGCTCAGGAAGATAATTCCTGGGTTTTTGCCTCTGATGTTCATGCTTCCGATCTTGTTCGTGCCTTTCATGCGGCTCATCCTGGTCGGCCTGGGGGCTCTGGTGAGGGTTCGGTGACCCCTCCTCAAGGGGGGGGTACTGTTGTGAATTCTGTGGCTGAATTCACTCCTGTGGTCACAAGTGGTACTGCAGCTTCTGAGCTTCCTCCCTCAGGTGTTCTGGTGAGCTCGTTAACTGCTTCATTACTTAACTCCGCCTGATGCTGCTATCCTTGCTCCTTGTCAATGTTTCAGTGTTGGATCTGAGCTTCTCCTGATTGTTCCTGTGACCTGCTGCTCTGTATAGCTAAGTGCTTTTGTTTTTTTGTTGCTTTTTTTCTGTCCAGCTTGTCATTTGTTTTGCTGGAAGCTCTGAGACGCAAAGGGTGTACCGCCGTGCCGTTAGTTCGGCACGGTGGGTTTTTTTTGCCCCCTTTGCGTGGTTTTGCTTTAGGGTTTTTTGTAGTCTGCAAAGTTCGCTTTACTGTCCTCGCTCTGTCCTAGAATATCGGGCCCCACTTTGCTGAATCTATTTCATCCCTACGTTTTGTCTTTTCATCTTACTCACAGTCATTATATGTGGGGGGCTGCCTTTTCCTTTGGGGAATTTCTCTGGGGCAAGTCAGGCCTTTTTTTCTATCTTCAGGCTAGCTAGTTTCTTAGGCTGTGCCGAGTTGCCTAGGTAGTTGTTAGGCGCAATCCACAGCCGCTTTTAGTTGTGTTTAGGATAGGATCAGGTGTGCAGTCTACAGAGTTTCCACGTCTCAGAGCTCGTTCTTGTATTTTTGGGTATTTGTCAGATCACTGTGTGTGCTCTGATCACTAAGCACACTGTGTTTCTGGATTGCCTTCATAACACCTGTCATTAGCAAACATAACACCTAACCCTATTCTAACATTGGTGGAAAAAAAAAAATTTCTTTATTTTTTTATTGTCCCTACTTATGGGGGTGACAAAGGGGGGGGGTCATTTATTATTTTTTTTATTTTGATCACTGAGATATAATCTATCTCAGTGATCAAAATGCACTTTGGAACGAATCTGCCGGCCGGCAGATTCGGCGGGCGCACTGCGCATGCGCCCGCCATTTTGGAAGATGGCAGCGCCCAGGGAGAAGACGGACGGAGCCCGGCAGGATCGGTAAGTATGATGGGGTGGGGGGGAGCACGGGGGGGGATCGGAGCATGGGGGGAAATCGGAGCACGGGGGGCGTGGAACAGAGCACGGGGGGGCTGGAACGGAGCACGGGGGGGTGGAACGGAGCACGGGGGGGTGGATCGGAGTGCAGGGGGGGTGATTGGAGCACGGGGGGGTGATTGGAGCACGGGGGGAGCGGACAAGAGCACGGGGGGGAGCGGAGCACTAGACGGAGGGGAGCCGGAGCAGTGTACCGGACAGATCGGGGGGCTGGGGGGGCGATCGGTGGGGTGGGGTGGGGGCACATTAGTATTTCCAGCCATGGCCGATGATATTTCAGCATCGGCCATGGCTGGATTGTAATATTTCACCCGTTATAATAGGTGAAATATTACAAATCGCTCTGATTGGCAGTTTCACTTTCAACAGCCAATCAGAGCGATCGTAGCCACGAGGGGGTGAAGCCACCCCCCCGGGCTAAACTACCACTCCCCCTGTCCCTGCAGATCGGGTGAAATGGGAGTTAACCCTTTCACCGGATCTGCAGGGACGCGATCTTTCCATGACGCCACATAGGCGTCATGGGTCGGATTGGCACCGACTTTCATGACGCCTACGTGGCGTCATGGGTCGGGAAGGGGTTAAAAGACAAAATATAAATAATGCTTAAATATATACAGAACAAGGGAGGTAGAGACAAGGCAGAGTGGACTCAAAGCAATCCATATACATTATGGAACCAAGTGTATACACATGAAAAAATAAGTATAATGAATATCAAACAAAAGTGTAACAGCAGGCTATGGATTATGTGGAATGGTAACTACAAGATATATTTAAGCATTATTTATATTTTGTCTTTTAACCCCTTTACCCCCAAGGGTGGTTTGCACGTTAATGACCGGGCCAATTTTTACAATTCTGACCACTGTCCCTTTATGAGGTTATAACTCTGGAACGCTTCAATGGATCCTGGTGATTCTGACATTGTTTTCTCGTGACATATTGTACTTCATGACAATGGTAAAAATTCTTTGATAGTACCTGCGTTTATTTGTGAAAAAAATGGAAATTTGGCGAAAATTATGAAAATTTCGCAATTTTCCAACTTTGAATTTTTATTCAATTAAATCACAGAGATATGTCACACAAAATACTTAATAAGTAACATTTCCCACATGTCTACTTTACATCAGCACAATTTTGGAACCAAAATTTTTTTTTGTTAGGGAGTTATAAGGGTTAAAAGTTGACCAGCAATTTCTCATTTCTACAACACCATTTTATTTTAGGGACCACTTCTCATTTGAAGTCATTTTGAGGTGTCTATATGATAGAAAATACCCAAGTGTGACACCATTCTAAAAACTACACCCCTCAAGGTGCTCAAAACCATATTCAAGAAGTTTATTAACCCTTTTGGTGCTTCACAGGAATTTTTTGAATGTTTAAATAAAAATGAACATTTAACTTTTTTTCACAAAAAATTTAATTCAGCTCCAATTTGTTTTATTTTACCAAGGGTAACAGGAGAAAATGGACCCCCAACATTGTTGTACAATTTGTCCTGAGTATGCCAATACCCCACATGTGGGGGTAAACCACTGTTTGGGCGCATGGCAGAGCTCGGAAGCGAAGGAGTGCCATTTGACTTTTCAATGCAAAATTGACTGGAATTGAGATGGGACGCCATGTTTCGTTTGGAGAGCCCCTGATGTGGCTAAACATTGAAACCCCCCACAAGTGACACCATTTTGGAAAGTAGACCCCCTAAGGAACTTATCTAGAGGTGTGGTGAGCACTTTGACCCACCAAGTGCTTCACAGAAGTTTATAATGTAGAACCGTAAAAATAAAAAATCATATTTTTTCACAAAAATTATCTTTTTGCCCCCAATTTTTTATTTTCCCAAGGGTAAGAGAAGAAATTGGACCCCAAAAGTTGTTGTACAATTTGTCCTGAGTACGCTGATACCCCATATGTGGGGGTAAACCACTGTTTGGGTGGATGGGAGAGCTCGGAAGGGAAGGAGCGCCGTTTGACTTTTCAAAGCAAAATTGACAGGAATTGAGATAGAACGCCATGTTGCGTTTGAAGAGCCACTGATGTGCCTAAACATTGAAACCCCCCACAAATGACACCATTTTGGAAAGTAGACCCCCTAAGGAACTTATCTAGAGGTGTGGTGAGCACTTTGACCCACCAAGTGCTTCACAGAAGTTTATAATGCAGAGCCGTAAAAATAAAACAAAATTGTTTTCCCACAAAAATTATTTTTTTAGCCCCCAGTTTTGTATTTTCCTGAGGGTAACAGGAGAAATTGGACCCCAAAATTTGTTGCCCAATTTGTCCTGAGTGCGATGATACACCATATGTGGGGGGAACCACTGTTTGGGCACATGGGAGGGCTCAGAAGGGAAGGAGTGCCATTTGAATGCAGACTTAGATGGAATGGTCTGCAGGTGTCACATTGCGTTTGCAGAGCCCCTAATGTACCTAAACAGTAGAAACCCCCCACAAGTGACACCATTTTGGAAAGTAGACCCCCTTAGGAACTTATCTAGATGTGTGCTGAGCGCTTTGACCCACCAAGGGCTTCACAGAAGTTTATAATGGAGAGCCGTAAAAATAAAACAAAAATGTTTTCCCACAAAAATTATTTTTTAGCCCCCAGTTTTGTATTTTCCCGAGGGTAACAGGAGAAATTCGACCCCACAATTTGTTGTCCAATTTGTCCTGAGTGCGCTGATACCCCATATGTGGGGGGGAACCACTGTTTGGGCGCATGGGAGGGCTCGGAAGGGAAGGAGCTCCATTTGGAATGAGGACTTAGATGGAATGGTCTGCAGGTGTCACATTACATTTGCAGAGCCCCTAATGTACCTAAACAGTAGAAACCTCCCACAAGTGACACCATTTTGGAAACTAGACCCCCTAAGGAACTCATCTAGATGTGTTGTGATAGCTTTGAACCCCCAAGTGTTTCACTACAGTTTGTAACGCAGAGCCGTGAAAATTTTAAAAAAAAATCTTTCCCCCCAAAATTATTTTTTAGCCCCCAGTTTTGTATTTTCCCGAGGGTAAGAGGAGAAATTCGACCCCAAAAGTTGTTGTTCAATTTGTCCTGAGTACGCTGATACCCCATATGTTGGGGGAAGCCACCGTTTGAGCGCATGGCAGAGCTCGGAAGGGAAGGAGTGCCATTTGGAATGCAGACTTAGATGGAATGGTCTGCAGACGTCACATTGCGTTTGCAGAACCCCTAATGTACCTAAACAGTAGAAACCCCCCACAAGTGACCCCATATTGGAAACTAGACCCCCCAGAGAACTAATCTAGATGTGTTGTGAGAACTTTGAACCCCCAAATGTTTCACTACAGTTTATAACGCAGAGCCGTGAAAATAAAAAATCTTTTTTTTCCCACAAAAAATATATTTTAGCCCCGAGTTTTGTATTTTCCCAAGGGTAACAGGAGAAATTGGACCCCAAAAGTTGTTGTCCTATTTGTCCTGAGTATGCTGATACCCCATATGTTGGGGTAAACCCCTGTTTGTGCACACGGGAGAGCTCGGAAGGGAAGAAGCACTGTTTTACTTTTTCAACGCAGAATTGGCTGGAATTGAGATCGGACGCCATGTCGCGTTTGGAGAGCCCCTGATGTGCCTAAACAGTGGAAACCCCACAATTCTAACTGAAACCCTAATCCAAACACATCCCTAACCCTAATCCCAACAGTAACCCTAACCACACCTCTAACCCAGACACACCCCTAACCCTAATCCCAACCCTATTCCCAACCGTAAATGTAATCTAAACCCTAACTGTAACTTTAGCCCCATCCCAAACTGTAGCCCTAGCCCTAACCCTAGCCCTAACCCTAGCCCTAACCCTAATCCTAACCCTAACACTAGCCCTAACCCTAGCCCTAACCCTAGCCCTAACCCTAGCCCTAGCCCTAGCCCTAACCCTAACCCTAGCCCTAACCCTAGCCCTAACCCTAGCCCTAACCCTAACCCTAGCCCTAACCCTAGCCCTAACCCTAACCCTAGCCCTAACTCTAGCCCTAACTCTAGCCCTAACCCTAACCCTCACCCTAGCCCTAACCCTAGCCCTAACCCTAGCCCTAACCCTAACCCTAGCCCTAACCCTAGCCCTAGCCCTAACCCTAGCCCTAACCCTAGCCCTAACCCTAACCCTAGCCCTAACCCTAGCCCTAGCCCTAACCTTAACCCTAGCCCTAACCCTAGCCCTAGCCCTAACCCTAGCCCTAACCCTAGCCCTAACCCTAGCCCTAGCCCTAACCCTAGCCCTAACCCTAGCCCTAACTCTAACCCTAGCCCTAATGGGAAAATGGAAATAAATACATTTTTTTAATTTTTCCCTAACTAAGGGGGTGATGAAGGGGGGTTTGATTTACTTTTATAGCGGGTTTTTTAGCGGATTTTTATGATTGGCAGCCGTCACACACTGAAAGACGCTTTTTATTGCAAAAAATATTTTTTGCGTTACCACATTTTGTGAGCTATAATTTTTCTATATTTTGGTCCACAGAGTCATGTGAGGTCTTGTTTTTTGCGGGAAGAGTTGACGTTTTTATTGGTAACATTTCCGGGCACGTGACATTTTTTGATCGCTTTTTATTCCGATTTTTGTGAGGCAGAATGACCAAAAACCAGCTATTCATGAATTTCTTTTGGGGGAGGCGTTTATACCGTTCTGCGTTTGGTAAAATTGATAAAGCAGTTTTATTCTTCGGGTCAGTACGATTACAGCGACACCTCATTTATATCATTTTTTTATGTTTTGGCGCTTTTATACGATAAAAACTATTTTATAGAAAAAATAATTATTTTGGCATCGCTTTATTCTCAGGACTATAACTTTTTTATTTTTTTGCTGATGATGCTGTATGGTGGCTCGTTTTTTGCGGGACAAGATGACATTTTCAGCGGTACCATGGTTATTTATATCTGTCTTTTTGATCGTGTGTTATTCCACTTTTTGTTCGGCGGTATGATAATAAAGCGTTGTTTTTTGCCTCGTTTTTTTTTTTTTTCTTACGGTGTTTACTGAAGGGGTTAACTAGTGGGCCAGTTTTATAGGTCGGGCCGTTACGGACGCGGCGATACTAAATATGTGTACTTTTATTGTTTTTTTTTTTTATTTAGATAAAGAAATGTATTTATGGGAATAATATATATATTTTTTTTCATTATTTTGGAATATTTTTTATTTTTTTTTTACACATTTGAAAAAATTTTTTTTTACTTTTTTACTTTGTCCCAGGGGGGGACATCACAGATCGGTGATCTGACAGTTTGCACAGCACTCTGTCAGATCACCGATCTGAGAGCAGTGCAGGCTGCTTCACAGTGCCTGCTCTGAGCAGGCTCTGTGAAGCCACCTCCCTCCCTGCAGGACCCGGATCAGCGGTCATCTTGGATCCGGGGCTCGAGCAGGGAGGGAGGGAGGTAAGACCCTCGCAGCAACGCGATCACATCGCGTTGCTGCGGGGGGCTCAGGGAAGCCCGCAGGGAGCCCCCTCCCTGCGCGGTGCTTCCCTGCACCGCCGGCACATCGCGATCATCTTTGATCGCGGTGTGCCAGGGGTTAATGTGCCGGGGGCGGTCCGTGACCACTCCTGGCACATAGTGCTGGATGTCAGCTGCGATAGGCAGCTGACACCCGGCCGCAATCGGCGGCGCTCCCCCTGTGAGCGCCGCCGATCGCGCTGGACGTACTATCCCGTCCATGGTCATAGGGGCCCACCCCACATGGACGGGATAGTACGTCCGATGTCAGAAAGGGGTTAATTGTTATCAATAAAATTTCTTAAATTTTATTTTTGGTTTGTTACTTCCCTCTTTCTTTGGAGGTATACCATATATATTGATTGGTCTATAGTTTTTGGATAAAATAATGCTCCATACAGTATATAATGGGTCCCATATAATGCTCCATATTTAAGGAGCCCATATAATGCTCCATACATAATGGGCCCCATATAATGCTCTAGTATATGACAGGCCCCATATATTGTTCCAAAAATTTAAAAAAATTAAATGCTCACCTCTCCTTGCTCCATATATTGCTCCATACAGTATAATGAACCCCATATATTGCTCCATACAGAATAATGAGCCCCATATATTGCTCCATTCAGAATGAGCTCCATATATTGCTCCATACAGTATAATGAGCCGCATATAATGCTCCAAATAGTATAATGAGCCCCATATATTACTCCATACAGTATAATGGACCCCATATAATGCTCCATACAGAATAACGGACTCCATCTCCATATATTGCTCCATACATAATAGGCCTAACATAATGCTGCATACATAATAAACCCCATATATTGCTCAACAGATAATGGGAGCCATATATTGTTCCATAAAGTATATGATAGCCCCATATAATGCTCCATACATAATGGGCCCCATATAATATTCCAGTATACGACAGGCCCCATATATTGTTCCAAACATTGAAAAAATTGAAATGCTCACCTCTCCTTGCTCAGTATATTGCTTCATTCAGTATAATGGACCCCATATATTGCTCCATACAGAATAATGCACCCCATATAAAGCTCCACACAGCATAATGAAACCCATAAATTGCTCCATACAGAATAATGAGCCCCATATATTGTTCCATTCAGAATGAGCCACATATATTGCTCCATACAGTATAATGAGCCCCATATATCGCTCCATACAGTATAATGGACCCATATAATGCTCCACATAGAATAATGGACTCCATATATTGCTCCATACAGAATAATGGACCCCATATATTGCTCAATACATAATGCGCTTCATATGTTGCTCAATGCATAATATGAGCACCATATATTGCTCCATACATAATGGGACCTGTATGATGCTCTATACAGTATATGATGGGCCCAATATAAAGTTCCATACATAATGGGCCCCATATCATGCTCCATACATGAGCCTCACATAATGCATACATAATGAGCCCCATAAAATGCTCAATACAGCATATGATGGCCCCACATGATTCTCAATACATAGTGGGCCCAATATAATGCTTCACTATATGATGGGCCCCTTATAATGCTCCATTATATGATGGACCCCATATATTTCTCCGAACAATAAAATAAATAAATACTCACCTCTTCTTGCTCACTGCTGCTCTGCTCTGGACTCTTTACCGTCGCCGTCTTCCAGCTGTCTGCAATGTAACTGTTCAGAGCAGGGAGCGCACTGTAGTGACGAAGACATCGCTCCCTCTGACTTGAAACGTAACAGAGTCAGAAGATGCAGAAGATGCTGCAGCTGTGGAGGAACAAGGAGAGGTAGGTATTGCAAGTACCGGGGCCCTGAGCAAGCGGGGGGGAAGCACGGGAGGGGGGCGTTGCACTTGCGGGTGCTGGCACTAGGCCCCATAGTGCATCAGTGTCCCCTACGATGTGTGGACCCCCCTCTGATCAGGGCCTCTGCACTTGCCCAGGTGGTGACAGTGGCCCTGGCAAGTGGTATACAAACTGCTTACAGGTCCAAACCTACAGTATTTTTTATTTTCCATATCCTTATGTAAAAAAAATAGTAATCTTGCAGTTTTCACACTGGCCTCTAGGTCTAATATTAGACTCATACTTCCTGTTCTGTACAGCAGTCTCATTATCATCACAGACAGGATTCCAATGACATAATACCTCCATATACAGTGGATAACACAGAATCCACCAAGCGCAATAGGTGATATCACTGCTCACCTCCTCCTGTACAATGACAGATAACACCTCTATATACAGTAGATAACACAGGATCCACCATTCACAATAGGTGATATCACAGCTCACCTCCTCCTCCTGTACAATGACTGATAACACCTCTATATACAGTAGATAACACAGGATCCACTATTCACAATAGGTGATGTCACAGCTCACCTCCTCCTGTAAAATGACAGATAACACCAGTATATGCAGTAGATACACATGATCTAGCAATTGTAATGGGTGATGTCACAGCTCACCTCCTCCTCCTGTGTAATGAGTGATAACTAGTGATGAGTGAGTGAGTGTACTTGTTGCTCTGGTTTTCCCGAGCACGCTCGGGTGACCTCCGAATATTTATGACTGCTTGGAGATTTAGTTTTCATCCAAGTAGCTGAATGATTTACAGCTACTAGCCTGCTTGATTACATGTGGGGATTCCCTAACAACCAGGTAACCCCCACATGTACTCAGCCTGGCTAGTAGCTGTAAATCATTCAGCTACTGTGGGATGAAAACTAAATCTCCGAGCAGTTATAAATACTCGAAGACCACCCAAGCGTGCTCGGGAAAACCCGAGCAACGAGTACACTCACTCATCACTAGTGATAACACTTCTATATACACTAGATAACACAGGATACACCATTCACAATAGGTGATGTCACAGCTCACCTCCTCCTCCTCCTGTACACTGACTGATAACACCTCTATAAACAGTAGATAACACCGAATCCACAATTCATAAAAGGTGATGTCACAGCTCACCTCCTTCTCCTCCTGTACAATGACCGATAATTCCTCTATATACAGCAGATAATATAGACAAAACCAAAGAAAAACAATAGGTGCATATACCCTAATGAAAATAAATAAGTAAAAAGGCAAGTGCATTTAATAATTAACATAAGGTACTTAGTAAACACTGTTTTTGATCCAAAAAAGCATAAAGCTGTCCCACCGCGGCAAGATGTACCCAATTGGGACAGTAACTACACTCTCTAATGTTAAAACCTACCCTATGTGAATAATATAGGCAGGGGCGTATCTGGGGAGGTGAGTGGGGCATTTGCCCTGGGCGTCTTCAGACTTCCTAATGCGGCAGTCCGAGGTGTTTTCCAGCCAGCTCTGAGAAGGTGTAGTGTTTTGGCATCTTCCAAGTGCGAGTATAATTGAAACCCTGACCGATGGCAATTCTAGGTTACAGTTATGTCAGCAGCATGATCAGGTCATGTTATCACACTGGGGACGTCACTCCTCGACACTGCATGGGAGTTAAAGATGCTGAAGATTGAATGCAATTATTGTAAGTGGGGGGAAGAAATTTGAGTACACAGTATGGTGAGAGGGTGGGGGAATGTATGCTGACACAGTCTGGGGAGTGAGGTGGGATGGATGCAGACAGTATGGGGAGCGAGGAAGGTGTATGTGGACACAGCATGAAGAGGATAAAGAAGAATAAATTTGAGGGCACAGTATGGGAAGCGAGGGGGGATGGGTGCAGACACGGTATGGCGAGCAAGGGGGGTGTATGCAGACACAACATGAGGAAAAAATGGGAGAAGAAATTTGAGGGCACAGTATGGGAGGCGGTGGGTGGGGGCAGATAATATGGAGAGCGAGAGTGGGAAATTTGAGAACACAGTATGGGAAGCGAGGGGGATGAGTGAAAAAACAGTATAGGGAGTGGGGGGATGTGTCAGGGATCTATTGGAGGAAATAGTGTGAGGAGACCGTATGGGATGAGAAAAATGTGAGGGGCACAGGACAGATATTTCATAGTGTGAGGGGGTGGTATAGAGAAGGGGCAGCATGGGGGGACAGTGTGAGGCCACAGCAAGGAGGGGACAATATGCCAAGGGGGGCAGTGTGATGTGGAAGCACAGTATTGAGACCGGGCAGTTTAGGGGACACAGTGTGAATATAGGGACTAGTGATGGACAAATATACTCATTACTTGTGATTTCTCGAGCATGCTCGGGGGTCCACCGAGTATTTTTTAGTGCTCGGAGATTTAGTTTTTCCTGCCACAGCTGAATTATTTACATCTGTTAGCCAGCATAAGTACATGTGGGGATTCCCTAGCAGCCAGGCAAACCCCACATGTACTTATGCTGGCTAACAGATGTAAATCATTCAGCTGCGGCAAGAAAAACTAAATCTCCGAGCACTAAAAAAATACTCGGAGAACCCCCGAGTATATTCACTCATCACTAATAGGGACCAGATTGGAAAGAAGAGAACGGCATGGAGTACATCTACTATATAATTGTCTAAGGGTCACTTCCGTCTGTCCTTCTGTCTGTCTGGCACGGATATTCATTGGTCGCGGCCTCTGTCTATCATGGAAATCCAAGTCACTGATTGGTGGCGGCAAAACAGCCACGACCAATCACCGACGGGCACAGTCCGGTGGCAAAATGGCTGCTCCTTTCTCCCCGCAGTCAGTGCCCGCTCCATATTCCCCTCCAGTCAGCCCTCACACAGGGTTAATGGCAGCGGTAATGGACCGCGTTATGCTGCAGTGTAACGCACTGCATTAACGCAGCTATTAACCTTGTGTGACCAACTTTTTACTATTGATGATGATGTGGGCTGTGCAATATACTACATGGACATGCATATTCTAGAATACCCGATGCGTTAGAATCGGGCCACCATCTAGTGTACCATAACAACAGTGTGTGGGTCATGCATTACAATAGATGTTGAATTCAGGTACTGATGGTGGTCCTGGTGATATATTCATGCACTGATGGTGGTTTTGGTGATGTATTCCTGTACTGATGGTAGCCCTGGTGATGTGTTCCTGTACTGATGAGGGCTGGGATGCTGTACTGATGGAGGTAATATGGATGTATTTCTGTACCGACGTTGGTTCTGATGCTGAATTTCTGTACTCTGGTGGTTCTAGTGATGAATTTCTGTACTGCTGGTGGTTCTTGATGGATTCTTGTGCTGTTATTGGTGTGGATCTGTGGCCCCCAGGGTCCTGGTCATCACAGTAGCATTGCTTTCCTCGCGGGGAGAGTGATGTTAAGCTTGGAGGCAAGGAAGGATAACTGTCACCAGGTAAACATAAGCATGCAACATGTTCACACTCCAGGCCACCAGGGGGAGCATTTGATCCTATTTACTAGGTGACTCCCCAGATATATGGTAGTTTTGGAGGGAAAGTTAGTGGGTTCCTGTCATAGAGACAGAGGGCAAGGAAGCAGAAAGATGTGCTAGAGAGAGATTGCCAGAAGGGAGCTTGTCGTGTGGAACATCAGCTGAGGCGAAGCTGGTACGATAGAATAGCTGAGCAGACGTGGGGGTCTGCAGCTCCCGGCAGAAAGAGGAAACTAAGTCAGTTCTTGCCAGGAAACAGACTGGAGCAGTCTGAGGCAGAAGAAGGTGTAGGGAGATGTGTAGCCGCAGTGCTGCAGCTCCTGGAAAGAGATTATACGAAAGCCGAATATATTGCAGTGAGCATGCAGGAGAGAGAAGCACAGGGGAGGATATCAGTGGGAGACCAGCCACGAGCAGGCTGCCTCCATCTGAGGCGCAGAGACCGGTAGCTGGAACACCGAGGTTGTAAGGGCCTCTACGACTTACATCAGAGACCGGCAGGACAGCTGAACTGCAAGTTACCTGTCTGCCTTAATACCCAGGAGGCACGATGACACCTATAGAGCCCAGGCATGCTAGAGTCCCTGTAAAAAGGCTCAAGTCACCAGTCATACGGGTTATGTCCTATCCTATATGGGGGACAGAGAGAGAACATCTTTGAGGACCTTATATGAAGCCCTGGATTGTGGCTGTCTGAAATCTTCAGTAAACAAGGTAAAGAGACTGCAAACCTGTGTCTTTGTTCTTTACTGCGCCGTCCACCATCTTCCATCTACACACCGGGAGCCTTGGGGACATACTTCACCTGTGGGAAGTTATACCATCAAGCTGCCATAACATCACCCCAGAGGACCCCTTAAAGCAGCGTCGGTCCCCGCTGACCGAATACCACAGGCGGCATCATGAACATAAACTTTATTCCCTTTAAAGACCTTTCCCTTTTACATGGGCGCCCAGGGCCACGGACTGGGTCACCACCGTGACATCCCCCTGTGAACTCAGTACCCGGTACTGAGTACCCCACGGCCCTGGCAGGGCAACTCAGATCCTGTACACATGTAACAATCCATAATTTGTAAGAGTATGCGATACATGGCTATGTTAATAAAATGTTGTGCTGTCTGACAAGTTAAGGGTTACTATATTTTTATTTATGTTATGAACATTATAGGGGTTGTCCAAGTTTGTGATGAGTCTGCAGTCATTCTATGTGATTGCAGACTTCTGAATTCTCACAGCGCGCATTGTATAAGTATGCAATCTGCATACATGCGGTCATGTGCCGAATAAACATGCCTGGCCTCGCTCAATGAAAATTAATTGAGCAAGGTGGGACACATCTAGTTAGAATGACAAACCGTTAACTTGTGCTCACATGACGGTCCACTCTTGCCACCGGCAAAGGAGAGTCCTATAAGTGTGCAGTGCATGCACTGTGAAGATTCAGAGGCCTGCAGTCACATAGAGTGACTGCAGATTTTCATCTCAAACATGGACAAGCCATTTAATGATAAAAATGAAGCCCTGTAACATGCTAATCCTAACAGCGTGTAATATACTCACTGTCAGGATGGCCACTTCACTCACATGCGATTTTCATACTTACGGTCTAGTGACAACTAGCTTATCTTCTTGTTTTTCTCAGTTTTTCACTGAATATTGAGAGAATTAGGAAGAGCAGCTCGTTTGCACATGAGTGTATGTGCTCAAATCGCATATGAATGATTGGTCACATGACGACTACTAAGACCACTTGAGGGGGGAGGGGTAGGTGCCAAACTGTGCTGGAAAGCCTAGATACACCTCTGACACAGAATCTACCATTCAATTTACAATAGGTGATGTCACAGCTCACCTCCTCCTCCTGTACTGTGGTAAGAAACACCTCTATATACAGTAGAAAACAGAGGGTCCATCATTTACAATAGGTGATGTCACAGCTCACCTCCTCCTCCTGTACTGTGGTAAGAAACACCTCCATATACAGTAGAAAACAGAGGGTCCATCATTTACAATAGGTGATGTCACAGCTCACCTCCTGTACTGTGGTAAGCAACACCTCAATATACAGTAGAAAACACAGGATCCATCATTCACAATAGGTGATGTCACAGCTCACCTCCTCCTCCTGTACAATGACTGATAACACCTCTATATACAGTAGATAACACAGGATCCACCATTCACAATAGATGATATCACCGCTCCCCTCCTCCTCCTGTACAATGACTGATAACACCTATATATACAGTAGATAACACAGGATCCACCATTCACAATAGGTGATGTCACAGCTCACCTCCTCTTCCTGTACAATGATGACTGATTACATCTCTATCTATATATACAGTAGATAACATGGAGTCAACCATTCACAGCAGGTGATGTCACAGCTCACCTCCTTCCCTACTTCTATACTCAAATTCAGAGCCAGTCTATTGTTGCTCTTGTCTATATGGCTGCTGAAAATAACAGGAAGTATGAATTTGAGGGCGACACGGTGGCTCAGTTGTCAGCACTGTAGCCTTGCAGCACTGGGGTCCTGGGTTCAAATCCCAGCAAGGACAACATGTGCATCTGTTTCCATGTTTTTTGTGGGTGTCCTTCGGGTTCTCCAGTTCTCTTCCAGATTCCAGAGACATATGGACAGGGAAAATAAAGTTTGAGCCCCAATGGAGGGGAGGGAGGAGCGATGATAATGTCTGTAAAGTCCAGTACAATTAAGGATGCCATATAAGCGGGTAAAATAAATAGTATAAAACCAAGTAGGTTGTGTGAAAATGGCAAGATCTAAGTTTTTCTTTTTTTTATTCAATTGTCTTATGAAAAATGTAAATAAACTATCAATATAAAAAAACATTTAACATGAAAATCTGATTTGATGATTTGAACAGTAGGTCATTTTGTGATGACAATCTACAGCGGACATCCCAATTTTGGGATTCCGGAATAACAATTTAAAAAATGACAGCGATATTCTCCCCGAAAATATGGTGCAGCAGGAATGCAGCACAGCGTGCCTACAGCTCGGTTATAAGGGGCCGCTCTTTAGGCTTCCAGCATAGAGTAGATGCGGTTGGTCAGAGAGTTTGCGGTGCACAGCGGAGCCAACCACCCATGATGCAGGGCAAACCCATCAGACAGTACTCGACCGCTTTCAGATTGCAGGAAATACATTCAGCGTCATCTCTCGCCGCCCAGGTGCTTGGCGGCAACAGCAATTGTTCCATACTGTGCCCCTAATAAATGGTGGCACCATCCATCAAGATTAATGATAAATGCAACTAATCCGCATCTTAGCAGTCTCTACTTCCCCCATTACGCTCTCTTCTGCCATCTATATGGATTTCACAACCCTTTACGTTGTTTTCGCAGCTATAATTTGATTCTCAGACTCCATTTGTGGCCATTAATGGGTTAAGCGGCTCTCTGAGCAGAGTTTCCTGTGTTGCAGTTGCCTTATTTGTGGTCAATTTGCAGGGAGAGCGGCTCCTTGCCGTAGAGAGAGAAAGGTGATAGATGTTGACATCCAGAATAAAGCTGAATATATTTTAAACAAAAAGAAATGATGCAGTAATAGGTTTGGATCCGCGAGTTAGCAGAGCAGACCGAGCTTTGCATCTAGAAGAGAGAGAGAGATCACAAGCAATATACACATAATACACAGTCATTAGCACCAGGATGAAAACTCGCCCATGTATAGGCCCGCAGAGACCCGGAGAAGCCGAGGGGTTTCATAAATTAAAGGGCCAGCTGTACTGCAGAGCAATATGACCTTAGAACACTTATGTCTTTACAGGGTTAACTGGATTTTTTTGCATGACCAAGAGCCATACAGCACTCGGGGTCACCGATACTGACTACTGAGTGCAAGTGCTTTTGTTTTATGCATTTTATTTTAGGCATTTATTTTTAGATATTATTTACTTTTATTTTATATATTTTGTTTTATCTATTTTTATTTCTTTATTTTACTTGCAACTTACCATATGTATTGCAATTTTATATAGTATATTTTTCTTTGTATTACTTCTATATATTTCATGCATTTACATTTTTGCTTTACTTTTAATGCATATATTGTATTTTATGTACTGTTTTTCCTTTTTATTTATTTTTGATGTTTATATTTTACTTTTTATTCATGTATTTTATGTATTGTTTTTCTTTCTATTATTTACTTTTATTTATATATTTTATTATACTTTTAATTATGCATTTTATTTGATGTATTGTTTTTCTTATTTACTTTTATTTTACCGTATATATTTTATGTATGCATGCTTTATTTTATTTTTAATTTAATTATTTTATGTACTATTTGTTATTTAGTTTTCTTTTCTTTTATATATTGATTATATTTATCTTACTTTTGATTTATGTATTTTATATAATTTTTCTTAAATTTACTTTGATGTATTTTACTTTTCATTTATAAATATTTTATTGTATTTATCTGCTTAGTTTTATTTGATGTATTATTTGTATTTAATATATTTTACTTATTATACAATGAACATTGTGGGAATGCTGGACTACGTCAAGGATGCGTGGGAACATTTTTTGGAGTAAATTGGTGAACTAGGGACAATGTTTTTATTTATTTTTTTCTCTCTGTTTTTCAGGTATCTATTTCTGTACTACGTTGGATTTGGTGAACTACAGTGGATTCCTAGGATTACAGCGGATTTGTATGGCTTTTTGTTAATAAATTGGTGAACTAGGGAAAGTGTAGGAGAGTAATTTTTTCTAATAAACTATTTTTGTGTGTATGTTTTTACTTTTGATTACTGGGTTAGTAATGGGGGTGGTAAATAGACAACTCTCCATTACAAACCCCAGTGCTTGATGCTAGCTGGATTTTTGACAAGTCACAGGTGACATCCACCCCAACTACAATAACCCCAATTGTCACCACACCAGGGCAATCAGCAAGAGCCGAGGCAAAGAGCCAGAATTGGAGCATCTCATGTGATGCGCCACTTCTTGGACGGCTGTGGGCTGGTGTTTTTAGGTTGAGAAGCAGGGACCTTCACAGACTGATAATATCAGATGACAGCTGTCTGCTTTACCTTTGCTGGTTTCATAAAATTATTAATTAGGTTAAACAAATTATTTATTAGGTTAAACAAAACTAAACACCGTTTAGTGCCACATGAAAGCCACTAAAGGGTGCAAGTTAATTATATGTAGGGGAGCTATTGAAATTATACATCTGCAGGATATCTATTCAATTTATTTATTCTATATAACTATCTATAATCTATTATATATCTAATATATTCTTATCATCCATCTATATCTACTATATAATTGTCTAAGGGTCACTTCCGTCTTTCTGTCTGTCTGTCTGTCACGGATATTCATTGGTCACGGCCTCTGTCTGTCATGGAAATCCAAGTCGCTGATTGGTCGTGGCAAAACTCCCACGACAATTGCCACGACCAATCAGCGACGGGCACAGTCCGGCAGCAAAATGGCCGCTCCTTCCTCCCCGCAGTCAGTGCCCGTTCCATACTGCCCTCCAGTCAGCCCTTACACAGGGTTAATGGCAGCGTTAATGGACCGCGTAACAAACTCCATTAACGCAGCTATTAACCTGTGACCACAGGGTTAAAAATAATAATAATTAAAAAAAGGTCATTCTCACCCTCCGACATGGCGTGGTGTCCTCAGCAGTGCAAGCGGCAGGTTCCGGTGCCCAGGATGCTATGCGAGAAGGACCTGCCATGATGTCATGGTCATGTGACCGCGACTTCATCACAGGTCCTGCGTTCATACCAACCCTGGCATCGGAAGCTGCCGCGTGCACCGCACACAGGTGCCAGGACTTCAATTGGCCTTCGCAAGGTGAGTATATGTTTATTTTTTATTTTAAGTCTTTTTTAACCATGCATATAGTGCCCAAATTGCTATATACTACATGGGCTGTATTACATACTGCGTGGGCTGCGTTATATACTACATGGCTGCTATGTACTACGTGGGCAGTGTTATATACTATGTGGGCAATGTTATATACTGCGTGGGCTGCGTTATATACTAAATGACTGCTATATACTATGTGGGCAGTGTTATATACTATGTGGGCAATGTTATATACTGCGTAGGCTGCGTTATATAATACATGGCTGCTATATACTACGTGGGCAGTGTTATATACTGTGTGGGCTGCGTTATATACTACATGGCTGCTATATACTATGTGGGCAGTGTTATATACTATGTGGGCAGTGTTATATACTGTGTGGGCTGCGTTATATACTGCATGGCTGCTATATACTACGTAGCCAGTGTTATATACTATGTGGACAATGTTATATACTGCGTGGGCTGTGTTACAGTATATACTGTTTGGCCTGTGTTATATACTACGTGGCCACTGTTATATACAGCGTGGCCTGTATTAACGCATCGGGTATTCAAAAATATGTCGTGGCCTGTGCTATATACTATGTGGCTGCAATATACATACATATTCTAGAATACCCGATGCGTTAGAATCGGGCCACCATCTAGTCTTTATATAAGATTGCTTTATTACTTTTGTAAATTAGCTTTAAGTTACATAGAGAATTACTGTATGTAAAAGATTGTGTTAAAAACATTGCACATGGCTTGCATACACGTCATACGGAGTGACATTCGCATGATACTAGTCCTACTTTTCGGTAAGAGAATTGCAACAATTTATTAAACACTAGGGGGAATGAGACCTTAGGCTACGGTCACACTATCAGTATTTGATCAGTATTTTACATCAGTATTTGTAAGCCAAAATCAGGAGTGGAACAATCAGAGGAAAAGTATAATAGAAACAGATCAGCACTTCTGCATTTATCAGGTCCCCAGGAGTACTTAATTGGTAATTATATTGTATGATTGTTTTGCTATATACACTTGTATTATTACTATATTACTTACTATTGCTGTGCTTGGTTGTACATGGTCACACAGCGTTTTTTTGCACATGAAATTGTTGTTTATATACCACTTTCTATGTTGGGGTTACTACATGGGTTACCCACCTTCTTTTGCCTGTGCCTGTGGTTATATACCTTTGTGCTGACACCTGTTTTTATAATGTTTAATAAAGATTATGTGGATTTTATTGGCCTAATGTGAACGTATTCTTTTTGGTGGTTTATTGTTACCTACTTCATGGCCTTATGTGGAGGATATATTTAGGTGTTTCTTTTTACCAATACTGATGTAAAATACTGACCAAATACTGAACGTGTGAACGTGGCCTTAAAGAGAAGGTACTGCATTTGTAGATAATTAATAAATCAATGTAATGTAGCATAACATGCTGTTATAACCAAATTTTGATTGCATTTGAAACATATTTCGTGTGTTATAGGAGTTTAAAGAAGGCACTGGAGGCTGACATCTTGCTTTCACAGTAGCAGTACGACACTTTCAGTGTCATAATACCCCATGGTCATAGGAGATAACAGATGGACACCGACCTTATCTATTGTAATAAAACTGTCACTGCTGTGAACTGGGCACACATCAGTGGGCTGCACAATTCACAGTAGTGGGAGTGTTCTGCTGCCATATTCATGGAGCCTTCAGATCTGCTAACATGAGCAGTACTGCTTCCAGCAGAACAGATCCTAGATTGATGGCTGACAGGAGTAAAATGCAGGAGTAAAGTATGGGCAGAATAGCAGAGACATCAAGGAGGAACAGTGTTCCATTAGCATTATCGGAGCAGGAGCTGTCAGCTGCTCAGCAGGAGTTGTGATTCATCTCTTAGGGTACCGTCACACAGTGCAATTTTGATCGCTACGACGGCACGATTCGTGATGCTCCAGCATCGTAACAATATCGCTCCAGCGTTGTAGACTGCTGTCACACTTTGCAATGTACGACGCTGGAGCGATAATTTCATGACGTAAGTGCGATGTAGAAGCCGTTGGTTACTATGCGCACATCGTATACGATATATATTACACCATGCGATCATGCCGCCACAGCGGGACACTAGACGACGAAAGAAAGTTTCAAACGATCTGCTACGACGTACGATTCTCAGCGGGGTCCCTGATCGCAGGAGCGTGTCAGACACTGCGATATCATAACTATATCGCTCGAACGTCACAAATCGTGCCGTCGTAGCGATCAAAATTGCACTGTGTGACGGTACCCTTAGTAAGATAAGATAAGGAGCTGGGGTCTGCAGTGAATGGCCAGACATTGTGGAGGGGGGTGAGAGAATCATGTAATCTGGGTGAGAGAGACTAAAGGGAGAGAGAGAGTAAAGGTACCTTCACATTTAAGCCCCCGTCACACACAGCGAGATCGCTAGCGAGATCGCTGCTGAGTCACAAGTTTTGTGACGCAACAGCGATCTCAGTAACGATCTTGCTATGTGTGACACGTAGCAGCGACCAGGCCCCTGCTGTGAGATCGCTGGTCGTGTCGGAATGGCCTGGGCCATTTTTTGATCGTTGAGGTCCCGCTGGGTAGCACACATCGCTGTGTTTGACACCTTACCAACGACCTCGCTGACAGGACGTCCCATTGAATCATCATAAAATAGCATCGTTCTACAGGTCGCTACAGGTTGCTACAGGTCGCCGCATCGCTGCTGCGTCGTTGGTGAGATCTCACTGTTTGACATCTCACCAGCGACCACATAGCGATGCTTGAGCGATCCCTGACAGGTCGTATCGTTGTCGGAATCGCTCAAGCGTCGCTATGTGTGACGGGGCCTTAAGCGACGCTGCAGCGATCCAGACAACGATCCCGATCGCTGCAGCGTCGCGGTTTGGTCACTGGAGAGCTGTCACACAGACAGCTCTCCAGCGACCCACGATGCCGGTAACCAGGGTAAACATTGGGTTACTAAGCGCAGTGCCGTGCTTAGTAACCCGATGTTTACCCTGGCTACCGGCGTAAAAGTAAAAAAACCAAAACACTTCATACTTACCTTCCGGTGTCTGTCCTCCGGTGCTGTGCTTTCCTGCACTGTGTAAGCGCAGCGGCCGGAAAGCAGAGCGGTGACGTCACCGCTGTGCTCTGCTTTTCGGCTGGCCGGCGCTCACAGTGCAGAGAAGCACAGTGCCGGGGGACAGACACCGGAATGTAAGTATGTAGTGTTTATTTTTTTTTACTTTTACGCTGGTAACCAGGGTAAACATCGGGTTACTAAGCGCGGCCCTGCGCTTAGTAACCCGATGTTTACCCTGGTTACCAGTGAAGACATCGCTGTATCGGCGTCACACACACGCCGATTCAGCGATGTCTGCAGGAGGTCCAGCGACGAAATAAAGTTCTGGCCTTCTAGCTCCGACCAACGATATCACAGCAGGATCCTGATCGCTGCTGCATGTCAAACTGAACGATATCGCTAGCCAGGACGCTGCAACATCACGGATCGCTAGCGATATTGTTCAGTGTGAAGGTACCTTAACTGCTGGTGATAGCAGATCACAGGGCAGTCACACACAAAATGGCGCTGCCCTGTGATGCTACTCTTCATTCTGCCCCAGGGATACTAGACTACCCAAAAGGGGAGGGAAATGGTGATGTCAGCAGTTACTGCCCCAATTTTGCTGCTAACAGTAAAGCTGTCTTACTATAGCTGCTTGAGGTCTAAAACGGAAAATGCTCCCCCTAGTGGTAAATATAAATATATATATATATATATATATATATATATATATATATATGCAAACAGTGCAAACGTTGCATTAATACATTTTGATTACTATTTTAAGCTTAATTTCACAAAAAAACAAGCTACAAGAAAACTGGTGGCACCTTCCCTTTAACATGATGCCTTGTCTAGGATCTGTAGAGGAAATAGAGGGATAATTAGAATTTAATTACTGTTTAGCATCACCTCATTTACTTGGCAGGGTCTTTATGGAAGCTTAAGAAGTTTGTTTACCTTATATTCTAGGGAGGCATTATTATTTTGGGCTCTGCAATATTGTGCATTTATGGAATGTTGCATTATGGCGATAGAACCACAGCATAGCATACGGTAAGTTCCATGATGTGATGTCTATTGTCACACTGGCCTCATAGATATACCCCTTAATGAAATTTAGGTCACTTTGTGTTGCCCAAAGTCACAGGGCATTGTTCCCCCTTTTATTTTTTTTAATCATAAGGGAAAACGTAAGATTTCTCCTACCTCCCCTCTCTTTGGATTTGTTCTAGATTTATTGAAAACAGTAAGAAAAAAAAAAGCTCTATAAATGCACCTCCAGAATGTGACAGAACATATTAAGTCCCCACCCGGGCCTAGATAGCGTCACTAGATCTGTTTTTAAGGTTTACCGCTTTATCTGAAAGTCAGACTATGTACTTTTTTTCTAGGCTATGGACTTTGTCTAGCACTGCAGCACAGCTCCACCTCTTTATGTAAGATACTAGACACAGACTATAAAAAAGGTGGCACTCTTTATGGTGGGAAATGTAAAAAAAAAAAAATCAAAATAACTTGATTGATGCATCAACTATCAAAATGAAGAGAGTCATCCAGGATTCCAATAACAGCACCACACCTGACTACAGTTAGTGCATGGTCTTGTAGCTCAGCCCCATTCCCTTCATTATAGCAAAGATGCAATACCATAACCTGTAGACATCTGTGCCACTGTTTTGCTTTTAAGAAAACAGCCCTGTTTTTGTAATCCAACACAACTCCATTTAAGAACAGGATATGTACCCATGTATTTCTCCAAAGGGAATATAGCAGTGCCTATAGGCAAAATGGATGCACATTGTAACCCTATTTCTACTCTAACTCTCGCTCTAGCTCCAAACTCTCGCTCTAGCTCCAAACTCTCGCTCTAGCTCCAAACTCTCGCTCTAGCTCCAAACTCTCGCTCTACTTCCAAACTCTCGCTCTACCTCCAGACTCTCGCTCTACCTCCAAACTCTCGCTCTACCTCCAAACTCTCGCTCTACCTCCAAACTCTCGCTCTACTTCCAAACTCTCGCTCTACCTCCAAACTCTCGCTCTACCTCCAAACTCTCGCTCTACCTCCAAACTCTCGCTCTAGCTCCAAACTCTCGCTCTAGCTCCAAACTCTCGCTCTACTTCCAAACTCTCGCTCTACCTCCAAACTCTCGCTCTACCTCCAAACTCTCGCTCTACTTCCAAACTCTCGCTCTACCTCCAAACTCTCGCTCTACCTCCAAACTCTCGCTCTACTTCCAAACTCTCGCTCTACCTCCAAACTCTCGCTCTACCTCCAAACTCTCGCTCTACCTCCAAACTCTCGCTCTACTTCCAAACTCTCGCTCTACCTCCAAACTCTCGCTCTACCTCCAAACTCTCGCTCTACCTCCAAACTCTCGCTCTACCTCCAAACTCTCGCTCTACCTCCAAACTCTCGCTCTACCTCCAAACTCTCGCTCTACCTCCCAACTGCAACTCTACCTTTCAATTCTTACTGGTTATACTTGGACCCAGCATTGGGAGTTTGAAAGAAGAATAAATGTTCACCCATAGAAGAGACACACATACATTTCCATAGGCACATCCCACATCTATAGATATATAGTACACTGAAATCACAGAAATAAAGCATTTGAAAATGTAAAAAAAAATAGTCTGGTAATTTAGCACCTGTATTTGAGGAACTGGAGGAGTTATTGGTCTATTCACATCCTCCTATTCAAGAATAAGAAAAACCCAGTTCTAGTGCACGTCTTAGATCTGACGTATGGGTGGATTGTGTTTGTCCTCATTCTGAAGCTTCGCACCTGCAGATTTTTGCTGCACTATTAATTGACTGATATAATGAATTGAGGATCCGTGGACTTGACATTACTGGGGGATAGGAAGATCTGTACAGTCTATGATGGGGAGGCTTGGGTAGTAAAAAATGAGATAAACCAGAATAGTTCTAAAATCTCATGAGAGGGAACCTTCCTGGAGTAAAGCTTATATATTAATGTGACGTGGAAGCAGAAGTATGGCAGAAAGCCATGGCAAAGGTTCGGGTGGGGAATGAATTTAATGAGATTCCTTAAGAAGAAACAAAATGGAACTGAGATTTAATAATGCCTTATAAACAATTAACCTTTCCATTTATCCGTTATGGATTAATAATGTGGATTTAAGTCGTACGAGTCTCAGTGCAGGATGGAAAAGCTTCAGAGGGTTTTACTAAAAGAATAAATTAAAATGGGCCACAATAACAAAATGTAACCTTTAATTAGATGATGATGTCACCACGATGATGTCATAAGTTACCTGTCTCTGCTCTTATACCTCTGACTTCATCTGGAGGCACACAGAGATTTGTTGGTTTTTTTTTATTTTTTTTTACAGATGTTGTATAATGAACCTCTCTCTGCCTCATAGAGCAGCACATAAAAATCTCCAGTGGCTTTGTAGTGCGTAAACTCCTGACTTTTAAAATCCACAGTTTCTAATCATGTGGTTCACCTAAATAACTTATATAGATATATACGCTGTATATTTTATTTTTGTACATTTTGACCACTCTGTTTCGGAGGCAGAAAAGTAAATAATGCCCTGGGGTGGGATGTGATTCATGCAGTCCCGAAGCGCCAGCGTAGTAAGACCATGCACACGTTTCCAGAAAACATGGGTCTTGTCCATTGCACAATGGTTATGTAGTCATGTCCAGTACAGACTTCAGCTGATGCCTTGGACGGAGCGGGATCTCCAGAATGGTATTATTGAACCATTTAAAAAAACTTTGCGAGCACACCAGAGTTGGAGCTCCGCATTCTTACACCTGGATCAAGGACTTAAGCTGCATTTACTCTGCATGATTATCGTGTGCGGGTGCTCCTAGGAACGCTTATTTTACGGTAATCTTGTAGTGTCAGCAGGCTACTGACTGCCTGAAGAATGTACAAAACGCTCATTCCTCGGAGGGTGAAATTACATTTTGGGTTGACCGCAAGATCATCATTATAGGCAGCACATCACCCTCTGTACACAGTATGTGCTGCCGAGAACAATGGTAGCTTATGTGCACTCTACTACAGATTTTCCCACGCGGTCAGCTATTAAATGACTGCTGACCAGCAATTATGTTGCTGGTTGCTGGTATTTAACCCTGTGCCATGTAAATGCAGGGATTGTCTGTTTGTTAAGCAATCCTTGCATGTGTTGCGGCTTTTGAATAGCAGCGAGACATGCAGCCATGGGGACTCAAACATATTTTCCGAGCACGACGAAGACACCCGGTTAGCACCCGAGCATGGCGGATAACACCTTATCCCAGCACGTTCGCTCATCACTATTACTATGTTTTATGGTGTAGGTGATGAGCAGCGTCAGTGCTACAGTGCAGAGTACAGACTGCCACAAATGTTGCATATATTTAGATATAGAAGTAATAGAACACAGTGTAACAAGAAAACATCTATTTTTGTTTAGTATTTTGGGGATGGTTTTTTTTTTATATAGAATTCACGTTTCCTGCCAAAGTATTCTGATCCCTGAGAAATACAGGAGGCTAAAATAGAATGATAAATTATCAGCTTTGAGCAGCAGGAATTTGATAAGACGGAGTTCGCTAAATTCCTTCCTATTAACTCTTTTAAAAACAGAACACATATCCATAGGACACGTTACATTGTAGGATATGGTCGTCTACAGGACCGAATGGGTCAAAACAATCAGGTCTCTTATCTAACAGTATAAGGAAAACAAACCTATTTATTAGGGCCAGAGACAAGACGTAGATATGAAGAACAATGCTGCATTGTGTGTAATAACAAGCCATGCATCAGGCTCATTGTAGCAGGACAGCTATTTTGGTGTTAGCCAATCGGATAAAGAATAAAACTTACGGCTGCACATTGACGGGAATATTGGTGTAATGGGGATCGGAAGCTGCGTTTCCTCATATGACACAAATGAAGGTGGCAGAGAGGTCCTACAATTAATGCTGTGCTAGTTATTTAAAGCAGGTGAGGGATGCTCATATATTTACTTCTGCTGGACATGTTGCAAAGTTGACTCTTTCTGCAACTTTTTAGCCATTCATTAACTATTCTGAACTCAATGGACATATGTCTTATATTCAGCTGTACTTACCATATAACATGGCAAACCATAGGATTGAGCTAGAAGGGAACTAAGCACATATAGGGCCCACATAATGCTGCCGTACGTTTCTGCACAATGGTACCATACAGTGCCCAGATAAAATTGCCTTAGAGCACCCAAATAATACCTACATGCAATGCCTAAATAGTGGACATGATAATAGTAAAGTCTTTGGTGTATGAAGGCATTAGATAGTTTTATACATTCAAAACTTAGTACTTGGAGGATCCTTGGAAATTGCCCAGACTAGCACTTCAGGGACACAACAAGTTTTTGCGTTTGTCACCATCGTCTGTTTGAAGCATTTGATGGATGATTAAATAAGCCATATCAACTGAAGGGAAAGATGCGGGCTCAGCACCGATGAAGAAAGAATACATCATCAGTCGTGAAGGGGTTAAGGCAGTGTTTCCCAAACTCCAGTCCTCACGGACCCGACAGGTCATGTTTTCAGGATTTCCATAGTGTTGCACAGGTGACACAATTCCTGATGCCTTGATGATACCTCCACTACTTGAGCAATACTAAGGAAATCCTGAAAACATGACCCCTGGGGTCCGTGAGGACTGGAGTTTGGGAAACACTGGGTTAAGGCTTGCCATACACATTAGATGGTTGTTTGCCAAAAGATTTTTCAGCTAACCGCTATCTCATCCAACTCTCCCATACACAGGAGCGCTTATTAGGCTGAGCAGTCCTGTGTTCTCTATGGGAAAGTCACTGACTGACACATCGGCTGGCGACCGGAGGACAATGTGATAACAAACCAAAATCGCACATGCGCTATCAACATCTATCCTGACAATCATTTTGCCGGCACCCCCAACAATATCAACATACCGTAAGTCTAATGTGATTGGCCAGCTTAGCTATTCCAACAATTAATTGTCTGGGATCTCATATACATATATACATCAGACTGTCAGCTGAATCCACTAATATTAACAGGTTCGTCTGACGTTCGTTTAACGTGCATAGGGGTTCTTAACATAGGCTAGATTGCTTGTAGATTACTTTAAAGATATATTCCAAGTAACAAAATAGGATATCCGGCATTGCAGTCAGCAGTCGGTCATTTTAGTCTATGTCATTTTAGTATGGTAACAGCCTCAAGCAATCTCGTGGCTGTGTGTGTCTATATACACTGCTCAAAAAAATAAAGGGAACACTAAAATCCCATATCCTAGATATCACTGAATGAAATATTCCAGTTGTAAATCTTTATTCATTACATAGTGGAATGTGATGAGAACAATAAAACCTAAAAATGCTCAATGTAAATCACAACTAATATCCCACGGAGGTCTGGAGTTGGAATGATGCTCAAAATCAAAGTGGAAATTGAAGTTACAGGTTGATTCAACATCAGTGGAAATGCCTCAAGACAAGGAAATGATGCTCAGTAGTGTGTGTGGCCTCCACATGCCTGTATGATCTCCCTAGAACAGCTGGGCATGCTCCTGATGAGGTGGCGGATAGTCTCCTGAGGGATCTCCTCCCAGACCTGGACTAAAGCATCCACCAACTCCTGGACAGTCTGTTGTGCAACATGTTGTTGATGGATGGTGTGAGACATGATGTCCCAGATGTTTTCAATCGGATTCAGGTCTGGGGAACGGGCGGGGCCAGTCCATAGCTTCAATGCCTTCATCTTGCAGGAACTGCTGACACACTCCAGCCACATGAGGTCTGGAATTGTCCTGCATTAGGAGGAACCCAGGGCAAACCTCACCAGCATATGGTCTCACAAGGGGTCTGAGGATCTCATCTCAGTACCTAATGGCAGTCAGGCTACCACTGGTGAGCACATGGAAGGCTGTGCGGTTCGCCAAAGAAATGCCACCCCACACCATTACTGACCCACTGCCAAACCGGTCATGCTGAAGGATGTTGCAGGCAGCAGATCGCTCTCCATGGTGTCTCCAGACTCTGTCATGTCTGTCACACGTGCTCAGTGTGAACCTGCTTTCATCTGTGAAGAGCACAGGGTGCCAGGATTGGCAAAATCCTGGTGTTCTGTGGCAAATGCCAAGCGTCCTGCACGGTGTTGATCTGTGAGCACAATCCCCCTCTGTGGAAGTCGGGCACTCAAACCATCCTCATGGAGTCTGTTTCTAACAGTTTGTGCAGAAATATGCACATTTGTGGCCTGCTGGAGGTCATTTTGCTGGGTTTCTGGCAGTGTTCCTCCTGTTGCTCCTTGCACAAAGGCTGAGGTAGCGGTCCTGCTGCTGGGTTGTTGCCCTCCTACGGCCCCTCCATGTCTCCTGGTGTACTGGCCTGTCACCTTCTTGCCACAGCGCGCTTTGACGTGCCAATCCTGGATGAGCTGCACTACCTGAGCCACGTGTTGGTTGCAGAGTCTGTCTCATGCTACCAAGAGTGTGAAAGCACAACCAACATTCAAAAGTGACCAAAATCTCAGCCAGAAAGCATTAGTACTGAGATGTGGTCTGTGGTCCCCACCTGCAGACAGAACCACTCCTTTATTGAGTGTGTCTTGATAATTGCCAATAATTTCCATCTGTTGTCTATTCCATTTGCACAACAGCATGTGAAATTGATTGTCAATCAGTGTTGCTTCCTAAGTGGACAGTTTGATTTCACAGAAGTTTGATTTACTTGGAGTTATATTCTGTTGTTTAAGTGTTCCCTTTACTTTTTTGAGCAGTGTATATATATATATATATATATATATATATATATATATATATATATATATATATATATATATATAGTCAGTCATGGCCAAAAGTATTGACACCCCTGCAATTCTGTCAGATAATACTCATTTTCTTCCTGAAAATGATTGCAAACACAAATTATTTGGTATTATTATCTTCATTTAATTTGTCTTAAATGAAAAAACACAAAAAGAATTGTCCTAAAGCCAAATTGGATATAATTCCACACCAAACATAAAAAAGGGGGTGGACAAATGTATTGGCACTGTTCGAAAAATCATGTGATGCTTCTCTAATTTGTGTAATTAACAGCACCTGTAACTTACCTGTGGCACCTAACAGGTGTTGGCAATAACTAAATCACACTTGCAGCCAGTTGACATGGATTAAAGTTGACTCAACCTCTGTCCTGTGTCCTTGTGTGTACCACATTGAGCATGGAGAAAAGAAAGAAGACCAAAGAACTGTCTGAGGACTTGAGAAACCAAATTGTGAGGAAGCATGAGCAATCTCAAGGCTACAAGTCCATCTCCAAAGACCTGAATATTCCTGTGTCTACTGTGCGCAGTGTCATCAAGAAGTTTAAAGCTGTGGCTAACCTCCCTAGATGTGGACGGAAAAGAAAAATTGACAAGAGATTTCAACGCAAGATTGTGCGGATGTTGGATAAAGAACCTCGACTAACATCCAAACAAGTTCAAGCTGCCCTGCAGTCCGAGGGTACAACAGTGTCAACCCATACTATCTGTCGGCGTCTGAATGAAAAGGGACTGTATGGTAGGCAGGCGCGGGCTGGGCCGGGTGGCAGAAATGCATATGCCCCCCGGGCCGGTGTCTAAGCAGCTGCACAGGGCTGCTGGAGGACTGGCAGTGACTAATACATAGCGCACCTGTAGTGCGCGGTGGTGTCATCCCGCTAGCAGCCCTGACATGCAGGCTGCAGGGGTATGCGATGAGCAAGCTCCTAAGCGTCACTGCCACTGTCTCTGAGGGAGAGAGCCAGCAGCCAAGATGAAAGGTCAGCATACCGGCCTGTGTGTGCACGGAGCTTCAGCTTCTCCTGCTCTCATCTGCCATCCCGGCAGAGAAGGAGAGACGGGGGAAGTGCCGGGACAGTGCAGAGCTCTGAGCAGGAGAAACTGAAGAGCTGCACATGGACATCAGCCGCCCCTGCACCACAGAGGAGAGTGTGTGATGTGTGTATGAGGAGAGTGTGTGTGTGTGTGTATGAGGAGAGTGTGTGTATGAGGAGAGTGCGTGTGTGTGTGTATGAGGAGAGTGTGTATGTGTGTATGAGGAGAGTGTGTGTGTGTGTATGAGGAGAGTGTGTATGTGTGTATGAGGAGAGTGTGTGTATGAGGAGAGTGTGTGTGTATGAGGAGAGTGTGTGTGTGTGTGAGGAGAGTGTGTGTGTGAGCTGCGTGCGTGTGTGTGTGAGCTGCATGCGTGTGTTTGTGAGCTGCGTGCGTGTGTGTGTGTGAGCTGCATGTGTGTGAGCTGTGTGCGTGCGAACTGCGTGCGTGTGAGCTGCGTGCGCGTGAGCTGCGTGTGCCTGTCATTATACAGTGGGGCCGTGCGTGTGCGTGTCATTATACAGTGGGGTTGTGCGTGTCATTATACAGTGGGGCTGTGTGTGTGTGCGTGTCATTATACAGTGGGGCTGTGCGTGTCATTATACAGTGGGGCTGTGTGGGTATGTCATTATACAGTGGGGCTGTGCGTGTGTGTGTGAGCTGCGTGTGTGTGTGAGCTGTGTGTGTGTGAGCTGCGTGTGTGTGAGCTGTCTGTGTGTGAGCTGCGTCTGTGTGTGAGCTGTGTGTGCGTGTGAGCTGCGTGTGCGTGAGCTGCGTGTGCGTGTGAGCTGCATGTGCGTGTGAGCTGCATGTGCCCATCATTATACAGTGGGGCCGTGCGTGTGCGTGTCATTATACAGTGGGGTTGTGCGTGTGCGTGTCATTATACAGTGGGGTTGTGCGTGTGCCTGTCATTATACAGTGGGGCTGTGCGTGTGCCTGTCATTATACAGTGGGGCTGTGTGCGTGTCATTATACAGTGGGGCTGTGTGCGTGTCATTATACCGTGGGGCTGTGCGTGTGTGTGTCATTATACAGTGGGGCTGTGCGTGTGTGTCATTATACAGTGGGGCTGTGCGTGTGTGTGTGTGTCATGCAGTGGGGCTGTACATGTGTGTCATACAGTGGGGCTTTATTGGTATGTCATTATACAGTGGGGCTGTGCGTGTGTGTGAGCTGTGTGTGTGAGCTGCGTGTGTGTGTGAGCTGCGTGTGTGTGTGAGCTGCGTGCGTGTGTGAGCTGCGTGCGTGTGTGAGCTGCGTGCGTGTGTGAGCTGCGTGCGTGAGCTGCGTGCGTGTGTGAGCTGCGTGCGTGTGTGAGCTGCGTGCGTTTATGAGTCATTATACAGTGGGGCCGTGCGTGTGCCTGTCATTATACAGTGGGGCCATGCGTGTGCCTGTCATTATACAGTGGAGCTGTGTGTGTGCGTGCCAATATACAGTGGGGCTGTGTGTGTGTGTCATACAGTGGGGCTGTGTCGGTGTCATTATACAGTGGGGCTGTGTGTGTCATTATACAGTGGGGCTGTGCGTGTGTGTGTCATTATATAGTGGGGCTGTACATGTGCGTCATACAGTGGGGCTTTATAGGTATGTCATACAGTGGGGCTGTGCGTGTGTGTGAGCTGCGTGTGTGTGTGAGCTGCGTGTGTGTGTGAGCTGCGTGTGTGTGTGAGCTGCGTGCGTGTGTGAGCTGCGTGCGTGTGTGAGCTGCGTGCGTGTGTGAGCTGCGTGCGTGTGTCATTATACAGTGGGGCCGTGCGTGTGCCTGTCATTATACAGTGGGGCCGTGCGTGTGCCTGTCATTATACAGTAGGGCTGTGTGTGTCATTATACAGTGGGGCTGTGTGGGTGTCATTATACAGTGGGGCTATGTGTGTCATTATACAGTGGGGCTGTGTGTGTGTGTCATTATACAGTGGGGCTGTGCGTGTGTGTCATTATACAGTGGGGCTGTGTATGTGTGTCATTATACAGTGGGGCTGTGCGTGTGTGTGTCATTATACAGTGGGGCTGTGCGTGTGTGTGTCATTATACAGTGGGGCTGTACATGTGCGTCATACAGTGGGGCTGTGTGGGTATGTCATTATACAGTGGGGCTGTGCGTGTGTGTGTGAGCTACGTGTGTGTGTGAGCTGCGTGTGTGTGTGAGCTGCGTGCGTGTGAGCTGCATGCGTGTGTGAGCTGCGTGCATGTGTGAGCTGCGTGCGTGTGTCATTATACAGTGGGGCCGTGTGTGTGCCTGTCATACAGTGGGGCCATGCGTGTGCCTGACATTATACAGTGGGGCTGTGCGTGTGCCTGTCATTATACAGTGGGGCTGTGCGTGTGTGTGTCATTATACAGTGGGGCTGTACGTGTGTGTCATTATACAGTGGGGTTGTGCGTGTGTGTCATTACACAGTGGGGTTGTGCGTGTGTGTCATTATACAGTGGGGCTGTACGTGTGTGTCGTTATACAGTGGGGCTGTGCGTGTGTGTCATTATACAGTGGGGCTGTTCGTGTGTGTCATTATACAGTGGGGCTGTGCATGTGTGTGTCATTATACAGTGGGGCTGTGCATGTGTGTGTCATTATACAGTGGGGCTATATGTGTGTGTCATACAGTGGGGCTGTGTGTGTGGGTCATTATACAGTGTGGCTGTGCGTGTGTGTGTGTCATTATACAGTGGGGCTGTGCGTGTGCCTGTCATTATACAGTGGGGCTGTGTGTGTGCCTGTTATTATACAGTGGGGCTGTGCATGTGCCTGTCATTATACAGTGGGGCTGTGTATGTGTCATTATACAGTGTGGCTGTGCGTGTGTGTGTCATTATACAGTGGGGCTGAGTGTGTGTCATACAGTGGGGCTGTGTCGGTGTCATTATACAGTGGGGCTGTGTGTGTCATTATACAGTGGAGCTGTGTGTGTCATTACACAGTGGAGCTGTGCGTGTGTGTGTCATACAGTGGGGCTGTGCGTGCGTGTGTGTCATACAGTGGGGCTGTGTGTGTGTCATTATACAGTGTGGCTGTGCGTGTGTGTGTCATTATACAGTGGGGCTATGTGTGTGTGTCATACAGTGGGGCTGTGTGTGTGGGTCATTATACAGTGGGGCTGTGCGTGTGTGTCATTATACAGTGGGGCTGTGCGTGTGCCTGTCATTATACAGTGTGGCTGTGTGTGCCTGTTATTATACAGTGGGGCTGTGCATGTGCCTGTCATTATACAGTGGGGCTGTGTGTGTGTCATTATACAGTGTGGCTGTGCGTGTGTGTGTCATTATACAGTGGGGCTGAGTGTGTGTCATACAGTGGGGCTGTGTGGGTGTCATTATACAGTGGGGCTGTGTGTGTCATTACACAGTGGAGCTGTGCGTGTGTGTGTCATACAGTGGGGCTGTGCGTGCGTGTGTGTCATACAGTGGGGCTGTGTGTGTGTCATTATACAGTGGGGCTGTGTATGTGTGTCATTATACAGTGGGGCTGTGTGTGTGTGTCATTACACAGTGGAGCTGTGCGTGTGTGTGTCATACAGTGGGGCTGTGCGTGCGTGTGTGTCATACAGTGGGGCTGTGTGTGTGTCATTATACAGTGGGGCTGTGCGTGTGTCTGTCATTATACAGTGGGGCTGTGCGTGTGTGTGTGTCATTGGTGCATTCACTCTGTCATTCTTTGGACTGCAGACTTGTGCTTCTCACATTGCTGGCAGTGCTGTGGTCATTTGGCGGGTGTGTGGATGTAAGTTTGTGATTTGCATACATGCGGTCACATGCCGACTAGACTTGCATGGCCTAATGCAACTGTATTGAACAAGGCCCAAAACAGTCTAGTCGAAATGTGGCTGGGAATATATATATCGCATGCTTGCAGTCACAAG